>NC_091541.1:30675000-31875000 GCF_042242935.1 Bactrocera oleae
ATATTAGAGCTAACAATCTAAATCATTTTATTAAGTATTGTTCATGCGACTTCTGATCCCGCGACATTTTGCACACAATCCACCGTACAACATAATACAACACAACATAACACAATGCAACATCATACACTACCTACAACACACATATCACTCAACAACACAACCATATACAATTAACCAACCACACTATACACCTACACCATACACACACACTAAACTTGTTACATTATACATTATTTTTAAAAAAAAATATAAGAAAGCGAACTTGATATATAATAAAGTATTTTCAAAATATATATTGACGTGAAATAAGGTACAGAATTTAAAAACTAATTAAAGAGTTTTTAACTAAATGTAGTGCAATAGTGCAAGTGAGTATAACACCGCACCCAGGTGAAAAAATAAGTGAAATCACCAAATGGTCCTTCGAGCCTTTTTCAAACGTACCTATCGAAAAAAAAGAAAAAACGTTAAAATTAAAGTGATTAATACTTATACAAACGTAAATTAAAAAAAAAAACCAAAACGGAAAGGTCAAAAGTACTAATATAAGTATATATGCATACCTAAATACATACTAACAGTGGTTAAATAACATAAACATAAACACAAAAAATCACCAAAAATTAGAAACGTGCGCGATTTAACACAAACTAAGAGAAAAAATCAACTTAAAGCACGGGTATAAGTCCACAAAGCACACAGAGAGGAGGAGTAACGCACAGGCAAAACCCCGGAGACAAAACATAAGAAATTAAAACAGAGAAAACCGAGAAAACAGAGAAGAAGCATACACATACATAAGTATTACTCCCAAAACTTCTTGGCGACAAAAAAAGTGAGTTCATTCCAATTAAATTTGAAAATATAGGCATATTATGCACATATGTATGTTAATTTACAGTTTTATCGGTATTTCGTTGGAAATAAATAACGGAACAAAATAATTGAGAAAGAAAAAAATATACGGTATCTGCCTCAGCTTATTTTGTGTCTCCAAACACACCGTTATATTCTTCCAAAAAAAAAAAATTTTGCAAGGTCAAGTATTCCTACCTGCAATATTTCCAGCGTTACCCCTTGGGTTAATCAAGAAACAAACAGGATCGCTTATAACACATAAGGCTAGCAAAACAAAAAATGAAACATATTACCGAGATATATATATATACATATTATAAGGATTTATTTCAGCCTGTTTCAAAAAAAATCTATACATTTTATCTGTTCTGCAGAATTCAAACTTTTTATATTTTAATATTCTTTTTATTTCAAAAACTCGGTTCTTTTTCGTGAGTTCATAGAGGCCTGGAAGTCCTAGCTACGCTGGCAAAACTTGAAACGACTCGTCGATAATAAGTACACAGTCCAAGGAAACTCCGCAATTCATGTAAATTTTTAGGAGTGGGGCAATATTTTACTGTCTCTACTTTTCATTAGCTGTGCAAATGCCCTCCGTTGTCACTTTGTGTCTTAAGTAACTAACTTTTTTCTTGAAAAGGTAACACTTTTTTGGATTCAGTTTAGACCAGCGCTAGCTATCTGTTGGAAAACCTGTTCCAAGTTCTTAAGGTGTTCATCGAAGCTTTTACCTAATATGATGATATCGTTGAGGTATACCAAACAAGTCTTCCAGTGTAATCGTTTTAATACCTGGTCCAGAAGTCTCTCAAAGGTAGCAGGAGCGTTACATTATCCAAAAGGCATTGCAGTAAATTGCCATAGACTATCTGCAACGCTAACTGTCCGTCTGTTTTCTTTGTTTTTCGTTTAAGTGTTGATAACCATTTTGTGCCTGATAACGAGTTCAGCGTGTCATCGATTTTAGGTAGTGGATAACTGTCTTTCTTCGTTACATCATTCACCCTTCTATAGTCCACAAAGAATCTCATGTAGCCATCTTTCTTCTTCACAAGTACTGCAGATGTCCCATCCATGGACTCTCTGATGGTTCGATTACGCCCTTTTCGCTTATTTCACGTATGGTCTGGCTTTCAACTTCACGGTTTGCTAAAGAAACGCTTCGAGGAGTCTGGCCGATTGATCTTGCATAACCTGTGTTAACAAAATGTTTCACAACTTTGGTTCTTCCTGGTTTGGAATCGTGTTTATCAAATATGGATGAGTATCTGAGAAGAAGCTGTTAAGTCTTCTTTTGATGGTTTGCCTCTAGTTCCTCGTTCCATGCGTTAATTTCGTTCGATATGTCGTTTTCCTCCATGGAATCTTCCTTAAGATCTATTTTGTAATTTATCACGGCCTCAATCTCTTGACACTGCCCTTATATAGCATCTTTGGAGAGTTTGATTGGTAACTTACCCTCATTAAGTACTCTTACTGGAACATGTTTATCTTGTCAAACAGTCCATCGTTTGTTTGGCCAATAGTCTCCTTCTATTTCTGCCCAAAAAACTGCTTCTGATTTTGGTGGGATCTGCGGGCTCTCTGTTGTCATCACTCGTCTAACGTTGTACTTATTATCGTAACAGAACATAAGTGGAGTTTCCATGTTTGTATAGATTCTGTTCTTCATGTCAATTTTGATTTCTTGACTCGCTGGAAAGTCTACTTCAGTAATGACTTCGTCGACGATATCTGCCACTATCAAGTTGTGTAACACGGCTTCCTTTCCAATTACGATCTCGCACGTTACTTTTCCGAGAACTTGGATAACTTCTCCAGTTACAGTACGCAACTTTGCTCCAGATAATGCCTACCTATAACTCACTCTTGGGTTCGATCACTGGTTTGTAAATAAAAGTCCCAATTTAATGGCTATACACTTCTTTATCAACCAGATCAGATCGAATTATTGGATGTGATGCGCCTGTATCCACAGTCAGTATGCGCTTTTTGCCGTTTGCTTACGGTAACGTTACTCGTATTCCTGCTTATTTGTGAAATAGAGATTACAGGGCAATTGCTTGCGGGAGCCAGGCCGCGGCATTTTTCGCTGGCTCGCCAAGTTAGATTTAACATTTGCTTGATCTTCCTCAGTTCTGCGTTTACGTCCAACTGTTATATTGGACTGGTTAAAGGTGCGTGTAATATGGCCACTTTTTCCGCAGTTAAAGCATTTAAACGCACTATCATTTTTCTTACGCGTTTCTGTAGATTTTTCCAGTGCATTCTGCATATTTTAAATTTTTTCAAATAAATGGTTTACCCAAGTGTGTTCTTTTATTTCTACCGTATGAGCTTTAAATGTTCGACTTCTATGCAGAGGTGCAGTTTCCTGTGCCAGAGCATACGAAACGGGTTCCGCAAACGTCAATTTTGGACAGCTAATGCAGCGAAGCGTGTAGGTCTGAATTTTCGTATCCTCGATGTATTTTCCGGATTTATGTGCATAAACAAAGTGACCTTACCTCTCAATCTCTCTTCAGGGAGGCATCGGCTTTCTGGCGGCGATTTCGTAACTCAATTGGGAAGATCTGCTTCCTGTGCTCACTATCATACCGCCTTTCTAATGTACCCATGAACGTTTCATAACTACTCGCCTCGCCGTTTAGAATGGTCTGTAATATCTCCGTTGCATATCCTTTCAATGCAACGCACAATGCAACTACTTTATCTTCTGCTTTCCAATTATTTGAAGATGCCGTCTTTTAAAATTAAAGTTTAAAAACGTGGAATTGAACAGTGTCATCAAAAGATGGTAGTTTTACCTTGACAGAAGCTGTTGATATAATTGGCCGATTCAATTGTAGCTCGCGGAGACGATCTTTCAACTCATCCAGTTCAGTTTTAATTTTGGCCCGCTCTTCCGAATTCTGTGAGGATTCTTCTGCTATTTGTGAGGTCACCTGTGTTGATATACGTGCATTTTGCGCTGCGAATTGCTTTCCAACTGTGGGGACACCTGTGCTGATATACGTGCATCTTGCGCTGCAAACTGCTCTTCCAACTGCGTTGACAATCGCATTTCTAGCGAGGACAATTGGGATTGTTGTGTCACCATTTGTGTGTGTCTCTTCTATTTGTGGCGATATTTGCGTTGAAATCTGGAACATTTGCGCTGGCATTTGCGATATACATGCATCCTGCTCTTTTCCCATCTGCGATGTAATAGTGAAAATCCTGTTCATGTCCACAATCTTTGACGAGCATTGAGCCTCTTCCTTTGCTTCTATCTTCGTAGTTTTTTCCGTTAAAGTGAAACACATATTCAACAACATTAATGTTTTCTGTTTCAACGGCCTCCCATAACCTTGGTTGTAATTTGGACTTTATTTCATTTGTTGCTTAATCACGTTTTTCTATCTCCTTTGTGTTGTTGTGGAATCTTCAGTTAGTTAGACTTTGCCATTTTAAAACAATTATCTCTTGGAAAATTTGTAACGTATTTCCCGATAAATCATTTATCTTGTAACTCACTGGATTTTTAAATAAAAGTCCCAATTTAATGCTATACACATTTCTTTATTTCTAATTTCAGCCACTTAACACTTGTATCTCATCTTTTTACTAATAGCTTAATTGCTGTTTACAGGACAACACTCTAATTAGGACTGTGTTTCCTGCACAGTCTGGCTGCCCTTTTATAGTAGATCTTTAACAAAACTTTGTCTCTAGAACATTCTGGTAACTACGAATTGTTATTGTCTAGTTGCTTCTGTCAGTTTATAGTCGATTCTGATTTGTTCTGGAATTCGTGTTCCTACAATATATTCTCTCCAATAGTGAATAATTTGAGGCAGAGAAAACGGGACATCAAGACAGGCAATTAAAGTTAGCTAAAAATCTTAATGCTAGTAATATTGCCATGGAGACTGAACATTGTTAATGTTTAGCAATTGATGTCTAAATATATTTCCATTCATACATTGCTAGATTTACTTTACTTTTATTTTGTTGGTTTGACAGGACTATTTGCATACAAATTTTGAAGAGGCTATGCTTGTACATGTTAGCTTAGGTGGCATGATGGCAGCAAAGCTGAAATGCCAATGTGTACATTTTGTACTTAAACTGCAACTATTCAAAACATAAATTTTACCAAAACATGGAAAAAAGCAATTAAATACATTAAATTTGTAAATAAACTTTACTTAAAAATTATTTAATTCTTAAAATGTGAAATCTTGCTTTTCCAAAAACTACATTTGTAGAAGAAAGTAGATTTCACCTACTCAAATTTGTCATTTAACTGGAGTGAGGAGGGTTTGACGTTCCGCAAGTGGGACGATTGAAACGGCAAGATTGAAACTACTAAATATATATGCAAACGGTGGGATTTGTTGCCGCCGTTCAAAATCACCAATAAAAAATGTAAAACAATATAATATAAAAAACAATTACTTTTAAATGTATCCGATGAAATGTTTTGGTGATGTGATGTATAATGGTATTAATTTTCAGTTGAAAATTATTAAAAACTGTAAATGACAAAAATTATATTAGAGCTAACAATCTAAATCATTTTATTAAGTATTGTTCATGCGACTTCTGATCCCGCGACATTTTGCACACAATCCACCGTACAACATAATACAACACAACATAACACAATGCAACATCATACACCACCTACAACAAACATATGTATCACTCAACAACACAACCATATACAATTAACCAACTACACTATAAACCTACACCATACACCCACACTAAACTTGTTACATTATACATTATTTTTAAAAAAATATGAGAAAGCGAACTTGATATATAATAAAGTATTTTCAAAATATATATTGACGTGAAATTAAGTACAGAATTTAAAAACTAATTAAAGAGTTTTTAACTAAATGTAGTGCCGCACCCAGGTGAAAAAATAAGTGAAATCACCAAATGGTCCTTCGAGCCTTTTTCAAACGTACCTATCGAAAAAAAAGGGAAGACGTAAAAATTAAAGTGATTAATACTTATACAAACGAAAATAAATAAAAAAAAAAAAAACGGAAAGGTCAAAAGTACTAATATAAGTACATATATGCATACCTAAATACATTCTAACAGTGGTAAAATAACATAAACATAAAAACAAAAAATCACCAAAAATTAGAAACGGGCGCGATTTAACACAAACTAGGAGAAAAAATCAACATAAAGCACGGGTATAAATCCACAAAGCACGCAGAGGGGTGGACAGTAACGCACATTCAAAACCCCGGAGACAAAACAAAAAAAATTAAAACAGAGAAGAAGTATAATTATACATAAGTATTACTCCCAAAACCTCTTGCCGGCAAAAAAAAGTAAGTCCATTCCAATTAAATTTGAAAATAGAGGCATTTTATGCACATATACATATGTATGTTAATTTACAGTTTTATCGGTATTTCGTTGGAAATAAATAACGGAACAAAATAACTGAAAAAGAAAAAAATATGCAGTATCTGCCTCAGCTTATTTTGTGTCTCCAAACACACCAGTATATTCTTCCAAAAAAAAAAAAAATTTGCAAGGTCAAGTATTCCTACCTGCAATATTTCCAGCGATACCTCTTGGGTTAATCAAGCAACAAACCGGATCGCTTATAACACATAAGGCTAACAAAAACAAAAAATTAAACATATTACCGAAATATATATATATTATAAGGATTTATTTCAGCCTGTTTCAAAAAACATCTATACATTTCATCTGTTCTGCAAAATTCAAACTTTTTATATTTCAATGTTCTTTTTATTTCAAAAACTCGGTTCTCTTTCGTGAGTTCATGGAAGCATGGAGGTACTAGCTACGCTGGCAAAACTTGAAACGAATCGTCGATAATAAGTACACAGTCAAAGGAAACTCCGCAATTCATGTAAATTTTAAGGAGTGGGGCAATATTTTACTGTCTCCACTTTTCATTAGCTGTGCAAATGCCCTCCGTTGTCACTTTGTGTCCTAGGTTAGGTTAGGTTAGGTTAGAGGGTCGATCCTAAGAAGGAAGGACAGCTAAAACGCCGGTCTGAAACGAATCGTCGATAATAAGTACACAGTCAAAGGAAACTCCGCAATTCATGTAAATTTTAAGGAGTGGGGCAATATTTTACTGTCTCCACTTTTCATTAGCTGTGCAAATGCCCTCCGTTGTCACTTTGTGTCCTAGGTTAGGTTAGGTTAGGTTAGAGGGTCGATCCTAAGAAGGAAGGACAGCTAAAACGCCGGTCCGTTGTGGTACCCAAAACTCCTATGAGCCGGATCAATAGACCCTTACATGTTGACAAAGCGCTTTGTGCCTATGACAAACTTGTTGAGACGGCCAATATCTGTTTCGGCCAGATCTTCTGGTCCGCCAAAAGTGTGACTGCCGAGATGTTTCAATCTCAACCTAGCAAAAGCCGGACAATGGAGGAGAAAGTGCCGGGATGTTTCCACTTCACCCTCCTCCATACAGCTTTGACAACTGCTATCAGGTAGCATTCTAAGCCGCACCGCATGAGTTCCCATTCGACAGTGCCCAGTGAGAACTCCTACCATGGCGGCGAGGTGAACTTTGTTCAAGGCGAGAAGATCCCCCGACCTCCTGCGATCCCCTCTCGGTCAGAAGGATCGCGCAGTCGCGCAGGAGCTGGTCGTCGACCAGCGTCTGCTGAGCGCATGCGAGGTCCACTTTGTGTCCTAAGTAACTAACTTTTTTCTTGAAAAGGGAAAACTTTTTTGTACTCAGCTTTAGACCAGCACTAGCTATCTAATGGAAAACCTCTTCCAAGTTCTTAAGGTGTTCATCGAAGCTTTTACCTAATATTATGATATCGTTGAGGTATACCGAACAAGTCTTGCAGTGTAATCTTTTTAATACCTGGTCCATAAGTCTCTCAAAGGTAGCAGGAGCGTTACATAATCCAAAAGGCATTGCGGTAAATTGCCATAGACCATCTGAAACGCTGACTGTCCGTCTCTTTTCTTTGTTTTTCGTTTAAGTGTTGATAACCATTTCGTGCCTGATAACGAGTCCAGCGTGTCATCGATTTTAGGTAGTGGATAATTGTCTTTCTCCGTTGCATCATTCAACCTTCTATAGTCCACACAGAATCTCATGTTGCCATCTTTCTTCTTCACGAGTACTGCAGATGATCCATTCATGGACTCTCTGATGGTTTGATTACGCCCTTTTCGCTTATTTCACGTATGGTCTGGCTTTCAACTTCACGGTTTGCAAAAGAAACGCTTCGAGGAGTCTGGCGGATTGATCTTGCATCACCTGTGTTAACAAATTGTTTCACAACTTTGGTTCTACCTGGTTTGGAATCGTGTTTATCAAATATGGATGAGTATCTGAGAAGAAGCTGCTAAGTCTTCATTTGATGGTTTGCCTCTAGTTCCTCGTTCCATGCGTTAATTTCGTTCGATATGTCGTTTTCCTCCATGGAATCTTTCTCAACACCTGTTTTGCAATTTATCACGGCTCCAATCTCTTGACACTGCCCTTATATAGCATCTTTGGAGAGTTTGATTGGTAACTTGCACTCATTAAGTACTCTTACTGGAACATGTTTATCTTGTCAAACAGTCCACCGTTTATTTGGCCCATAGTCTCCTTCTATTTCTGCCCAAAAAACTGCTTCTGATTTTGGTGGGATCTGCTGGCTCTCTGTTGTCATCACTCCTCTAACGTTGTACTTATTATCGTAACAGAATATAAGTGGAGTTTCCATATTTGTATAGATTCAGTTCTTCATGTCAATTTTGATTTTTTGATTCGCTTGAAAGTCTACTTCAGTAATGACTTCGTCGACGATATCTGCCACTATCAAGTTGTGTAACACGGCTTTCTTTCCAATTACGATCTCGCACGTTACTTTTCCGAGAACTTGGATAACTTTTCCAGTTGCAATACGCAACTTTGCTCCAGATAATGCCTACCTATAACTCACTCTTGGCTCCGATCACTGGTTTGTAAGTAAAAGTCCCAATTTAATGGCTATACACTTCTTTATCAACCAGATCAGATCGAATTATTGGATATTGAGCCTCTTCCTTTGCTTCTGTCTTCGTAGGTTTTTCGTTTAAAGTGAAACACATATTCGACAACATTAATGTTTTCTGTTTCAAAGTAATCTCATAACCTTGGTTTTAATTTGGACTTTATTTCATTTGTTGCTAAATAACGTGTTTCTAGCTCCTTTGTGTTGTTGTGGGATCTTCAGTTCGTTTGTCTTTGCCATTTTAAAACAATTCTCTCTTGGAAAATTTGTAACGGATTTCTCGATAAATCTTTTACCTGGATTGTTAAATAAAAGTCCCAATTTAATGCTACACACATTTCTTTATTTCTAATTTCAGCCACTTAACATTTGTACCTCTTCTTCTTACTAATAGCTTAATTGCTCTTTACACGACAACATTCTAATTAGGACTGTGCTTCCTGCACAGTCTGGCAGCCCTTTTATAGTAGATCTTTAACAAAACTTCGTCTCTAGAACATTCTGGTAACTACGAACTGTTATTGTCTAGTTGCTTCTGTCAGTTTATCGTCGATTCTGATTTGTTCTGGAATTCATGTTCCTACAATATATTCTCTCCAATAGCGAATAATTTGAAGCAGAGAAAACGGGACATCAAGACAAGCAATTAATGTTAGCTAAAAATCTGAAGGCTAGTAATATTGAAATGGAGACTGAACATTGTTAATGTTTAGCAATTGATGTCTAAAAATATTTCCAGCCATACATTGCTAGAAATAAACTTTAATTTTGGTTTGAATTTTGAAGAGGCTATGCTTGTACATGTTAGCTTAGGTGGCATGATGCCAGCAAAGCTGAAATGCCAATGTGTAATCTTTGTACTTAAACTGCAACTATTCAAAACATAAATTTTACCAAAACATGGAAAAAAAGCAACTAAATACATCCGTATGTATGTACATATAATATATAATAGTATGTTATATAGTTTAGATAATTGTAAGCATACATTGCTCATGTTTCATTAATGAATTTTTAAATAAACTTTACGTAACAATTATTTAATTCTTAAAATCTGAAATCTTGTTTTTCCAGTACATTTGTAGAAGAAAGTAGATTTCCCCTCCTCAACTTTGTCATTTAACTAGAGTGAGGAGGGTTTGACGTTCCGCAAGTGGGACGATTGAAACGGCCAGATTGAAACTACCAAATATATATTCAAACGGTGGGATTTGTTGTCGCCGTTCAAAATCAGCAATAAAAAATGTAAAACAATATAATGTAAAAAAAAATTAATTTTAAATGTATCCGATGAAATGTTTTTGTGATGTGATGTATAATGGTATTAATTTTCAGTTGAAAATTATTAAAAACTATAAATGACCAAAATTATATTAGAGCTAACAATCTTAATCATTTTATTAAGTATTGTTCATGCGACTTATGATCCCGCGACATTTTGCAACAAAGTACCCAATCCACCGTACAACATCATGCAACACAAAATAACACAATGCAACATCATACACCACCTACAACATACCATATCACTCAACAACACAACCATATACAATTAACCAACCACACTATATACCTACACCATACACCCACACTAAACTTGTTACACTATAAATTATTTTTAAAAAAATATAAGAAAGTGAACTTGATATATAATAAAGTATTTCAAAAATATATATTAACGTGAAATTAAGTACAGAGTTTAAAAATTAATTAAAGAATTTTTAACTAAATATAGTGCAATAGTGCATGTTTAATTGACTATAAACTCCCCTTCCAACTACACCGCTTCTTCAGGGTAAATAATGTCACACCCTAATACAACACACCACACCTTGGAACACAACACGCACTCACAACATAAACGACCACACTGCACACGATGTCAGCACAGAAGTTACCACCATACACGATGACACCCCACACCATCAACAAAAAGAGGGATTGGATCTTCAATTCACCACATTCGAAATAATTCCGATCTCTTTGCGCAACGTAAATGTATAAAATCGCTATCTCCGCTACCAACCGTCAACACTTTCTGGGCTTAAAACCGTGGTATTAATCTTTATCAAAAAAAGTGTTAAACCAATAAAAAATTTGTGAAAATTAACATTTAATAAAAAAGGTAAAGAACATTTTAATTTAAACCTTAAAAAAGGCGTTTTGTGGAAAAAATGGAAGAAATAATGTCATTGGTGAGTGCTAACATTATAGCATAATTATTCATGGTCCTTCGAGCCTAAACGAAAGGCACTATAATTTACGTCCAAGACACAAAATTTGGTGGCAAAAAACAAAAAGTTTAAACACAAACCTACCAAAGATACAGTGAAGTGAAGTATAGTGGAAAACAAAATAATATACATAAACATTTACAAAACTACTAAGGAAGAGTGCAGTGACTCAAAAAAACAAAAATATATATATAAATAACCAAAGCGCAGTGCAGTGCTGGAAAAATATCCATACTCGTATATATACATATTATATAAAGAAAAAGTGCGTGTAGCCCAAAACATAAAGACAATAACAAATACAAAAGGGTTTAAACAAACAAAAATTCACACAAACGGGCGCGAAATACTAAAGCACCTAAATACAACAACATAAATAAAAACAACTTAAACGGGCGCGAATTTAAAACAAACGATAGTAAACAAAAACAACAATCACTAAAACCAAGCTCAACTGGAAGCGGAGAAAAAGGTATTGACAACAAAGGAATACACACACGTACATACATATATATTATCCCCTCAAAAAACAATTGAGGGAGCATAAAGTGAGTCGTATCGTTTCCTATTATTTTATTTTATCGTGCATATATGTATGTAAAAATTACAGTTTTATATATATAGAACCTGTTATAACAAATACGTTTACCAAAAAAAAAAAAACGGTTACCAAACTGTCTCAGTTTCGAGTTTTTTTTTGCGATAAAAACCGAACACAGTCTGGTATAATATATATTTCAAAAAACATACTTATATATTAAAACAAAAACAAAAATTAATATTACCTTATTGCCTAACTACAAGCTTACCTTTGTGTATTCAAACACACAAATTAACAAACACAAAAAACAAATTCAAGTATATACTTGCACATTTCTCCCGCAATACCCCTTATGTTAAAAAAAAAAAAAAAAATAAACAATAAGCAGGATTGCATAAACTAAGTAAGCAAAGGCACAAGTATAAATCAAAATTCTAATATAAAAAACAAAAAGAAGAAAACAAACAATAGCATACATATATGCATATTTGCTTACATCTTATACCTATATATATTTTTGATATACATATTTACATACCAAAACATAATTGTACATAAATACAAAGTGCATACGGGAACATACCTGCACATTATTCACTTCGCTTTCGCGCTCTCCTTGAACATACATATTTATACATACGGCATATAATCTATGCATATGCTTATATACCCTATATAAATTGGGTCAATTTCATATTGAAAATTTACAATATAAAAAGTTGTAAAATTACATAAAAAATAAAACAATAAACGTTGTGGTAAAATTAACACTACTACAATTGCTTGTAGATATTAAAAATTTTAAAATAATAAATAATTTATTAAAAACAACAATAAACATATTTTCAAAGTCCACATTGGCATACATCCCGCAATACCCCTTGTAACAAACAAGCAGGATTGCGTACATAAAAAACTAAAAGCACATTGATCTCTTCAACAATTGCATTAGAGAATATACATACATACGCTCAAACAATCCGTGCATACTTATGTACAAAGTGTATTGATCTCTTAAACGAGCTCTCAATTTCACGAGCACATAAATATATACTAACAAGTCCGTGTATTAGGGTGTACCTAAATATATATTAACATAAGGACATAATAAGTATTATTAAATTAAAAGTGCCATTCTTAATAACTAAATTAAGAAAATTTAAATTACGCTCACAAATATATATTTAAAATAAAATACAAATTAAAAAATTATTTTGCAAGTAAATATTTATCTAGTCCGAAAAAAATCGTATATACGAAAATAGTATTCGGTATTAATTATCATTTATTGCTGCATTTAAATCAGTTTACACTGAGAAAATTTTAATTAACTTTGACACATATAGTAATAAATAACAAAACAAAAATGGTTAATGACGATAAAAATCAAATTACACCTGCAGAAGCTACACGCGCAAGACAGGTTACCACAAAGCACATAAAAAGCAAAAATATTTGTGTTGCCAAATTCATTTCCGAGAGTGACAGATTAACACGATACTGCACTCGATTTTCATCTTCACCGATTCAAGACATCTCTGAATCGTTATTGGAAATAAAAAAACAAAATATTGACAATTTTTGGACTCGTCTCCAAACGGCTCATGACAACATTGTAGATTATGATAATTCAGATCTACCACACGATTTTAAATCATCAGCTTACGCACTATACGAAAACTGCTTAGACCAGTACGAAGAAACAAAAGCTATGATTTCTGATCAATTAAAGCTAATAAAAGCGATTGCATCTACTCCACATCCGAGAGTAGAGCTGCCACAAATTCTAAGTCAAGAGGCAAGTTCAGGCATCAATCTCGAGGTGCCCGCATGTGACACAGAAATATTTTATGGAGGTTATGAAGAATGGCCGTCCTTCCGGGACATGTTCACTGCCGTTTACATCAACCATCCAAAATTATCAAAAGCGCAAAAATTGTATCACCTCCGATACAAAACGCAAGGTCAAGCAGGCGCAATAGTAAAACAGTTCGCACTAAATGACGACAATTTTAATTTGGCTTGGGAAGCTCTAACATCTAGATATGAAAATGAAAGAATATTGGTCGATAACCAAGTAACGACACTAATAAACTTGCCTAAAATTCAAAAAGAAACCAGTGAAGAGTTTTTAAGGCTGCAATCCACTGTTTCAAACTGTTTGTCGGTTTTATCGACACGAAATATTCCCACAGACAGCTGGGACCCTATACTGGTAAACATATGCACTGCCGCATTACCAGAAAAATCGTTACTTTTATGGGAGCAATCGCTCTCATCACGAAAGAAATGCCCCACGTGGCAACAAATGAAAGACTTTCTAACTACCCAGTACGAAATCGCTGAAAGGGTAGACAAAAAGCTAGTTAGAACCAAAAACGTTCAAAACGACCTAAAAAGAAGCTTCAATAGACCCCAAGCTAGTAGCAAAAACAAATTAAACAGAAGCTTCTACAAATCTCAATCGTTCACATCCGAACAGAACAATCATACGTCATGCGTACTATGCACGAGAGGGCATAAACTACAATCTTGCGAGAAGTTTAAAAACTTAAAAGTTAACGAACGAAACTATTTCGTGAAATCAAAAAAACTTTGTACAAATTGCTTGTCACATGCGCATAAATATAAAAATTGCAAAAGCAAATTCAATTGCTCATATTGTCACAAAAGACACCACTCAATGCTCCATTACAGCAAATTTCCCATATCACCCCAAAGAAGCGCTTATACAAAAAGAACCACAGGTTTAGTGGTAACAGAAACTGCCAAAAACCAAAATCCTGGAAATTGCCAAAAAGCACCGTGCTGCTCAAAGGCATTAAAAATACAAACGGTACACAGCGATATTCAAAGTAGGGTATTACTACCCACAGCAGTCGTCTCCATCGAGCACCGAGGAGAACTTTTAAAGCTTAGGGCCTTAATAGACCAAGGATCACAACGATCATTTATAGCGTCTAAGGCACAAAATAGGCTAAAATTGCCATCAAAACAATCGAATTTTGAAATTACGGGAATGGGCGGAAGAGTAGTCCAAAACTCAAATAAAATCTGCCCCATTGCCCTAATTTCCCCCCAAGCGGATAAGAGAATTGTAGCAGAAGCTATAGTTCTACCGCAACTTACTAACATGCTTCCATGCTATCACATAAATAGCAAGCATTGGCAAAAGGTTTCACACTTAAAGCTAGCAGATCCCAACTGCAACACCCCCGCTAACATAGATATTCTAATAGGCAGCGACTTTATACCGCAAATAATGCTTGAAGGTGTTGAAAAAATTTCAACGACCCTTCTAGCCCAAAATACAATATTCGGTTGGATTCTAAGTGGACTAGTTACTGAACCAATTTCCACATCAACAACTCAAGTTGACGAAAATTCAAAAGAATACCTTAATTCGCAATCAAGGATATTTCGGGAGTTAGAAAAATGCCCCCTCATATCAATTAAAACCCCAGAAGATCAGTATTGTAAAGACTTCTACAAAGCCACAACTACTTGATCAAATAATGGTCGGTACGTCATACGACTACCACTAAATTCACAATGTTCCAACACTCCAAGAATTGGCCGAAAAAACAAACTCAGAGTCCCTTCTGACAAGATCAGTTTTAAAAAACACAAATATGTAACTTTTCGACCCCGCAGGATGGCTCTTGCCAATAATGATACAAAAATCCTGATTCAAAAAGCTTGAGATATGTTGTGCCCTCCTACTTGCCAAATTAGTGCATACGCACTTTAACATACATATATCCAAATTGTCCCAAAAAAGTCGAAAAAATCGACACATAACAAATTGTGCTCTAGTAGCTTACTTTTTCAAAATTATAAAACAATTTAAAAATAAAGTTAAGCGATCAGCATGCTCCCAATGCGATACAATGACGCACCAAGCCTTACAACAAGCAAAGGTCGCTCTAATCGCATATATCTAAGCCCCCTTCGTATTGGTGGTTTATGGGAAATACTTGTAATACGTGTACAAATCCACTTAAAAAGTAGCCGTAAATCACAAATCTTACGCTCGCAAGATCCCTCTTCAAAGGTTTCAAAGGAGCACCCATTCTGGCCATATCTGAGCTAGGCGTGGAGTCGCCATCCTATAAGCCGATAATAAAATAATAGTAGACAACCGGCAATAAAATGAATAAACAAAATTATACCATCTAATAATACGTCGTCACAACAACAATTCGAATAAATGCAAAACAACGTTGCTTGCTTAACGCACTAACTTCTAAATCAAAAAACATAACACCCATTTCAAAATAAAGATTCCATCCTACACGTACAGGTAAATATGGATCTACCACTACTGCATTATCATACATACCGCGCCCTCGGCTACTCCAATTGCAGTACGCCGTGATACCTGGGACATTTACAGCATATCTGTACTACTAGGCAAAATATTCGCCTAGGGGGCCCAGGATGTTTAAATGACTATAAACTCCCCTTCCAACTACACCGCTTCTTCAGGGTAAATAATGTCACACCCTAATACAACACACCACACCTTGAAACACAACACGCACTCACAACATAAACGACCACACTGCACACGATGTCAGCACAGAAGTTACCACCATACACGATGACACCCCACACCATCAACAAAAAGAGGGATTGGATCTTCAATTCACCACATTCGAAATAATTCCGATCTCTTTGCGCAACGTAAATGTATAAAATCGCTATCTCCGCTACCAACCGTCAACACTTTCTGGGCTTAAAACCGTGGTATTAATCTTTATCAAAAAAAGTGTTAAACCAATAAAAAATTTGTGAAAATTAACATTTAATAAAAAAGGTAAAGAACATTTTAATTTAAACCTTAAAAAAGGCGTTTTGTGGAAAAAATGGAAGAAATAATGTCATTGGTGAGTGCTAACATCATAGCATAATTATTCAGTGCAAGTGAGTATAACACCGCACCCAAGGTGAAAAAATAAGTGAAATCACCAATTGGTCCTTCGAGCCTCTTTCAAACGTAATTATCGAAAAAAAGGAAAAACGTAAAAATTAAAGTGATTAATACTTATACAAACGTAAATTAAAAACAAAAAAAACCCAAAAGCGGAAAGGTCAAAAGTGCTAATATAAGTATGCATAAATATTTATGCATACCTAAATACATACTAACAGTGGTTAAATAAAATTACAACAACGGACGCGAAATCAATAAATATACAAAACTAGCACAAAAAATCACCAAATATTAGAAACGGGCGCGAATTAACACAACCTAAGAGAAAAGCACGGGTATAAATCCACAAAGCACGCAGAGGGGTGGACAGTAACGCACATTCAAAACCCCGGAGACAAAACAAAAAAAATTAGAACAGAGAAGAAGCATACACATACATAAGAATTACTCCCAAAACCTCTTGGCGGCAAAAAAAGTGAGTCCATTCCAATTAAATTTGAAAATAGAGGCATTATATGCACATATGTAAGTACATATGTATGTTAATTTACAGTTTTATCGGTATTTCGTTGGAAATAAATAACGGAACAAAATAACTGAAAAAGAAAAAAATATACGGTATCTGCTTCAGCATATTTAGTGTCTCCAAACACACATTTATATTCTTCCAAAAAAAATTTTTTTGCAAAGTCAAGTATTCCTACCTGCAATATTTCCAGCGATACCTCTTGGGTTAATCAAGCAACAAACAGGATCGCTTATAACACATAAGGCTAACAAAAACAAAAAATGAAACATATTACCATAATATATATATATTATAAGGATTTATTTCAGCCTGTTTCAAAAAAAATCTATACATTTCATCTGTTCTGTACACAGCCCAAGGAAACTCCGCAATTCATGTAAATTTTTAGGAGTGGGGCAATATTTTACTGTCTCTACTTTTCATTAGCTGTGCAAATGCCCTCCGTTGTCACTTTGTGTCTTAAGTAACTAACTTTTTTCTTGAAAAGGGAACACTTTTTTGGACTCAGCTTTAGACCAGCACTAGCTATCTGTTGGAAAACCTCTTTCAAATTCTTAAGGTGTTCATCGAAGCTTTTACCTAATATGATGATATCGTTGAGGTATACCGAACAAGTCTTCCAGTGTAATCTTTTTAATACCTGGTCCATAAGTCTCTCAAAGGTAGCAGGAGCGTTACATAATCCAAAAGGCATTGCGGTACATTGCCATAGACCATCTGAAACGCTGACTGTCCGTCTATTTTCTTTGTTTTTCGTTTAAGTGGTGATAACCATTTCGTGCCTGATAACGAGTCCAGCGTGTCATCGATTTTAGGTAGTGGATAATTGTCTTTCTCCGTTGCATCATTCAACCTTCTATAGTCCACACAGAATCTCATGTTTCCATCTTTCTTCTTCACGAGTACTGCAGATGATCCATTCATGGACTCTCTGATGGTTTGATTACGCCCTTTTCGCTTATTTCACGTATGGTCTGGCTTTCAACTTCACGGTTTGCAAAAGAAACGCTTCGAGGAGTCTGGCGGATTGATCTTGCATCACCTATGTTAACAAAATGTTTCACAACTTTGGTTCTTCCTGGTTTGGAATCGTGTTTATCAAATATGGATGAGTATCTGAGAAGAAGCTGCTAAGTCTTCATTTGATGGTTTGCCTCTAGTTCCTCGTTCCATGCGTTAATTTCGTTCGATATGTCGTTTTCCTCCATTTAATCTTCCTCAAGACCTATTTTGCAATTTATCACGGCCTCAATCTCTTAACACTGCCTTATATAGCATCTTTGGAGAGTTTGATTGGTAACTTGCACTCATTAAGTACTCTTACTGCAACATGTTTATCTTGTCAAACAGTCTACCGTTTGTTTGGCCCATAGTCTCCTTCTATTTCTGCCAAAAAACTGCTTCTGATCTTGGTGGAGTCTGCTGGCTCTGTGTTGTCATCACTCCTCTAACGTTGTACTTATTAACAGAACAGAACAGAACAGAACATAAGTGGAGTTTCCATATTTGTATAGATTCAGTTCTTCATGTCAATTTTGATTTCTTGATTCGTTGGAAAGTCTACTTCAGTAATGACTTCGTCGACGATATCTGCCACTATCAAGTTGTGTAACACGGCTTCCTTTCCAATTACGATCTCGCACGTTACTTTTCCGAGAACTTGGATAACTTCTCCAGTTACAGTACGCAACTTTGCTCCAGATAATGTCTACCTATAACTCACTCTTGGGTTCGATCACTGGTTTGTAAATAAAAGTCCCAACTTAATGGCTATACACTTCTTTATCAACCAGATCAGATCGAATTATTGGATATTGAGCCTCTTCCTTTGCTTCTGTCTTCGTAGTTTTTTCGTTTAAAGTGAAACACATATTCGTCAACATTAATGTTTTCTGTTTCCAAGTAATCTCATAACCTTGGGTTTAATTTGGACTTTATTTCATTTGTTGCTAAATAACGTTTTTCTAGCTCCTTTGTGTTGTTGTGGGATCTTCAGTTCGTTAGACTTTGCCATTTTAATTTCTCGATAAATCTTTTACCTGGATTGTTAAATAAAAGTCCCAATTTAATGCTATACACATTTCCTTATTTCTAATTTCAGCCACTTAACATTTGTACCTCTTCTTCTTACTAATAGCTTAATTGCTCTTTACACGACAACATTCTAATTAGGACTGTGCTTCCTGCACAGTCTGGCAGCCCTTTTATAGTAGATCTTTAACAAAACTTCGTCTCTAGAACATTCTGGTAACTACGAATTGTTATTGTCTAGTTGCTTCTGTCAGTTTATCGTCGATTCTGATTTGTTCTGGAATTCATGTTCCTACAATATATTCTCTCCAATAGCGAATAATTTGAAGCAGAGAAAACGGGACATCAAGACAAGCAATTAAAGTTAGCTAAAAATCTGAAGGCTAGTAATATTGAAATGGAGACTGAACATTGTTAATGTTTAGCAATTGATGTCTAAAAATATTTCCAGCCATACATTGCTAGAAATAAACTTTAATTTTGGTTTGAATTTTGAAGAGGCTATGCTTGTACATGTTAGCTTAGGTGGCATGATGCCAGCAAAGCTGAAATGCCAATGTGTAATCTTTGTACTTAAACTGCAACTATTCAAAACATAAATTTTACCAAAACATGGAAAAAAAGCAATTAAATACATCCGTATGTATGTATATGTATGGTTAATAGTTTAGATAATTGTAAGCATACATTGCTCATGTTTCATTAATGAATTTTTAAATAAACTTTACGTAACAATTATTTAATTCTTAAAATCTGAAATCTTGTTTTTCCAGTACATTTGTAGAAGAAAGTAGATTTCACCCCCTCAACTTTGTCATTTAACTAGAGTGAGGAGGGTTTGACGTTCCGCAAGTGGGACGATTGAAACGGCCAGATTGAAACTACCAAATATATATTCAAACGGTGGGATTTGTTGTCGCCGTTCAAAATCAGCAATAAAAAATGTAAAACAATATAATATAAAAAAAAATTAATTTTAAATGTATCCGATGAAATGTTTTTGTGATGTGATGTATAATGGTATTAATTTTCAGTTGAAAATTATTAAAAACTATAAATGACCAAAATTATATTAGAGCTAACAATCTAAATAATTTTATTAAGTATTGTTCATGCGACTTATGATCCCGCGACATTTTGCAACAAAGTACCCAATCCACCGTACAACATCATGCAACACAACATAACACAATGCAACATCATACACCACCTACAACATACCATATCACTCAACAACACAACCATATACAATTAACCAACCACACTATACACCTACACCATACACCCACACTAAACTTGTTACACTATAAATTATTTTTAAAAAAATATAAGAAAGTGAACTTGATATACAATAAAGTATTTCAAAAATATATATTAACGTGAAATTAAGTACAGAGTTTAAAAATTAATTAAAGAATTTTTAACTAAATATAGTGCAATAGTGCAAGTGAGTATAACACCGCACCCAAGGTGAAAAAATAAGTGAAATCACCAAATGGTCCTTCGAGCCTCTTTCAAACGTAATTATCGAAAAAAAGGAAAAACGTAAAAATTAAAGTGATTAATACTTATACAAACGTAAATTAAAAACCCAAAAGCAGAAAGGTCAAAAGTACTAATATAAGTACATTTATGCATACCTAAATACATACTAACAGTGGTTAAATAAAATTACAACAACGGGCGCGAAATCAATAAATATACAAAACTAACACAAAAAATCACCAAATATTAGAAACGGGCGCGAATTAACACAACCTAAGAGAAAAGCACGGGTATAAATCCACAAAGCACGCAGAGGGGTGGACAGTAACGCACATTCAAAACCCCGGAGACAAAACAAAAAAAATTAGAACAGAGAAGAAGCATACACATACATAAGAATTACTCCCAAAACCTCTTGGCGGCAAAAAAAGTGAGTCCATTCCAATTAAATTTGAAAATAGAGGCATTTTATGCACATATGTAAGTACATATGTATGTTAATTTACAGTTTTATCGGTATTTCGTTGGAAATAAATAACGGAACAAAATAACTGAAAAAGAAAAAAATATACGGTATCTGCTTCAGCATATTTAGTGTCTCCAAACACACATTTATATTCTTCCAAAAAAAATTTTTTTGCAAAGTCAAGTATTCCTACCTGCAATATTTCCAGCGATACCTCTTGGGTTAATCAAGCAACAAACAGGATCGCTTATAACACATAAGGCTAACAAAAACAAAAAATTAAACATATTACCGAAATATATATATATTATAAGGATTTATTTCAGCCTGTTTCAAAAAAAATCTATACATTTCATCTGTTCTGTACACAGCCCAAAGAAACTCCGCAATTCATGTAAATTTTTAGGAGTGGGGCAATATTTTACTGTCTCTACTTTTCATTAGCTGTGCAAATGCCCTCCGTTGTCACTTTGTGTCTTAAGTAACTAACTTTTTTCTTGAAAAGGGAACACTTTTTTGGACTCAGCTTTATACCAGCACTAGCTATCTGTTGGAAAACCTCTTTCAAATTCTTAAGGTGTTCATCGAAGCGTTTACCTAATATGATGATATCGTTGAGGTATACCGAACAAGTCTTCCAGTGGACCATCTGAAACGCTGACTGTCCGTCTATTTTCTTTGTTTTTCGTTTAAGTGGTGATAACCATTTCGTGCCTGATAACGAGTCCAGCGTGTCATCGATTTTAAATAGTGGATAATTGTCTTTCTCCGTTGCATCATTCAACCTTCTATAGTCCACACAGAATCTCATGTTTCCATCTTTCTTCTTCACGAGTACTGCAGATGATCCATTCATGGACTCTCTGATGGTTTGATTACGCCCTTTTCGCTTATTTCACGTATGGTCTGGCTTTCAACTTCACGGTTTGCAAAAGAAACGCTTCGAGGAGTCTGGCGGATTGATCTTGCATCACCTATGTTAACAAAATGTTTCACAACTTTGGTTCTTCCTGGTTTGGAATCGTGTTTATCAAATATGGATGAGTATCTGAGAAGAAGCTGCTAAGTCTTCATTTGATGGTTTGCCTCTAGTTCCTCGTTCCGTGCGTTAATTTCATTCGATATGTCGTTTTCCTCCATTTAATCTTCCTCAAGACCTATTTTGCAATTTATCACGGCCTCAATCTCTTAACACTGCCTTATATAGCATCTTTGGAGAGTTTGATTGGTAACTTGCACTCATTAAGTACTCTTACTGCAACATGTTTATCTTGTCAAACAGTCTACCGTTTGTTTGGCCCATAGTCTCCTTCTATTTCTGCCAAAAAACTGCTTCTGATCTTGGTGGAGTCTGCTGGCTCTGTGTTGTCATCACTCCTCTAACGTTGTACTTATTAACAGAACAGAACAGAACAGAACATAAGTGGAGTTTCCATATTTGTATAGATTCAGTTCTTCATGTCAATTTTGATTTCTTGATTCGTTGGAAAGTCTACTTCAGTAATGACTTCGTCGACGATATCTGCCACTATCAAGTGGTGTAGCACGGCTTTCGTTCCAATTACGATCTCGCACGTTACTTTTCCGAGAACTTGGATAACTTTTCCAGTTGCAATACGCAACTTTGCTCCAGATAATGCCTACCTATAACTCACTCTTGGGTTCGATCACTGGCTTGTAAATAAATGTCCCAACTTAATGGCTATACACTTCTTTATCAACCAGATCAGATCGAATTATTGGTTATTGAGCCTCTTCCTTTGCTTCTGTCTTCGTAGTTTTTTCGTTTAAAGTGAAACACATATTCGTCAACATTAATGTTTTCTGTTTCCAAGTAATCTCATAACCTTGGTTTTAATTTGGACTTTATTTCATTTGTTGCTAAATAACGTTTTTCTAGCTCCTTTGTGTTGTTGTGGGATCTTCAGTTCGTTAGACTTTGCCATTTTAATTTCTCGATAAATCTTTTACCTGGATTGTTAAATAAAAGTCCCATATTAATGCTATACACATTTCTTTATTTCTAATTTCAGCCACTTAACAATTGTACCTCTTCTTCTTACTAATAGCTTAATTGCTCTTTACACGACAACATTCTAATTAGGACTGTGCTTCCTGCACAGTCTGGCAGCCCTTTTATAGTAGATCTTCAACAAAACTTCGTCTCTAGAACATTCTGGTAACTACGAATTGTTATTGTCTAGTTGCTTCTGTCAGTTTATCGTCGATTCTGATTTGTTCTGGAATTCATGTTCCTACAATATATTCTCTCCAATAGCGAATAATTTGAAGCAGAGAAAACGGGACATCAAGACAAGCAATTAAAGTTAGCTAAAAATCTGAAGGCTAGTAATATTGAAATGGAGACTGAACATTGTTAATGTTTAGCAATTGATGTCTAAAAATATTTCCAGCCATACATTGCTAGAAATAAACTTTAATTTTGGTTTGAATTTTGAAGAGGCTATGCTTGTACATGTTAGCTTAGGTGGCATGATGCCAGCAAAGCTGAAATGCCAATGTGTAATCTTTGTACTTAAACTGCAACTATTCAAAACATAAATTTTACCAAAACATGGAAAAAAAGCAATTAAATACATCCGTATGTATGTATATGTATGGTTAATAGTTTAGATAATTGTAAGCATACATTGCTCATGTTTCATTAATAAATTTTTAAATAAACTTTACGTAACAATTATTTAATTCTTTAAATGTGAAATCTTGTTTTTCCAGTGCATTTGTAGAAGAAAGTAGATTTCACCTCCTCAACTTTGTCAGTTGACTGGATTGAGGAGGTTTTGACGTTCCGCAAGTGGGCCGATTGAAACGGCCAGATTGAAACTACCAAATATATATTCAAACGGTGGGATTTGTTGCCGCCGTTCAAAATCACCAATAAAAATGTAAAACAATATAATATAAAAAAAAAATTAATTTTAAATGTATCCGATGAAATGTTTTGGTGATGTGATGTATAATGGTATTAATTTTCAGTTGAAAATTATTAAAAACTATAAATGACCAAAATTATATTAGAGCTAACAATCTAAATCATTTTATTAAGTATTGTTCATGCGACTTATGATCCCGCGACATTTTGCAACAAAGTACCCAATCCACCGTACAACATCATGCAACACAACATAACACAATGCAACATCATACACCACCTACAACATACCATATCACTCAACAACACAACCATATACAATTAACCAACCACACTATACACCTACACCATACACCCACACTAAACTTGTTACACTATAAATTATTTTTAAAAAAATATAAGAAAGTGAACTTGATATATAATAAAGTATTTCAAAAATATATATTAACGTGAAATTAAGTACAGAGTTTAAAAATTAATTAAAGAATTTTTAACTAAATATAGTGCAATGTGCAAGTGAGTATAACACCGCACCCAAGGTGAAAAAATAAGTGAAATCACCAAATGGTCCTTCGAGCCTCTTTCAAACGTAATTATCGAAAAAAAGGAAAAACGTAAAAATTAAAGTGATTAATACTTATACAAACGTAAATTAAAAACAAAAAAAACCCAAAAGCGGAAAGGTCAAAAGTGCTAATATAAGTATGCATAAATATTTATGCATACCTAAATACATACTAACAGTGGTTAAATAAAATTACAACAACGGGCGCGAAATCAATAAATATACAAAACTAGCACAAAAAATCACCAAATATTAGAAACGGGCGCGAATTAACACAACCTAAGAGAAAAGCACGGGTATAAATCCACAAAGCACGCAGAGGGGTGGACAGTAACGCACATTCAAAACCCCGGAGAAAAAACAAAAAAAAATAGAACAGAGAAGAAGCATACACATACATAAGAATTACTCCCAAAACCTCTTGGCGGCAAAAAAAGTGAGTCCATTCCAATTAAATTTGAAAATAGAGGCATTTTATGCACATATGTAAGTACATATGTATGTTAATTTACAGTTTTATCGGTATTTCGTTGGAAATAAATAACGGAACAAAATAACTGAAAAAGAAAAAAATATACGGTATCTGCTTCAGCATATTTAGTGTCTCCAAACACACATTTATATTCTTCCAAAAAAAATTTTTTTGCAAAGTCAAGTATTCCTACCTGCAATATTTCCAGCGATACCTCTTGGGTTAATCAAGCAACAAACAGGATCGCTTATAACACATAAGGCTAACAAAAACAAAAAATGAAACATATTACCGAAATATATATATATTATAAGGATTTATTTCAGCCTGTTTCAAAAAAAATCTATACATTTCATCTGTTCTGTACACAGCCCAAGGAAACTCCGCAATTCATGTAAATTTTTAGGAGTGGGGCAATATTTTACTGTCTCTACTTTTCATTAGCTGTGCAAATGCCCTCCGTTGTCACTTTGTGTCTTAAGTAACTAACTTTTTTCTTGAAAAGGGAACACTTTTTTGGACTCAGCTTTAGACCAGCACTAGCTATCTGTTGGAAAACCTCTTTCAAATTCTTAAGGTGTTCATCGAAGCGTTTACCTAATATGATGATATCGTTGAGGTATACCGAACAAGTCTTCCAGTGGACCATCTGAAACGCTGACTGTCCGTCTATTTTCTTTGTTTTTCGTTTAAGTGGTGATAACCATTTCGTGCCTGATAACGAGTCCAGCGTGTCATCGATTTTAGGTAGTGGATAATTGTCTTTCTCCGTTGCATCATTCAACCTTCTATAGTCCACACAGAATCTCATGTTTCCATCTTTCTTCTTCACGAGTACTGCAGATGATCCGTTCATGGACTCTCTGATGGTTTGATTACGCCCTTTTCGCTTATTTCACGTATGGTCTGGCTTTCAACTTCACGGTTTGCAAAAGAAACGCTTCGAGGAGTCTGGCGGATTGATCTTGCATCACCTATGTTAACAAAATGTTTCACAACTTTGGTTCTTCCTGGTTTGGAATCGTGTTTATCAAATATGGATGAGTATCTGAGAAGAAGCTGCTAAGTCTTCATTTGATGGTTTGCCTCTAGTTCCTCGTTCCATGCGTTAATTTCGTTCGATATGTCGTTTTCCTCCATTTAATCTTCCTCAAGACCTATTTTGCAATTTATCACGGCCTCATTCTCTTAACACTGCCTTATATAGCATCTTTGGAGAGTTTGATTGGTAACTTGCACTCATTAAGTACTCTTACTGCAACATGTTTATCTTGTCAAACAGTCTACCGTTTGTTTGGCCCATAGTCTCCTTCTATTTCTGCCAAAAAACTGCTTCTGATCTTGGTGGAGTCTGCTGGCTCTGTGTTGTCATCACTCCTCTAACGTTGTACTTATTAACAGAACAGAACAGAACATAAGTGGAGTTTCCATATTTGTATAGATTCAGTTCTTCATGTCAATTTTGATTTCTTGATTCGTTGGAAAGTCTACTTCAGTAATGACTTCGTCGACGATATCTGCCACTATCAAGTGGTGTAGCACGGCTTTCGTTCCAATTACGATCTCGCACGTTACTTTTCCGAGAACTTGGATAACTTTTCCAGTTGCAATACGCAACTTTGCTCCAGATAATGCCTACCTATAACTCACTCTTGGGTTCGATCACTGGCTTGTAAATAAAAGTCCCAACTTAATGGCTATACACTTCTTTATCAACCAGATCAGATCGAATTATTGGTTATTGAGCCTCTTCCTTTGCTTCTGTCTTCGTAGTTTTTTCGTTTAAAGTGAAACACATATTCGTCAACATTAATGTTTTCTGTTTTCAAGTAATCTCATAACCTTGGTTTTAATTTGGACTTTATTTCATTTGTTGCTAAATAACGTTTTTCTAGCTCCTTTGTGTTGTTGTGGGATCTTCAGTTCGTTAGACTTTGCCATTTTAATTTCTCGATAAATCTTTTACCTGTATTGTTAAATAAAAGTCCCATATTAATGCTATACACATTTCTTTATTTCTAATTTCAGCCACTTAACATTTGTACCTCTTCTTCTTACTAATAGCTTAATTGCTCTTTACACGACAACATTCTAATTAGGACTGTGCTTCCTGCACAGTCTGGCAGCCCTTTTATAGTAGATCTTTAACAAAACTTCGTCTCTAGAACATTCTGGTAAATACGAATTGTTATTGTCTAGTTGCTTCTGTCAGTTTATCGTCGATTCTGATTTGTTCTGGAATTCATGTTCCTACAATATATTCTCTCCAATAGCGAATAATTTGAAGCAGAGAAAACGGGACATCAAGACAAGCAATTAAAGTTAGCTAAAAATCTGAAGGCTAGTAATATTGAAATGGAGACTGAACATTGTTAATGTTTAGCAATTGATGTCTAAAAATATTTCCAGCCATACATTGCTAGAAATAAACTTTAATTTTGGTTTGAATTTTGAAGAGGCTATGCTTGTACATGTTAGCTTAGGTGGATGATGCCAGCAAAGCTGAAATGCCAATGTGTAATCTTTGTACTTAAACTGCAACTATTCAAAACATAAATTTTACCAAAACATGGAAAAAAAGCAATTAAATACATCCGTATGTATGTATATGTATGGTTAATAGTTTAGATAATTGTAAGCATACATTGCTCAGGTTTCATTAATGAATTTTTAAATAAACTTTACGTTACAATTATTTAATTCTTTAAATGTGAAATCTTGTTTTTCCAGTGCATTTGTAGAAGAAAGTAGATTTCACCTCCTCAACTTTGTCAGTTGACTGGATTGAGGAGGTTTTGACGTTCCGCAAGTGGGCCGATTGAAACGGCCAGATTGAAACTACCAAATATATATTCAAACGGTGGGATTTGTTGCCGCCGTTCAAAATCACCAATAAAAATGTAAAACAATATAATATAAAAAAAAAAATTAATTTTAAATGTATCCGATGAAATGTTTTGGTGATGTGATGTATAATGGTATTAATTTTCAGTTGAAAATTATTAAAAACTATAAATGACCAAAATTATATTAGAGCTAACAATCTAAATCATTTTATTAAGTATTGTTCATGCGACTTATGATCCCGCGACATTTTGCAACAAAGTACCCAATCCACCGTACAACATCATGCAACACAACATAACACAATGCAACATCATACACCACCTACAACATACCATATCACTCAACAACACAACCATATACAATTAACCAACCACACTATACACCTACACCATACACCCACACTAAACTTGTTACACTATAAATTATTTTTAAAAAAATATAAGAAAGTGAACTTGATATATAATAAAGTATTTCAAAAATATATATTAACGTGAAATTAAGTACAGAGTTTAAAAATTAATTAAAGAATTTTTAACTAAATATAGTGCAATGTGCAAGTGAGTATAACACCGCACCCAAGGTGAAAAAATAAGTGAAATCACCAAATGGTCCTTCGAGCCTCTTTCAAACGTAATTATCGAAAAAAAGGAAAAACGTAAAAATTAAAGTGATTAATACTTATACAAACGTAAATTAAAAACAAAAAAAACCCAAAAGCGGAAAGGTCAAAAGTGCTAATATAAGTATGCATAAATATTTATGCATACCTAAATACATACTAACAGTGGTTAAATAAAATTACAACAACGGGCGCGAAATCAATAAATATACAAAACTAGCACAAAAAATCACCAAATATTAGAAACGGGCGCGAATTAACACAACCTAAGAGAAAAGCACGGGTATAAATCCACAAAGCACGCAGAGGGGTGGACAGTAACGCACATTCAAAACCCCGGAGAAAAAACAAAAAAAAATAGAACAGAGAAGAAGCATACACATACATAAGAATTACTCCCAAAACCTCTTGGCGGCAAAAAAAGTGAGTCCATTCCAATTAAATTTGAAAATAGAGGCATTTTATGCACATATGTATGTTAATTTACAGTTTTATCGGTATTTCGTTGGAAATAAATAACGGAACAAAATAACTGAAAAAGAAAAAAATATACGGTATCTGCTTCAGCATATTTAGTGTCTCCAAACACACATTTATATTCTTCCAAAAAAAATTTTTTTGCAAAGTCAAGTATTCCTACCTGCAATATTTCCAGCGATACCTCTTGGGTTAATCAAGCAACAAACAGGATCGCTTATAACACATAAGGCTAACAAAAACAAAAAATGAAACATATTACCGAAATATATATATATTATAAGGATTTATTTCAGCCTGTTTCAAAAAAAATCTATACATTTCATCTGTTCTGTACACAGCCCAAGGAAACTCCGCAATTCATGTAAATTTTTAGGAGTGGGGCAATATTTTACTGTCTCTACTTTTCATTAGCTGTGCAAATGCCCTCCGTTGTCACTTTGTGTCTTAAGTAACTAACTTTTTTCTTGAAAAGGGAACACTTTTTTGGACTCAGCTTTAGACCAGCACTAGCTATCTGTTGGAAAACCTCTTTCAAATTCTTAAGGTGTTCATCGAAGCGTTTACCTAATATGATGATATCGTTGAGGTATACCGAACAAGTCTTCCAGTGGACCATCTGAAACGCTGACTGTCCGTCTATTTTCTTTGTTTTTCGTTTAAGTGGTGATAACCATTTCGTGCCTGATAACGAGTCCAGCGTGTCATCGATTTTAGGTAGTGGATAATTGTCTTTCTCCGTTGCATCATTCAACCTTCTATAGTCCACACAGAATCTCATGTTTCCATCTTTCTTCTTCACGAGTACTGCAGATGATCCATTCATGGACTCTCTGATGGTTTGATTACGCCCTTTTCGCTTATTTCACGTATGGTCTGGCTTTCAACTTCACGGTTTGCAAAAGAAACGCTTCGAGGAGTCTGGCGGATTGATCTTGCATCACCTATGTTAACAAAATGTTTCACAACTTTGGTTCTTCCTGGTTTGGAATCGTGTTTATCAAATATGGATGAGTATCTGAGAAGAAGCTGCTAAGTCTTCATTTGATGGTTTGCCTCTAGTTCCTCGTTCCATGCGTTAATTTCGTTCGATATGTCGTTTTCCTCCATTTAATCTTCCTCAAGACCTATTTTGCAATTTATCACGGCCTCAATCTCTTAACACTGCCTTATATAGCATCTTTGGAGAGTTTGATTGGTAACTTGCACTCATTAAGTACTCTTACTGCAACATGTTTATCTTGTCAAACAGTCTACCGTTTGTTTGGCCCATAGTCTCCTTCTATTTCTGCCAAAAAACTGCTTCTGATCTTGGTGGAGTCTGCTGGCTCTGTGTTGTCATCACTCCTCTAACGTTGTACTTATTAACAGAACAGAACAGAACATAAGTGGAGTTTCCATATTTGTATAGATTCAGTTCTTCATGTCAATTTTGATTTCTTGATTCGTTGGAAAGTCTACTTCAGTAATGACTTCGTCGACGATATCTGCCACTATCAAGTGGTGTAGCACGGCTTTCTTTCCAATTACGATCTCGCACGTTACTTTTCCGAGAACTTGGATAACTTTTCCAGTTGCAATACGCAACTTTGCTCCAGATAATGCCTACCTATAACTCACTCTTGGGTTCGATCACTGGCTTGTAAATAAAAGTCCCAACTTAATGGCTATACACTTCTTTATCAACCAGATCAGATCGAATTATTGGTTATTGAGCCTCTTCCTTTGCTTCTGTCTTCGTAGTTTTTTCGTTTAAAGTGAAACACATATTCGTCAACATTAATGTTTTCTGTTTTCAAGTAATCTCATAACCTTGGTTTTAATTTGGACTTTATTTCATTTGTTGCTAAATAACGTTTTTCTAGCTCCTTTGTGTTGTTGTGGGATCTTCAGTTCGTTAGACTTTGCCATTTTAATTTCTCGATAAATCTTTTACCTGGATTGTTAAATAAAAGTCCCATATTAATGCTATACACATTTCTTTATTTCTAATTTCAGCCACTTAACATTTGTACCTCTTCTTCTTACTAATAGCTTAATTGCTCTTTACACGACAACATTCTAATTAGGACTGTGCTTCCTGCACAGTCTGGCAGCCCTTTTATAGTAGATCTTTAACAAAACTTCGTCTCTAGAACATTCTGGTAAATACGAATTGTTATTGTCTAGTTGCTTCTGTCAGTTTATCGTCGATTCTGATTTGTTCTGGAATTCATGTTCCTACAATATATTCTCTCCAATAGCGAATAATTTGAAGCAGAGAAAACGGGACATCAAGACAAGCAATTAAAGTTAGCTAAAAATCTGAAGGCTAGTAATATTGAAATGGAGACTGAACATTGTTAATGTTTAGCAATTGATGTCTAAAAATATTTCCAGCCATACATTGCTAGAAATAAACTTTAATTTTGGTTTGAATTTTGAAGAGGCTATGCTTGTACATGTTAGCTTAGGTGGATGATGCCAGCAAAGCTGAAATGCCAATGTGTAATCTTTGTACTTAAACTGCAACTATTCAAAACATAAATTTTACCAAAACATGGAAAAAAAGCAATTAAATACATCCGTGTGTATGTATATGTATGGTTAATAGTTTAGATAATTGTAATCTTGTTTTTCCAGTGCATTTGTAGAAGAAAGTAGATTTCACCTCCTCAACTTTGTCAGTTGACTGGATTGAGGAGGTTTTGACGTTCCGCAAGTGGGACGATTGAAACGGCCAGATTGAAACTACCAAATATATATTCAAACGGTGGGATTTGTTGCCGCCGTTCAAAATCACCAATAAAAATGTAAAATAATATAATATAAAAAAAAAATTAATTTTAAATGTATCCCATGAAATGTTTTGGTGATGTGATGTATAATGGTATTAATTTTCAGTTGAAAATTATTAAAAACTGTAAATGACAAAAATTATATTAGAGCTAACAATCGAAATCATTTTATTAAGTATTGTTCATGCGACTTCTGATCCCGCGACATTTTGCAACAAAGTACCCAATCCACCGTACAACATCATACAACACAACATAACACAATGCAACATCATACACCACCTACAACATACCATATCACTCAACAACACAACCATATACAATTAACCAACCACACTATACACCTACACCATACACCCACACTACACTTGTTACATTATAAATTATTTTTAAAAAACTATGAGAAAGTGAACTTGATATATAACAAAGTATTTCAAAAATATATTTTAACGTGAAATTAAGTACAGAGTTTAAAAATTAATTAATGAATTTTTAACTAAATATAGTGCAATAGTGCAAGTGAGTATAACACCGCACCCAAGGTGAAAAAATAAGTGAAATCACCAAATGGTCCTTCGAGCCTCTTTCAAACGTACCTATCGAAAAAAAGAAAACACGTAAAAATTAAAGTGATTAATACTTATACAAACGTAAATTTAAAAAAAAAAACCAAAAGCAGAAAGGTCAAAAGTACTAATATAAGTACATATATGCATACCTAAATACATACTAACAGTGGTTAAATAAAATTACAACAACGGGCGCGAAATCAATTGATATAAAAACCAACACAAAAAATCACCAAATATTAGAAACGGGCGCGATTTAACACAAACTAAGAAAAAAATTAACATAATGCACGGGTATAAATCCACAAAGCACGCAGAGAGGAGGACAGTAACGCACAGGCAAAACCCCGGAGACAAAACAAAAAAAATTAAAACAGAGGAAACCGAGGAAATAGAGAAGAAGCATACACATACATAAGTATTACTCCCAAAACCTCTTAACGGCAAAAAAGTGAGTCCATTCCAATTAAATTTGAATATATAGGCATTTTACAGTTTTATCGGTATTTCGTTGGAAATAAATAACGGAACAAAATAACTGAAAAAGAAAAAAATATACAGTATCTGCTTCAGCTTATTTTGTGTCTCCAAACACACCGTTATATTCTTCCAAAAAAAAAATGTTTGCAAAGTCAAGTATTCCTACCTGCAATATTTCCAGCGATACCCCTTGGGTTAATCAAGCAACAAACAGGATCGCTTATAACACATAAGGCTAACAAAAACAAAAAATGAAACATATTACCGAAATATATATATATTATAAGGATTTATTTCAGCCTGTTTCAAAAAAAATCTATACATTTCATCTGTTCTGCAAAATTCAAACTTTTTATATTTTAGTGTTCTTTTTATTTCAAAAACTCGGTGTTTTTTCGTGAGTTCATGGAGGCATGGAAGTACTAGCTACGCGGGCAAAACTTGAAACGAATCGTCGATAATAAGTACACGGTCCAAGGAAACTCCGCAATTCATGTAAATTTTTAGGAGTGGGGCAATATTTTACTGTCTCTATTTTTCATTAGCTGTGCAAATGCCCTCCGTTGTCACTTTGTGTCTTAAGTAACTTCCTTTTTTCTTGAAAAGGGAACACTGTTTTGGACTCAGCTTTAGACCAGCGCTAGCTATCTGTTGGAAAACCTCTTACAAATTCTTAAGGTGTTCATCGAAGCTTTTACCTAATATGATGACTTCCAGTAATCTTTTTAATACCCGGTCCATAAGTCTCTCAAAGGTAGCAGGAGCGTTACATAATCCAAAAGGCATTGCGGTAAATTGCCATAGACCATCTGCAACGCTGACTGTCCGTCTGTCTTTGTTTTTCGTTTAAGTGTTGATAACCATTTTGTGCCTGATAACGAGTCCAGCGTGTCATCGATTTTAGGTAGTGGATAACTGTCTTTCTCCGTTACATCATTCAACCTTCTATAGTCCACATAGAATCTCATGTTTCCATCTTTCTTCTTCACAAGTACTGCAGATGATCCATTCCTGGACTCTCTGATGGTTCGAATACGCCCTTTTCGCTTATTTCACGTATGGTCTGGCTTTCAACTTCACGGTTTGCAAAAGAAACGCTTCGAGGAGTCTGGCGGATTGATCTTGCATCACCTGTGTTAACAAAATGTTTCACAACTTTGGTTCTTCCTGGTTTGGAATCGTGTTTATCAAATATGGATGAGTATCTGAGAAGAAGCTGTTAAGTCTTCTTATGATGGTTTGCCTCTAGTTCCTCGTTCCATGCGTTAATTTCGTTCGATATGTCGTTTTCCTCCATGGATTCTTTCTCAAGGCCTATTTTGCATTTTATCACGGCCTCAATCTCTTGACACTGCCCTTATAAAGCATCTTTGGAGAGTTTGATTGGTAACTTGCACTCATTAAGTACTCTTACTGGAACATGTTTATCTTGTCAAATAGTCCGCCGTTTGCTTGGCCTATAGTCTCCTTCTATTTCTGCCCAAAAAACTGCTTCTGATTTTGGTGGGATCTTCTGGCTCTCTGTTGTCATCACTCGTCTAACGTTGTACTTATTATCGCAACAGAACATAAGTGGTGTTTCTATATTTGTATAGATTCTGTTCTTCATGTCAATTTTGATTTCTTGATTCGCTGGAAAGTCTACTTCAGTAATGACTTCGTCGACGATATCTGCCACTATCAAGTGGTGTAACACGGCTTCCTTTCCAATTACGATCTTGCACGTTACTTTTCCGAGAACTTGGATAACTTCTCCATTTGCAGTACGCAACTTTGTTCCAGATAATGCCTACCTATAACTCACTCTTGGGTTCGATCACTGCTTTGTAAATAAAAGTCCCAAATACACTTCTTTATCAACCAGATCCAGAATTATTGGATGTGATGCGCCTGTATCCACAGTCAGTATGCGCTTTTTGCCGTCTACTTACAGAGATTACAGGGCATTTGCTTGCGGGAGCCAGCTCGTGGCCCTTTTCGCTGGCTGCGTGTAATATTACACTTTTTTCCGCAGTTTAAGCATTTAACCTCACCATCATTTTTCTTACGCGTTTCTGTAGATTTTTCCAGTGCTTTCTGCATGTTTTCAATTTTTTCAAATAAATGGTTTACCCAAATGTGTTCTTTTATTTCTACCGTATAAGCTTTAAATGTTCGACTGCTATGCAGAGGTGCAGTTTCCTGTGCCAGAGCATACGAAACGGGTTCCGCAAACGTCAATTCTGGACATGCTAATGCAGCGAATCGTGTAGTGTTATCTCGTATTCCATTGACGAAAGTTCGAATTTTCGTGTCCTCGATGTATTTCCCGGATTTATGTGCATAAACAAAGTGACCTTACCTCTCAATCTCTCCTCTGGGAGTCATTGGCTTTCTGGCGGCGATTTCGCAACTCAATTGGGAAGATCTGCTTCCTGTGCTCACTACCATACCGTCTTTCTAATGCACCCATCAACGTTTCATAACTACTCGCCTCGCCGTTTAGAATGGTCTGTAATATCTCCGTTGCATATCCTTTGAATGCAACGCACAATGTAACTACTTTATCTTCTGCTTTCCAATTATTTGAAGATGCCATCTTTTAAAATTAAAGTTTAAAAGCGTGGAATGGAACAGTGTCATCAAATGATGGTAGTTTTACCTTAACAGAAGCTGTGGATATAATTGGCAGATTCAATTGTAGCTCGCGGAGACGATCTTTCAACTCATCCAAATCAGTATTAATTTTGGCCTGCTCTTCCGAAATCTATTAAGACGCTTCTGCTATTTGTGAGGTCACCAGTGCTGACATACGCTGCGAACTGCTTTCCAACTGTGAGGACACCTGTGCTGATATACGCGCATCTTGCGCTGCGAACTGCTCTTCCAACTGCGTTGACAATCGCATTTCTAACGAGAATAATTGGGATTGTTGTGTCATCCTGCTCTTTTCCCATCTGCGATGTTATAGTGAAAATCCTGTTTATGTCCACAATCTTTGACGAGCATTGAGCCTCTTCCTTTGCTTCTGTCTTCAGGACTATTTGCATACAAATTTTGAAGAGGCTATGCTTGTACATGTTAGCTAAGGGGGCATGATGCCAGCAAAGCTGAAATGCCAATGTGTAAATTTATAACTTAAGCTGCAACTATTCAAAACATAAATTTTACCAAAACATGGAAAAAAGCAATTAAATACAACCGTATGTATGTATATGTATGGTTAATAGTTTAGATAATTGTAAGCATACATTGCTCATGTTTCATTAATGCATTTGTAAATAAACATTACCTAACAATTATATTATTCTTAAAATGTGAAATCTTGATTTTCCAAAAAGTACATTTGTAAAAGAAAGTAGATTTCACCTCCTCAACTTTGTCATTTAACTAGAGTTAGGAGGTTTTGACGTCCCGCAAGTGGGACGATTGAAACGGCCAGATTGAAACTACTAAATATATATGCAAACGGTGGTATTTGTTGCCGCCGTTCAAAATCACCAATAAAAAATGTAAAACAATATAATATACAAAAAAAAATTAATTTTAAATGTATCCCATGAAATGTTTTTGTGATGTGATGTATAATTGTATTAATTTTCAGTTGAAAATTATTACAAACTGTAAATGACAAAAATTATATTAGAGCTAACAATCTAAATCATTTTATTAAGTATTGTTCATGCGACTTCTAATCCCGCGACATTTTGCAACTAAGCACACAATCCACCGTACAACATCATACAACACAACATAATACAATGCAACATCATACACCACCTACAGCACACCATATCACTCAACAACACAACCATATACAATTAACCAACCACACTATACACCTACACCATACACCCACACTAAACTTGTTACAGTATAAATTATTTAAAAAAATATATAAGAAAGTGAACTTGATATATAATAAAGTATTTCAAAAATATATATTAACGTGAAATTAAGTACAGAGTTTCAAAATTAATTATAAAATTGAAATTGAGTACAGAGTTTCACATTTTTTAACTAAATGTAGTGCAAGTACTCACTTGCACAGGATAACACCGCCCCAAGGTGAAAAAATAAGTGAAATCACCAACTGGTCCTTCGAGCCTCTTTCAAACGTACTTATCGAAAAAAAAGAAAAAACGTAAAAATTAAAGTGATTAATGCTCATACAAACATAAATTTAAAAAAAAAACAAGTAAGGAAGGGCTAAGTTTGGATGTAACCGAACATTTTATACTCTCGCAAAGTCAAATGGTATACTCGTTTGAGATTTCTTTGTGGATTGACTGATATTTTCGGTAGAAGGTCAACTATAGGCACTGGGGTCCACATATTTAGTACTTAGGGGTTTCAACAGTTTTGGTTCGATTTAGACAATTTTTGGCCGCAAGGTGGCAGACTTTAATTGCATTATTCACGCAAAGTTTTACCCCGATATAATCAATGTTACCTGATTTGCATAGTGGAAAGTGAAAGAATCAGATGGAATTCAAAAAGGGTGTTACATGGGAAGTAAGCGTGGTTGTAGTCCGATTTCGCCCATTTTCGCACTATGACATAAACATGAAAAGAACGTTATGCACCGAATTTGGTTGAAATCGGTTGAGCAGATCTCAAGATATGGGTTTTCACCTAAAAGTGGGCTGTGCCACGCCCACTGTCTAATTTTGAACGCGGTTCCTCTAAAGTCATCTTATACTATCTCAAAGATAAAATTTAATGTATCTGGCGTGTTTAGTGCTGGATTTATCGCGCTTTTAGTAGTTTTTAACAGTACCGTTATATGGGGAGTGGGCGGAGTTGCCACCCGATTTCAACTATTTTCACACCGTCAATAGAAGTGCTAAAAACATTTGCTTCTAGTGAATTTTGTTATTATAGCATTAGCGGTTTAGGAGATATGCACATTAAACCTATTAGAGGCGGGACCACGCCCACTTTTTAAAAAAAAGTTTTAACTGCAGATGCCCCTCCCTAATGTGATCCTGTGTACCAAATAACAGTCTTGTATCTTATTGCGGAGCTTAGTTATGGCAAATTATTTGTTTTTGACTAATGGCATTTTGTGGGCGTGGCAGTGGTCCGATTACGCCCATCTGCAATACCAACCGTCTCACGGTACCAAGAAACATGTCTACCAAGTTTCATAAAGATATCTCAATTTTTACTCAAGTTAGAGCTTGCACGGACGGACGGACGGACGGACAGACAGTCACCCGGATTTCAACTCGTCTCTTCATCCTGATCATTTATATATATATAACCCTATATCAAACTCGATTAGTTTTAGGTGATACAAACAACCGTTAGGTGAACAAAACTATTATACTCTGTAGCAACAGGTTGCGAGAGTATAAAAATATACAGCCTCAGCTTATTTTGTGTCTCCGAACACACCGTTATATTCCTCCAAAAAAAAAAATTTTTGCAAAGTCAAGTATTCCTACCTGCAATATTTCCAGCGATACCCCTTGGGTTAGTCAAGCAGCAAACAGGATCGCTTATAACACATAAGGCTAACAAAAACAAAAAATGAAACATATTACAGAAATATATATATATTATAAGAATTTATTTCAGCCTGTTTCAAAAAAAAATCTATAAATTTCATCTGTTCTGCAAAATTCAAACTTTTTATATTTTAATGTCCTTTTTATTTCAAAAACTCGGTTCTTTTTCGTGAGTTCATGGAGGCATGGAGGTACTAGCTACGCTGGCAAAACTTGAAACGAATCGTCGATAATAAGTACACAGTCCAAGGAAACTCCGCAATTCATGTAAATTTTAAGGAGTGGGGCAATATTTCACTGTCTCGACTTTTCATTAGCTGTGCAAATACCCTCCGTTGTCACTTTGTGTCCTAAGTAACTAACTTTTTTCTTGAAAAGGGAACACTTTTTTGGACTCAGCTTTAGACCAGCGCTAGCTATCTATTGGAAAACCTCTTCCTAGTTCTTAACGTGTTCATGTTGTTGTTGTTGTTGTTGTTGTAACGGTTACCTAATCCCCCGTTTGGTACCGGTAGGCCCAGGAAACGTGCTGTTTCGACGGGGTCGGACCATAGCGAGAAGGGTGTTAGATGAGTGGGGTTTGTTGGGCGTGCAAAGAGGTGGTTAGTGGCATGCGAAGACTCATTGCACGCAGGACATGTGGTTGGTATGTCGGGGTCTATTCAGGATAAGTAGGAGTTTAACCTGCTACAGTATCCAGAACGAAGTTGCGCGAGGGTCACTCTGGTTTCGCGAGGCAACTCGAGCTCTACATCTGCTATGGGGGGTGGTTTGACTCGTAATACGCCATTCACTAAGAAGGAGTCGGTGAAAGTGTTGATGGCTCCACTGTGAATGGCGGTCAGTACCTGTCTGAAGTTCGTAGCGTCCGAAGTCCGGTCGGCGTACTGCCTGATGTAGTCGACGTAATTAAGGAAAGACCTCTTGATGTGTCTAGGAGGCGGCTCCGTTACAAGCAGGCGACTACAGGGGTGGTTTCTACCGAAGCACCCCAGCAGAAACTGCTTGAAGAGGAGTTCGTTGTGTTCCTTAACCGGAAGCATACGGGCCTCACTATGTAGGTGTTCGATTGGAGACATCAAGAGGCATCCCGTGATAGGTCTGAAGCTTCTTCTTCTGCGTGTCACTGCATCCAGGCGACCATATTGAGGCTGCATAATTTAGGACCGGCCGGCCGATTGCCTTGTATGTTGCCAACAACGTTTCTTTGTCTTTTCCCCAAGAGCTGCCGGCAAGCGACTTGAGGATTTTGTTGCGGCTCTGTAATTTGGCAGTTATCGCGGTCGTGTGAGGAGTGATAGAGCACAGACTATCCAATGTGACGCCTAAAATTTTAGGGTTATTTACTGTCGGAATTTTTGTGCCATCGACTGAAATGTTCAGGTCCAGTCTGTACTCCTTCGTCCAATTTGTGAATATGGTCGCTGTGGATTTAGTGGGGGAGAGTGTTAGGCTTCTTGCAGAGAAGAAGCGAGAAAGACCGGAGAGGTAGCTGTTTACTTTTGAACACATGCCATCGATTCCATTGCATGACGTCAATATCGTAGAGTCATCAGCGTACGGGGTCACTGAAATTCCCGCTGGTGGCTGGGGGAGTTTCGAAATATAGAAATTAAACAGTAGTGGGGAGAGGACACCGCCCTGCGGAACACCCTGTTTAATTTTCCTAAGTTTGGAGTTTTGACCTCGAAACAGTACGGATGAATGCCGACCGCGCAGGTAGTTCATAGTCCACCGCTTCAGCCCTGGAGGGAGCGTTGATTGTTCTAGGTCCTCAAGTAGCGTTGTGTGATTGACTGTGTCAAAAGCTTCTGACAAGTCCAACGCTATGAGGATCGTCCTCTCGCAGGGTGGCTTCTGGTTCAGGCCATGAAGTATCTGGGCGTTTATGACGATAAGTGCTATGGTGGTACTGTGCTCAAGTGTCTTCACTACTGGGGAAAGGAGATTTATCGGGCGATAGGACTCCCCTTTGTTGGCGGGTTTCCCAGATTTCAGTAGTGGGACCACTCTTCCGACTTTCCACACATCGGGTATTTGAAGAGTGAATATCGACAGGTTGAGGACCTTGGTGAGATAGTTAAGGTGTTTTACCTAATATGATGATAGCGTTGAAGTATACCGAACAAGTCTTCCAGTGTAATATTTTTAATACCTGGTCCAAAAGTCTCTCAAAGGTAGCAGGAGCGTTACATTATCCAAAAGGCATTGCCATAGACCATCTGCAACGCTGAAAGCCGTCTGTTTTCTTTGTTTTTCGTTTAAGTGTTGATAACCATTTTGTGCCTGATAACGAGGTGTCATTGATTTTAGGTAGTGGATAACTGTCTTTCTTCGTTACATCATTCAACCTTCTATAGTCCACACAGAATCTCATGTTTCCATCTTTCTTCTTCACAAGTACTGCAGATGATCCATCCATGGACTCTCTGATGGTTCGATTACGCCCTTTTCGCTTATTTCACGTATGGTCTGGCTTTCAACTTCACGGTTTGCTAAAGATACGCTTCGAGGAGTCCGGCGGATTGATCTTGCATCACCTGTGTTAACAAAATGTTTCACAACTTTGGTTCTTCCTGGTTTGGAATCGTGTTTATCAAATATGGATGAGTATCTGAAAAGAAGCTATTAAGTCTTCTTTTGATGTTTTGCCTCTAGTTCCTCGTTCCATGCGTTAATTTCGTTCGATATGTCGTTTTCCTCTATGGAATCTTCCTCAAGACCTATTTTGCAATTTATCACGGCCTCATTCTCTTGACACTGCCCTTATATAGCATCTTTGGAGAGTTTGATTGGTAACTTGCACTCATTAAGTACTCTTACTGGTTTGGCCTATAGTCTCCTTCTATTTCTGCCCAAAAAACTGATTCTGATTTGGTGGGATCTTCTGGCTCTCTGTTGTCATCACTTGTCTAACGTTGTACTTATTATCGTAACAGAACATAAGGGGAGTTTCCATATTTGTATAGATTCAGTTCTTCATGTCAATTTTGATTTCTTGATTCGCTGGAAAGTCTACTTCAGTAATGACTTCGTCGACGATATCTGCCACTATCAAGTTGTGTAACACGGCTTCCTTTCCAATTACGATCTTGCACGTTACTTTTCCGAGAACTTGGATAACTTCTCCATTTGCAGTACGCAGCTTTGCTCCAGATAATGCCTACCTATAACTCACTCTTGGGTTCGATCACTGCTTTGTAAATAAAAGTCCCAAATACACTTCTTTATCAACCAGATCCAGAATTATTGGATGTGATGCGCCTGTATCCAAAGTCAGTATGCGCTTTTTGCCGTCTACTTACGGTAACGTTACTCGTATTCCTGCTTATTTGTGAAATACAGATTACAGGGCATTTGCTTGCGGGAGCCAGCCCGTGGCCCTTTTCGCTGGCTCGTCAAGTTAGATTTAACATTTGCTTGATCTTCCTCTATTCTGCGTTTACGTCCAACGGTTGTATTGGACTGCTTAAAGGTATGTGTAATATGGCCACTTTTTCCGCAGTTGAAGCATTTAACCTCACCATCATTTTTCTTACGCGTTTCTGTAGATTTTCCCAGTGTTTTCTGCATGTTTTCAATTTTTTCATATAAATGGTTTACCCAAGTGTGTTCTTTTTTTCTACCGTATGAGCTTTAAATGTTCGACTGCTATGCAGAGTTGCAGTTTCCTGTGCCAGAGCATACGAAAGGGGTTCCGCAAACGTCAATTTTGGACATGCTAATGCAGCGAAGCGTGTAGGTCTGAATTTTCGTATCCTCGATGTATTTCCTGGATTTATGTGCATAAACAAAATGACCTTACCTCTCAATCTCTCTTCAGGGAGTCATCGGCTTTCTGGCGGCGATTTCGTAACTTATTTGGGAAGATCTGCTTCCTGTGCTCACTACCATACCGTCTTTCTAATGCACCCATCAACGTTTCATAACTACTCGCCTCGCCGTTTAGAATGGTCTGTAATATCTCCGTTGCATATCCTTTGAATGCAATGCACAATGTAACTACTTTATCCTCTTTTTTCCAATTATTTGAAGATGCCGTCTTTTAAAATTAAAGTTTAAAATCGTGGAATGGAACAGTGTCATCAACAGATGGTAGTTATACCTTGGCAAAAGCTGTTGATATAATTGGCCGATTCAATTGTAGCTCGCGGAGACGATCTTTCAACTCATCCACTTCAGTTTTAATTTTGGCCCGCTCTTCCGAATTCTATGAGGACGCTTCTGTTATTTGTGAGGTCACCTGTGTTGATATACGTGCATCTTGCGCTGCGAACTGCTCTTTCAACTGCGTTGACAATCGCATTTCTAACGAGAATAATTGGGATTGTTGTGTCACCATTTGTGTGTGCCTCTGCTATTTGTGGCTATATTTGCGTTGACATCTGGAACATTTGCGCTGGCATTTGCGATATATAATACGTGCATCCTGCTCTTTTCCCATCTGCGATGTTATAGTGAAAATCCTGTTTATGTCCACAATCTTTGACGAGCATTGAGCCTCTTCCTTTGCTTCTGTCTTCGTAGTTTTTTCCTTTAAAGTGAAACACATATTCGTCAACATTAATGTTTTCTGTTTCCAAGTCCTCTCATAACCTTGGTTTTAATTTGGACTTTATTTCATTTGTTGCTAAATAACGTTTTTCTAGCTCCTTTGTGTTGTTGTGGGATCTTCAGTTCGAAAGACTTTGCCATTTTAAAACAATTCTCTCTTGGAAAATTTGTAACGGATTTCTCGATAAATCTTTTTCCTGGATTGTTAAATAAAAGTCCCCATTTAATGCTATATACATTTCTTTATTTCTTCCACTTTGTACCTCTTCTTCTTACTAATAGCTTAATTGCTCTTTACACGACAACACTCTATTTAGGACTGTGTTTCCTGCACAGTCTGGCAGCCCTTTTATAGTAGATCTTTAACAAAACTTCGTCTCTAGAACATTCTGGTAACTACGAAAGGTTATTGTCTAGTTGCTTCTGTCAGTTTATCGTCGATTCTGATTTTTTCTGGAATTCATGTTCCTACCATATATTCTCTCCAATAGCGAATAATTTGAAGCAGAGAAAACGGGACATCGAGACAAGCAATTAAAGTTAGCTAAAAATCTGAAGGCTAGTAATATTGCCATGGAGACTGAACATTGTTGATGTTTAGCAATTGATGTCTAAATATATTTCCAGCCATACATTGCTAGAAATAAACTTTCATTTTGGTGATTTGACAGGACTATTTGCATACAAATTTTGAAGAGGCTATGCTTGTACATGTTAGCTTAGGTGGCATGATGCCAGCAAAGCTGAAATGCCAAAGTGTAAATTTTGTACTTAAACTGCAACTATTCAAAACATAAATTTTTCCAAAACATGGAAAAAAAGCAATTAAATACATCCGTATGTATGTATATGTATGGTTAATAGTTTAGATAATTGTAAGCATACATTGCTCATGTTTCATTAATGAATTTGTAAATAAACTTTACGTAGCAATTATTTAATTCTTAAAATGGGAAATCTTGTTTTTCCAGTACATTTGTAGAAGAAAGTAGATTTCACCTCCTCAACTTTGTCAGTTGACTGGATTGAGGAGGTTTTGACGTTCCGCAAGTGGGACGATTGAAACGGCCAGATTGAAACTACCAATTATATATTAAAACGGTGGGATTTGTTGCCGCCGTTCAAAATCACCAATAAAAAATGTAAAACAATATAATATACAAAAAAAAAATTTAATTTTAAATGTATCCGATGAAATGTTTTTGCGATGTGATGTATAATGGTATTAATTTTCAGTTGAAAATTATTAAAAACTGTAAATGAAAAAAATTATATTAGAGCTAACAATCTAAATCATTTCATTAAGTATTGTTCATGAGACTTCTGATCCCGCGACATTTTGCAACTAAGCACACAATCCACCGTACAACATCATACAACACAACATAACACAATGCAACATCATACACCACCTACAACGCACCATATCACTCAACAACACAATCATATACAATTAACCAACCACACTATACACCTACACCATACACCCACACTAAACTTGTTACATAATACATTATTTTTAAAAAAATATAAGAAAGTTAACTTGATATATAATAAAGTATTTTCAAAATATACCTATATTAACGTGAAATTAAGTACAGAGTTTAAAAATTAATTAAAGAATTTTTAACTAAATATAGTGCAATAGTGCAAGTGAGTATAACACCGCACCCAAGGTGAAAAAATAAGTGAAATCACCAAATGGTCCTTCGAGCCTCTTTCAAACGTACCTATCGAAAAAAAAGAAAAAACGTAAAAATTAAAGTGATTTATACTTATAAACATAAATTAAAAAACCAAAAACGGAAAGGTCAAAAGTACTAATATAAGTAGTAGTATGCATACCTAAATACATACCAACAGTGGTTAAATAAAATTGCAACAACGGGCGCGAAATCAATGGATATACAAAACTAACACAAAAAATCACCAAACATTAAAACCGGCACGGGTATAAATCTACAAAGCACGCAGAGAGGTGGACAGTAACGTACATTCAAAACCCCGGAGACAAAACAAAAAAAATTAAAACAGAGAAAACAGAGAAGAAGTATAATTATACATAAGTATTACTCCCAAAACCTCTTGGCGGCAAAAAAAAGTAAGTCCATTCCAATTAAATTTGAAAATAGAGGCATTTTATGCACATATGTACATATGTATGTTAATTTACAGTTTTATCGGTATTTAATAATAATAAACCCAACGATTACCCTCCTCCCGCCCAACCGACGCGAGGGGCGCAATCCGCATACGTGCGGAATTAGCCGAGTCAGAAAAGGCAAGAGAGTTTTTTAAGTGTTGAGATCTAAAACTGCTCACCTACAGAAACAAAAATTTCAACAGCTAAGATCTAAAGTTACAATATAATAAATTGTTACATTTTCATTTATTAAGAGAAAACAATAAAGTCTTTTTAATTTTGAAAAGTGAGTCAGATAAGTCAAATGTGCTGGAATGAGAATTAAAATCATGACATATACGGCGGAATGGCTCGTTTAGTTCAAAATTTGATCTACAGGATTTTAGCAGTAAAGGTCTAAACTGCCTCGAAAGGCGAACCGGGATATTAAATTTAATTTCAGACAGGAGAAAAGAACTGCAAAGAGTTCCATTCAAAAGTTTCACTAAGAATATTATGCCAAGCATTTCCCTACGACTAGAAAGTGTAGGTAGATTAATAAGTTTTAAACGACTTGTGTATGGAGGTAGACTTACCCTAGCATCCCATCGGAAATGCGCTAAGGCGAAAAGTAAAAATTGTTTTTGAACCGACTCTAACTTGTCAGAATGGATTTGGTAGCTAGGGTTCCATACCACAGAGCCATATTCCAATATAGGTCTAACCAAAGTTGTATAAAGTGTTTTAGTAATATACGGATTTCTAAATTCTTTAGACCAACGTTTAACAAAACTGAGGACAGCTTTTGCTTTCAAGACCATGGTATCAATATGAAGACTGAAATTAAGCTTAGGGTCCATATTAACTCCCAAATCAACATAGTTTAAAACTTGCTCTAGAATATGGTGTTTTATTACGTAAGAAGAGGGGTGCACAGATCTACGGGAAAAGCACATCGTCTTACATTTATTGAGATTCAATGGCAAATCATTTCTATCACACCATGCAACCAAATTGTTTAAGTCTGTTTGCAACAGACACCTTTCCTCAGTTGAAGTGTATGATTTAAAAAGCTTTACATCGTCAGCGTATAATAAAATTTTTGAGAATTTTATTACTGAAGAGATATCGTTAATAAACAACAAGAACAGAATCGGGCCAAGATGACTACCTTGCGGAACACCAGAAGAAACATTAATTGTATCTGAAGGTGTATCCTCAAATATCACTCGTTGTGTTCTATTATAAAGATAGGAAGATACCCATTGAAGGAATCTTGGCTGAAAGCCCAGAAGATCAAGTTTATGTATGAGAATCGAGATATTTACTTTATCGAAAGCTTTGCTAAAGTCTGTGTATATAACATCCGTATGCTTATGTTCCCTAAAACCCAATGATACATGGTTTACAAATTCAAGTAAGTTTGATATAGTCGAGTTCCCTTTACGAAATCCATGCTGAGATGGGGAAATTAACGGAGAAATCGAAAAGGTTATATGGTCAGTGATGATAGCTTCAAAAAGTTTAGGTATAACTGATAGTTTTGCGATACCTCTATAGTTTTCAATGTTCGATCTAAATCCACTTTTATGCAAAGGGATTATAAATGACTGTTTCCATATTGAAGGAAATATACCGTGTTTAAGAGAGGAATTAAATATCCTTGTCAAAGGCAAGTAAATATATTTGGCACTATTTTTTAGGAAGCATGAGGGTATCATGTCTGGGCCATAACTAAAAGATGGTTTTAACTTATTTAAATTAAAAAGGACGTCTTCTTCTGAAATAACTGGGGCGTTAATTAAAGTATTCGAACGCAGCACTTGCTGATAAGAAAAAGTTTTGGAAGAATTATTACAGTAGTTTGACTTGAAAAATTCTGCAAACATATTGGATATAATATCATTGTCACTTGAAATGATAGATTTGTATTTCATTGCGGACGGAAATTTGGAAATCCTGCGTTTGGAGTTGACGAAATCATAAAACGATTTTGGATTACTTACAATATTTTTTTTAACTTTATTTAAGTAATTATTATAACATTTTTTGTTTAGGTCAAAATATTGTCGACGCAATAGCGAATATTTAGAATAGTCGACAAGTGAACCGGTTTTTTTAAAATGTTTAAAGGCTCGAGTTTTTCTGTTTTTCAATTTATATAACTCTTTCGAAAACCACGGTCTTATACTTTTGTTTTTGTTAACAATTACTATTGGAACATACTTTTCAAATAATTTCATAATAATATTATTAAAATGAGAGACACTCAATTCAGTGTCACCATTATAATTAGGCCATGTTATTGTAGAAAGTTCTATATTTAATTTTTTTAAATTAGCTTTTGCAAAGTTAAACCGAGTACAGAAGCACGAAGTTTGATGATTATTATCCCGTACAATGCCTGAGATTTCGACAGATATTTCCAAAGCAGGATGATATGAGTCCTCTGGTAGAACAAGAGGATTACTCTGAATAACGGAACACTTTGCAGAGGTATCAACGTATACTAAATCTAAGCATTTACCAAATTTATTCGGAATCAAATTAATTTGGTTCAGACCCAACTCGGACATTTTTTCGAAAAACTCATTAAAACATGACCGATTGCAAATCGGCACGATATAGTCATCGAATGGTTTCCACGAAGCACACGGTAAATTGAAATCACCTAATACAATTATTGAATCTGCATTATTTGCCATCGAGGTAGCACTATTTATTAAAGAAGCATGCTGCATGTATACAGATAAGTCGGAATGGGGTGGTATATAAGATAGGGTTAAATAAATAAAGCAACTATTAACGTATACTCTAACACATTTAAATTCAAATGAGTCGGTCCCTGGAACAAGAATATTTTCAGATGGGATAGAGGAATGCACGGCAAATAGAACACCTCCACCGATTCTGTTCAGTCGATCACATCTAAAAATTTGAAATTCGCTGTTTAAAATCTCATTATCAAAAATGTGAGGTTTTAACCAAGTTTCTGTAAATCCAATTATATGGAAATTAAAATTGGAACTGTTCAAATACAAGTCAGTTAATTTTGTATTAAGACCTCTAACATTTTGATAATAAATGCTTAGCGAATTTCTACCAATCAGTTTTTTATATCGGTGGTTGCTTTTGGTAATTTAACACTGTTTTCCTCAGTTTGACTTCTAAGTTTAGGTTTAAATTCGCGTACAAAAGTCCCAGGTGGCCAGAATGAACTATCTAAGATCTTTTTGAATGTTTCAAGAGATACGACTATTTTAAACGATGATATACTTCTATCATAATTGAAGTTAAATTTACGTATATTGATATCATCGATTTTTAAACGTGACGAAATGTAAGATTTAATGTCCTCCACCAAGGTATCTTTGGCAAGTCTCGAAATAAATATAGACTTTTTATGTGGAATAACTATCAAGTTATTAACTGATGCTACTAAGTTAATAGGGGGAGCCTCTGGAATTGTGAGACACTTATTACTATTAGATAGAGCTTTTGGGGAATTGAGCTCTTTGGAAGTTGACGGCTTATCACCTTGAGGGCAAGGAGAAGAGAGATTTATTAGGTCATTGGGAGGAGACGTTCTTTTCTGAACAGAAGAACTAAGTGTTACTTCATCGGAAGGACGTTTACGCTTAGGAGCAGGTTTAGAGGATTCGTGAGAATCATTCAGGCACTTAAAAGATTTGAACAATTTTTCATAGTGCCTAAATTTTTCAGTGAGGGTTACAAGATCACGACCGATTTCGTTAAAGCCATTGCGTGTCTCCCTATAAACTTTAAATAGATCGATTTCAATAGATCTACAATTTAAACAGGACCAACGCAATCCCTTACAGTCGATAATAGAATCTAAGATTCTACCAGTCAGTCCAGCACATTTAATATGGGCAAGCCCATCACAAAGCCAGCATGAAACGTAGCGATCTGACTCGCCTTTAATGTTACAATTGGGGAAGTTACAAGACATAATAAACCACAAGAATGAAGATCAAATAAAAGAGTAGGTAGAACAAAATTTAATAGATTAATAATAAATTCGTGTGTTAATAAAATATTAATAATAATAAATTCAATTAAGAACAATTTTTTTTTTTTTTTTTATCAAAGTTTAAAACCAAGACAATTTGAAGAAGCAATATAGCGAGCAGTTTTAGAAGCACTGTAACAAATAAAAAACTAAACGCAACACAGCTGTGAATAAAGAAGTAAATAAAATAAACAAAGTGAGAAAATAGAATAAAATAAAACAAAATGATAGAAAGGCTGACTCGGCACCAAAAATTGGAAAGTTTAAACTTTTTAATACTTTTTAATACCGCACAAAACAGAACATAAAATACTTATCATGAAACTGAGAGTTTAATCACTAAAAATTTGTATTAACACGGTAATAAAAATCAGTTAAACTTCGAGAATTTTTTAATATAAAAACACAAATGTACACAGCTAAAAAAATTGCAGCTTAACAGCTTGAAGTGTTGCCACCTTTTCAGTTATTTTTCGTTGGAAATAAATAACTGAACAAAATAACTGAAAAAGAAAAAAATATACGGTATCTGCCTCAGCTTATTTTGTGTCTCTAAACACACCGTTATATTCTATAAAAAAAAAAAAAATTTTGGAAAGTCAAGTAGTCCTACCTGCAATATTTCCAGCGATACCCCTTGGGTTAATCAAGCAACAAACAGGATCGCTTATAACACATAAGGCTAACAAAAACAAAAAATGAAACATATTAGAGAAATATATATATATGTAATATATTATAAGGATTTACTTTAGCCTGTTTCAAAAAAAATCTATAAATTTCATCTGTACTGCAAAATTCAGACTTTTTATATTTAATGTTCTTTTTATTTCAAAAACTCGATTCTTGTTCGTGAGTTCACGGAGGCATGGAGGTACTAGCTACGCTGGCAAACTGCTTCTGATTTTGGTGGGATCTGCTGGCTCTCTGTTGTCATCACTTGTCTAACGTTGTACTTATTATCGTAACAGAACATAAGTGGAGTTTCCATATTTGTATAGATTCAATTCTTCGTGTCAATTTTGATTTCTTGATTCGCTGGAAAGTCTACTTCAGTAATGACTTCGTCGACGATATCTGCCACTATCAAGTTGTGTAACACGGCTTTCTTTCCAATTACGATCTCGCACGCTACTTTTCCGAGAACTTGTATAGCTTCTCCAGTTGCAATACGCAACTTTGCTCCAGATAATGCCTACCTTTAACTCACTCTTGGGTTCGATCACTGTTTTGTAAATAAAAGTCCCAAATACACTTCTTTATCAACCAGATCCAGAATTATTGGATGTGATGCGCCTGTATCCACAGTCAGTATGCGCTTTTTGCCGTCTACTTATGGTAACGTTACTCGTATTCCTGCTTATTTGTGAAAGAGAGATTTCAGGGCATTTGCTCGCGGGAGCCAGCTCGTGGCCTTTTTGGCTGGCTGCGTGTAATATTACACCTTTTTCCGCAGTTTAAGCATTTAACCTCACCATCATTTTTCTTACGCGTTTCTGTAGATTTTCCCAGTGCTTTCTGCATGTTTACAATTTTTTCAAATAAATGGTTTACCCAAGTGTGTTCTTTTATTTCTACCATATGAGCTTTAAATGTTCGACTGCTATGCAGAGGTGCAGTTTCCTGTGCCAGAGCATACGAAACGGGTTCCGCAAACGTCAATTTTGGACATGCTAATGCAGCGAAGCGTGTAGGTCTGAATTTTCGTATCCTCGATGTATTTCCTGGATTTATGTGCATAAACAAAGTGACCTTACCTCTCAATCTCTCCTCAGGGAGTCATCGGCTTTCTGGCGGCGATTTCGCAACTCAATTGGGAAGATCTGCTTCCTGTGCTCACTACCATACCGTCTTTCTAATGCACCCATCAACGTTTCATAACTACTCGCCTCGCCGTTTAGAATGGTCTGTAATATCTCCGTTGCATATCCTTGCAACGCACAATGTAATTACTTTATCATCTGCTATCCAATTATTTGAAGATGCCGTCTTTTAAAATTAAAGTTTAAAAACGTGGAATGGAACAGTGTCATCAAATGATGGTAGTTTTACCTTAACAGAAGCTGTTGATATAATTGGCAGATTCAATTGTAGCTCGCGGAGACGATCTTTCAACTCATCCAGTTCAGTTTTAATTTTGGCCCGCTCTTCCGAAATCTATGAGGACGCTTCTGCTATTTGTGAGGTCACCAGTGCTGATATACATGCATTTTGCGCTGCGAACTGCTTTCCAACTGTGAGGACACCTGTGCTGATATACGCGCATCTTGCGCTGCGAACTGCTCTTCCAACTGCGTTGACAATCGCATTTCTAACGAGAATAATTGGGATTGTTGTGTCATCCTGCTCTTTTCCCATCTGCGATGTTATAGTGAAAATCCTGTTTATGTCCACAATCTTTGACGAGCATTGAGCCTCTTCCTTTGCTTCTGTCTTCAGGACTATTTGCATACAAATTTTGAAGAGGCTTTGCTTGTACATGTTAGCTGAGGTGGCATGATGCCAGCAAAGCTGAAATACCAATGTGTAAATTTTGTACTTAAACTGCAACTATTCAAAACATAAATTTTACCAAAACATGGAGAAAAAGCAATTAAATACATCCGTATGTATGTATATGTATGGTTAATAGTTTAGATAATTGTAAGCATACATTGCTCATGTTTCATTAATGAATTTGTAAATAAACATTACGTAACAATTATTTAATTCTTAAAATGTGAAATCTTGTTTTTCCAAAAAGAACATTTGTAGAAGAAAGTAGATTTCACCTCCTCAACTTTGTCATTTAACTAGAGTGAGGAGGTTTTGACGTCCCGCAAGTGGGACGATTGAAACGGCCAGATTGAAACTACTAAATATATATGCAAACGGTGGGATTTGTTGCCGCCATTCAAAATCACCAGTAAAAAATTTAAAACAATATAATATAAAAAAAAAATTAGTTTTAAATGTATCCGATGAAATGTTTTTGTGAGGTGACGTATAATGGTATTAATTTTCAGTTGAAAATTATTAAAACTGTAAATGACAAAAATTATATTAGAGCTAACAATCTAAATCATTTTATTAAGTATTGTTCATGCTACTTCTAATCCCGCGACATTTTGCAACTAAGCACACAATCCACCGTACAACATCAAACAACACAACATAATACAATGCAACATCATACACCACCTACAACACACCATATCACTCAACAACACAACCATACACAATTAACCAACCACACTATACACCCACACCATACACCCACACTAAACTTGTTACATTATAAATTATTTTAAAAAATATATAAGAGAGTGAACTTGATATATAATAAAGTATTTTCAAAATATATATTAACGTGAAATTAAGTACAGAGTTTAAAAATTAATTCAAGAGTTTTTAAAATAATGTAGTGCAATAGTGCAAGTGAGTATAACACCGCACCCAAGATGAAAAAAAAAGTGAAATCACCAAATGGTCCTTCGAGCCTCTTTCAAACGTACCTATCGATAAAAAAGAAAAAACGTAAAAATTAAAGTGATTAATACTTATACAAACATAAATTAAAAAAAAAAAAAACAAAAACGGAAAGGTCAAAAGTACTAATATAAGTACATATATGCATACCTAAATACATACTAACAGTGGTTAAATAAAATTACAACAACGGGCGCGAAATCAATGGATATACAAAACTAACACAAAAAATCACCAAAAATTTAAAGCGGGCGCGATTTAACACAAACTAAGAGAAAAAATCAACATAAAGCACGGGTATAAATACACGCAGAGAGGTGGACAGTAACGCACATTCAAAACCCCGGAGACAAAACAAAAAATTAAAACAGAGAAAACAGAGAAGAAGTATACACATACATAAGTATTACTCCCAAAACCTCTTGGCGGCAAAAATAGGTGAGTCCATTCCAATAAAATTTGAAAATAGAGGCATTTTATGCACATATGTACATATGTATGTTAATTTACAGTTTTATCGGTATTTCGTTGGAAATAAATAACGGAACAAAATAACTGAAAACGAAAAAAATATTCGGTATCTGCCTCAGCTTCTTTTGTGTCTCCAAACACACCGTGATATTTTTCCAAAATTTTGTGCAAAGTCAAGTATTCCAACCTGCAATATTTCCAGCGATACCCCTTGGGTTAATCAAGCAACAAACAGGATCGCTTTTAACACATAAGGCTAACAAAACCAAAAAATGAAACATATTACAGAAATATATATATATTATAGGGATTTATTTCAGCCTGTTTTAAAAAAAATCTATAAATTTCATCTGTTCTGCAAAATTCAAACTTTTTATATTTAATGTTCTTTTTATTTCAAAAACTCGGTTCTTTTTCGTGAGTTCATGGAGGCATGGAGGTACTAGCTACGCTGGCAAAACTTGAAACGAATCGTCGATAATAAGTACACAGTCCAAGGAAACTCCGCAATTCATGTAAATTTTAAGGAGTGGGGCAATATTTTACTGTCTTTTCTTTTCATTAGCTGTGCAAATGCCCTCCGTTGTCACTTTGTGTCCTAAGTAACTAACTTTTTTATTGAAAAGGGAACACTTTTTTGGTATCAGCTTTAGACCAGCGCTAGCTATCTATTGGAAAACCTCTTACAAGTTCTTAAGGTGTTCATCGAAGCTTTTACCTAATATGATGATATCGTTGAGGTATACCGAACAAGTCTTCCAGTGTAATCTTTTTAATACCTGGTCCATAAGTCTCTCAAAGGTAGCAGGAGCGTTACATTATCCAAAAGGCATTGCGGTAAATTGCCATAGACCATCTGCAACGCTGACTGTCCGTCTGTTTTCTTTGGTTTTCGTTTAAGTGTTGATAACCATTTTGTGCCTGATGACGAGTCCAGCGGTCATTGATTTTAGGTAGTGGATAACTGTCTTTCTTCGTTACATCACTCAACCTTCTATAGTCCACACAGAATCTTATGTTTCCATCTTTCTTCTTCAGAAGTCGATTACGCCCTTTTCGCTTATTTCACGTATGGTCTGGCTTTCAACTTCACGGTTTGCTAAAGAAACGCTTCAAGGAGTCTGGCGAATTGATCTTGCATCACCTGTGTTAACAAAATATTTCACAACTTTGGTTCTTCCTGGTTTGGAATCGTTTTTATCAAATATGGATGAGTATCTGAGAAGAAGCTGTAAGGTATTCTTTTGATGGGTTGCCTCTAGTTCCTCGCTCCATGCGTTAATTTCGTTCGATACGTCGTTTTGATCCGTGGAATCTTCCTCAAGACCTATTTTGCAATTTATCACGGCCTCAATCTCTTGACACTGCCCTTGTATAGCATCTTTGGAGAGTTTGATTGGTAACTTGCACTCATTAAGTACTCTTACTGGAAGATGTTTATCTTGTGAAACAGTCCACCGTTTGTTTGGCCCACAGTCTCCTTCTATTTCTGCCCAAAAAACTGCTTCTGATTTTGGTGGGATCTGCTGGCTCTCTGTTGGCATCACTCGTCTAACGTTGTACTTATTATGGTAACAGAACATAAGTGGAGTTTCCATATTTGTATAGATTCTGTTCTTCATGTCAATTTTGATTTCTTGATTCGCTGGAAAGTCTACTTCAGTAATGACTTCGTGTATCCACAGTCAGTATGCGCTTTTTGCCGTCTACTTACGGTAACGTTACTCGTATTCCTGCTTATTTGTGAAATAGAGATTTCAGGGCATTTGCTCGCGGGAGCCAGCCCGTGGCCTTTTTCGCTGGCTCGCCAAGTTAGATTTAACATTTGTTTGATCTTCCTCAGCTCTGCGTTTACGTCCTACTGTTATATTGGACTGGTTAAAGTTGCGTGTAATATGGCCACTTTTTTTGCAGTTGAAGCATTTAACCTCACCATCATTTTTCTTACGCGTTTCTGTAGATTTTTCCAGTGCTTTCTGCATGTTTTAAATTTTTTCAAATAAATGGTTTACCCAAGTGTGTTCTTTTATTTCTACCGTATGAGCTTTAAATGTTCGACTGCTATGCAGAGGTGCAGTTTCCTGTGCCAGAGTATACGAAACGGGTTCCGCAAACGTCAATTTTGGACATGCTAATGCAGCGAAGCGTGTAGGTCTGAATTTTCGTATCCTCGATGTATTTCCCGGATTTATGTGCATAAACAAAGTGACCTTACCTCTCAATCTCTCCTCAGGGAGTCATTGTCTTTCTGGCGGCGATTTCGCAACTCAATTGGGAAGATCTGCTTCCTGTGCTCACTACCATACCGTCTTTCTAATGCACCTATCAACGTTTCATAACTACTCGGCTTGCCGATTAGAATGGTCTGTAATATCTCCGTTGCATATCCTTTGAATGCAACACACAATGTAACTACTTTATCTTCTGCTTTCCAATTATTTGAAGATGCCGTCTTTTAAAATTGAAGTTTAAAAACGTGGAATGGAACAGTGTCATCAAATGATGGTACTTTTACCTTGGCAGAAGCGATTGATATAATTGGCAGATTCAATTGTAGCTCGCGGAGACGATCTTTCAACTCATCCAGTCCAGTTTTAATTTTGGCCCGCTCTTCCGAATTCTATGAGGACGCTTCTGCTATTTGTGAGGTCACCAGTGCTGATATACGTGCATTTTGCGCTGCGAACTGCTCTTCCAACTGCGTTGACAATCGCATTTCTAACGAGAATAATTGGGATTGTTGTGTCCTCCTGCTCTTTTCCCATCTGCGATGTTATAGTGAAAATCCTGTTTATGTCCACAATCTTTGACGAGCATTGAGCCTCCTCCTTTACTTCTGTCTTTGTAGTTTTTTCCTTTAAAGTGAAACACATATTCGTCAACATTAATGTTTTCTGTTTCCACGGCCTTTCATAACCTTGGTTTTAATTTGGACTTTATTTCATTTGTTGCTAAATAACGTTTTTCTAGCTCCTTTGTGTTGTTTTAAAACAATTCTCTCTTGGAAAATTTGTAACGGATTTCTCGATAAATCTTTTACCTTGTACCTCACTGAATTGTTAAATAAAAATCCCAATTTAATGCTATACACATTTCTTTATTTCTAATTTCAGCCACTTAACACTTGTATCTTTTCTTCTTACTAATAGCTTAATTGCTCCTTACACGACAACACTCTAATTAGGACTGTGTTTCCAGCACAGTCTGGCAGCCCTTTTATAGTAGATCTTTAATAAAACTTCGTCTTTAGAACATTCTGGTAACTACGAATTGTTAGGAGATATGCACATTAAACCTATTAGAGGCGGGACCACGCCCTCTTTTAAAAAAAAAAAATTTAACTGCAGATGCCCCTCTCTAATGTGATCCTGTGTACCAAATAACAGTCTTGTATCTTATTGCGGAGCTTAGTTATGGCAATTTATTTGTTTTTGATTAATGGCGTTTTGTGGGCTTGGCAGTGGTCCGATTACGCTCATCTGCAATACCAACCGTCTCACGGTACCAAGAAACATGTCTACCAAGTTTCATAAATATATCACAATTTTTACTCAAGTTACAGCTTGCACGGACGGACAGACAGTCAACCGGATTTCAATTTGTCTCTACATCCTGATCATTTATATATATATAACCCTATATCTAACTCAATTAGTTTTAGGTGATACAAACAACCGTTAGGTGAACAAAACTATTATACTCTGTAGCAACTGGTTCCGAGAGTATAAAAATCACCAAATATTAGAAACGGGCGCGATTTAACACAAACTAAGAGAAAAAATTAACATAAAGCACGGGTATAAATCCACAAAGCACGCAGAGAGAGGGACAGTAACGCACAGGCAAAACCCCGGAGACAAAACAAAAAAAATTAATACAGAGGAAATCGAGGAAATAGAGAAGAAGCATACACATACATAAGTATTACTCCCAAAACCTCTTAACGGCAAAAAAGTGAGTCCATTCCAATTAAATTTGAAAATATAGGCATTTTATGCACATATGTATGTTAATTTACAGTTTTATCGGTATTTCGTTGGAAATAAATAACGGAACAAAATAACTGAAAAATAAAAAAATATACAGTATCTGCCTCACCTTATTTTGTGTTTCCAAACACACCGTTATATTCTTCCAAAAAAAAAATGTTTGCAAAGTCAAGTAATTCTACCTGCAATATTTCCAGCGATACCCCTTAGGTTAATCAAGCAACAAACAGGATCGCTTATAACACATAAGGCTAACAAAAACAAAAAGTGAAACATATTACCGAAATATATATATATTATAAGGATTTATTTCAGCATGTTTCAAAAAAAATCTATACATTTCATCTGTTCTGCAAAATTCAAACTTTTTATATTTTAGTGTTCTTTTTATTTCAAAAACTCGGTTTTTTTTCGTGAGTTCATGGAGGCATGGAGGTACTAGCTACGCGTGCAAAACTTGAAACGAATCGTCGATAATAAGTACACAGCCCAAGGAAACTCCGCAATTCATGTAAATTTTAAGGAGTGGGGCAATATTTTACTGTCTCCACTTTTCATTAGCTGTGCAAATACCCTCCGTTGTCACTTTGTGTCCTAAGTAACTAACTTTTTTCTTGAAAAGGGAACACTTTTTTGGACTCAGCTTTAGACCAGCGCTAGCTATCTATTGGAAAACCTCTTCCTAGTTCTTAACGTGTTCATGTTGTTGTTGTTGTTGTTGTTGTAACGGTTACCTAATCCCCCGTTTGGTACCGGTAGGCCCAGGAAACGTGCTGTTTCGACGGGGTCGGACCATAGCGAGAAGGGTGTTAGATGAGTGGGGTTTGTTGGGCGTGCAAAGAGGTGGTTAGTGGCATGCGAAGACTCATTGCACGCAGGACATGTGGTTGGTATGTCGGGGTCTATTCAGGATAAGTAGGAGTTTAACCTGCTACAGTATCCAGAACGAAGTTGCGCGAGGGTCACTCTGGTTTCGCGAGGCAACTCGAGCTCTACATCTGCTATGGGGGGTGGTTTGACTCGTAATACGCCATTCACTAAGAAGGAGTCGGTGAAAGTGTTGATGGCTCCACTGTGAATGGCGGTCAGTACCTGTCTGAAGTTCGTAGCGTCCGAAGTCCGGTCGGCGTACTGCCTGATGTAGTCGACGTAATTAAGGAAAGACCTCTTGATGTGTCTAGGAGGCGGCTCCGTTACAAGCAGGCGACTACAGGGGTGGTTTCTACCGAAGCACCCCAGCAGAAACTGCTTGAAGAGGAGTTCGTTGTGTTCCTTAACCGGAAGCATACGGGCCTCACTATGTAGGTGTTCGATTGGAGACATCAAGAGGCATCCCGTGATAGGTCTGAAGCTTCTTCTTCTGCGTGTCACTGCATCCAGGCGACCATATTGAGGCTGCATAATTTAGGACCGGCCGGCCGATTGCCTTGTATGTTGCCAACAACGTTTCTTTGTCTTTTCCCCAAGAGCTGCCGGCAAGCGACTTGAGGATTTTGTTGCGGCTCTGTAATTTGGCAGTTATCGCGGTCGTGTGAGGAGTGATAGAGCACAGACTATCCAATGTGACGCCTAAAATTTTAGGGTTATTTACTGTCGGAATTTTTGTGCCATCGACTGAAATGTTCAGGTCCAGTCTGTACTCCTTCGTCCAATTTGTGAATATGGTCGCTGTGGATTTAGTGGGGGAGAGTGTTAGGCTTCTTGCAGAGAAGAAGCGAGAAAGACCGGAGAGGTAGCTGTTTACTTTTGAACACATGCCATCGATTCCATTGCATGACGTCAATATCGTAGAGTCATCAGCGTACGGGGTCACTGAAATTCCCGCTGGTGGCTGGGGGAGTTTCGAAATATAGAAATTAAACAGTAGTGGGGAGAGGACACCGCCCTGCGGAACACCCTGTTTAATTTTCCTAAGTTTGGAGTTTTGACCTCGAAACAGTACGGATGAATGCCGACCGCGCAGGTAGTTCATAGTCCACCGCTTCAGCCCTGGAGGGAGCGTTGATTGTTCTAGGTCCTCAAGTAGCGTTGTGTGATTGACTGTGTCAAAAGCTTCTGACAAGTCCAACGCTATGAGGATCGTCCTCTCGCAGGGTGGCTTCTGGTTCAGGCCATGAAGTATCTGGGCGTTTATGACGATAAGTGCTATGGTGGTACTGTGCTCAAGTGTCTTCACTACTGGGGAAAGGAGATTTATCGGGCGATAGGACTCCCCTTTGTTGGCGGGTTTCCCAGATTTCAGTAGTGGGACCACTCTTCCGACTTTCCACACATCGGGTATTTGAAGAGTGAATATCGACAGGTTGAGGACCTTGGTGAGATAGTTAAGGTGTTTTACCTAATATGATGATAGCGTTGAAGTATACCGAACAAGTCTTCCAGTGTAATATTTTTAATACCTGGTCCAAAAGTCTCTCAAAGGTAGCAGGAGCGTTACATTATCCAAAAGGCATTGCCATAGACCATCTGCAACGCTGAAAGCCGTCTGTTTTCTTTGTTTTTCGTTTAAGTGTTGATAACCATTTTGTGCCTGATAACGAGGTGTCATTGATTTTAGGTAGTGGATAACTGTCTTTCTTCGTTACATCATTCAACCTTCTATAGTCCACACAGAATCTCATGTTTCCATCTTTCTTCTTCACAAGTACTGCAGATGATCCATCCATGGACTCTCTGATGGTTCGATTACGCCCTTTTCGCTTATTTCACGTATGGTCTGGCTTTCAACTTCACGGTTTGCTAAAGATACGCTTCGAGGAGTCCGGCGGATTGATCTTGCATCACCTGTGTTAACAAAATGTTTCACAACTTTGGTTCTTCCTGGTTTGGAATCGTGTTTATCAAATATGGATGAGTATCTGAAAAGAAGCTATTAAGTCTTCTTTTGATGTTTTGCCTCTAGTTCCTCGTTCCATGCGTTAATTTCGTTCGATATGTCGTTTTCCTCTATGGAATCTTCCTCAAGACCTATTTTGCAATTTATCACGGCCTCAATCTCTTGACACTGCCCTTATATAGCATCTTTGGAGAGTTTGATTGGTAACTTGCACTCATTAAGTACTCTTACTGGTTTGGCCTATAGTCTCCTTCTATTTCTGCCCAAAAAACTGATTCTGATTTTGGTGGGATCTTCTGGCTCTCTGTTGTCATCACTTGTCTAACGTTGTACTTATTATCGTAACAGAACATAAGTGGAGTTTCCATATTTGTATAGATTCAGTTCTTCATGTCAATTTTGATTTCTTGATTCGCTGGAAAGTCTACTTCAGTAATGACTTCGTCGACGATATCTGCCACTATCAAGTTGTGTAACACGGCTTCCTTTCCAATTACGATCTTGCACGTTACTTTTCCGAGAACTTGGATAACTTCTCCATTTGCAGTACGCAGCTTTGCTCCAGATAATGCCTACCTATAACTCACTCTTGGGTTCGATCACTGCTTTGTAAATAAAAGTCCCAAATACACTTCTTTATCAACCAGATCCAGAATTATTGGATGTGATGCGCCTGTATCCAAAGTCAGTATGCGCTTTTTGCCGTCTACTTACGGTAACGTTACTCGTATTCCTGCTTATTTGTGAAATACAGATTACAGGGCATTTGCTTGCGGGAGCCAGCCCGTGGCCCTTTTCGCTGGCTCGTCAAGTTAGATTTAACATTTGCTTGATCTTCCTCTATTCTGCGTTTACGTCCAACGGTTGTATTGGACTGCTTAAAGGTATGTGTAATATGGCCACTTTTTCCGCAGTTGAAGCATTTAACCTCACCATCATTTTTCTTACGCGTTTCTGTAGATTTTCCCAGTGTTTTCTGCATGTTTTCAATTTTTTCATATAAATGGTTTACCCAAGTGTGTTCTTTTTTTCTACCGTATGAGCTTTAAATGTTCGACTGCTATGCAGAGTTGCAGTTTCCTGTGCCAGAGCATACGAAACGGGTTCCGCAAACGTCAATTTTGGACATGCTAATGCAGCGAAGCGTGTAGGTCTGATTTTCGTATCCTCGATGTATTTCCCGGATTTATGTGCATAAACAAAGTGACCTTATCTCTTAATCTCTCCTCAGGGAGTCATCGGCTTTCTGGCGGCGATTTCGTAACTCAATTGGGAAGACCTGCTCCCTGTGCTCACTACCATACCGTCTTTCTAATGCACCTATCAACGTTTCATAGCTACTCGGCTTGCCGATTAGAATGGTCTGTAATATCTCCGTTGCATATCCTTTCAATGCAACGCACAATGCAACTACTTTATCTTCTGCTATCCAATTATTTGAAGATGCCGTCTTTTAAAATTAAAGTTTAAAAACTCATCCAGTTCAGTTTTAATTTTGGCTCGCTCTTCCGAATTCTATGAGGACGCTTCTGCTATTTGTGAGGTCACCTGTGCTGATATACGTGCATTTTGCGCTGCGAACTGCTCTTCCAACGGCGTTGACAATCGCATTTCTAACGAGAATAATTGGGATTGTTGTGTCCTCCTGCTCTTTTCCCATCTGCGATGTTATAGTGAAAATCCTGTTTATGTCCACAATCTTTGACGAGCATTGAGCCTCTTCCTTTGCTTCTGTCTTCAGGACTATTTGCATACAAATTTTGAAGAGGCTTTGCTTGTACATGTTAGCTGAGGTGGCATGATGCCAGCAAAGCTGAAATACCAATGTGTAAATTTTGTACTTAAACTGCAACTATTCAAAACATAAATTTTACCAAAACATGGAGAAAAAGCAATTAAATACATCCGTATGTATGTATATGTATGGTTAATAGTTTAGATAATTGTAAGCATACATTGCTCATGTTTCATTAATGAATTTGTAAATAAACTTTACGTAACAATTATTTAATTCTTAAAATCTGAAATCTTGTTTTTTCAGTACATTTGTAGAAGAAAGTAGATTTCACCTCCTCAACTTTGTCAGTTGACTGGATTGAGGAGGTTTTGACGTTCTGCAAGTGAGACGATTAAAACGGCCAGATTGAAACTACCAAATATATATTCAAACGGTGGGATTTGTTGCCGCCGTTCAAAATCACCAATAAAAAATGTAAAACAATATAATATAAATAAAAAATTAGTTTAAATGTATCCGATGAAATGTTTTGGTGATGTGATGTATAATGGTATTAATTTTCAGTTGAAAGTTATTAAAAACTGTAAATGACAAAAATTATATTAGAGCTAACAATCTAAATCATTTTATTAAGTATTGTTCATGCGACTTCTGATCCTGCGACATTTTGCAACAAAGCAAACAATCCACCGTACAACATCATACAACACAACAAACCATATCACTCAACCACATAACCATATACAATTAACCAACCACACTATACACCTACACCATACACCCACACTAAACTTGTTACATTATAAATTAATTTAAAAAAATATATAAGAAAGTGAACTTGATATATAATAAAGTATTTTCAAATTATGTATTAACGTGAAATTAAGTACAGAGTTTAAAAAGTAATTAAAGAATTTTTAACTAAATATAGTGCAATAGTGCAAGTGAGTATAACACCGCACCCAAGGTGAACGTACCTATCGAAAAAAAGAAAAAACGTAAAAATTAAAGTGATTCATACTTATACAAACGTAAATTAAAAAAAAAAAACCCAAAAACGGAAAGGTCAAAAGTACTAATATATATAATATATGCATACCTAAATACATACTAGGTTAGGTTAGGTTAGGTGAGGAGGTTGATCCCAGAAGGGATCCCACTTGGACAGCTTAAGACGCCAGTCCGTTGTGATACCTACGACTCCTATAGTCCGGATCAAAAGACCCTTACAAGTCGACAAGACGTCTTGTGCTGACTACAAACAATATCCATTACGGATAGGTATTCAGGACCGCCAAACGTGTGATTGCCGAGATATTTCAATCGCAGCCTAGCGAATGCCGGACATTGGAGGAGAAAGTGCTGGGATGATTCCACCTCGCCCTCCTCCATACAACTTTGGCAACTGACATCGGGTAGTACACCAAGCCGTACCGCATGAGTGCCCATTGGACAGTGTCCAGTGAGAACTCCTACAATAGCGGCTAGATGCACTTTGCTCAGGGCGAGAAGTTCCCCCGACCTCCGGCGATCCACTCTTGGCCAGAAGGATCTCGCGGTCGCACAGGACCTAGTCGTCGACCAACGTCTGCTGAGTGCACGCGAGGTCCATTGATCCAAAGTTAGAGCGCAGGACGCTAACGGAGATCCTACCCGATCCCATTCCGATGTGAGCGGGGCAAAGGTGCCCCCCCTGGCTAGCTCATCGGCTTTGCAGTTTCCAGCGATTCCGCTGTGACCAGGCACCCAAACGAGCCTGATGTTGAAATAGCCAGACGCTACCTCTAAAGAGGACAGACAGTCCTTGACTAGCTTTGATTGCACGGTACGCGCGCTCGACTGACGATCCGCCCCCCGTGCTCACCGCATCCGAGAGGATGGGGTCGATATCCATTTTAGAGTGGGTCGCTCTCCCACTCTCTTCCACCTCAGCTGGTGGCGACGGGCCATCAGCCCTGGCTTCATTTGGGAGAATCCTGCGGACGACCCTCTCGAAGCCATAGCTTATGGCCCCCTTTGCACTGCTGAGAGGAGCGAGGGACTCCTTATTTAGGAGTATCAGCGCTTGCCGATATGGTTCCTCGGTCCTCTCCAGCCTAACCACCTTCTATTCCTGGGTGGGAAGAGATGGATTGCAGTACCGCAATATCTCTTCAATTTCGGTCGGGGTGGAGGGTTCGGCCGGAAGCCAGACACGAGCACGAGGTCGCATCGGAAGATCCGATTTGGCCACCGCCTCGAGCCTTGCTCCCTTCCATACTTCCCCCACCCTGGCTACCGCCTCCTTATAAAGAAATGCCGACCGTTCGTCGGCACACCTTACAAGTTTGTGTAAGCAGAGATTCCACCCGGCACTTTCACATCTAGGGGGTGGTCCAGGGCTTCCCTTGACCACCTTCATGAACACTGCTGAGATAGCAGCTGCTACCCGCTTCCACTCTTCATGGGAGATGGCTCCATCTCCCCTGCTGCTGTCGTATACCCCGAGCTCAATTGAGCTGGCGAGTTTAGCGATTTCGCTAAACATCGGTGCCGCTCCGACTCGAGGCTTCTTACCGAGGGAGGATTCCCCCTCCGGCGACCTCTGTCGCTTCATCGACGCGGGGGGTACGCTCAGCCCCCCTTTCCCGACCTTGACGTCGCTTTGGCCCACTCAAGTGTGCTAGAATGCTGATCAGTTTTCAGGTCAGCCTGCTTGCCACCGTAGCGCTCCAACATCTAAGTAGCCAGCCGGCGGTCCGACTTCAGCTTTTTAGCTGTAGTCTGGCGTTTCCCCCCGGAGCCCTTAGCTTTCACTGAGGACCCCGCGCCCCCCATGTACTTAACAGAGGTTCCTCTGCTAGTGCTGGCGATTCCGCCGCGCACTTCTGCCCTGCCTAAGGTGTCCGTCGGCAGATTCCTGCCCACTCCCCCTACGTTACCGCCCCTAGCGATGGTAACCCTTCGGCGGAGACGGTTTCGTCCCCATCGGTGAGGATGTCCCCCCCCAGAAACTGTCCACTTTTGAAGAGGTCGATTTCGACCCGCTTCCTCCCTCGTCCTTGTTTAAGTTTTGTTGTTGTTTTGTATTCATTGTAATTGGGTCCCCAATCAGAGCCGCTATCCGTCTCCTGGAAAGGTAGTCGCCTTTAAATGGTCCCAAGGTTGTCTCGGTTACGAGGCCAAGGCGAGGGTTGACGCACGCCCTTATGAGGCAGTGCGTTCAGAGCCGACCAGCGCAAAGAAGGAGTCATCTCAACAAACACCTACCACACCAACTTAATGATGACAGGAGGGGAACGTACTCTGAGGCTTGCCATGGTTTTAACGGGACGGAGGCGGCCTTGGTATTAGCCCATCAGCCATTTCTGCAGGGTATCACCCCTACATACTCAGGTGACAGAATACCACGACCACCAGCCCAGGGTTCAAACCGATCCATCTAATAGTCCAAGCTAAGTCCGTGTCGAGCAAAGGTCAAATCCGTAGGAGTTATAAAGGCCGTGAAGGCCGCAGGTCATTTAGCGTTACCCAGGATGCACCGCGTGGAGGCGAACCTGCTCTACATCCCTAAATACATACTAACAGTGGTTAAATAAAATTACAACAACGGGCGCGATATACAAAACTAACACAAAAAATCACCAAATTTTAGAAACGGGCGCGATTTAACACAAACTAAGAGAAAAAATCAACTTAAAGCACGGGTATAAATCCACAAAGCACGCAGAGAGGAGGACAGTAACGCACAGGCAAAACCCCGTAGACAAAACAAAAGAAATTAAAACAGAGGAAACCGAGGAAATAGAGAAGAAGCATACACATACCTAAGTATTACTCCCAAAACCTCTTAACGGCAAAAAAGTGAGTCCATTCCAATTAAATTTGAAAATATAGGCATTTTATGCACATATGTATGTTAATTTACAGTTTTATCGGTATTTCGTTAAAAATAAATAACGGAACAAAATAACTGAAAAAGAAAAAAATATACAGTATCTGCCTCAGCTTATTTTATGTCTCAAAACACAAAAATGTTTGCAAAGTCAAGTATTTCTACCTGCAATATTTCCAGCGATACCCCTTGGGTTAATCAAGCAACAAACAGGATCGCTTATAACACATAAGGCTAACAAAAACAAAACCCCTACATACTCAGGTGACAGAATACCACGACCACCAGCCCAGGGTTCAAACCGATCCATCTAATAGTCCAAGCTAAGTCCGTGTCGAGCAAAGGTCAAATCCGTAGGAGTTATAAACGCCGTAAAGGCCGCAGGTCATTTAGCGTTACCCAGGATGCACCGCGTGGAGGCGAACCTGCTCTACATCCCTAAATACATACTAACAGTGGTTAAATAAAATTACAACAACGGGCGCGATATACAAAACTAACACAAAAAATCACCAAATATTAGAAACGGGCGCGATTTAACACAAACTAAGAGAAAAAATCAACTTAAAGCACGGGTATAAATCCACAAAGCACGCAGAGAGGAGGACAGTAACGCACAGGCAAAACCCCGTAGACAAAACAAAAGAAATTAAAACAGAGGAAACCGAGGAAATAGAGAAGAAGCATACACATACCTAAGTATTACTCCCAAAACCTCTTAACGGCAAAAAAGTGAGTCCATTCCAATTAAATTTGAAAATATAGGCATTTTATGCACATATGTATGTTAATTTACAGTTTTATCGGTATTTCGTTAAAAATAGATAACGGAACAAAATAACTGAAAAAGAAAAAAAAAATACAGTATCTGCCTCAGCTTATTATGTGTCTCAAAACACACTGTTATATTCTTCCAAAAAAAAATGTTTGCAAAGTCAAGTATTCCTACCTGCAATATTTCCAGCGATACCCCTTGGGTTAATCAAGCAACAAACAGGATCGCTTATAACACATAAGGCTAACAAAAACAAAAACTGAAACATATTACCGAAATATATATATATTATAAGGATTTATTTCAGCATGTTTCAAAAAAAATCTATAAATTTCATCTGTTCTGCAAAATTCAAACTTTTTATATTCAATGTTCTTTTTATTTCAAAAACTCGGTTCTTTTTCGTGAGTTGAGGCATGGAGGTACTAGCTACGCTGGTAAAACTTGAAACGAATCGTCGATAATAAGTACACAGCCCAAGGATACTCCGCAATTCATGTAAATTTTTAGGAGTGGGGCAATATTTTACTGTCTCTATTTTTCATTACCTGTGCAAATGCCCTCCGTTGTCACTTTGTGTCTTAAGTAACTAACTTTTTTCTTGAAAAGCGAACACTGTTTTGGACTCAGCTTTAGACCAGCGCTAGCTATGTGTTGGAAAACCTCTTTCAATTTTTTAAGGTGTTCATCGAAGCTTTTACCTAATATGATGATATCGTTGAGGTATACCGAACAAATCTTCCAGTGTAATCTTTTTGATAACTGGTCCATAAGTCTCTCAAAGGTAGCAGGAGCGTTACATAATCCAAAAGGCATTGCGGTAAATTGCCATAGACCATCTGCACCGCTGACTGTCCGTCTGTTTTCTTTGTTTTTCGTTTAAGTGTTGATAACCATTTCGTGGTAACGTTACTCGTATTCCTGCTTATTTGTGAAATAGAGATTTCAGGGCATTTGCTCGCGGGAGCCAGCCCGTGGCCTTTTTCGCTGGCTCGCCAAGTTAGATTTAACATTTGCTTGATCTTCCTCAGCGTTGCGTTTACGTCCTACTGTTATATTGGACTGGTTAAAGTTGCGTGTAATATGGCCACTTTTTCCGCAGTTGAAGCACCCTCACCATCATTTTTCTTACGTGTTTCTGTAGGTTTTTCCAGTGCTTTCTGCATGATTTCAATTTTTTCAAATAAATGGTTCACCCAAGTGTATTCTTTTATTTCTACCGTATGAGCTTTAAATGTTCGACTGCTATGCAGAGGTGCAGTTTCCTGTGCCAGAGCATACGAAACGGGTTCCGCAAACGTCAATTTTGGACATGCTAATGCAGCGAAGCGTGAAGGTTTGAATTTTCGTATTCTCGATGTATTTCCCGGATTTATGTGCATAAACAAAGTGACCTTACCTCTCAATCTCTCCTCAGGGAGTCATCGGCTTTCTGGCGGCGATTTCGCAACTCAATTGGGAAGATCTGCTTCCTGTGCTCACTACCATACCGTCTTTCTAATGCACCCATCAACGTTTCATAACTACTCGCCTCGCCGTTTAGAATGGTCTGTAATATCTCCGTTGCATATCCTTTGAATGCAACGCACAATGCTACTTTATCTTCTGCTTTCCAATTATTTGAAGATGCCATCTTTTAAAATTGAAGTTTAAAAGCGTGGAATGGAACAGTGTCATCAAATGATGGTAGTTTTACCTTAACAGAAGCTGTTGATATAATTGGCAGATTCAATTGTAGCTCGCGGAGACGATCTTTCAATTCATCCAGTTCAGTTTTAATTTTGGCCCGCTCTTCCGAAATCTATGAGGACGCTTCTGCTATTTGTGAGGTCACCAGTGCTGATATACGTGCATTTTGCGCTGCGAACTGCTTTCCAACTGTAAGGACACCTGCGCTGATATACGTGCATCTTGCGCTGCGAACTGCTCTTCCAGCTGCGTTGACAATCGCATTTCTAACGAGAATAATTGGGATTGTTGTGTCATCCTGCTCTTTTCTCATCTGCGATATTATAGTGAAAATCCTGTTTATGTCCACAATCTTTGACGAGCATTGAGCCTCTTCCTTGGCTTCTGTCTTCGTAGTTTTTTTGTTTAAAGTGAAACACATATTCGTCACCATTAATTTTTTCTGTTTCCACGGCCTCTCATAACCTTGGTTTTAATTTCGACTTTATTTCATTTGTTGCTAAATAAAGCTTGTCTAGCTCCTTTGTGTTGTTGTGGGATCTTCAGTTCGTTAGACTTTTCCATTTTAAAACAATTCTCTCTTGGAAAATTTGTAACGGATTTCTCGATAAATCTTTTACCTTGTAACTCACTGGATTGTTAAATAAAAGTCCCAATTTAATGCTATACACATTTCTTTATTTCTAATTTCAGCCACTTAACACTTATATTTCTTCTTCTTACTAATAGCTTAATTGCTCTTTACACGACAACACTCTAATTAGGACTGTGTTTCCTGCACAGTCTGGCAGACCTTTAATAGTAGATCTTTAACAAAACTTCGTCTTTAGAACATTCTGGTAACTACGAATTGTTATTGTCTAGTTGCTTCTGTCAGTTTATAGTCGATTCTGATTTGTTCTGGAATTCGTATTCCTACAATATATTCTCTCCAATAGCGAATAATTTGAAGCAGAGAAAGCGGAACATCAGACAGGCAATTTAAGTTAGCTAAAAATCTGAAGGCTAGTAATATTGCCATGGAGACTGAACAATGTTAATGTTTAGCAATTGGTGTAAAATAAATATATTTCCAGCCATCCATTGCTAGATTTACTTTACTTTTATTTTGGTGATTTGACAGGACTATTTGCATACAAATTTTGAAGAGGCTATGCTTGTACATGTTAGCTTAGGTGGCATGAAAGCTGAAATGCCAATGTGTAAATTTTGTACTTAAACTGCAACTATTCAAAACATAAATTTTACCAAAACATGGAAAAAAAGCAATTAAATACATCCGTATGTATCTATATGTATGGTTAATAGTTTAGATAATTGTAAGCATACATTGCTCATGTTTCATTAATGAATTTTATTAATTAATTAATTTATTTATATATTTCTTCTGGTACAAGTCTATAGAGATGTTTAACATCTGTGTATAGAACCAGGGCATTACAAATACAATATATTTAACAGCTTATTTCCTAATATTATAAATATTCTAGCATGGATAATAGTATATTACATTAAATATTGCGTGACAAAGTTATACATATAAATTATAAATTATACCAAGTAAGAGCAAAAATTAATCACTTAATATATAGCTAAAATTTATTATATTGATAAGTTATTTATCCAGCATTTTAGATTTTTGTTAAGAGATTTATTATTACATGTTAGAATTTTCAATTTATTAGGAAGCATGTTAAAGTACTTAATTGCTATATAATATGCATTTTTAATGCTAATTGACTTTTTAATTTTTGGTAATGTTAGGGTGTTAGCTCTAGTTTGTACTTGTTTAGTAAGATATTTTGATTTACATTTTTCATAGTATTGTATTATAGCCTTAACAATAAAAGTTTTCTTGATGTCAAGTGGCAAATTAGTTTCATAATTGTTTTCAGAGAACTTTAATAAACGGTTTTGCATATTTGTTATAGGCTGCAGAGCATTTTTGTAGGCTCCACCCCAGGCAATTATTCCGTAATTGATTACACTTTCGAAAAGTCCATAGTATATAGTTTTTAAGATTTTTATGTCAACCCATTTACTCAATTTGAAAAAGAGGAAAGCAAAGTATCTGACTTTTTTGGCCAGTTCGTTCACATGAAAATTCCATTTCATATGTGTATCAAAGTACAGACCCAGATATTTGCTGTGATCTACTCTTGTGAGTTCTCTGTTGTTTATATTTAGTATATAATTGACAGGTATACTATCACAATAACTGCCAAAAGTGATGTATGTTGACTTGTCTATGTTAAGAGATAATTGATTACTTCGTAGCCATTTATTTAGCATCTCCAACCATCTATTCAGTCGTGTTTTAACTTCATTCCAATTTTTACCAGAGCAAAGCACTGCAGTATCTTCAGCATAGGCTACGAGAGCCATATCCGGTAGAGTATTGAAGATGTCATTTATATACATGATAAACAGCAAAGGACCCAATATTGTGCCTTGTGGCACACCAACTTTTACATTAGTTGTTGTACTAATACAATTATTAATTTTTACACATTGTTCCCTTTCGTAAAGTTAGTTTTTAAGTAATTGGTGAGGTATTCCTCTAATCCCAAGCCTCCAGATCTTATCTAGTAGTATTTCGTGATTTACAGTATCGAACGCTTTTGCTAGGTCTAGAAAGACTAGGACAGATGGTAAATTTTTATAAATATTTTTATAAATAAAATCTGATGTAAGAGTTAAAGCATCACTGGTACCTCTACTTTTCATAAATCCAAATTGGTTCGGAGAAAATTAACTATTTTTCCTACAAAAATCATAAAATCGGATATATATTATTTTCTCGAATATTTTAGCAAGGTTTGAGATTAGAGAAATAGGCCGATAGTTATTTGCTAAGTGTTTGTCCCCGGATTTATGTATAGGTATAATATCAGGTTTTTTAAGTACAGAGGGCCAAATAGCTTTATTTATACATATATTGAAAATATGCTCTAAAGGTATACTAATATCTTTGGCTATAATTTTTAAAATCTTACTGCTAATGCCGTCTACACCACCAGATTTATCTTTCATTTCTTTTATGATTTTTTCAATTTCAGTATAACTAGTTGGAGTAAGAAACATACTATTAGGGTTATGCTTAACATTTTTATTTATGTCAATCGATAGTTTATCGATTTTATTAGCTAATTCAACTCCAATATTACTGTAACGGATTTCTCGATAAATCGTCTACCTGTAACTCACTCTTGAGTTCGATCACTGGATTGTTAAATAAAAGTCCCAATTTAATGGCTACACACTTATCTTTATTTCTAATTAAAACAACTTAACACTTATTGCTCGTTATTCGAGCTTACAACTTCTTGCTTATAGCTTGATTGCTCTTATCACGACAACACTCTAACTAGAACTGTGTTTGCTGCACAATCCGGCAGCTCTTATATAGTAAATCTGTAACAAAACATTGCTTCTAGAACATTCTGGCCACTACGAATTCGCTAACTACTTTACTACTAGAACATTCTGGCAACTACGAATTCGCTGTCTAGTTGCTTCTGGCAATTTATCGTCGATTCGATTTTGTTCTATCATCCATATTCGTCACACTGCCCTCCACCTAAGTCTGATCGTCCCGATTAGACATATTTGCGATACCAAACACAAAGCTTTTATGTCCCCCATCTCGTCTTCTAGGCTGGTGCTGACATCGTTAGTCGTCCTTCTCTGCTTGGAGTTAATTCCATCCGTTTTCCGGATACTCAGTTTCTGGTACATCCCTTGACTTAAAGCTGACTCGAGATTCCATTCTTGATCAGAACGTAACTCCATTGGAACACCGAATCTCGTTACCCACTTGTTGATGAATGCCTTCGTCACTGGTTCAGTCTCTTGGTTAGGAGTTGTGCATACTTGTGGCCATTCATTGAAATGGTCCTTGACTACCAAAACATGACTATTTCCTAATTTATTGGTGGGGAACGGACCATCTTCATACACACCTATTTTCTCAACTGGCGCACGCGAATTGTGCTGTTTCATCTGCCCATGACTCCTGGACCTTGATCCCTTAGCTACAATGTTCTCAGCATATTTCGCAATCCTTTCTATAGCTGATTGACAACCAGTCCAATAAAACCTTTGCTTCAAATGCTCCAAGGATTTCATGTCTCTCAAGTGCCCTCCTCTTGGACATTTGTACTGCACGTTAAGAACATCAGGAATTCCAACCCTTGGAACAACCATAAGTACTCGGAAGGGTTGCTTATTTTCGCTTTTCCATACTCGATGCAAGCAGCCATACACTAACTTTAAACTGCTCCGCTCTGCCCAATATGATGTTGTGACTGGCCTTCCTGTAGTTATTTCTCCAATCGTTGTACATTGGTTCAACTCCACCTTATGTAATGCACCTTCCAATTCTGGATCTTCTTGCACAGAGTCATCCATTTCAGGTTCAATTTAATGCTGATCTTCCACCTGTGATGGTATACACGCTTCCTGCTCTTCCAACTGTAAGGACACTTGTGCTGGTATCCAAGCTTTTTGCTCTTCTAACTGTGGTTTACTGGTTCACACGCTTCCTCCTCTTGCAGCTGTGAGAACACCTGCCCTCACATACGCAGTTCCAGCTCTTTCGACTGTGAGGACCCTTGTACTGGTACACACGCTTCCTCCTCTTCCGACTGTGAGGACACCTGCGCTGGCATGCGCCCGTTCAGTTCTTCCGACTGCGAAGACACTTTTGCTGGTATACAAGCTTTTTGCTCTTCTAACTGTGAGGAACCTTTTACTGGTTCACACGCTTCCCCCTCTTGCAACTGTGAGAACACCTGCCCTGACATACGCAGTTCCAGCTCTTTCGACTGTGAGGACCCTTGTACTGGTACACACGCTTCCTCCTCTTCCGACTGTGAGGACACCTGCGCTGGCATGCGCCCGTTCAGTTCTTCCGACTGCGAAGACACTTTTGCTGGTATACAAGCTTTTTGCTCTTCTAACTGTGAGGAACCTTTTACTGGTTCACACGCTTCCTCCTCTTGCAACTGTGAGAACACCTGCCCTGACATACGCAGTTCCAGCTCTTTCGACTGTGAGGACCCTTCTACTGGTACACACGCTTCCTCCTCTTCCGACTGTGAGGACACCTGCGCTGGCATGCGCTCGTTCAGTTCTTCCGACTGCGAAGACACTTTTGCTGGTATACAAGCTTCTTGCTCTTCATACTGTGAAGATCCTGGTTCACATGCTTCCTCCTCTTCCAACTGTGAGGATACCTGCGCTGACATATGCACGTCGAGCTCTTTCGGTGCTGACAACTGTGCTGAAAAACGTGCATGTTGCGCTGCGAACAGCTATTCCAAATGCGTTGACAATCGCGTTTCTAACTGCGTTGACATAATTATCTCCTTGGGAATTTATTTGACAATCCCACTTCTGACACAAATTGTAACGGATTTCTCGATAAATCGTCTACCTGTAACTCACTCTTGAGTTCGATCACTGGATTGTTAAATAAAAGTCCCAATTTAATGGCTACACACTCATCTTTATTTCTAATTAAAACAACTTAACACTTATTGCTCGTTATTCGAGCTTACAACTTCTTGCTTATAGCTTGATTGCTCTTATCACGACAACACTCTAACTAGAACTGTGTTTGCTGCACAATCCGGCAGCTCTTATATAGTAAATCTGTAACAAAACATTGCTTCTAGAACATTCTGGCCACTACGAATTCGCTCTCTAGTTGCTTTTGGCAATTTATCGTCGATTCGATTTTGTTCTATCATCCATATTCGTCACACTGCCCTCCACCTAAGTCTGATCGTCCCGATTAGACATATTTGCGATACCAAACACAAAGCTTTTATGTCCCCCATCTCGTCTTCTAGGCTGGTGCTGACATCGTTAGTCGTCCTTCTCTGCTTGGAGTTAATTCCATCCGTTTTCCGGATACTCAGTTTCTGGTACATCCCTTGACTTAAAGCTGACTCGAGATTCCATTCTTGATCAGAACGTAACTCCATTGGAACACCGAATCTCGTTACCCACTTGTTGATGAATGCCTTCGTCACTGGTTCAGTCTCTTGGTTAGGAATTGTGCATACTTGTGGCCATTCATTGAAATGCTCCTTGACTACCAAAACATGACTATTTCCTAATTTATTGGTGGGGAACGGACCATCTTCATACACACCTATTTTCTCAACTGGCGCACGCGAATTGTGCTGTTTCATCTGTCCATGACTCCTGGACCTTGATCCTTTAGCTACAATGTTCTCAGCATATTTTGCAATCCTTTCTATAGCTGATTGACAACCAGTCCAATAAAACCTTTGCTTCAAATGCTCCAAGGATTTCATGTCTCTCAAGTGCCCTCCTCTTGGACATTTGTACTGCACGTTAAGAACATCAGGAATTCCAACCCTTGGAACAACCATAAGTACTCGGAAGGGTTGCTTATTTTCGCTTTTCCATACTCGATGCAAGCAGCCATACACTAACTTTAAACTGCTCCGCTCTGCCCAATATGATGTTGTGACTGGCCTTCCTGTAGTTATTTCTCCAATCGTTGTACATTGGTTCAACTCCACCTTATGTAATGCACCTTCCAATTCTGGATCTTCTTGCACAGAGTCATCCATTTCAGGTTCAATTTAATGCTGATCTTCCACCTGTGATGGTATACACGCTTCCTGCTCTTCCAACTGTAAGGACACTTGTGCTGGTATCCAAGCTTTTTGCTCTTCTAACTGTGGTTTACTGGTTCACACGCTTCCTCCTCTTGCAGCTGTGAGAACACCTGCCCTCACATATGCAGTTCCAGCTCTTTCGACTGTGAGGACCCTTGTACTGGTACACACGCTTCCTCCTCTTCCGACTGTGAGGACACCTGCGCTGGCATGCGCCCGTTCAGTTCTTCCGACTGCGAAGACACTTTTGCTGGTATACAAGCTTTTTGCTCTTCTAACTGTGAGGAACCTTTTACTGGTTCACACGCTTCCCCCTCTTGCAACTGTGAGAACACCTGCCCTGACATACGCAGTTCCAGCTCTTTCGACTGTGAGGACCCTTGTACTGGTACACACGCTTCCTCCTCTTCCGACTGTGAGGACACCTGCGCTGGCATGCGCCCGTTCAGTTCTTCCGACTGCGAAGACACTTTTGCTGGTATACAAGCTTTTTGCTCTTCTAACTGTGAGGAACCTTTTACTGGTTCACACGCTTCCTCCTCTTGCAACTGTGAGAACACCTGCCCTGACATACGCAGTTCCAGCTCTTTCGACTGTGAGGACCCTTCTACTGGTACACACGCTTCGTCCTCTTCCGACTGTGAGGACACCTGCGCTGGCATGCGCTCGTTCAGTTCTTCCGACTGCGAAGACACTTTTGCTGGTATACAAGCTTCTTGCTCTTCATACTGTGAAGATCCTGGTTCACATGCTTCCTTCTCTTCCAACTGTGAGGATACCTGCGCTGACATATGCACGTCGAGCTCTTTCGGTGCTGACAACTGTGCTGAAAAACGTGCATGTTGCGCTGCGAACAGCTATTCCAAATGCGTTGACAATCGCGTTTCTAACTGCGTTGACATAATTATCTCCTTGGGAATTTATTTGACAATCCCACTTCTGACACAAATTGTAACGGATTTCTCGATAAATCGTCTACCTGTAACTCACTCTTGAGTTCGATCACTGGATTGTTAAATAAAAGTCCCAATTTAATGGCTACACACTCATCTTTATTTCTAATTAAAACAACTTAACACTTATTGCTCGTTATTCGAGCTTACAACTTCTTGCTTATAGCTTGATTGCTCTTATCACGACAACACTCTAACTAGAACTGTGTTTGCTGCACAATCCGGCAGCTCTTATATAGTAAATCTGTAACAAAACATTGCTTCTAGAACATTCTAGCCACTACGAATTCGCTAACTACTTTACTACTAGAACATTCTGGCAACTACGAATTCGCTGTCTAGTTGCTTCTGGCAATTTATCGTCGATTCGATTTTGTTCTATCATCCATATTCGTCACATTACTAAAGAAAGTTATAAACTCATCAGCAATAACCTGGTTATCGGATATGATTTCATCATTACATACTATATAATCCAGTACATACGTTGCTTTAGTTTTTTTACCTATTTTCGTGTTAGCGTATTGCCACATTTTTTTACTATCTTTGGATATTTTTTTAACATATTTCCTTTCGTAGTTATTTTTGGCAAGTGTTATAACTCTCTTTAGTATTTTACAGTACGTGTTATATTCAAATTTTAATTTTACATTATTTCTATCCAAGTTCCATAGTCTGTATAAAGTTTCTTTTGTTTTACATGATTTTATAATACCTTTAGTTATCCATTTACTCCTCGGTTTGTTATTGTTTTTAGTTTTATTTACTTTGGATCTTGAAACATCAATAATATTCTTTATATTTTCAATCAGAAGCTTAAAAAAAACTTCTGGATCTTTTATATCGAGCATATGAGACCAATCATGTAAACTACTATTTACTTTTATAAGATTGTGGTTAATGAAATAGGTTTCTTTAAGCATAGACTTTATAGGGAACAAATCAAGAGCAACAAAAATAGGATAATGATCTGTAAAAACATTGGCATAAGTAAAGGATCTGATTTTCTTAATATTTAATTTAACAAAAATGTTATCGATACAAGTACCCCCTAAGTCATTAGGTCTGGTTACACCATTGAAATATGGTATATAGCCACGATCTAATAGATTATTTAAATATTCATTTGTAGTAATATCAGAATTTAATAAATTGATGTTAAAATCCCCAACTAGAAAATGATTGTTCCCATGCTTGTTCACGTCTAAAAATTTAGTTATTGCATCTATAAAGTTTTCTTTAGGAATGTCTTGACATCTATATATACCCGATATTTTAAGTTTTTTATTACCCTTCAATTTTAATATCGTTGAAACGGTGGGATTTGTTGCCGCCGTTCAAAATCACCAATAAAAAATGTAAAACAATATAATATACAAAAAAAAGATTAATTTTATATGTATCCCATGAAATGTTTTTGTGATGTGGTGTATAATGGTATTAATTTTCAGTTGAAAATTATTACAAACTGTAAATGACAAAAATTATATTAGAGCTAACAATCTAAATCATTTTATTAAGTATTGTTCATGCGACTTCTGATCCCGCGACATTTTTCAACTAAGCACACAATCCACCGTACAACATCATACAACACAACATAATACAATGCAACATCATACACCACCTACAACACACCATATCACTCAACAACACAACCATATACAATTAACCAACCACACTATACACCTACACCATACATCCACACTAAACTTGTTACATTATAAGTTATTTAAAAATATATATATGAAAGTGAACTTGATATATAATAAAGTATTTTCAAAATATATATTAACGTGACATTAAGTACAGAGTTTAAAAATTAATTCAAGAGTTTTTAACTAAATGTAGTGCAATAGTGCAAGTGAGTATAACACCGCACCCAAGATGAAAAAAAAGTGAAATCACCAAATGGTCCTTCGAGCCTCTTTCAAACGTACCTATCGAAAAAAAAGAAAAAACGTAAAAATTAAAGTGATTAATACTCATACAAACATAAATTAAAAAAAAAAAAAACCAAAAACGGAAAGGTCAAAAGTACTAATATATATAAAATAATATATATATATATATATATATATAATATATATAATATATATAATGTATATGCATACCTAAATACATACTAACAGTGGTTAAATAAAATTACAACAACGGGCGCGAAATCAATGGATATACAAAACTAACACAAAAAATCACCAAAAATTAAAAGTGGGCGCGATTTAACACAAACTAAGAATCAACAAAAAGCACGGGTATGAATCGACAAAGCACGCAGAGAGGTGGACAGTAACGCACATTCAAAACTCCGGAGACAAAACAAAAAAAATTAAAACAGAGGAAACCGAGGAGCATAACAGAGAAGAAGCATACACATACATAAGTATTACTCCCAAAACCTCTTATTGGCAAAAAAAGTGAGTCCATTCCAATTAAATTTGAAAATAGAGGCATTTTATGCACATATGTACATATGTATGTTAATTTACAGTTTTATCGGTATTTCGTTGGAAATAAATAACGGAACAAAATAACTGAAAAAGAAAAGAATATACGGTATCTGCCTCAGCTTATTTTGTGTCTCCGAACGCACCGTTATATTCTTCCAAAAAAAAAAATGTTTGCAAAGTCAAGTATTCCTACTGCAATATATCCAGCGATACCCCTTGGGTTAATCAAGCAACAAACAGGATCGCTTATAACACATAAGACTAACAAAAACCAAAAATGAAACATATAACAGAAATATATATATATTATAAGGATTTATTTCAGCCTGTTTCAAAACAAAATCTATAAATTTCATCTGTACTGCAAAATTCAAACTTTTTATATTTTAATGTTCTTTTTATTTCAAAAACTCGGTTCTTTTTCGTGAGTTCATGGAGGCATGGAGGTACTAGCTACGCTGGCAAAACTTGAAACGAATCGTCGATAATAAGTACACAGTCCAAGGAAACTCCGCAATTCATGTAAATTTTAAGGAGTGGGGCAATATTTCACTGTCTCTACTTTTCATTAGCTGTGCAAATGCCCTCCGTTGTCACTTTGTGTCCTAAGTAACTAACTTTTTTCTTGAAAAGGTAACACTTTTTTGGACTCAGCTATAGACCAGCGCTAGCTATCTATTGGAAAACCTCTTACAAGTTCTTAAGGTGGTCATGTTGTTGTTGTTGTTGTTGTAACGGTTACCTACCCGTTTGGTAACGGTAGGCCCAGGAAACGAGCTGTTTCGACGGGGTCGGACCATAGGGAGAAGGATGTTAGATGAGTGGGGTTTGTTGGGCGTGCAAAGAGGTGGTTAGTGTCATGTGAAGACTCATTGCACGCAGGACATTTATTTGGTATGTCGGGGTCTATTCTGGATAAGTAGGAGTTTAACCTGCTACCGTATCCGGAACGAAGTTGCGCGAGGGTCACTCTGGTTTCGCGAGGCAACTCGAGCTCTACATTTGCTATGGGTGGTGGTTTGACTCGTAATACGCCATTCACTGAGAGGGAGTCGGTGAAAGTGTTGATGGCTCCACTGTGAATGGCGGTCAGTACCTGTCTGAAGTTCGTAGCGTCGTAATCAAGGACCTCTTGATGTTCCTAGGAGGCGGCTCCGCTACAAGCAGGCGACTACAGGGGTGGTTTCTACCGAAGAACTTCAGCAGAAACTGCTTGAAGAGGAGTTCGTTGTGTTCCTTAACCGGAAGCATACGGGTCTCACTATGTAGGTGTTCGATTGGAGACATCAAGAGGCATCCCGTGATAGGTCTGAAGCTTCTTCTTCTGCGTGTCACTGCATCCAGGCGACCATATTGAGGCTGCATAATTTAGGACCGGCCGGCCGATTGCCTTGTATGTTGCCAACAACGTTTCTTTGTCTTTTCCCCAAGAGCTGCCGGCAAGCGACTTGAAGATTTTGTTGCGGCTCTGTAATTTGGCAGTTATCGCGGTCGTGTGAGGAGTGAAAGAGCACAGACTATCCAATGTGACGCCTAAAATTTTAGGGTTATTTACTGTCGGAATTTTTGTGCCATCGACTGAAATGTTCAGGTCCAGTCTGTACTCCTTCGTCCAATTTGTGAATATGGTCGCTGTGGATTTAGTGGGGGAGAGTGTTAGGCTCCTTGCAGAGAAGAAGCGAGAAAGATCGGAGAAGTAGCTGTTTACTTTTGAACACATGCCATCGATTCCATTGCCCGACGTCAATTTCGTACAGTTATCAGCGTACGAGGTCGAAATATAGAAATTAAACAGTAGTGGGGAGAGGACACCGCCCTGCGGAACACCCTGTTTAATTTTCCTAAGTTTGGAGTTTTGACCTCGAAACAGTACGGATGAATGCCGACCGCGCAGGTAGTTCATAGTCCACCGCTTCAGCCCTGGAGGGAGCGTTGATTGTTCTAGGTCCTCAAGTAGCGTTGTGTGATTGACAGTGTCAAAAGCTTTTGACAAGTCCTACGCTACGAGGATCGTCCTCTCGCAGGGTGGCTTCTGGTTCAGGCCATGAAGTATCTGGGCGTTTATGACGCTAAGTGCTGTGGTGGTACTGTGCACTTTTCGGAAGCCATGCTGATGATCTGCTAGGCTCAGGTGGTGAGTGAATGACGGGAGTAACAAGGCCTCAAGTGTCTTCACTACTGGTGGATATCGACAGGTTGAGGACCTTGGTGAGATAGTTAAGGTGTTTCGAAGCTTTTACCTAATATGATGATATCGTTGAAGTATACCGAACAAGTCTTCCAGTGTAATCTTTTTAATACCTGGTCCAAAAGTCTCTCAAAGGTAGCAGGAGCGTTACATTATCCAAAAGGCATTGCGGTAAATTGCCATAGACCATCTGCAACGCTGACTGTCCGTCTGTTTTCTTTGTTTTTCGTTTAAGTGTTGATAACCTTTTGTGCCTGATAACGAGGTGTTATCGATTTTAGGTAGTGGATAACTGTCTTTCACCGTTACATCATTCAACCTTCTATAGTCCACACAGAATCTCATGTTTCCATCTTTCTTCTTCACAAGTACTGCAGATGATCCATCCATGGACTCTCTGATGGTTCGATTACGCCCTTTTCGCTTATTTCACGTATGGTCTGGCTTTCAACTTCACGGTTTGCTAAAGAAACGCTTCGAGGAGTCTGGCGGATTGATCTTGCATCACCTGTGTTAACAAAATGTTTCACAACTTTGGTTCTTCCTGGTTTGGAATCGTGTTTATCAAATATGGATGAGTATCTGAGAAGAAGCTGTTAAGTCTTCTTTTGATGGTTTGCCTCTAGTTCCTCGTTCCATGCGTTAATTTCGTTCGTTTTCCTCCATGGAATCTTACTCAAGACCTATTTTGCAATTTATCACGGCCTCAATCTCTTGACACTGCCCTTACATAGCATCTTTGGAGAGTTTGATTGGTAACTTGCACTCATTAAGTACTCTTACTGCAACATGTTTATCTTGTCAAACAGTCCACCGTTTGTTTGGCCCATAGTCTCTTTCCATTTCTGCCCAAAAAACTGCTTCTGATTTTGGTGAGATCTGCTGGCTCTCTGTTGTCATCACTTGTCTAACGTTGTACTTATTATCGTAACAGAACATAAGTGGTGTTTCCATATTTGTATAGATTCATTTCTTCATGTCAATTTTGATTTCTTGATTCGCTGGAAAGTCTACTTCAGTAATGACTTTGTCGACGATATCTGCCACTATCAAGTTGTGTAACACGGCTTCCTTTCCAATTACCATCTTGCACGTTACTTTTCCGAGAACTTGGATAACTTCTCCAGGTACAGTACGCAACTTTGCTCCAGATAATGCCTACCTATAACTCACTCTTGGGTTCGATCACTGCTTTGTAAATAAAAGTCCCAATTAATGGCTATACACTTCTTTATCAACCAGATCAGATCAAATTATTGGATGTGATGCGCCTGTATCCACAGTCAGTATGCGCTTTTTGCCGTCTACTTACGGTAACGTTACTCGTATTCCTGCTTATTTGTGAAATAGAGATTACAGGGCATTTGCTTGCGGGAGTCAGCCCGTGGCCCTTTTCGCTGGCTCGTCAAGTTAGATTTAACATTTGCTTGATCTTCCTAAATTCTGCGTTTACGTCCAACGGTTGTATTGGACTGCTTAAAGGTACGTGTAATATGGCCACTTTTTCCACAGTTGAAGCATTTAACCTCACCATCATTTTTCTTACGTGTTTCTGTAGATTTTTCTAGTGCTTTCTGCATGTTTTAAATTTTTTCAAATAAATGGTTTACCCAAGTGTGTTCTTTTATTTCTAACGTATGAGCTTTAAATGTTCGACTGCTATGCAGAGGTGCAGTTTCCTGTGCCAGAGCATACGAAACGGGTTCCGCAAACGTCAATTTTGGACATGCTAATGCAGCGAAGCGTGTAGGTCTGATTTTCGTATCCTCGATGTATTTCCCGGATTTATGTGCATAAACAAAGTGACCTTATCTCTTAATCTCTCCTCAGGGAGTCATCGGCTTTCTGGCGGCGATTTCGTAACTCAATTGGGAAGACCTGCTTCCTGTGCTCACTACCATACAGTCTTTCTAATGCACCCATCAACGTTTCATAACTACTAGCCTCGGCATTTAGAATGGCCTGTTATATCTCCGTTGCATATCCTTTCAATGCAACGCACAATGCAACTACTTTATCTTCTGCTTTCCAATTATTTGAAGATGCCGTCTTTTAATATTAAAGTTTAAAATCGTGGAATGGAACAGTGTCATCAACAGATGGTAGTTATACCTTGGCAAAAGCTGTTGATATAATTGGCCGATTCAATTGTAGCTCGCGGAGACGATCTTTCAACTCATCCAGTTCAGTTTTAATTTTGGCCCGCTCTTCCGAATTCTATGAGGACGCTTCTGCTATTTGTGAGGTCACCTGTGTTGATATACGTGCATTTTGCGCTGCAAACTGCCTTCCAACTGTGAGGACACCTGTGCTGATATACGTGCATCTTGCGCTGCGAACTGTTCTTCCAACTGCGTTGACAATCGCATTTCTAACGAGAATAATTGGGATTGTTGTGTCACCATTTGTGTGTGCCTCTGCTATGTGTGGGTATATTTGCGTTGATATGTGGAACAGTTGCGCTGGCATTTGCGATATACGTGCATCCTGCTCTTTTCACATCTGCGATGTTATAGTGAAAATCCTGTTTATGTCCACAATCTTTGACGAGCATTGAGCCTCTTCCTTTGCTTCTGTCTTCGTAGTTTTTTCCTTTAAAGTGAAACACATATTCGTCAACATTAATGTTTTCTGTTTCCAAGTCCTCTCATAACCTTGGTTTTAATTTGGACTTTATTTCATTTGTTGCTAAATAACGTTTTTCTATCTCCTTTGTGTTGTTGTGGGATCTTCAGTTCGTTAGACTTTTCCGTTTTAAAACAATTCTCTCTTGGAAAATTTGTAACGGATTTCTGAATAAATCTTTTACCTTGTACCTCACTGGATTGTTAAATAAAAGTCCCAATTTAATGATATACCCATTTCTTTATTTCTAATTTCAGCCACTTAACATTTGTACCTCTTCTTCTTATTAATAGCTTAATTGCTGTTTACACGACAACACTCTAATTATTACTATGTTTCCTGCACAGTCTGGCAGCCCTTTTATAGTAGATCTTTAACAAAACTTCGTCTCTAGAACATTCTGGTAACTACGAAAGGTTATTGTCTAGTTGCTTCTGTCAGTTTATCGTCAATTCTGATTTGTTCTGGAATTCGTGTTCCTACAATATATTCTCTCCAATAGCGAATAATTTGAGGCAGAGAAAACGGGACATTAAGACAGGTAATTAAAGTTAGCTAAAAATCTGAAGGCTAGTAATATTGCCATGGAGACTGAACATTGTTAATGTTTAGCAATTGATGTCTAAATATAATTCCAGCCATACATTGATAGAAATAAACTTTCATTTTGATGGTTTGACAGGACTATTTGCATACAAATTTTGAAGAGGTTATGCGTGTACATGTTAGCTTAGGTGGCATGATGCCAACAAAGCTGAAATGCCAATGTGTAAATTTTGTACTTAAACTGCAACTATTCAAAACATAAATTTTAAAAAACATGGGAAAAAAGCAATTAAATACATCCGTATCTATGTATATGTATGGTTAATAGTTTAGATAATTGTAAGCATACATTGCTCATGTTTCATTAATGAATTTGTAAATAAACATTACGTAACAATTATTTAATTCTAAAAATGTGAAATCTTGTTTTTCCAAAAAGTACATTTGTAGAAGAAAGTAGATTTCACCTCCTCAACTTTGTCATTTAACTGGAGTGAGGAGGTTTTGACGTTCCGCAAGTGGGACGATTGAAACGGCCAGATTGAAACTACTAAATATATATGCAAATGGTGGGATTTGTCGCGGCCGTTCAAAATCACCAATAAAAATGTAAAACAATATAATATACAAAAAAAAATTAATTTTAAATGTATCCGATGAAATGTTTTTGTGATGTGATGTATAATGGTGAATACTTAGACACTCTCACTAAGTATTGTAAACAAAAACGCCCGTTTAATTTGTATACATAAGCTTAATAAATTTTTATTTATTAACGCTTAGGTTTAAATCAATTATAAAATATTTATAATGCGTTTGCAAACGCTGTACGCGTAGAAATACGGATCGAAAACAGGGAACGTTGAAAGCTGAAGCCGTTGAATCCGATTAGGCGCAAAGATGAGCCAAACTGAGATCGATGTGGTGCTCAGGCGCGTTGACGAAAGGAATTGGATGTAGCGCGCAGGATTGTGGTTGGCGGAAAAACGAATAAAGATAGCAAGCAGAAACCGTGTTGACTGACGTTTATATGTGTGTGATGTGTGTGCGATGATCCGTCCTTTTTGTTAAGTTGCTGTATGGTGTGTCATCATGTGTAGTGTTCTCAAAAGTTGAGTGTGGTGTGGTGCGTCTGTGAGTGTTTTCAGGTGTGGTGCGTTACATTAGGGTGCGCCAATTTTTCGCGGAGTGTGGTGTGTTTATTTACTGAGGCTTAGCTCATTTAAACATCCTGGACCCTCTAGGCAAATATTTTGCCTAGTATTACCCATATTGGCTGTAAATGTTGGAAGTATTTCGGCATGCTGCTGGTAGAGTAGCCGAGGGCGCAGAATATTAAGTGTAAGATTTTGGTTTAAATCGATTTTAAAGTACCATGGGTATTAATGCTTAATGTAAGCAAATTTATTTTGCGTGTTTATTGATTCACTATTTTGACGACTTGTTATTATAGTAATAGTATATGAGTTTTTGTGTTTATAATTTTTATTGGCGGTTATTTACCATTTATTTATTATGACTAAGTAAGGATAGCGACTCCACACCTGGCTCAGATATGGCCAGAATGGGTGCTCCTTTGAAAACATTTGAAGAGGGATCTTGCGAGAGTAAGATTTATGATTTTTACCCACTTTTTTGAAGTGTGATTTGCAACTTTTAAAAGTGTTTGCTATAAACTACCCATGTGATGAGCGCTAAGATAGATGGGATAAGTGCGACCTTTGTTTTTTGTAAGATGAGGCACTGTATCGCATTGGGAGTATGGTAATCCCTAAACTTTATTGTTGAATTGTATTTGGGAATGTGGGTAATTATTCTGGGTGCTCGGGGGAACGGTCAATCGCTCAAGGATGTGAGTATCATCCAATTATGTGTATTGTGTCGCGCATGGACGAGTGTACGTGCAATTGGATACATGTTTTCTAAGCATAGAGTGTTTTTCCAATCAGGCTAGAATAATTTTCTAATCGGCGTATCGAGTTAACTTATATTTTGCCATGTTGAAATGCGTGTGGTAGTATACACAGTACTTATTTGGCATTACCACATAGCTCAATTTGAATTGGTGCGCAGTATGGATTTTCTGAGGCGTCGCCGAAGCAATCTGGTTTGCGTTGGTAATTTGGGAATAGTTCGCTCAACATGGTATTTGTAGTTGCAAAATTGCGGTAAAATTGTGTGTAAAGGGGGATCAGTTTTCTAAGCGAATATGTTTCGCTAGTTCGTCCCAGTTGGTTCCGTCTAGCCATAATTTTTTAATCAGCACTTTTATCATTATTGGCGAAAGCCATCCTGCGGAGTCGAAATTTTGCCACAGAGGATAAAATTTGCCTCTTTGTTATTGGGGATAATGCAGGTATTGAATCAGTAAGATATTAAAACTAGACAGATTCATTGGATCCTCTGTATTTTTGTTGTACTGTCCTTTTAAAATTTAAGGAAATTGGTGTACAAAAAATTATCTTTTGGAATAGGTATTATTATATTTGGGTGATATGTTTGGATTACATATATTGGTGTTTCGAACATTGGCAGAGGAAACACTGAATTTGTTTTTTGTACCATTATGTAGAGTGTTGGAAAATTGTGGCTTTATTGGTAGTTGTGTGACGTACCGGCCATTATTTGATCGAGTAGTTGTGGGTTTGTAGAAGTCTTCACAATACTGATCTTCTGGAATCGTTATAAGGGGGCGTTTTTCTAACTCCCGAAATTTCCTTAATTGTGAATTAAGCGATTCTTTGGAATGTTTGTCAACTTGAGTTGTTGATGTGGAAACTGGTTCTGTAACTAGTCCACTTAGAATCCAACCAAATATAGTGTTTTGGGCTAGAAGGGTGGTTGAAATTTTTTCAACACCTTAAAGTATTATTTGCGGTATAAGGTCGCTGCCTATTAGAATATCTATTTGAGCGGGGGCGTTGCAGTTGGCATCTGCTAGCTTTAGGTGTGAAACCTTTTGCCAATGCTTGCTATTTATGTGATAGCTTGGAAGCATGTTAGTAAGTTGCGGTAGAACTATAGCTTCTGCTACAATTCGCTTATCCGCTTGGGGGGAAATTAGGGTAATGGGACAGATTTTATTTGAGTTTTGGACTACTCTTCCGCCCATTCCCGTAATTTTAAAATTTGATTGTTTTGTTGGCAGTTGTAGCCTATTTTGTGCCCTAGACGCTATGAAAGATCATTGTGATCCTTGGTCTAATAGGGCTTTAAGTTTGTAGAGTTCTCCTCGATGTTCGATGGAGATGACTGCTGTGGGTAGTAATACCCTATTTTATATTTCGCTGTGTAGCGTTTGAGTGTTTTGTGCCTTTGAGCAAGTTGTATTTTGGCAATGTTCGGGATTTTGGTTTTTAAGAGTTGTTGTTACAACTAAACCTGTGGTTCTTTTTGTATAAGCGCTTTTTTGGGGTGATATGGGAAATTGGCTGTAATGAAGCATTGTGTGATGTCTTTTTCGACAGTAGATGCAATTGAATTTGCTTTTACAATTTTTATGAGTATGAGTATATGACAAGCAATTTGTACATAATCTTTTTGATCTTATAAAATTGTTTCTTTCGTGAATTTTTAATTTTTTAAATATCTCGCAAGATTGTAGTTTATGCCCTCTCGTGCATAGTTCGCATGACGTATGATTGTTCTATTCAGATGTGAACGATTGCGTTTTGTACAAGCTTCTGTTTAATTTGTTTTTGTTACTAGCTTGGGGTTTATTGAAGCTTCTTTTTAGGTCGTGTTGTACATTTTTGTTTTAATTAGCTTTTTGTCTACCCTTTCAGTCTTTCATTTGTTGCCACGTGGGGCATTTCTTTCGTGATGAGAGCGATTGCTCCCATAAAAGTAACGATTTTTTTGGTAATGCGGCGGTGCATATGTTTACCAGTATACGGTCCCAGCTGTCTGTGGGAATATTTTGTATCGATAGAACCGACAAACAATTAGAAACAGTGGATTGTAGTCTAACAAATTCTTCACTTGTTTCTTTTTGAATTTTAGGCAAGTTTATTAGTGTCGTTACTTGTTTATCGACCAATATTCTTTCGTTTTCGAATCTTGATTTAAGAGCTTCCCAAGCCAAATTGAAATTGTCGTCATTTAGTGCGAACTGTTTGACTATGACGCCTGCTTGACCTTTTGTTTTGTATCGGAGGTGATACAATTTCTGCGCTTTTGATAATTTTGGATGGTTGATATATACGGCAGTGAACATGTCCCGGAAGGACGGCCATTCTTCATAACCTCCATAAAATATTTCTGTGTCACATGCGGGCACCTCGAGATGGATGCCTGAACTTGCCTCTTGACTTAGAATTTGTGGCAGCTCTACTCTCGGATGTGGAGTAGGTGCAATCGCTTTTATTAGCTTTAATTGATCAGAAATCATAGCTTTTCCTTCTTCGTACTGGTCTAAACAGTTTTCGTATAGTGCGTAAGCCGATGATTTAAAATCGTATGGTAGATCTGAATTGTCATAATCTACTATGGCGTCGTGAGCCGTTTGGAGACGAGTCCAAAAATTGTCAATATTTTGTTTTTTTATTTCCAATAACGATTCAGAGATGTCTTGAATCGGTGAAGATGAAAATCGAGTGCAGTATCGTGTTAATCTGTCACTCTCAGAAATGAATTTGGTGGCACAAATATTTTTGCCTTTTATTTGCTTTGTTGTAACCTGTCTTGCGCGTGTAGCTTGTGCAGGTGTAATTTGATTTTTATCGTCATTAACCATTTTTGTTATGTTTTTTATTACTATATGTGTCAAAGTTAATTAAAATTTTCTCAGTGTAAACTGATTTAAACGCAGCAATAAATGATAATTAATACCGAATACTCTTTTACGTATACTTGTATACGAGTTTTTTTCGGACTAGATAAATATTTAAATACGAAATAAATTTTTTAATTTGTATTTTATTTTAAATATTTTGTTGTGAGTGTAATTTAAATTTTCTTAATTTAGTTATTAAGAATCGCACTTTTAATTTAACAATACTTTTAAGTCCTTATGTTGGTGTATTTAGGTACACCCTAATACACGGACTTGTTAGAATATATTTATGTGCTCGTGAAAATGAGAGCTCGTTAAAGAGATCAATACACTTTGTACATAAGTATGCACGGATTGTTGTGCGTATGTGTGTATATTTTCTAATGCAATTGAGAGCTCGATGAAGAGATCAATGTGCTTTTAGTTTTTTATTTACGCAATCCTGCTTGTTTGTTACAAGGGGTATGGCGGGGTGTATGCCAATGTGGACTTTGAAAATATGTACAACTATAATTGTATATGTTTTAATATGTGTATATTTAAATATTATTTTTGTTTGTGTGCAATTGAGAGCTCGTTAGAGAGATCAATGCGTTTTTGTGTGGTTCGCAATCCTGCTTGCTTGTGTTTTAACAAGAAAAAGAGGTTTTGCTTGAATAGATGTACATATGCGTATGTACTTCAGTTCTTGTTAAAAGAATATTTTATGTATTTATATATATATATATATATATATATTTTTTTTTTTAGAGTTTTTTTTTTTTTTTCGTTTACGTTTTAATAAAAAATAAAATTAAGGAAATTTTATTTCACTTTGTTTATTCATTCACAATTTGAAAATCACTTTTTAGTGAATGTTTAAAATTTGTATAGTTTAATATTACCCAGCGTAGGGTAGACATTCAGATTCTATGCCGTATGATTATATTCGAAATTTATGATAATGGTTCCTTTTTTGGAAATTGATATTAAATAACTTTATAAGGTCCCAAAGTAGGGTATAAAGTTACAGATATATTAATTGCCGTTTGTGTATATAAATGTGTATGTATGTAGGTTCGCACAGCGAAGAGAGCGCGAAAGCAAAGTAAATAATGTGCAGGTATTTTACCGTATGCACATTGTAAATATATTTTTTTATGTATATATGTTTATTAAAAATATTATATATATTTAACGATATATAGAGATGTAATATATAAACGTTATTTCGATATGCATATATGTATGTTTGTTTGTTGTGTTTTTTTTTGTTTCTCTGTCTTGTTTTAGGTTTGCTATTTTGCCTTTGCTTACTTTTTATATGCAATCCTGCTTATTGCTTTATTAAACACAAGGGGTATTGCTGGAGAAATTTGCAAGTATATACTTGAATTTGTTTTTGCTTTTTGTTTCTTGATGGTGTATTTGAATACACGAAGCTAAGCATAAATAGGCATTGAATTATTTTTTTTTGTTAATAATATATATATTGTATTATATATATTTTACCGAACTGTTGTAGTTTGGTGAACGTATTTGTTATTACAGGTTCTGTATATAATATTATATTTAAAACTGTAATTTTTACATACATATATGCATGATAAAATAAAGGAATAGGAAACGATACGACTCACTATGGGGTCCGCCAAGGGGTTTTGGGGCTAATATTGTATACCATATGTGTGTATGGTATACTTGTGTGTTGCTTTTTCCGCTTGTGGCTCTCTCCCAGTTTCTGCTTCGCTGTGTTGATTAGGCTGGTGTGGTTGTTGTTGTGTCCTTTTGAGGTGATTATGTTTTTTTTGTTAGTTTTGACTCGCGCCCGTTTTCTTTTTAATTATGCATGTATTTTTGTTGTGGTTATGTTGCTATTCGCGCCCGTGTGAAATTTTGTGTTATTTCGCGCCCGTTGTTTTTGTTTTTTGATACTTGTTCTTTTTTACCTCTTGTACATATGTCTGTGTCACTCCACTCTTTCTTCTTCCTTTTTTTAAATTAACTTTTTAACAATTTGTTTTTCTTCTTTTATGTGTATATGTAAGTATGTCGGTTCACTCCATAGCACTTTTTGTCACTTGTTATATGTATACATATATATATATATTTTTTTGTTCTTTCGTTTTTATAGGTTTTTTTTTTTTTGTTACTCCATAGTGCCGCTCACTATGGCTCGAAGGACCATGAATACTTAGACACTCCCACTAAGTATTGTAAACAAAAACGCCCGTTTAATTTGTATACATTAGCTTAATAAATTTTTATTTATTAACGCTTAGGTTTAAATCAATTATAAAATATTTATAATGCGTTTGCAAACGCTGTACGCGTAGAAATACGGATCGAAAACAGGGAACGTTGAAAGCTGAAGCCGTTGAATCCGATTAGGCGCAAAGATGAGCCAAACTGAGATCGATGTAGTGCTCAGGCGCGTTGACGAAAGGAATTGGATGTAGCGCGCAGGATTGTGGTTGGCGGAAAAACGAATAAAAATAGCAAGCAGAAACCGTGTTGACTGACGTGTATATTCGAATGATGTGTGTGCGATGATCCCGTCCTTTTTGTTAAGTTGCTGTGTGGTGTGTCATCATGTGTAGTGTTCTCAAAAGTTGAGTGTGGTGTGGTGCGTCTGTGAGTGTTTTCAGGTGTGGTGCGTTACATTAGGGTGCGCCAATTATTTGCGGAGTGTGGTGTGTTTATTTACTGAGGCTAAGCTCATTTAAACAAATGGTATTCATTTTCAATTGAAAATTATTAAAAACTGTAAATTAAAAAAATTATATTAGAGCTAACAATTTAAATCAGTGCAATAGTGCAAGTGAGTATAACACCGCACCCAAGGTGAAAAAATAAGTGAAATCACCAAATGGTTCTTCGAGCCTCTTTCAAACGTACCTATCGAAAAAAAAGAAAAAACGTAAAAATTAAAGTGATTAATACTTATACAAACATAAATAAAAAAAAAAAACCGAAAACGGAAAGGTTAAAAGTACTTATATAAGTACATATATGCATACCTATATACATACTAACAGTGGTTAAATAAAATTGCAACAACGGGCGCGAAATCAATGGATATAGAAAACTAACACAAACTAAGAGAAAAAATCAACATAAAGCACGGGTATAAATCCACAAAGCACGCAGAGAGGTGGACAGTAACGCACATTCAAAACCCCGGAGACAAAACAAAAAAAATTAAAACAGAGAAAACCGAGAAAACAGAGAAGAAGTATACACATACATAAGTATTACTCCCAAAACCTCTTGGCGGCAAAAAAAAGTGAGTTCATTCCAATTAAATTTGAAAATAGAGGCATTTTATGCACATATGTATGTTAATTTACAGTTTTATCGGTATTTCGTTGGAAATAAATAACGGCACAAAAAAACTGAAAAAGAAAAAAATATACGGTATCTGCCTCAGCTTATTTTGTGTCTCCAAACACGTTATATTCTTCAGAAAAAAAAAAATTTTGTGCAAAGTCAAGTATTCCAACCTGCAATATTTCCAGCGATACCCCTTGGGTTAATCAAGCAACAAACAGGATCGCTTATAACACATAAGGCTAACAAAAACAAAAAATGAGACATATTACAGAAATATATATATATTATAAGGATTTATTTCAGCCTGTTTCAAAAAAAAAATATATAATAATATTTTACTGTCTCTACTTTTCATTAGCTGTGCAAATGCCCTCCGTTGTCACTTTGTGTCCTAAGTAACTAACTTTTTTCTTGAAAAGGGAACACTTTTTTGGAATCAGCTTTAGACCAGCGCTAGCTATCTATTGGAAAACCTCTTACAAGTTCTTAAGGTGTTCATCGAAGCTTTTACCTAATATGATGATATCGTTGAGGTATACCGAATAAGTCTTCCAGTGTAATATTTTAATACATGGTCCATATGTCTCTCAAAGGTAGCAGGAGCGTTACATTATCCAAATGGCATTGCGGTAAATTGCCATAGACCATCTGCAACGCTGACGTCCGTCTGTTTTCTTTGTTTTTCGTTTAAGGGTTGATAACCATTTTGTGCCTGATAACGAGTCCAGCGTGTCATCGATTTTAGGTAGTGGATAACTGTCTTTTTCCGTTACATCATTCAACCTTCTATAGTCCACACAGAATCTCATGTTGCCATCTTTCTTCTTCACAAGTACTGCAGATGATCCATCCATGGACTCTCTGATGATTTCGATTACGCCCTTTTCGCTTATTTCACGTATGGTCTGGCTTTCAACTTCACGGTTTGCTAAAGAAACGCTTCGAGGAGTCTGGCGAATTGATCTTGCATCACCTGTGTTAACAAAATGTTTCACAACTTTGGTTCTTCCTGGTTTGGAATCGTGTTTATCAAATATGGATGAGTATCTGAGAAGAAGCTGTTAAGTCTTCTTTTGATGGTTTGCCTCTAGTTCCTCGTTCCATGCGTTAATTTCGCTCGTTTTCCTCCATGGAATCTTCCTTAAGATCTATTTTGTAATTTATCACGGCCTCAATCTTGACACTGCCCTTATATAGCATCTTTGGAGAGTTTAATTGGTAACTTGCCCTCATTTAGTACTCTTACTGGAACATGTTTATATTGTTAAACAGTCCACCGTTTGTTTGGCCCATAGTCTCTTTCTATTTCTGCCCAAAAAACTGCTTCTGATTTTGGTGGGATCTGCTGGCTCTCTGTTGTCATCACTTGTCTAACGTTGTACTTATTATCGTAACAGAACATAAGTGGTGTTTCCATATTTGTATAGATTCATTTCTTCATGTCAATTTTGATTTCTTGATTCGCTAGAAAGTCTACTTCAGTAATGACTTCGTCGACGATATCTGCCACTATCAAGTTGTGTAACACGGCTTTCTTTCCAATTACGATCTCGCACGTTACTTTTCCGAGAACTTGTATAACTTCTCCAGTTGCAATACGCAACTTTGCTCCAGATAATGCCTACCTATAACTCACTCTTGGGTTCGATCACTGGTTTGTAAATAAAAGTCCCAATTTAATACACTTCTTTATCAACCAGATCAGATCGAATTATTGGATGTGATGCGCCTGTATCCACAGTCAGTATGCGCTTTTTGCCGTCTACTTACGGTAACGTTACTCGTATTCCTGCTTATTAGTGAAATAGAGATTGCAGGGCGTTTGCTTGCAGGAGCCAGCCCGTGGCCTTTTTCGCTGGCTCGCCAAGTTAGATTTAACATTTGCTTGATCCTCAGCTTTGCGTGTACGTCCAACTGTTATATTGGACTGAACTAATTTTGCGTGTAATATGGCCACTTTTTTCGCAGTTGAAGCATTTAACCTCACCATCATTTTTCTAACGCGTTTCTGTAGGTGCAGTTTCCTGTGCCAGAACATACGAAACGGGTTCCGCAAACGTCAATTTTGGTCATGTCAATGCAGCGAAGCGTGAAGGTCTGAATTTTCGTATCCTCGATGTATTTCCCGGATTTATGTGCATAAACAAAGTGACCTTACCTCTCAATCTCTCCTCAGGAAGTCATCGGCTTTCTGGCGGCGATTTCGTAACTCAATTGGGAAGATCTGCTTCCTGAGCTCACTACCATACCGTCTTTCTAATGCACCCATCAGCGTTTCATAACTACTCGCCTCGCCGTTTAGAATGGTCTGTAATATCTCCGCATCAGTGCAACTACTTTATCTTCTGATTTCCAATTATTTGAAGATGCCTTCTTTTAAAATAAAGTTTAAAATCGTGGAATGGAACAGTGTCATCAAAAGATGGTAGTTTTACCTTGGCAGAAGCTGTTGATATAATTGGCCAATTCAATTGTAGCTCGCGGAGACGATCTTTCAACTCATCCAGTTCAGTTTTAATTTTGGCCCGTTCTTCCGAAATCTATGAGGACGCTTCTGCTATTTGTGAGGTCACCAGTGTTGATATACGTGCATTTTGCGCTGCGAACTGCTTTCCAACTGTAAGGACACCTGTGCTGATATCTGGATGGAACATTTGCGCTGGCATTTGCGATATACGTGCATCCTGCTCTTTTCCCATCTTAGATGTTATAGTGAAAGTCCTGTTTATGTCCACAATCTTTGACGAGCATTAAGCCTCTTCCTTTGCTTCTATCTTCATAGTTTTTTCCTTTAAAGTGAAACACATATTCGACAACATTAATGTTTTCTGTTTCCACGGCCTCCCATAACCTTGGTTGTAATTTGGACTTTATTTCATTTGTTGCTAAATCACGTTTTTCTAGTTCCTTTGTGTTGTTGTGGAATCTTCAGTTCGTTAGACTTTGCCATTTGAAAACAATTCTCTCTTGGAAAAATTGTAACGGATTTCTGAATAAATCTTTTACCTTGTACCTCACTGGATTGTTAAATAAAAGTCCCAATTTAATGATATACCCATTTCTTTATTTCTAATTTCAGCCACTTAACACATGTACCTCTTCTTCTTACTAATAGCTTAATTGCTCCTTACACGACAACACTCTAATTAGGACTGTGTTTCCTGCACAGTCTGGCAGCCCTTTTATAGTAGATCTTTAACAAAACTTCGTCTCTAGAACATTCTGGTAACTACGAATTGTTATTGTCTAGTTGCTTCTGTCAGTTTATAGTCGATTCTGATTTGTTCTGGAATTCGTGTTCCTACAATATATTCTCTCCAATAGCGAATAATTTGAAGCAGAGAAAACGGGACATCAAGACAGGCAATTAAAGTTAGCTAAAAATCTGAATGCTAGTAATATTGCCATGGAGACTGAACATTGGTAATGTTTAGCAATTGATGTCTAAATATATTTCCAGCCATACATTGCTAGATTTACTTTACTTTTATTTTGTTGGTTTGATAGGACTATTTGCATACAAATTTTGAAGAGGCTATGCTTGTACATGTTAGCTTAGGTGGCATGATGCCAACAAAGCTGAAATGCCAATGTGTAAATTTTGTACTTAAACTGCAACTATTCAAAACATAAACTTTACCAAAACATGGAAAAAAGCAATTAAATACATCCGTATGTATGTATATATATGGTTAATAGTTTAGATAATTGTAAGCATACTTTGCTCATGTTTCATTAATGAATTTGTAAATAAACTTTACGTAGCAAATATTTAATTCTTAAAATCTGAAATCTTGTTTTTCCAGTACATTTGTAGAAGAAAGTAGATTTCACCTCCTCAACATTGTCAGTTGACTAGATTGAGGAGGTTTTGACGTTCCGCAAGTGGAACGATTGAAACGGCCAGATTGAAACTACCAAATATATATTCAAACGGTGGGATTTGTTGCCGCCGTTCAAAATCACCAATAAAAAATGTAAAACATTATAATATAAAAAAAAATTAATTTTAGTCGTATCCGATGAAATGTTTTTGTGATGTGATGTATAATGGTATTTATTTTCAGTTGAAAATGATTAAAAACTGTAAATGACAAAAATTATATTAGAGCTAACAATCTAAATCATTTTATTAAGTATTGTTCATGCGACTTCTGATCCCGCGACATTTTGCAACAAAGCACACAATCCACCGTACAACATCATACAACACAACATAACACAATGCAACATCATACACCACCTACAACCAGAGAACTTAAAACAATGAGAAGGTGCAGGTTCGACAGCGAACAATTTGTAGGAATTTTTCAAGGTGTTCACCACAGATGAACGAGAAACAAATAACATTTTTCGCTTTTATAACAGCGATGAATCTGTACACATACGCTCTCTTAACATAACCAACCGACGAATATTGAAGAGAATATAATATGTGAGCTATATTGAACTATTATTTATTATTTTTTAAATTATTTTATGTTAATTCATTTTTACTTTATTATGAGAAATATATCAAAATACTTTTAAATTATTACTAATAAAGTATTTTGATATATTTCTTAAAATAATTCATTAATTGTACTTGACACCATTATAGAGTCATAAAAGTACAGAATTGTGTTTTGCCGTCGGTATTTCACATTCATACTTCAATTTTTCTTTTCAAATGCATGTGTAAACATATGTAACAGGACATACATATATTATGTCGTTTACACATTTGTATTTATTTTTATGTAGATATGTACACTAATTACTTCATGTGAAATCTGCGTTGACACATTTTTTGCTTTTATGTCAAAGAGTCAATCTGTCGAAGAACTGACGCGACGACAAAGCGTCACAACATTGTGTTGTTGGTAGAAAATCCGAGATGTGCCATACACACTCTTACAAACACTCGCATATGGGCAAGTGCAAAGTCAATGTGTGTACAAAAAATTCGAACGTACTTACGTAAATTCTTTGACAAATACAGTCAATCCCGGTTAAGTGCCAAAACCAAAGATGCAGATTTTTTGTGCTTTGTAGTACATAAGCGATTGTGGTACTTAAGCGAGTGGTACCAAAAAAAATTATTTCTATGTATTTAAAAAAAATTACCGTTTTCTTTAAAAAATTAAGAAAAAAAAAGTGAGATGCAGCAAGACACCGGCAGATAAGAGGGATTGGAGGAGTGATACATAACCGGGGTTTACTGTATACATAAATCAGAGGAATATTGAATATTTTCTTTAAAATGTTTCTTGAATTGTAAATCGACAAATTTACTATGTTGTCACTTTTATTCTAAAATATTTTAATACTCATATATGAGGGGTTGTCACTTTTCCGTTCTAGAGGGAATATCAGAAATTTGTTCAATTTATGATTTTTAGCTTTTGCCATCGTCGCGAAAAGACGCTTGTAGGCAAACGCATGCTCGGGGAGATGTGTAAGGCATTTGCTTTTATGAATGAAACGACTTAGCTTATTGCTTGTGCGCCAGCGTTCATGAATGAAAATGTGGTTGTTGTGTGATTTACTACAAATTTAGGATTTGTCAATTTGGCTGCCATATTGATTTCTAGTGCTGATGCTATTTGAGACAATTGTTGTTTTTGTACAACAATGTTTGTATTTTTCCTATTGGCTGACGTACTTACATTTGTACGCTTAAATGTATGTAGATTTGTGTATGCATTACTTATTTTGCGCGGTCATATGCATATTTGTACATACATACTTGCATATAGAGCAGTGCGCTCACATGTATTTATTGATAATTGATAATATATTATTATATTATATATTATAACATATTGATGTACATACATAAATTATTAATTCTGTAAAAATTGAAATTAGAAAATTATAAAAATAGTAAAATATCATTTTTTGCATAATCTTTCAATTTTATCAATGTAGCATTTGTGCAAAAAAATAATAATTTTTCATCATAAAAATCGTTTATATGGCAAAAAATAATCATGCATATGTGAAGTGGCATTTGTATTTCTTGTTTTCTATTTCATTTCATTTCATTTTTCTCTTTATATTGGTAGATACGTATTTTGTCAGAGAACGCTGTTAAAAATTCTAATTTTTGTTAAATAACAGCAAAACTATACAGAAAGTGGTGAACTCCTTGATCTCAAATTTTCAGCCAACCAATCGAGCATCATACAAAATTCAATTTGCACCTTCTCATTGTTTTAAGTTCTCTGCTACAACATACCATATCACTCAACAACACAACCAAATACAATTAACCAACCACACTATACACTTACACCATACACCCACACTAAACTTGTTACATTATAAATTTAAAAAAAAAAAAATATAAGAAAGTGAACTTGATATATAATATAGTATTTCCAAAATATATATTAACGTGAAATTAAGTACAGAGTTTAAAAATTATTTAAAGAATTTTTAACTAAATATAGTGCAATAGTGCAAGTGAGTATCACACCGCACCCAAGGTGAAAAAATAAGTGAAATCTCCAAATGGTCCTTCGAGCCTCTTTCAAAAAATAACTATCGAAAAAAATTAAAAAACGTAATAATTAACGTGATTAATAATAACGTTATGTACCGAATTCTGTTGAAATTGGTTAAGCAGATCTCAAGATATGGGTTTTCACCTAAAAGTGGGCTATGCCACGCCCACTGTGTAATTTTGAACGCGGTTCCTATAAAGTCATCTCATACCATCCCAGAGATAAAATTTAATGTCTCTGGCGTGTTTAGAGCTTGATTAATCGCGCTTTTAGTAGTTTTTAACAGTACCGTTATATGGGGAGTGGGCGGGGTTGCCACCCGATTTCGACTATTTTCACACCGTCAATAGAAGTGCTAAAAGCATTTGCTTCCAGTGAATTTTGTTATTACAGCGTTAGCGGTTTAGGAGATATGCACATTAAACCTATTAGAGGCGGGACCACGCCCTCTTTTAAAAAAAAAAAATTTAACTGCAGATGCCCCTCTCTAATGTGATCCTGTGTACCAAATAACAGTCTTGTATCTTATTGCGGAGCTTAGTTATGGCAATTTATTTGTTTTTGATTAATGGCGTTTTGTGGGCTTGGCAGTGGTCCGATTACGCTCATCTGCAATACCAACCGTCTCACGGTACCAAGAAACATGTCTACCAAGTTTCATAAATATATCACAATTTTTACTCAAGTTACAGCTTGCACGGACGGACAGACAGTCAACCGGATTTCAATTTGTCTCTACATCCTGATCATTTATATATATATAACCCTATATCTAACTCAATTAGTTTTAGGTGATACAAACAACCGTTAGGTGAACAAAACTATTATACTCTGTAGCAACTGGTTCCGAGAGTATAAAAATCACCAAATATTAGAAACGGGCGCGATTTAACACAAACTAAGAGAAAAAATTAACATAAAGCACGGGTATAAATCCACAAAGCACGCAGAGAGGAGGACAGTAACGCACAGGCAAAACCCCGGAGACAAAACAAAAAAAATTAATACAGAGGAAATCGAGGAAATAGAGAAGAAGCATACACATACATAAGTATTACTCCCAAAACCTCTTAACGGCAAAAAAGTGAGTCCATTCCAATTAAATTTGAAAATATAGGCATTTTATGCACATATGTATGTTAATTTACAGTTTTATCGGTATTTCGTTGGAAATAAATAACGGAACAAAATAACTGAAAAATAAAAAAATATACAGTATCTGCCTCACCTTATTTTGTGTTTCCAAACACACCGTTATATTCTTCCAAAAAAAAAATGTTTGCAAAGTCAAGTATTCCTACCTGCAATATTTCCAGCGATACCCCTTAGGTTAATCAAGCAACAAACAGGATCGCTTATAACACATAAGGCTAACAAAAACAAAAAAAGAAACATATTACCGAAATATATATATATTATAAGGATTTATTTCAGCCTGTTTCAAAAAAAATCTATACATTTCATCTGTTCTGCAAAATTCAAACTTTTTATATTTTAGTGTTCTTTTTATTTCAAAAACTCGGTTTTTTTTCGTGAGTTCATGGAGGCATGGAGGTACTAGCTACGCGGGCAAAACTTGAAACGAATCGTCGATAATAAGTACACAGCCCAAGGAAACTCCGCAATTCATGTAAATTTTTAGGAGTGGGGCAATATTTTACTGTCTCTATTTTTCATTAGCTGTGCAAATGCCCTCCGTTGTCACTTTGTGTCTTTAGTAACTAACTTTTATCTTGAAAAGGGAACACTGTTTTGGACTCAGCTTTAGACCAGCGCTAGCTATCTGTTGGAAAACCTCTTCCAAATTCTTAAGGTGTTCATCGAAGCTTTTACCTAATATGATGATATCGTTGAGGTATACCGAACAAGTCTTCCAGTGTAATCTTTTTAATTACTGGTCCATAAGTCTCTCAAAGGTAGCAGGAGCGTTACATAATCCAAAAGGCATTGCGGTAAATTGCCATAGACCATCTGCAACGCTGACTGTCCGTCTGTTTTCTTTGTTTTTCGTTTAAGTGTTGATAACCTTTTGTGCCTGATAACGAGGTGTTATCGATTTTAGGTAGTGGATAACTGTCTTTCACCGTTACATCATTCAACCTTCTATAGTCCACACAGAATCTCATGTTTCCATCTTTCTTGTTCACAAATACTGCAGATGATCCATTCATGGACTCTCTGCTGATTCGAATACGCCCTCTTCGCTTATTTCACGTATGGTCTGGCTTTCAACTTCACGGTTTGCAAAAGAAACGCTTCGAGGAGTCTGGCGGATTGATCTTGCATCACCTGTGTTAACAAAATGTTTCACAACTTTGGTTCTTCCTGGTTTGGAATCGTGTTTATCAAATATGGATGAGTATCTGAGAAGAAGCTGTTAAGTCTTCTTTTGATGGTTTGCCTCTAGTTCCTCGTTCCATGCGTTAATTTCGTTCGTTTTCCTCTATGGAATCTTACTCAAGACCTATTTTGCAATTTATCACGGCCTCAATCTCTTGACACTGCCCTTACATAGCATCTTTGGAGAGTTTGATTGGTAACTTGCACTCATTAAGTACTCTTACTGGAAGATGTTTATCTTGTGAAACAGTCCACCGTTTGTTTGGCCCATAGTCTCCTTCTATTTCTGCCCAAAAAACTGCTTCTGATTTTGGTGGGATCTGCTGGTTCTCAGAACATAAGTGGTGTTTCCATATTTGTATAGATTCAGTTCTTCATGTCAATTTTGATTTCTTGATTCGCTGGAAAGTCTACTTCAGTAATGACTTCGTCGACGATATCTGCCACTATCAAGTTGTGTAACACGGCTTCCTTTCCAATTACGATCTTGCACGTTACTTTTCCGAGAACTAGGATAACTTCACCAGTTGCAGAACGCAACTTTGCTCCAGATAATACCTTCCTATAACTCACTCTTGGGTTCGATCACTGCTTTGTAAATAAAAGTCCCAAATACACTTCTTAATCAACCAGATCCAGAATTATTGGATGTGATGCGCCTGTATCCACAGTCAGTATGCGCTTTTTGCCGTCTACTTACGGTAACGTTACTCGTATTCCTGCTTACTTGTGAAATAGAGATTTCAGGGCATTTGCTCGCGGGAGCCAGCCCGTGGCCTTTTTCGCTGGCTCGCCAAGTTAGATTTAACATTTGTTTGATCTTCCTCAGCTCTGCGTTTACGTCCTACTGTTATATTGGACTGGTTAAAGTTGCGTGTAATATGGCCACTTTTTTTGCAGTTGAAGCATTTAACCTCACCATCATTTTTCTTACGCGTTTCTGTAGATTTTTCCAGTGCTTTCTGCATGTTTTAAATTTTTTCAAATAAATGGTTTACCCAAGTGTGTTCTTTTATTTCTACCGTATGAGCTTTAAATGTTCGACTGCTATGCAGAGGTGCAGTTTCCTGTGCCAGAGTATACGAAACGGGTTCCGCAAACGTCAATTTTGGACATGCTAATGCAGCGAAGCGTGTAGGTCTGAATTTTCGTATCCTCGATGTATTTCCCGGATTTATGTGCATAAACAAAGTGACCTTACCTCTCAATCTCTCCTCAGGGAGTCATTGTCTTTCTGGCGGCGATTTCGCAACTCAATTGGGAAGATCTGCTTCCTGTGCTCACTACCATACCGTCTTTCTAATGCACCTATCAACGTTTCATAACTACTCGGCTTGCCGATTAGAATGGTCTGTAATATCTCCGTTGCATATCCTTTGAATGCAACACACAATGTAACTACTTTATCTTCTGCTTTCCAATTATTTGAAGATGCCGTCTTTTAAAATTGAAGTTTAAAAACGTGGAATGGAACAGTGTCATCAAATGATGGTACTTTTACCTTGGCAGAAGCGATTGATATAATTGGCAGATTCAATTGTAGCTCGCGGAGACGATCTTTCAACTCATCCAGTCCAGTTTTAATTTTGGCCCGCTCTTCCGAATTCTATGAGGACGCTTCTGCTATTTGTGAGGTCATCAGTGCTGATATACGTGCATTTTGCGCTGCGAACTGCTCTTCCAACTGCGTTGACAATCGCATTTCTAACGAGAATAATTGGGATTGTTGTGTCCTCCTGCTCTTTTCCCATCTGCGATGTTATAGTGAAAATCCTGTTTATGTCCACAATCTTTGACGAGCATTGAGCCTCCTCCTTTACTTCTGTCTTTGTAGTTTTTTCCTTTAAAGTGAAACACATATTCGTCAACATTAATGTTTTCTGTTTCCACGGCCTTTCATAACCTTGGTTTTAATTTGGACTTTATTTCATTTGTTGCTAAATAACGTTTTTCTAGCTCCTTTGTGTTGTTTTAAAACAATTCTCTCTTGGAAAATTTGTAACGGATTTCTCGATAAATCTTTTACCTTGTACCTCACTGAATTGTTAAATAAAAATCCCAATTTAATGCTATACACATTTCTTTATTTCTAATTTCAGCCACTTAACACTTGTATCTTTTCTTCTTACTAATAGCTTAATTGCTGTTTACACGTCAACACTCTAATTAGGACTGTGTCCTTTTCCAGCACAGTCTGGCAGCCCTTTTATAGTAGATCTTTAATAAAACTTCGTCTTTAGAACATTCTGGTAACTACGAATTGTTAGGAGATATGCACATTAAACCTATTAGAGGCGGGACCACGCCCTCTTTTAAAAAAAAAAAATTTAACTGCAGATGCCCCTCTCTAATGTGATCCTGTGTACCAAATAACAGTCTTGTATCTTATTGCGGAGCTTAGTTATGGCAATTTATTTGTTTTTGATTAATGGCGTTTTGTGGGCTTGGCAGTGGTCCGATTACGCTCATCTGCAATACCAACCGTCTCACGGTACCAAGAAACATGTCTACCAAGTTTCATAAATATATCACAATTTTTACTCAAGTTACAGCTTGCACGGACGGACAGACAGTCAACCGGATTTCAATTTGTCTCTACATCCTGATCATTTATATATATATAACCCTATATCTAACTCAATTAGTTTTAGGTGATACAAACAACCGTTAGGTGAACAAAACTATTATACTCTGTAGCAACTGGTTCCGAGAGTATAAAAATCACCAAATATTAGAAACGGGCGCGATTTAACACAAACTAAGAGAAAAAATTAACATAAAGCACGGGTATAAATCCACAAAGCACGCAGAGAGGAGGACAGTAACGCACAGGCAAAACCCCGGAGACAAAACAAAAAAAATTAATACAGAGGAAATCGAGGAAATAGAGAAGAAGCATACACATACATAAGTATTACTCCCAAAACCTCTTAACGGCAAAAAAGTGAGTCCATTCCAATTAAATTTGAAAATATAGGCATTTTATGCACATATGTATGTTAATTTACAGTTTTATCGGTATTTCGTTGGAAATAAATAACGGAACAAAATAACTGAAAAATAAAAAAATATACAGTATCTGCCTCACCTTATTTTGTGTTTCCAAACACACCGTTATATTCTTCCAAAAAAAAAATGTTTGCAAAGTCAAGTATTCCTACCTGCAATATTTCCAGCGATACCCCTTAGGTTAATCAAGCAACAAACAGGATCGCTTATAACACATAAGGCTAACAAAAACAAAAAAAAAACATATTACCGAAATATATATATATTATAAGGATTTATTTCAGCCTGTTTCAAAAAAAATCTATACATTTCATCTGTTCTGCAAAATTCAAACTTTTTATATTTTAGTGTTCTTTTTATTTCAAAAACTCGGTTTTTTTTCGTGAGTTCATGGAGGCATGGAGGTACTAGCTACGCGGGCAAAACTTGAAACGAATCGTCGATAATAAGTACACAGCCCAAGGAAACTCCGCAATTCATGTAAATTTTTAGGAGTGGGGCAATATTTTACTGTCTCTATTTTTCATTAGCTGTGCAAATGCCCTCCGTTGTCACTTTGTGTCTTTAGTAACTAACTTTTATCTTGAAAAGGGAACACTGTTTTGGACTCAGCTTTAGACCAGCGCTAGCTATCTGTTGGAAAACCTCTTCCAAATTCTTAAGGTGTTCATCGAAGCTTTTACCTAATATGATGATATCGTTGAGGTATACCGAACAAGTCTTCCAGTGTAATCTTTTTAATTACTGGGCCATAAGTCTCTCAAAGGTAGCAGGAGCGTTACATAATCCAAAAGGCATTGCGGTAAATTGCCATAGACCATCTGCAACGCTGACTGTCCGTCTGTTTTCTTTGTTTTTCGTTTAAGTGTTGATAACCTTTTGTGCCTGATAACGAGGTGTTATCGATTTTAGGTAGTGGATAACTGTCTTTCACCGTTACATCATTCAACCTTCTATAGTCCACACAGAATCTCATGTTTCCATCTTTCTTGTTCACAAATACTGCAGATGATCCATTCATGGACTCTCTGCTGATTCGAATACGCCCTCTTCGCTTATTTCACGTATGGTCTGGCTTTCAACTTCACGGTTTGCAAAAGAAACGCTTCGAGGAGTCTGGCGGATTGATCTTGCATCACCTGTGTTAACAAAATGTTTCACAACTTTGGTTCTTCCTGGTTTGGAATCGTGTTTATCAAATATGGATGAGTATCTGAGAAGAAGCTGTTAAGTCTTCTTTTGATGGTTTGCCTCTAGTTCCTCGTTCCATGCGTTAATTTCGTTCGTTTTCCTCCATGGAATCTTACTCAAGACCTATTTTGCAATTTATCACGGCCTCAATCTCTTGACACTGCCCTTACATAGCATCTTTGGAGAGTTTGATTGGTAACTTGCACTCATTAAGTACTCTTACTGGAAGATGTTTATCTTGTGAAACAGTCCACCGTTTGTTTGGCCCATAGTCTCCTTCTATTTCTGCCCAAAAAACTGCTTCTGATTTTGGTGGGATCTGCTGGCTCTCTTTTGTCATCACTCGTCTAACGTTGTACTTATTATCGTAACAGAACATAAGTGATGTTTCCATATTTGTATAGATTCAGTTCTTCATGTCAATTTTGATTTCTTGATTCGCTGGAAAGTCTACTTCAGTAATGACTTCGTCGACGATATCTGCCACTATCAAGTTGTGTAACACGGCTTCCTTTCCAATTACGATCTTGCACGTTACTTTTCCGAGAACTTGGATAACTTCACCAGTTGCAGAACGCAACTTTGCTCCAGATAATACCTTCCTATAACTCACTCTTGGGTTCGATCACTGCTTTGTAAATAAAAGTCCCAAATACACTTCTTAATCAACCAGATCCAGAATTATTGGATGTGATGCGCCTGTATCCACAGTCAGTATGCGCTTTTTGCCGTCTACTTACGGTAACGTTACTCGTATTCCTGCTTACTTGTGAAATAGAGATTTCAGGGCATTTGCTCGCGGGAGCCAGCCCGTGGCCTTTTTCGCTGGCTCGCCAAGTTAGATTTAACATTTGTTTGATCTTCCTCAGCTCTGCGTTTACGTCCTACTGTTATATTGGACTGGTTAAAGTTGCGTGTAATATGGCCACTTTTTTTGCAGTTGAAGCATTTAACCTCACCATCATTTTTCTTACGCGTTTCTGTAGATTTTTCCAGTGCTTTCTGCATGTTTTAAATTTTTTCAAATAAATGGTTTACCCAAGTGTGTTCTTTTATTTCTACCGTATGAGCTTTAAATGTTCGACTGCTATGCAGAGGTGCAGTTTCCTGTGCCAGAGTATACGAAACGGGTTCCGCAAACGTCAATTTTGGACATGCTAATGCAGCGAAGCGTGTAGGTCTGAATTTTCGTATCCTCGATGTATTTCCCGGATTTATGTGCATAAACAAAGTGACCTTACCTCTCAATCTCTCCTCAGGGAGTCATTGTCTTTCTGGCGGCGATTTCGCAACTCAATTGGGAAGATCTGCTTCCTGTGCTCACTACCATACCGTCTTTCTAATGCACCTATCAACGTTTCATAACTACTCGGCTTGCCGATTAGAATGGTCTGTAATATCTCCGTTGCATATCCTTTGAATGCAACACACAATGTAACTACTTTATCTTCTGCTTTCCAATTATTTGAAGATGCCGTCTTTTAAAATTGAAGTTTAAAAACGTGGAATGGAACAGTGTCATCAAATGATGGTACTTTTACCTTGGCAGAAGCGATTGATATAATTGGCAGATTCAATTGTAGCTCGCGGAGACGATCTTTCAACTCATCCAGTCCAGTTTTAATTTTGGCCCGCTCTTCCGAATTCTATGAGGACGCTTCTGCTATTTGTGAGGTCACCTGTGCTGATATACGTGCATTTTGCGCTGCGAACTGCTCTTCCAACTGCGTTGACAATCGCATTTCTAACGAGAATAATTGGGATTGTTGTGTCCTCCTGCTCTTTTCCCATCTGCGATGTTATAGTGAAAGTCCTGTTTATGTCCACAATCTTTGACGAGCATTGAGCCTCCTCCTTTACTTCTGTCTTTGTAGTTTTTTCCTTTAAAGTGAAACACATATTCGTCAACATTAATGTTTTCTGTTTCCACGGCCTTTCATAACCTTGGTTTTAATTTGGACTTTATTTCATTTGTTGCTAAATAACGTTTTTCTAGCTCCTTTGTGTTGTTGTGGAATCTTCAGTTCGTTAGACTTTGCCATTTTAAAACAATTCTCTCTTGGAAAATTTGTAACGGATTTCTCGATAAATCTTTTACCTTGTACCTCACTGAATTGTTAAATAAAAGTCCCAATTTAATGCTATACACATTTCTTTATTTCTAATTTCAGCCACTTAACACTTGTATCTTTTCTTCTTACTAATAGCTTAATTGCTGTTTACACGTCAACACTCTAATTAGGACTGTGTCCTTTTCCAGCACAGTCTGGCAGCCCTTTTATAGTAGATCTTTAATAAAACTTCGTCTTTAGAACATTCTGGTAACTACGAATTGTTAGGAGATATGCACATTAAACCTATTAGAGGCGGGACCACGCCCTCTTTTAAAAAAAAAAAATTTAACTGCAGATGCCCCTCTCTAATGTGATCCTGTGTACCAAATAACAGTCTTGTATCTTATTGCGGAGCTTAGTTATGGCAATTTATTTGTTTTTGATTAATGGCGTTTTGTGGGCTTGGCAGTGGTCCGATTACGCTCATCTGCAATACCAACCGTCTCACGGTACCAAGAAACATGTCTACCAAGTTTCATAAATATATCACAATTTTTACTCAAGTTACAGCTTGCACGGACGGACAGACAGTCAACCGGATTTCAATTTGTCTCTACATCCTGATCATTTATATATATATAACCCTATATCTAACTCAATTAGTTTTAGGTGATACAAACAACCGTTAGGTGAACAAAACTATTATACTCTGTAGCAACTGGTTCCGAGAGTATAAAAATCACCAAATATTAGAAACGGGCGCGATTTAACACAAACTAAGAGAAAAAATTAACATAAAGCACGGGTATAAATCCACAAAGCACGCAGAGAGGAGGACAGTAACGCACAGGCAAAACCCCGGAGACAAAACAAAAAAAATTAATACAGAGGAAATCGAGGAAATAGAGAAGAAGCATACACATACATAAGTATTACTCCCAAAACCTCTTAACGGCAAAAAAGTGAGTCCATTCCAATTAAATTTGAAAATATAGGCATTTTATGCACATATGTATGTTAATTTACAGTTTTATCGGTATTTCGTTGGAAATAAATAACGGAACAAAATAACTGAAAAATAAAAAAATATACAGTATCTGCCTCACCTTATTTTGTGTTTCCAAACACACCGTTATATTCTTCCAAAAAAAAAATGTTTGCAAAGTCAAGTATTCCTACCTGCAATATTTCCAGCGATACCCCTTAGGTTAATCAAGCAACAAACAGGATCGCTTATAACACATAAGGCTAACAAAAACAAAAAAAAAACATATTACCGAAATATATATATATTATAAGGATTTATTTCAGCCTGTTTCAAAAAAAATCTATACATTTCATCTGTTCTGCAAAATTCAAACTTTTTATATTTTAGTGTTCTTTTTATTTCAAAAACTCGGTTTTTTTTCGTGAGTTCATGGAGGCATGGAGGTACTAGCTACGCGGGCAAAACTTGAAACGAATCGTCGATAATAAGTACACAGCCCAAGGAAACTCCGCAATTCATGTAAATTTTTAGGAGTGGGGCAATATTTTACTGTCTCTATTTTTCATTAGCTGTGCAAATGCCCTCCGTTGTCACTTTGTGTCTTTAGTAACTAACTTTTATCTTGAAAAGGGAACACTGTTTTGGACTCAGCTTTAGACCAGCGCTAGCTATCTGTTGGAAAACCTCTTCCAAATTCTTAAGGTGTTCATCGAAGCTTTTACCTAATATGATGATATCGTTGAGGTATACCGAACAAGTCTTCCAGTGTAATCTTTTTAATTACTGGTCCATAAGTCTCTCAAAGGTAGCAGGAGCGTTACATAATCCAAAAGGCATTGCGGTAAATTGCCATAGACCATCTGCAACGCTGACTGTCCGTCTGTTTTCTTTGTTTTTCGTTTAAGTGTTGATAACCTTTTGTGCCTGATAACGAGGTGTTATCGATTTTAGGTAGTGGATAACTGTCTTTCACCGTTACATCATTCAACCTTCTATAGTCCACACAGAATCTCATGTTTCCATCTTTCTTGTTCACAAATACTACAGATGATCCATTCATGGACTCTCTGCTGATTCGAATACGCCCTCTTCGCTTATTTCATGTATGGTCTGGCTTTCAACTTCACGGTTTGCAAAAGAAACGCTTCGAGGAGTCTGGCGGATTGATCTTGCATCACCTGTGTTAACAAAATGTTTCACAACTTTGGTTCTTCCTGGTTTGGAATCGTGTTTATCAAATATGGATGAGTATCTGAGAAGAAGCTGTTAAGTCTTCTTTTGATGGTTTGCCTCTAGTTCCTCGTTCCATGCGTTAATTTCGTTCGTTTTCCTCCATGGAATCTTACTCAAGACCTATTTTGCAATTTATCACGGCCTCAATCTCTTGACACTGCCCTTACATAGCATCTTTGGAGAGTTTGATTGGTAACTTGCACTCATTAAGTACTCTTACTGGAAGATGTTTATCTTGTGAAACAGTCCACCGTTTGTTTGGCCCATAGTCTCCTTCTATTTCTGCCCAAAAAACTGCTTCTGATTTTGGTGGGATCTGCTGGCTCTCTTTTGTCATCACTCGTCTAACGTTGTACTTATTATCGTAACAGAACATAAGTGATGTTTCCATATTTGTATAGATTCAGTTCTTCATGTCAATTTTGATTTCTTGATTCGCTGGAAAGTCTACTTCAGTAATGACTTCGTCGACGATATCTGCCACTATCAAGTTGTGTAACACGGCTTCCTTTCCAATTACGATCTTGCACGTTACTTTTCCGAGAACTTGGATAACTTCACCAGTTGCAGAACGCAACTTTGCTCCAGATAATACCTTCCTATAACTCACTCTTGGGTTCGATCACTGCTTTGTAAATAAAAGTCCCAAATACACTTCTTAATCAACCAGATCCAGAATTATTGGATGTGATGCGCCTGTATCCACAGTCAGTATGCGCTTTTTGCCGTCTACTTACGGTAACGTTACTCGTATTCCTGCTTACTTGTGAAATAGAGATTTCAGGGCATTTGCTCGCGGGAGCCAGCCCGTGGCCTTTTTCGCTGGCTCGCCAAGTTAGATTTAACATTTGTTTGATCTTCCTCAGCTCTGCGTTTACGTCCTACTGTTATATTGGACTGGTTAAAGTTGCGTGTAATATGGCCACTTTTTTTGCAGTTGAAGCATTTAACCTCACCATCATTTTTCTTACGCGTTTCTGTAGATTTTTCCAGTGCTTTCTGCATGTTTCAAATTTTTTCAAATAAATGGTTTACCCAAGTGTGTTCTTTTATTTCTACCGTATGAGCTTTAAATGTTCGACTGCTATGCAGAGGTGCAGTTTCCTGTGCCAGAGTATACGAAACGGGTTCCGCAAACGTCAATTTTGGACATGCTAATGCAGCGAAGCGTGTAGGTCTGAATTTTCGTATCCTCGATGTATTTCCCGGATTTATGTGCATAAACAAAGTGACCTTACCTCTCAATCTCTCCTCAGGGAGTCATTGTCTTTCTGGCGGCGATTTCGCAACTCAATTGGGAAGATCTGCTTCCTGTGCTCACTACCATACCGTCTTTCTAATGCACCTATCAACGTTTCATAACTACTCGGCTTGCCGATTAGAATGGTCTGTAATATCTCCGTTGCATATCCTTTGAATGCAACACACAATGTAACTACTTTATCTTCTGCTTTCCAATTATTTGAAGATGCCGTCTTTTAAAATTGAAGTTTAAAAACGTGGAATGGAACAGTGTCATCAAATGATGGTACTTTTACCTTGGCAGAAGCGATTGATATAATTGGCAGATTCAATTGTAGCTCGCGGAGACGATCTTTCAACTCATCCAGTCCAGTTTTAATTTTGGCCCGCTCTTCCGAATTCTATGAGGACGCTTCTGCTATTTGTGAGGTCACCTGTGCTGATATACGTGCATTTTGCGCTGCGAACTGCTCTTCCAACTGCGTTGACAATCGCATTTCTAACGAGAATAATTGGGATTGTTGTGTCCTCCTGCTCTTTTCCCATCTGCGATGTTATAGTGAAAATCCTGTTTATGTCCACAATCTTTGACGAGCATTGAGCCTCCTCCTTTACTTCTGTCTTTGTAGTTTTTTCCTTTAAAGTGAAACACATATTCGTCAACATTAATGTTTTCTGTTTCCACGGCCTTTCATAACCTTGGTTTTAATTTGGACTTTATTTCATTTGTTGCTAAATAACGTTTTTCTAGCTCCTTTGTGTTGTTGTGGAATCTCCAGTTCGTTAGACTTTGCCATTTTAAAACAATTCTCTCTTGGAAAATTTGTAACGGATTTCTCGATAAATCTTTTACCTTGTACCTCACTGAATTGTTAAATAAAAGTCCCAATTTAATGCTATACACATTTCTTTATTTCTAATTTCAGCCACTTAACACTTGTATCTTTTCTTCTTACTAATAGCTTAATTGCTGTTTACACGTCAACACTCTAATTAGGACTGTGTCCTTTTCCAACACAGTCTGGCAGCCCTTTTATAGTAGATCTTTCATAAAACTTCGTCTTTAGAACATTCTGGTAACTACGAATTGTTAGGAGATATGCACATTAAACCTATTAGAGGCGGGACCACGCCCTCTTTTAAAAAAAAAAAATTTAACTGCAGATGCCCCTCTCTAATGTGATCCTGTGTACCAAATAACAGTCTTGTATCTTATTGCGGAGCTTAGTTATGGCAATTTATTTGTTTTTGATTAATGGCGTTTTGTGGGCTTGGCAGTGGTCCGATTACGCTCATCTGCAATACCAACCGTCTCACGGTACCAAGAAACATGTCTACCAAGTTTCATAAATATATCACAATTTTTACTCAAGTTACAGCTTGCACGGACGGACAGACAGTCAACCGGATTTCAATTTGTCTCTACATCCTGATCATTTATATATATATAACCCTATATCTAACTCAATTAGTTTTAGGTGATACAAACAACCGTTAGGTGAACAAAACTATTATACTCTGTAGCAACTGGTTCCGAGAGTATAAAAATCACCAAATATTAGAAACGGGCGCGATTTAACACAAACTAAGAGAAAAAATCAACATAAAGCACGGGTATAAATCCACAAAGCACGCAGAGAGGAGGACAGTAACGCACAGGCAAAACCCCGGAGACAAAACAAAAAAAATTAATACAGAGGAAATCGAGGAAATAGAGAAGAAGCATACACATACATAAGTATTACTCCCAAAACCTCTTAACGGCAAAAAAGTGAGTCCATTCCAATTAAATTTGAAAATATAGGCATTTTATGCACATATGTATGTTAATTTACAGTTTTATCGGTATTTCGTTGGAAATAAATAACGGAACAAAATAACTGAAAAATAAAAAAATATACAGTATCTGCCTCACCTTATTTTGTGTTTCCAAACACACCGTTATATTCTTCCAAAAAAAAAATGTTTGCAAAGTCAAGTATTCCTACCTGCAATATTTCCAGCGATACCCCTTAGGTTAATCAAGCAACAAACAGGATCGCTTATAACACATAAGGCTAACAAAAACAAAAAAGGAAACATATTACCGAAATATATATATATTATAAGGATTTATTTCAGCCTGTTTCAAAAAAAATCTATACATTTCATCTGTTCTGTAAAATTCAAACTTTTTATATTTTAGTGTTCTTTTTATTTCAAAAACTCGGTTTTTTTTCGTGAGTTCATGGAGGCATGGAGGTACTAGCTACGCGTGCAAAACTTGAAACGAATCGTCGATAATAAGTACACAGCCCAAGGAAACTCCGCAATTCATGTAAATTTTTAGGAGTGGGGCAATATTTTACTGTCTCTATTTTTCATTAGCTGTGCAAATGCCCTCCGTTGTCACTTTGTGTCTTTAGTAACTAACTTTTATCTTGAAAAGGGAACACTGTTTTGGACTCAGCTTTAGACCAGCGCTAGCTATCTGTTGGAAAACCTCTTCCAAATTCTTAAGGTGTTCATCGAAGCTTTTACCTAATATGATGATATCGTTGAGGTATACCGAACAAGTCTTCCAGTGTAATCTTTTTAATTACTGGTCCATAAGTCTCTCAAAGGTAGCAGGAGCGTTACATAATCCAAAAGGCATTGCGGTAAATTGCCATAGACCATCTGCAACGCTGACTGTCCGTCTGTTTTCTTTGTTTTTCGTTTAAGTGTTGATAACCTTTTGTGCCTGATAACGAGGTGTTATCGATTTTAGGTAGTGGACAGTTGTCTTTCACCGTTACATCATTCAACCTTCTATAGTCCACACAGAATCTCATGTTTCCATCTTTCTTGTTCACAAATACTGCAGATGATCCATTCATGGACTCTCTGCTGATTCGAATACGCCCTCTTCGCTTATTTCACGTATGGTCTGGCTTTCAACTTCACGGTTTGCAAAAGAAACGCTTCGAGGAGTCTGGCGGATTGATCTTGCATCACCTGTGTTAACAAAATGTTTCACAACCTTGGTTCTTCCTGGTTTGGAATCGTGTTTATCAAATATGGATGAGTATCTGAGAAGAAGCTGTTAAGTCTTCTTTTGATGGTTTGCCTCTAGTTCCTCGTTCCATGCGTTAATTTCGTTCGTTTTCCTCCATGGAATCTTACTCAAGACCTATTTTGCAATTTATCACGGCCTCAATCTCTTGACACTGCCCTTACATAGCATCTTTGGAGAGTTTGATTGGTAACTTGCACTCATTAAGTACTCTTACTGGAAGATGTTTATCTTGTGAAACAGTCCACCGTTTGTTTGGCCCACAGTCTCCTTCTATTTCTGCCCAAAAAACTGCTTCTGATTTTGGTGGGATCTGCTGGCTCTCTTTTGTCATCACTCGTCTAACGTTGTACTTATTATCGTAACAGAACATAAGTGGTGTTTCCATATATGTATAGATTCAGTTCTTCATGTCAATTTTGATTTCTTGATTCGCTGGAAAGTCTACTTCAGTAATGACTTCGTCGACGATATCTGCCACTATCAAGTTGTGTAACACGGCTTCCTTTCCAATTACGATCTTGCACGTTACTTTTCCGAGAACTTGGATAACTTCACCAGTTGCAGAACGCCACTTTGCTCCAGATAATACCTTCCTATAACTCACTCTTGGGTTCGATCACTGCTTTGTAAATAAAAGTCCCAAATACACTTCTTAATCAACCAGATCCAGAATTATTGGATGTGATGCGCCTGTATCCACAGTCAGTATGCGCTTTTTGCCGTCTACTTACGGTAACGTTACTCGTATTCCTCCTTACTTGTGAAATAGAGATTTCAGGGCATTTGCTCGCGGGAGCCAGCCCGTGGCCTTTTTGCCTGGCTCGCCAAGTTAGATTTAACATTTGTTTGATCTTCCTCAGCTCTGCGTTTACGTCCTACTGTTATATTGGACTGGTTAAAGTTACGTGTAATATGGCCACTTTTTTTGCAGTTGAAGCATTTAACCTCACCATCATTTTTCTTACGCGTTTCTGTAGATTTTTCCAGTGCTTTCTGCATGTTTTAAATTTTTTCAAATAAATGGTTTACCCAAGTGTGTTCTTTTATTTCTACCGTATGAGCTTTAAATGTTCGACTGCTATGCAGAGGTGCAGTTTCCTGTGCCAGAGTATACGAAACGGGTTCCGCAAACGTCAATTTTGGACATGCTAATGCAGCGAAGCGTGTAGGTCTGAATTTTCGTATCCTCGATGTATTTCCCGGATTTATGTGCATAAACAAAGTGACCTTACCTCTCAATCTCTCCTCAGGGAGTCATTGTCTTTCTGGCGGCGATTTCGCAACTCAATTGGGAAGATCTGCTTCCTGTGCTCACTACCATACCGTCTTTCTAATGCACCTATCAACGTTTCATAACTACTCGGCTTGCCGATTAGAATGGTCTGTAATATCTCCGTTGCATATCCTTTGAATGCAACATACAATGTAACTACTTTATCTTCTGCTTTCCAATTATTTGAAGATGCCGTCTTTTAAAATTGAAGTTTAAAAACGTGGAATGGAACAGTGTCATCAAATGATGGTACTTTTACCTTGGCAGAAGCGATTGATATAATTGGCAGATTCAATTGTAGCTCGCGGAGACGATCTTTCAACTCATCCAGTCCAGTTTTAATTTTGGCCCGCTCTTCCGAATTCTATGAGGACGCTTCTGCTATTTGTGAGGTCACCAGTGCTGATATACGTGCATTTTGCGCTGCGAACTGCTCTTCCAACTGCGTTGACAATCGCATTTCTAACGAGAATAATTGGGATTGTTGTGTCCTCCTGCTCTTTTCCCATCTGCGATGTTATAGTGAAAATCCTGTTTATGTCCACAATCTTTGACGAGCATTGAGCCTCCTCCTTTACTTCTGTCTTTGTAGTTTTTTCCTTTAAAGTGAAACACATATTCGTCAACATTAATGTTTTCTGTTTCCACGGCCTTTCATAACCTTGGTTTTAATTTGGACTTTATTTCATTTGTTGCTAAATAACGTTTTTCTAGCTCCTTTGTGTTGTTGTGGAATCTTCAGTTCGTTAGACTTTGCCATTTTAAAACAATTCTCTCTTGGAAAATTTGTAACGGATTTCTCGATAAATCTTTTACCTTGTACCTCACTGAATTGTTAAATAAAAGTCCCAATTTAATGCTATACACATTTCTTTATTTCTAATTTCAGCCACTTAACACTTGTATCTTTTCTTCTTACTAATAGCTTAATTGCTGTTTACACGTCAACACTCTAATTAGGACTGTGTCCTTTTCCAGCACAGTCTGGCAGCCCTTTTATAGTAGATCTTTAATAAAACTTCGTCTTTAGAACATTCTGGTAACTACGAATTGTTAGGAGATATGCACATTAAACCTATTAGAGGCGGGACCACGCCCTCTTTTAAAAAAAAAAAATTTAACTGCAGATGCCCCTCTCTAATGTGATCCTGTGTACCAAATAACAGTCTTGTATCTTATTGCGGAGCTTAGTTATGGCAATTTATTTGTTTTTGATTAATGGCGTTTTGTGGGCTTGGCAGTGGTCCGATTACGCTCATCTGCAATACCAACCGTCTCACGGTACCAAGAAACATGTCTACCAAGTTTCATAAATATATCACAACTTTTACTCAAGTTACAGCTTGCACGGACGGACAGACAGTCAACCGGATTTCAATTTGTCTCTACATCCTGATCATTTATATATATATAACCCTATATCTAACTTAATTAGTTTTAGGTGATACAAACAACCGTTAGGTGAACAAAACTATTATACTCTGTAGCAACTGGTTCCGAGAGTATAAAAATCACCAAATATTAGAAACGGGCGCGATTTAACACAAACTAAGAGAAAAAATCAACATAAAGCACGGGTATAAATCCACAAAGCACGCAGAGAGGAGGACAGTAACGCACAGGCAAAACCCCGGAGACAAAACAAAAAAAATTAATACAGAGGAAATCGAGGAAATAGAGAAGAAGCATACACATACATAAGTATTACTCCCAAAACCTCTTAACGGCAAAAAAAGTGAGTCCATTCCAATTAAATTTGAAAATATAGGCATTTTATGCACATATGTATGTTAATTTACAGTTTTATCGGTATTTCGTTGGAAATAAATAACGGAACAAAATAACTGAAAAATAAAAAAATATACAGTATCTGCCTCACCTTATTTTGTGTTTCCAAACACACCGTTATATTCTTCCAAAAAAAAAATGTTTGCAAAGTCAAGTATTCCTACCTGCAATATTTCCAGCGATACCCCTTGGGTTAATCAAGCAACAAACAGGATCGCTTATAACACATAAGGCTAACAAAAACAAAAAAAGAAACATATTACCGAAATATATATATATTATAAGGATTTATTTCAGCCTGTTTCAAAAAAAATCTATACATTTCATCTGTTCTGTAAAATTCAAACTTTTTATATTTTAGTGTTCTTTTTATTTCAAAAACTCGGTTTTTTTTCGTGAGTTCATGGAGGCATGGAGGTACTAGCTACGCGGGCAAAACTTGAAACGAATCGTCGATAATAAGTACACAGCCCAAGGAAACTCCGCAATTCATGTAAATTTTTAGGAGTGGGGCAATATTTTACTGTCTCTATTTTTCATTAGCTGTGCAAATGCCCTCCGTTGTCACTTTGTGTCTTTAGTAACTAACTTTTATCTTGAAAAGGGAACACTGTTTTGGACTCAGCTTTAGACCAGCGCTAGCTATCTGTTGGAAAACCTCTTCCAAATTCTTAAGGTGTTCATCGAAGCTTTTACCTAATATGATGATATCGTTGAGGTATACCGAACAAGTCTTCCAGTGTAATCTTTTTAATTACTGGTCCATAAGTCTCTCAAAGGTAGCAGGAGCGTTACATAATCCAAAAGGCATTGCGGTAAATTGCCATAGACCATCTGCAACGCTGACTGTCCGTCTGTTTTCTTTGTTTTTCGTTTAAGTGTTGATAACCTTTTGTGCCTGATAACGAGGTGTTATCGATTTTAGGTAGTGGATAACTGTCTTTCACCGTTACATCATTCAACCTTCTATAGTCCACACAGAATCTCATGTTTCCATCTTTCTTGTTCACAAATACTGCAGATGATCCATTCATGGACTCTCTGCTGATTCGAATACGCCCTCTTCGCTTATTTCACGTATGGTCTGGCTTTCAACTTCACGGTTTGCAAAAGAAACGCTTCGAGGAGTCTGGCGGATTGATCTTGCATCACCTGTGTTAACAAAATGTTTCACAACCTTGGTTCTTCCTGGTTTGGAATCGTGTTTATCAAATATGGATGAGTATCTGAGAAGAAGCTGTTAAGTCTTCTTTTGATGGTTTGCCTCTAGTTCCTCGTTCCATGCGTTAATTTCGTTCGTTTTCCTCCATGGAATCTTACTCAAGACCTATTTTGCAATTTATCACGGCCTCAATCTCTTGACACTGCCCTTACATAGCATCTTTGGAGAGTTTGATTGGTAACTTGCACTCATTAAGTACTCTTACTGGAAGATGTTTATCTTGTGAAACAGTCCACCGTTTGTTTGGCCCACAGTCTCCTTCTATTTCTGCCCAAAAAACTGCTTCTGATTTTGGTGGGATCTGCTGGCTCTCTTTTGTCATCACTCGTCTAACGTTGTACTTATTATCGTAACAGAACATAAGTGGTGTTTCCATATTTGTATAGATTCAGTTCTTCATGTCAATTTTGATTTCTTGATTCGCTGGAAAGTCTACTTCAGTAATGACTTCGTCGACGATATCTGCCACTATCAAGTTGTGTAACACGGCTTCCTTTCCAATTACGATCTTGCACGTTACTTTTCCGAGAACTTGGATAACTTCACCAGTTGCAGAACGCAACTTTGCTCCAGATAATACCTTCCTATAACTCACTCTTGGGTTCGATCACTGCTTTGTAAATAAAAGTCCCAAATACACTTCTTAATCAACCAGATCCAGAATTATTGGATGTGATGCGCCTGTATCCCCAGTCAGTATGCGCTTTTTGCCGTCTACTTACGGTAACGTTACTCGTATTCCTGCTTACTTGTGAAATAGAGATTTCAGGGCATTTGCTCGCGGGAGCCAGCCCGTGGCCTTTTTCGCTGGCTCGCCAAGTTAGATTTAACATTTGTTTGATCTTCCTCAGCTCTGCGTTTACGTCCTACTGTTATATTGGACTGGTTAAAGTTGCGTGTAATATGGCCACTTTTTTTGCAGTTGAAGCATTTAACCTCACCATCATTTTTCTTACGCGTTTCTGTAGATTTTTCCAGTGCTTTCTGCATGTTTTAAATTTTTTCAAATAAATGGTTTACCCAAGTGTGTTCTTTTATTTCTACCGTATGAGCTTTAAATGTTCGACTGCTATGCAGAGGTGCAGTTTCCTGTGCCAGAGTATACGAAACGGGTTCCGCAAACGTCAATTTTGGACATGCTAATGCAGCGAAGCGTGTAGGTCTGAATTTTCGTATCCTCGATGTATTTCCCGGATTTATGTGCATAAACAAAGTGACCTTACCTCTCAATCTCTCCTCAGGGAGTCATTGTCTTTCTGGCGGCGATTTCGCAACTCAATTGGGAAGATCTGCTTCCTGTGCTCACTACCATACCGTCTTTCTAATGCACCTATCAACGTTTCATAACTACTCGGCTTGCCGATTAGAATGGTCTGTAATATCTCCGTTGCATATCCTTTGAATGCAACACACAATGTAACTACTTTATCTTCTGCTTTCCAATTATTTGAAGATGCCGTCTTTTAAAATTGAAGTTTAAAAACGTGGAATGGAACAGTGTCATCAAATGATGGTACTTTTACCTTGGCAGAAGCGATTGATATAATTGGCAGATTCAATTGTAGCTCGCGGAGACGATCTTTCAACTCATCCAGTCCAGTTTTAATTTTGGCCCGCTCTTCCGAATTCTATGAGGACGCTTCTGCTATTTGTGAGGTCACCAGTGCTGATATACGTGCATTTTGCGCTGCGAACTGCTCTTCCAACTGCGTTGACAATCGCATTTCTAACGAGAATAATTGGGATTGTTGTGTCCTCCTGCTCTTTTCCCATCTGCGATGTTATAGTGAAAATCCTGTTTATGTCCACAATCTTTGACGAGCATTGAGCCTCCTCCTTTACTTCTGTCTTTGTAGTTTTTTCCTTTAAAGTGAAACACATATTCGTCAACATTAATGTTTTCTGTTTCCACGGCCTTTCATAACCTTGGTTTTAATTTGGACTTTATTTCATTTGTTGCTAAATAACGTTTTTCTAGCTCCTTTGTGTTGTTGTGGAATCTCCAGTTCGTTAGACTTTGCCATTTTAAAACAATTCTCTCTTGGAAAATTTGTAACGGATTTCTCGATAAATCTTTTACCTTGTACCTCACTGAATTGTTAAATAATAGTCCCAATTTAATGCTATACACATTTCTTTATTTCTAATTTCAGCCACTTAACACTTGTATCTTTTCTTCTTACTAATAGCTTAATTGCTGTTTACACGTCAACACTCTAATTAGGACTGTGTCCTTTTACAGCACAGTCTGGCAGCCCTTTTATAGTAGATCTTTAATAAAACTTCGTCTTTAGAACATTCTGGTAACTACGAATTGTTATTGCCTAGTTGCTTCTGTCAGTTTATCGTCAATTCTGATTTGTTCTGGAATTCGTGTTCCTACAATATATTCTCTCCAATAGCGAATAATTTGAAGCAGAGAAAACGGGACATCAGACGGGCAATTAAAGTTAGCTAAAAGTCTGAAGGCTAGTAGTATTGCCATGGAGACTGAACATTGTTAATGTTTAGCAATTGATGTCTAAATATATTTCCAGCCATACATTGCTAGATTTACTTTACTTTTATTTTGTTGGTTTGACAGGACTATTTGCATACAAATTTTGAAGAGGCTATGCTTGTACATGTTAGCTTAGGTGGCATGATGCCAACAAAGCTGAAATGCCAATTTGTAAATATTGTACTTAAACTGCAACTATTCAAAACATAAATTTTACCAAAACATGGAAAAAAGCAATTAAATACATTAAATTTGTAAATAAACTTTACGTAACAATTATTTAATTCTTAAAATGTGAAATCTTGTTTTTCCAAAAAGTACATTTGTAGAAGAAAGTAGATTTCACCTCCTCAAGTCATTTAACTGGAGTGAGGAGGTTTTGACGTTCCGCAAGTGGGACGATTGAAACGGCCAGATTGAAACTACTAAATATATATGCAAACCGTGGGTTTTGTTGCCGCCGTTCAAAATCACCAATAAAAAATGTAAAACAATATAATATACAAAAAAAAAAATTAATTTTAAATGTATCCTATGAAATGTTTTTGTGATGTGATGTATAATGGTATTAATTTTCAGTTGAAAATTATTAAAAACTGTAAATGACAAAATTATATTAGAGCTAACAATCTAAATCATTTTGTTAAGTATTGTTCATGCGACTTCTGATCCCGCGACATTTTGCAACTAAGCACACAATCCACCGTACAACATCATACAACACAACATAATACAATGCAACATAATACACCACATAAAACACACCATATCACTCAACAACACAACCATATACAATTAACCAACCACACTATACACCTACACCATACACCCACACTAAACTTGTTACATTATAAATTATTTTAAAAAAGTGAACTTGATATATAATATAATAAAGTATTTTCAAAATATATATTAACGTGAAATTACGTACAGAATTTAAAAATTAATTCAAGAGTTTTTAACTAAATGTAGTGCAATAGTGCAAGTGAGTATAACACCGCACCCAAGATGAAAAAAAAAGTGAAATCACCAAATGGTCCTTCGAGCCTCTTTCAAACGTACCTATCGAAAAAAAAAGAAAAAACGTAAAAATTAAAATGATTAATACTCATACAAAAATAAATTAAAAAAAAAAAACCAAAAACGGAAAGGTCAAAAGTACTAATATAAGTACATATATGCATACCTAAATACATACTAACAGTGGTTAAATAAAAGTACAACAACGGGCGCGAAATCAATGGATATACAAAACTAACACAAAAAATCACCAAAAATTAAAAGTGGGCGCGATCCACAAAGCACGCAGAGAGGTGGACAGTAACGCACATTCAAAACTCCGGAGACAAAACAAAAAAAATTAAAACAGAGGAAACCGAGGAGCATAACAGAGAAGAAGCATACACATACATAAGTATTACTCCCAAAACCTCTTGGTGGCAAAAAAAGTGAGTCCATTCCAATTAAATTTGAAAATAGAGGCATTTTATGCACATATGTACATATGTATGTTAATTTACAGTTTTATCGGTATTTCGTTGGAAATAAATAACGGAACAAAATAACTGAAAAAGAAAAATATATACGGTATCTGCCTCAGCTTATTTTGTGTCTCCATACACATCGTTATATTCTTTCAAAAAAAAAATTTTTTGCAAAGTCAAGTATTCCTACCTGCAATATTTCCAGCGATACCCCTTGGGTTAATCAAGCAACAAACAGGATCGCTTATAACACATAAGGCTAACAAAAACAAAAAATGAAACATATTACAGAAATATATATATATTATAAGGATTTATTTCAGCCTGTTTCAAAAAAAATCTATAAATTTCATCTGTTCTGCAAAATTCAAACTTTTTATATTTTAATGTTCTTTTTATTTCAAAAACTCGGTTCTTTTTCGTGAGTTCATGGAGGCATGGAGGTACTAGCTACGCTGGCAAAACTTGAAACGAATCGTCGATAATAAGTACACAGTCCAAGGAAACTCCGCAATTCATGTAAATTTAAAGGAGTGGGGCAATATTTTACTGTCTCTACTTTTCATTAGCTGTTCAAATGCCCTCCGTTGTCAGTTTGTGTCCTAAGTAACTAACTTTTTTCTTGAAAAGGGAACACTTTTTTGGACTCAGCTTTAGACCAGCGCTAGCTATCTATTGGAAAACCTCTTCCAAGCTCTTAAGGTGTTCATGTCGTTGTTGTTGTTGTTGTAACGGTTACCTAATCCCCGTTTGGGGATAAATTCCAGATTCGTTGTCGTCGATGTCATTTAACGGTAGGCCCAAGAAACGAGCTGTTTCGACGGGGTCGGACCATAGGGAGAAGGGTGTTAGATGGGTGGGGTTTGTTGGGCGTGCAAAGAGGTGGTTAGTGTCATGAGGAGACTCATTGCACGCAGGACATGTGTTTGGTATGTCGGGGTCTATTCTGGATAAGTAGAAGTCTAACCTGCTACAGTATCCAGAACGAAGTTGCGCGAGGGTCACTCTGGTTTCGCGAGGCAACTCGAGCTCTACATCTGCTATGGGTGGTGGTTTGACTCGTAATACGCCATTCACTGAGAGGGAGTCGGTGAAAGTGTTGATGGCTCCACTGTGAATGGCGCTCAGTACCTGTCTGAAGTTCGTAGCGTCTGAAGTCCGGTCGGCGTACTGCCTGATGTCGTCAACGTAATCAAGGAAAGACCTCTTGATGTTCCTAGGAGGCGGCTCCGCTACAAGCAGGCGACTACAGGGGTGGTTTCTACGAAAGCCTCCCAGCAGAAACTGCTTGAAGAGGAGTTCGTTGTGTTCCTTAACCGTAAGCATACGTGCCTCACTATGTAGGTGTTCGATTGGAGACATCAAGAGGCATCCCGTGATAGGTCTGAAGCTTCTTCTTCTGCGTGTCACTGCATCCAGGCGACCATATTGAGGCTGCATAGTTTAGGACCGGCCGGCCGATTGCCTTGTATGTTGCCAACAACGTTTCTTTGTCTTTTCCCCAAGAGCTGCCGGCAAGCGGCTGAGGATTTTGTTGCGGCTCTGTACTTTGGCAGTTATCGCGGTCGTGTGAGGAGTGAAAGAGCACAGACTATCCAATGTGACGCCTAAAATTTTAAGGTTATTTACTGTCGGAATTTTTGTGCCATCGACTGAAATGTTCAGGCCCAGTCCGTACTCCTTCGTCCAATTTGTGAATATGGTCGCTGTGGATTTAGTGGGGGAGAGTGTTAGGCTCCTTGCAGAGAAGAAGCGAGAAAGATCGGAGAGGTAGCTGTTTACTTTTGAACACATGCCATCGATTCCATTGCCCGACGTCAATATCGTAGAGTCATCAGCGTACGGGGTCACTGAAATTCCGCCCTGCGGAACACCCTGTTTAATTTTCCTAAGTTTGGAGTTTTGACCTCGAAACAGTACGGATGAATGCCAGCCGCGCAGGTAGTTCATAGTCCACCGCTTCAGCCCTGGAGGGAGCGTTGATTGTTCTAGATCCTCAAGAAGCGTTGTGTGATTGACTGTGTCAAAAGCTTTTGACAAGTCCAACGCTACGAGGATCGTCCTCTCGCAGGGTGGTTTCTGGTTCAGGCCATGCAGTATCTGGGCGTTTATGACGCTAAGTGCTGTGGTGGTACTGTGCACTTTCCGGAAGCCATGCTGATGATCTGCTAGGCTCAGGTGGTGAGTGAATGACGGGAATAACAATGCCTCAAGTGTCTTCACTACTAAGGAAAGGAGAGTTATCGGGCGATAAGACTCCCCTTTGTTGGCGGGTTTCCCAGATTTCAGTAGTGGTACCACTCATCCGACTTTCCACACATCGGGTATTTGAAGAGTGGATATCGACAGGTTGAGGACCTTGGTGAGATAATTTACTCCCGTTGGGCCTAGGTGTTTTAGCCTCAGCATGCTTATTCCGTCAGGGCCAATGGATTTAGTAGATTTCGCCTTTTTGATGACACTTTGAACCTCCCCATCGGTGAAAGTAAGTGGTGCGCAGTCTTTTGGCATTGTGCGCAGCCGTCGGGTAACACGTCGTTTGGCCTCAAGTGTCTTCACTACTGGTGGATATCGACAGGTTGAGGACCTTGGTGAGATAGTTAAGGTGTTTCGAAGCTTTTACCTAATATGATGATAACGTTGAGTTATACCGAACAAGTCTTCCAGTGTAATCTTTTTAATACATGGTCCATAAGTCTCTCAAAGGTAGCAGGAGCGTTACATTATCCAAAAGGCATTGCGGTAAATTGCCATAGACCATCTGCAACGCTGACTGTCCGTCTGTTTTCTTTTTTTTTCGTTTAAGTGTTGATAATCATTTTTTGCCTGATAACGAGTCCAGCGTGTCATCGATTTTAGGTAGTGGATAACTGTCTTTCTTCGTTACATCATTCGACCTTCTATAGTCCAAACAGAATCTCATGTTTCCATCTTTCTTCTTCACAAGTACTGCAGATGATCCATCCATGGACCCTCTGATGGTTCGATTACGCCCTTTTCGCTTATTTCACGTGTGGTCTGGCTCTCAACTTCACGGTTTGCTAAAGAGACGCTTCGAGGAGTCTGGCGGATTGATCTTGCATCACCTGTGTTAGCAAAATTTTTCACAACTTTGGTTCCTCCTGGTTTGGAATCGTGTTTATCAAATATGGATGAGTATCTGAGAAGAAGCTGTTAAGTCTTCTTTTGATGGTTTGCCTCTAGTTCCTCGTTTCATGCGTTAATTTCGTTCGATATGTCGTTTTCCTCCATGGAATCTTCCTCAAGACCTATTTTGCAATTTATCACGGCCTCAATCTTTTGACACTGCCCTTATATAGCTTCTTTGGAGAGATTGATTGGTAACTTGTACTCATTAAGTACTCTTACTGGAACATGTTTACCTTGTCAAACAGTCCACCGTTTGCTTGGCCCATAGTCTCCTTCTATTTCTGCCCAAAAAACTGCTTCTGATTTTGGTGGGATCTGCTGGCTCTCTGTTGTCATCACTTGTCTAACGTTGTACTTATTATCGTAACAGAACATAAGTGGTGTTTCCATATTTGTATAGATTCAGTTCTTCATGTCAATTTTGATTTCTTGATTCGCTGGAAAGTCTACTTCAGTAATGACTTCGTCGACGATATCTGCCACTATCAAGTTGTGTAACACGGCTTCCTTTCCAATTACGATCTTGCACGTTACTTTTCCGAGAACTTGGATAACTTCTCCAGTTTAATTTTAAAATTAAAGTTTAAAATCGTGGAATGGAACAGTGTCATCAACAGATGGTAGTTATACCTTGGCAAAAGCTGTTGATATAATTGGCCGATTCAATTGTAGCTCGCGGAGACGATCTTTCAACTCATCCAGTTCGGTTTTAATTTCGGCCCGCTCTTCCGAATTCTATGAGGACGCTTCTGCTATTTGTGAGGTCACCTGTGTTGATATACGTGCATTTTGCGCTGCAAACTGCCTTCCAACTGTGAGGACACCTGTGCTGATATACGTGCATCTTGCGCTGCGAACTGTTCTTCCAACTGCGTTGACAATCGCATTTCTAACGAGAATAATTGGGATTGTTGTGTCACCATTTGTGTGTGCCTCTGCTATTTGTGGCTATATTTGCGTTGATATCTGGAACATTTGCGCTGGCATTTGCGATATACGTGTATCCTGCTCTTTTCCCATCCCAAAATCCTGTTTATGTCCACAATCTTTGACGAGCATTGAGCCTCTTCCTTTGCTTCTGTCTTCGTAGTTTTTTCCTTTAAAGTGAAACACATATTCGTTAACATTAATGTTTTCTGTTTCCAAGTCCTCTCATAACCTTGGTTTTAATTTGGACTTTATTTCATTTGTTGCTAAATAACGTTTTTCTATCTCCTTTGTGTTGTTGTGGGATCTTCAGTTCGTTAGACTTTTCCATTTTAAAACAATTCTCTCTTGGAAAATTTGTAACGGATTTTTCTCTCTTACCTTGCAACTTACTCTTGAGTTCGATCACTGGATTGTTAAATAAAAGTCCCAATTTAATGCTATACACATTTCTTTATTTCTAATTTCAGCCACTTAACATTTGTACCTCTTCTTCTTATTAATAGCTTAATTGCTGTTTACACGACAACACTCTAATTATTACTATGTTTCCTGCACAGTCTGGCAGCCCTTTTATAGTAGATCTTTAACAAAACTTCGTCTCTAGAACATTCTGGTAACTACGAAAGGTTATTGTCTAGTTGCTTCTGTCAGTTTATCGTCAATTCTGATTTGTTCTGGAATTCGTGTTCCTACAATATATTCTCTCCAATAGCGAATAATTTGAAGCAGAGAAAACGGGACATTAAGACAGGCAATTAAAGTTAGCTAAAAATCTGAAGGCTAGTAATATTGCCATGGAGACTGAACATTGTTAATATTTAGCAATTGATGTCTAAATATAATTCCAGCCATACATTGATAGAAATAAACTTTCATTTTGATGGTTTGACAGGACTATTTGCATACAAATTTTGAAGAGGTTATGCGTGTACATGTTAGCTTAGGTGGCATGATGCCAACAAAGCTGAAATGCCAATGTGTAAATTTTGTACTTAAACTGCAACTATTCAAAACATAAATTTTACCAAAACATGGGAAAAAAGCAATTAAATACATCCGTATCTATGTATATGTATGGTTAATAGTTTAGATAATTGTAAGCATACATTTTTTATTTATTAACGCTTAGGTTTAAATCAATTATAAAATATTTATAATGCGTTTGCAAACGCTGTACGCCTAGAAATACGGATCGAAATCAGGGAACGTTGAAAGCTGAAGCCGTTGAATCCGATTAGGCACAAAGATGAGCCAAACTGAGATCGATGTGGGGCTCAGGCGCGTTGACGAAAGGAATTGGATGTAGCGCGCAGGCTTGTGGTTGGCGGAAAAACGAATTAAAATAGCAAGCAGAAACCGTGTTGACTGACGTGTATATTCGAATGATGTGTGTGCGATGATCAGTCCTTTTTGTTAAGTTGCTGTATGGTGTGTCATCATGTGTAGTGTTCTCAAAAGTTGAGTGTGGTGTGGTGCGTCTGTGAGTGTTTTCAGGTGTGGTGCGTTACATTAGGGTGCGCCAATTTTTCGCGGAGTGTGGTGTGTTTATTTACTGAGGCTTAGCTCATTTAAACATCCTGGGCCCCCTAGGCAAATATTTTGCCTAGTATTACCCATATTGGCTGTAAATGTTGGAAGTATTTCGGCATGCTGCTGGTAGAGTAGCCGAGGGCGCAGAATATTAAGTGTAAGATTTTGGTTTAAATCGATTTTAAAGTACCATGGGTATTAATGCTTAATGTAAGCAAATTTATTTTGCGTGTTTATTGATTCACTATTTTGACGACTTGTTATTATAGTAATAGTATATGAGTTTTTGTGTTTATAATTTTTATTGGCGGTTATTTACCATTTATTTATTATGACTAAGTAAGGATAGCGACTCCACACCTGGCTCAGATATGGCCAGAATGGGTGCTCCTTTGAAAACATTTGAAGAGGGATCTTGCGAGAGTAAGATTTATGATTTTTACCCACTTTTTTGAAGTGTGATTTGCAACTTTTAAAAGTGTTTGCTATAAACTACCCATGTGATGAGCGCTAAGATAGATGGGATAAGTGCGACCTTTGTTTTTTGTAAGATGAGGCACTGTATCGCATTGGGAGTATGGTAATCCCTAAACTTTATTGTTGAATTGTATTTGGGAATGTGGGTAATTATTCTGGGTGCTCGGGGGAACGGTCAATCGCTCAAGGATGTGAGTATCATCCAATTATGTGTATTGTGTCGCGCATGGACGAGTGTACGTGCAATTGGATACATGTTTTCTAAGCATAAAGTGTTTTTTCCAATCAGGCTAGAATAATTTCCTAATCGGAGTATCGAGATAATTTATATTTTGCCATGTTGAAATGCGTGTGGTAGTATACACAGTACTTATTTGGCATTACCACATAGCTCAATTTGAATTGGTGCGCAGTATGGATTTTCTGAGGCGTCGCCGAAGCAATCTGGTTTGCGTTGGTAATTTGGGAATAGTTCGCTCAACATGGTATTTGTAGTTGCAAAATTGCGGTAATATTATGTGTAAAGGGGGATCAGTTTTCTAAGCGAATATGTTTCGCTAGTTCGTCCCAGTTGGTTCCGTCTAGCCATAATTTTTTAGTCAGCACTTTTATCATTATTGGCGAAAGCCATCCTGCGGAGTCGAAATTTTGCCACAGAGGATAAAATTTGCCTCTTTGTTATTGGGGATAATGCAGGTATTGAATCAGTAGGATATTAAAACTAGACAGATTCATTGGATCCTCTGTATTTTTGTTGTACTGTCCTTTTAAAATTTAAGGAAATTGGTGTACAAAAAATTATCTTTTGGAATAGGTATTATTATATTTGGGTGATATGTTTGGATTACATATATTGGTGTTTCGAACATTGGCAGAGGAAACACTGAATTTGTTTTTTGTACCATTATGTAGAGTGTTGGAAAATTGTGGCTTTATTGGTAGTTGTGTGACGTACCGGCCATTATTTGATCGAGTAGTTGTGGGTTTGTAGAAGTCTTCACAATACTGATCTTCTGGAATCGTTATAAGGGGGCGTTTTTCTAACTCCCGAAATTTCCTTAATTGTGAATTAAGCGATTCTTTGGAATGTTTGTTAACTTGAGTTGTTGATGTGGAAACTGGTTCTGTAACTAGTCCACTTAGAATCCAACCAAATATAGTGTTTTGGGCTAGAAGGGTGGTTGAAATTTTTTCAACACCTTAAAGTATTATTTGCGGTATAAGGTCGCTGCCTATTAGAATATCTATTTGAGCGGGGGCGTTGCAGTTGGCATCTGCTAGCTTTAGGTGTGAAACCTTTTGCCAATGCTTGCTATTTATGTGATAGCTTGGAAGCATGTTAGTAAGTTGCGGTAGAACTATAGCTTCTGCTACAATTCGCTTATCCGCTTGGGGGGAAATTAGGGTAATGGGACAGATTTTATTTGAGTTTTGGACTACTCTTCCGCCCATTCCCGTAATTTTAAAATTTGATTGTTTTGTTGGCAGTTGTAGCCTATTTTGTGCCCTAGACGCTATGAAAGATCGTTGTGATCCTTGGTCTAATAGGGCTTTAAGTTTGTAGAGTTCTCCTCGATGTTCGATGGAGATGACTGCTGTGGGTAGTAATACCCTATTTTGTATTTCGCTGTGTAGCGTTTGAGTGTTTTGTGCCTTTGAGCAAGGTGTATTTTGGCAATGTTCGGGATTTTGGTTTTTAAGAGTTGTTGTTACAACTAAACCTGTGGTTCTTTTTGTATAAGCGCTTTTTTGGGGTGATATGGGAAATTGGCTGTAATGAAGTATTGTGTGATGTCTTTTTCGACAGTAGATGCAATTGAATTTGCTTTTACAATTTTTATGAGTATGAGTATATGACAAGCAATTTGTACATAATCTTTTTGATCTTATAAAATTGTTTCTTTCGTGAATTTTTAATTTTTTAAATATCTCGCAAGATTGTAGTTTATGCCCTCTCGTGCATAGTTCGCATGACGTATGATTGTTCTGTTCAGATGTGAACGATTGCGTTTTGTACAAGCTTCTGTTTAATTTGTTTTTGTTACTAGCTTGGGGTCTATTTAAGCTTCTTTTTAGGTCGTGTTGTACATTTTTGTTTTAATTAGCTTTTTGTCTACCCTTTCAGCGATTTCGTACTGGGTAGTAAGCAAGTCTTTCATTTGTTGCCACGTGGGGCATTTCTTTCGTGATGAGAGCGATTGCTCCCATAAAAGTAACGATTTTTTTGGTAATGCGGCGGTGCATATGTTTACCAGTATACGGTCCCAGCTGTCTGTGGGAATATTTTGTATCGATAGAACCGACAAACAATTAGAAACAGTGGATTGTAGTCTAACAAATTCTTCACTTGTTTCTTTTTGAATTTTAGGCAAGTTTATTAGTGTCGTTACTTGTTTATCGACCAATATTCTTTCGTTTTCGAATCTTGATTTAAGAGCTTCCCAAGCCAAATTGAAATTGTCGTCATTTAGTGCGAACTGTTTGACTATGACGCCTGCTTGACCTTTTGTTTTGTATCGGAGGTGATACAATTTCTGCACTTTTGATAATTTTGGATGGTTGATATATACGGCAGTGAACATGTCCCGGAAGGACGGCCATTCTTCATAACCTCCATAAAATATTTCTGTGTCACATGCGGGCACCTCGAGATTTGATGCCTGAACTTGCCTCTTGACTTAGAATTTGTGGCAGCTCTACTCTCGGATGTGGAGTAGGTGCAATCGCTTTTATTAGCTTTAATTGATCAGAAATCATAGCTTTTCCTTCTTCGTACTGGTCTAAACAGTTTTCGTATAGTGCGTAAGCCGATGATTTAAAATCGTATGGTAGATCTGAATTGTCATAATCTACTATGGCGTCGTGAGCCGTTTGGAGACGAGTCCAAAAATTGTCAATATTTTGTTTTTTTATTTCCAATAACGATTCAGAGATGTCTTGAATCGGTGAAGATGAAAATCGAGTGCAGTATCATGTTAATCTGTCACTCTCAGAAATGAATTTGGTGGCACAAATATTTTTGCCTTTTATTTGCTTTGTTGTAACCTGTCTTGCGCGTGTAGCTTGTGCAGGTGTAATTTGATTTTTATCGTCATTAACCATTTTTGTTATGTTTTTTATTACTATATGTGTCAAAGTTAATTAAAATTTTCTCAGTGTAAACTGATTTAAACGCAGCAATAAATGATAATTAATACCGAATACTCTTTTACGTATACTTGTATACGAGTTTTTTTCGGACTAGATAAATATTTAAATACGAAATAAATTTTTTAATTTGTATTTTATTTTAAATATTTTGTTGTGAGTGTAATTTAAATTTTCTTAATTTAGTTATTAAGAATCGCACTTTTAATTTAACAATACTTTTAAGTCCTTATGTTGGTGTATTTAGGTACACCCTAATAGACGGACTTGTTAGAATATATTTATGTGCTCGTGAAAATGAGAGCTCGTTAAAGAGATCAATACACTTTGTACATAAGTATGCACGGATTGTTTGTGCGTATGTGTGTATATTTTCTAATGCAATTGAGAGCTCGTTGAAGAGATCAATGTGCTTTTAGTTTTTTATGTACGCAATCCTGGTTGTTTGTTACAAGGGGTATGGCGGGGTGTATGCCAATGTGGACTTTGAAAATATGTACAACTATAATTGTATATGTTTTAATATGTGTATATTTATACTCTCGCAACCTGTTGCTACAGAGTATAATAGTTTTGTTCACCTAACGGTTGTTTGTATCACCTAAAACTAATCGAGTTAGATATAGGGTTATATATATATAAATGATCAGGATGAAGAGACGAGTTGAAATCCGGGTGACTGTCTGTCCGTCCGTCCGTCTGTCCGTCCGTCTGTCCGTCTGTCCGTCCGTCCGTGCAAGCTCTAACTTGAGTAAAAATTGAGATATCTTTATGAAACTTGGTAGACATGTTTCATGGTACCGTGAGACGGTTGGTATTGCAGTTGGGCGTAATCGGACCACTGCCACGCCCACAAAACGCCATTAATCAAAAACAAATAACTTGCCATAACTAAGCTCCGCAATAAGGTACAAGACTGTTATTTGGTACACAGGATCACATTAGGGAGGGGCATCTGCAGTTAAAATTTTTTTTAAAAAAGTGGGCGTGGTCCCGCCTCTAATAGGTTTAATGTGCATATCTCCTAAACCGCTAATGCTATAATAACAAAATTCACTGGAAGCAAATATTTTTAGCACTTCTATTGACGGTGTGAAAATAGTTGAAATCGGGTGGCAACTCCGCCCACTCCCCATATAACGGTACTGTTAAAAACTACTAAAAGCGCGATAAATCAAGCACTAAATACGCCAGAGTCATTAAATTTTATCTCTGGGATGGTATGAGATGACTTTATAGGAACCGCGTTCAAAATTAGACAGTGGGCGTGGCACAGCCCACTTTTAGGTGAAAACCCATATCTTGAGATCTGCTTAACCGATTTCAACCAAATTCGGTGCATAACGTTCTTTTCATGTTTCTATGTCACAGTGCAAAAATGGGCGAAATCGGACTACAACCACGCCTACTTTCCATATAACACCATTTTAAATTCCATCTGATTATTTCACTTTCCACTATGCAAATCAGGCAACAATGACTGTATCGGGATAAAACTTTGCGTGAATAATGCGATTAAAGTATGCCACCTTGTGGCCAAAAATTGTCTAAATCGAACCAAAACTGTTTAAGCCCCTAAGTACTAAATATGTGGACCCCAGTGCCTATAGTTGACTTTAACAAAACTTCGTCTCTAGAACATTCTGGTAACTACGAAAGGTTATTGTCTAGTTGCTTCTGTCAGTTTATCGTCAATTCTGATTTGTTCTGGAATTCGTGTTCCTACAATATATTCTCTCCAATAGCGAATAATTTGAAGCAGAGAAAACGGGACATTAAGACAGGCAATTAAAGTTAGCTAAAAATCTGAAGGCTAGTAATATTGCCATGGAGACTGAACATTGTTAATATTTAGCAATTGATGTCTAAATATAATTCCAGCCATACATTGATAGAAATAAACTTTCATTTTGATGGTTTGACAGGACTATTTGCATACAAATTTTGAAGAGGTTATGCGTGTACATGTTAGCTTAGGTGGCATGATGCCAACAAAGCTGAAATGCCAATGTGTAAATTTTGTACTTAAACTGCAACTATTCAAAACATAAATTTTACCAAAACATGGGAAAAAAGCAATTAAATACATCCGTATCTATGTATATGTATGGTTAATAGTTTAGATAATTGTAAGCATACATTGCTCATGTTTCATTAATGAATTTGTAAATAAACTTTACGTAACAATTATTTAATTCTAAAAATGTGAAATCTTGTTTTTCCAAAAAGTACATTTGTAGAAGAAAGTAGATTTCACCTCCTCAACTTTGTCATTTAACTGGAGTGAGGAAGTTTTGACGTTCCGCAAGTGGGACGATTGAAACGGCCAGATTGAAACTACTAAATATATATGCAAATGGTGGGATTTTTTGCGGCCGTTCAAAATTACCAATAAAAAATGTAAAACAATATAATATACAAAAAAAAAATTAGTTTTAAATGTATCCGATGAAATGTTTTTGTGATGTGATGTATAATGGTGAATACTTAGACGCTCTCACTAAGTATTGTAAACAAAAACGCCCGTTTAATTTGTATACATAAGCTTAATAAATTTTTATTTATTAACGCTTAGGTTTAAATCAATTATAAAATATTTATAATGCGTTTGCAAACGCTGTACGCCTAGAAATACGGATCGAAATCAGGGAACGTTGAAAGCTGAAGCCGTTGAATCCGATTAGGCACAAAGATGAGCCAAACTGAGATCGATGTGGGGCTCAGGCGCGTTGACGAAAGGAATTGGATGTAGCGCGCAGGCTTGTGGTTGGCGGAAAAACGAATTAAAATAGCAAGCAGAAACCGTGTTGACTGACGTGTATATTCGAATGATGTGTGTGCGATGATCAGTCCTTTTTGTTAAGTTGCTGTATGGTGTGTCATCATGTGTAGTGTTCTCAAAAGTTGAGTGTGGTGTGGTGCGTCTGTGAGTGTTTTCAGGTGTGGTGCGTTACATTAGGGTGCGTCAATTTTTCGCGGAGTGTGGTGTGTTTATTTACTGAGGCTTAGCTCATTTAAACATCCTGGGCCCCCTAGGAAAATATTTTGCCTAGTATTACCCATATTGGCTGTAAATGTTGGAAGTATTTCGGCATGCTGCTGGTAGAGTAGCCGAGGGCGCAGAATATTAAGTGTAAGATTTTGGTTTAAATCGATTTTAAAGTACCATGGGTATTAATGCTTAATGTAAGCAAATTTATTTTGCGTGTTTATTGATTCACTATTTTGACGACTTGTTATTATAGTAATAGTATATGAGTTTTTGTGTTTATAATTTTTATTGGCGGTTATTTACCATTTATTTATTATGACTAAGTAAGGATAGCGACTCCACACCTGGCTCAGATATGGCCAGAATGGGTGCTCCTTTGAAAACATTTGAAGAGGGATCTTGCGAGAGTAAGATTTATGATTTTTACCCACTTTTTTGAAGTGTGATTTGCAACTTTTAAAAGTGTTTGCTATAAACTACCCATGTGATGAGCGCTAAGATAGATGGGATAAGTGCGACCTTTGTTTTTTGTAAGATGAGGCACTGTATCGCATTGGGAGTATGGTAATCCCTAAACTTTATTGTTGAATTGTATTTGGGAATGTGGGTAATTATTCTGGGTGCTCGGGGGAACGGTCAATCGCTCAAGGATGTGAGTATCATCCAATTATGTGTATTGTGTCGCGCATGGACGAGTGTACGTGCAATTGGATACATGTTTTCTAAGCATAAAGTGTTTTTTCCAATCAGGCTAGAATAATTTCCTAATCGGAGTATCGAGATAATTTATATTTTGCCATGTTGAAATGCGTGTGGTAGTATACACAGTACTTATTTGGCATTACCACATAGCTCAATTTGAATTGGTGCGCAGTGTGGATTTTCTGAGGCGTCGCCGAAGCAATCTGGTTTGCGTTGGTAATTTGGGAATAGTTCGCTCAACATGGTATTTGTAGTTGCAAAATTGCGGTAATATTATGTGTAAAGGGGGATCAGTTTTCTAAGCGAATATGTTTCGCTAGTTCGTCCCAGTTGGTTCCGTCTAGCCATAATTTTTTAGTCAGCACTTTTATCATTATTGGCGAAAGCCATCCTGCGGAGTCGAAATTTTGCCACAGAGGATAAAATTTGCCTCTTTGTTATTGGGGATAATGCAGGTATTGAATCAGTAGGATATTAAAACTAGACAGATTCATTGGATCCTCTGTATTTTTGTTGTACTGTCCTTTTAAAATTTAAGGAAATTGGTGTACAAAAAATTATCTTTTGGAATAGGTATTATTATATTTGGGTGATATGTTTGGATTACATATATTGGTGTTTCGAACATTGGCAGAGGAAACACTGAATTTGTTTTTTGTACCATTATGTAGAGTGTTGGAAAATTGTGGCTTTATTGGTAGTTGTGTGACGTACCGGCCATTATTTGATCGAGTAGTTGTGGGTTTGTAGAAGTCTTCACAATACTGATCTTCTGGAATCGTTATAAGGGGGCGTTTTTCTAACTCCCGAAATTTCCTTAATTGTGAATTAAGCGATTCTTTGGAATGTTTGTTAACTTGAGTTGTTGATGTGGAAACTGGTTCTGTAACTAGTCCACTTAGAATCCAACCAAATATAGTGTTTTGGGCTAGAAGGGTGGTTGAAATTTTTTCAACACCTTAAAGTATTATTTGCGGTATAAGGTCGCTGCCTATTAGAATATCTATTTGAGCGGGGGCGTTGCAGTTGGCATCTGCTAGCTTTAGGTGTGAAACCTTTTGCCAATGCTTGCTATTTATGTGATAGCTTGGAAGCATGTTAGTAAGTTGCGGTAGAACTATAGCTTCTGCTACAATTCGCTTATCCGCTTGGGGGGAAATTAGGGTAATGGGACAGATTTTATTTGAGTTTTGGACTACTCTTCCGCCCATTCCCGTAATTTTAAAATTTGATTGTTTTGTTGGCAGTTGTAGCCTATTTTGTGCCCTAGACGCTATGAAAGATCGTTGTGATCCTTGGTCTAATAGGGCTTTAAGTTTGTAGAGTTCTCCTCGATGTTCGATGGAGATGACTGCTGTGGGTAGTAATACCCTATTTTGTATTTCGCTGTGTAGCGTTTGAGTGTTTTGTGCCTTTGAGCAAGGTGTATTTTGGCAATGTTCGGGATTTTGGTTTTTAAGAGTTGTTGTTACAACTAAACCTGTGGTTCTTTTTGTATAAGCGCTTTTTTGGGGTGATATGGGAAATTGGCTGTAATGAAGTATTGTGTGATGTCTTTTTCGACAGTAGATGCAATTGAATTTGCTTTTACAATTTTTATGAGTATGAGTATATGACAAGCAATTTGTACATAATCTTTTTGATCTTATAAAATTGTTTCTTTCGTGAATTTTTAATTTTTTAAATATCTCGCAAGATTGTAGTTTATGCCCTCTCGTGCATAGTTCGCATGACGTATGATTGTTCTGTTCAGATGTGAACGATTGCGTTTTGTACAAGCTTCTGTTTAATTTGTTTTTGTTACTAGCTTGGGGTCTATTTAAGCTTCTTTTTAGGTCGTGTTGTACATTTTTGTTTTAATTAGCTTTTTGTCTACCCTTTCAGCGATTTCGTACTGGGTAGTAAGCAAGTCTTTCATTTGTTGCCACGTGGGGCATTTCTTTCGTGATGAGAGCGATTGCTCCCATAAAAGTAACGATTTTTTTGGTAATGCGGCGGTGCATATGTTTACCAGTATACGGTCCCAGCTGTCTGTGGGAATATTTTGTATCGATAGAACCGACAAACAATTAGAAACAGTGGATTGTAGTCTAACAAATTCTTCACTTGTTTCTTTTTGAATTTTAGGCAAGTTTATTAGTGTCGTTACTTGTTTATCGACCAATATTCTTTCGTTTTCGAATCTTGATTTAAGAGCTTCCCAAGCCAAATTGAAATTGTCGTCATTTAGTGCGAACTGTTTGACTATGACGCCTGCTTGACCTTTTGTTTTGTATCGGAGGTGATACAATTTCTGCGCTTTTGATAATTTTGGATGGTTGATATATACGGCAGTGAACATGTCCCGGAAGGACGGCCATTCTTCATAACCTCCATAAAATATTTCTGTGTCACATGCGGGCACCTCGAGATTTGATGCCTGAACTTGCCTCTTGACTTAGAATTTGTGGCAGCTCTACTCTCGGATGTGGAGTAGGTGCAATCGCTTTTATTAGCTTTAATTGATCAGAAATCATAGCTTTTCCTTCTTCGTACTGGTCTAAACAGTTTTCGTATAGTGCGTAAGCCGATGATTTAAAATCGTATGGTAGATCTGAATTGTCATAATCTACTATGGCGTCGTGAGCCGTTTGGAGACGAGTCCAAAAATTGTCAATATTTTGTTTTTTTATTTCCAATAACGATTCAGAGATGTCTTGAATCGGTGAAGATGAAAATCGAGTGCAGTATCATGTTAATCTGTCACTCTCAGAAATGAATTTGGTGGCACAAATATTTTTGCCTTTTATTTGCTTTGTTGTAACCTGTCTTGCGCGTGTAGCTTGTGCAGGTGTAATTTGATTTTTATCGTCATTAACCATTTTTGTTATGTTTTTTATTACTATATGTGTCAAAGTTAATTAAAATTTTCTCAGTGTAAACTGATTTAAACGCAGCAATAAATGATAATTAATACCGAATACTCTTTTACGTATACTTGTATACGAGTTTTTTTCGGACTAGATAAATATTTAAATACGAAATAAATTTTTTAATTTGTATTTTATTTTAAATATTTTGTTGTGAGTGTAATTTAAATTTTCTTAATTTAGTTATTAAGAATCGCACTTTTAATTTAACAATACTTTTAAGTCCTTATGTTGGTGTATTTAGGTACACCCTAATAGACGGACTTGTTAGAATATATTTATGTGCTCGTGAAAATGAGAGCTCGTTAAAGAGATCAATACACTTTGTACATAAGTATGCACGGATTGTTTGTGCGTATGTGTGTATATTTTCTAATGCAATTGAGAGCTCGTTGAAGAGATCAATGTGCTTTTAGTTTTTTATGTACGCAATCCTGGTTGTTTGTTACAAGGGGTATGGCGGGGTGTATGCCAATGTGGACTTTGAAAATATGTACAACTATAATTGTATATGTTTTAATATGTGTATATTTATACTCTCGCAACCTGTTGCTACAGAGTATAATAGTTTTGTTCACCTAACGGTTGTTTGTATCACCTAAAACTAATCGAGTTAGATATAGGGTTATATATATATAAATGATCAGGATGAAGAGACGAGTTGAAATCCGGGTGACTGTCTGTCCGTCCGTCCGTCTGTCCGTCCGTCTGTCCGTCTGTCCGTCCGTCCGTGCAAGCTCTAACTTGAGTAAAAATTGAGATATCTTTATGAAACTTGGTAGACATGTTTCATGGTACCGTGAGACGGTTGGTATTGCAGTTGGGCGTAATCGGACCACTGCCACGCCCACAAAACGCCATTAATCAAAAACAAATAACTTGCCATAACTAAGCTCCGCAATAAGGTACAAGACTGTTATTTGGTACACAGGATCACATTAGGGAGGGGCATCTGCAGTTAAAATTTTTTTTAAAAAAGTGGGCGTGGTCCCGCCTCTAATAGGTTTAATGTGCATATCTCCTAAACCGCTAATGCTATAATAACAAAATTCACTGGAAGCAAATATTTTTAGCACTTCTATTGACGGTGTGAAAATAGTTGAAATCGGGTGGCAACTCCGCCCACTCCCCATATAACGGTACTGTTAAAAACTACTAAAAGCGCGATAAATCAAGCACTAAATACGCCAGAGTCATTAAATTTTATCTCTGGGATGGTATGAGATGACTTTATAGGAACCGCGTTCAAAATTAGACAGTGGGCGTGGCACAGCCCACTTTTAGGTGAAAACCCATATCTTGAGATCTGCTTAACCGATTTCAACCAAATTCGGTGCATAACGTTCTTTTCATGTTTCTATGTCACAGTGCAAAAATGGACGAAATCGGACTACAACCACGCCTACTTTCCATATAACACCATTTTAAATTCCATCTGATTATTTCACTTTCCACTATGCAAATCAGGCAACAATGACTGTATCGGGATAAAACTTTGCGTGAATAATGCGATTAAAGTATGCCACCTTGTGGCCAAAAATTGTCTAAATCGAACCAAAACTGTTTAAGCCCCTAAGTACTAAATATGTGGACCCCAGTGCCTATAGTTGACTTTAACAAAACTTCGTCTCTAGAACATTCTGGTAACTACGAAAGGTTATTGTCTAGTTGCTTCTGTCAGTTTATCGTCAATTCTGATTTGTTCTGGAATTCGTGTTCCTACAATATATTCTCTCCAATAGCGAATAATTTGAAGCAGAGAAAACGGGACATTAAGACAGGCAATTAAAGTTAGCTAAAAATCTGAAGGCTAGTAATATTGCCATGGAGACTGAACATTGTTAATATTTAGCAATTGATGTCTAAATATAATTCCAGCCATACATTGATAGAAATAAACTTTCATTTTGATGGTTTGACAGGACTATTTGCATACAAATTTTGAAGAGGTTATGCGTGTACATGTTAGCTTAGGTGGCATGATGCCAACAAAGCTGAAATGCCAATGTGTAAATTTTGTACTTAAACTGCAACTATTCAAAACATAAATTTTACCAAAACATGGGAAAAAAGCAATTAAATACATCCGTATCTATGTATATGTATGGTTAATAGTTTAGATAATTGTAAGCATACATTGCTCATGTTTCATTAATGAATTTGTAAATAAACTTTACGTAACAATTATTTAATTCTAAAAATGTGAAATCTTGTTTTTCCAAAAAGTACATTTGTAGAAGAAAGTAGATTTCACCTCCTCAACTTTGTCATTTAACTGGAGTGAGGAAGTTTTGACGTTCCGCAAGTGGGACGATTGAAACGGCCAGATTGAAACTACTAAATATATATGCAAATGGTGGGATTTTTTGCGGCCGTTCAAAATTACCAATAAAAAATGTAAAACAATATAATATACAAAAAAAAAATTAGTTTTAAATGTATCCGATGAAATGTTTTTGTGATGTGATGTATAATGGTGAATACTTAGACGCTCTCACTAAGTATTGTAAACAAAAACGCCCGTTTAATTTGTATACATAAGCTTAATAAATTTTTATTTATTAACGCTTAGGTTTAAATCAATTATAAAATATTTATAATGCGTTTGCAAACGCTGTACGCCTAGAAATACGGATCGAAATCAGGGAACGTTGAAAGCTGAAGCCGTTGAATCCGATTAGGCACAAAGATGAGCCAAACTGAGATCGATGTGGGGCTCAGGCGCGTTGACGAAAGGAATTGGATGTAGCGCGCAGGCTTGTGGTTGGCGGAAAAACGAATTAAAATAGCAAGCAGAAACCGTGTTGACTGACGTGTATATTCGAATGATGTGTGTGCGATGATCAGTCCTTTTTGTTAAGTTGCTGTATGGTGTGTCATCATGTGTAGTGTTCTCAAAAGTTGAGTGTGGTGTGGTGCGTCTGTGAGTGTTTTCAGGTGTGGTGCGTTACATTAGGGTGCGTCAATTTTTCGCGGAGTGTGGTGTGTTTATTTACTGAGGCTTAGCTCATTTAAACGTCCTGGGCCCCCTAGGAAAATATTTTGCCTAGTATTACCCATATTGGCTGTAAATGTTGGAAGTATTTCGGCATGCTGCTGGTAGAGTAGCCGAGGGCGCAGAATATTAAGTGTAAGATTTTGGTTTAAATCGATTTTAAAGTACCATGGGTATTAATGCTTAATGTAAGCAAATTTATTTTGCGTGTTTATTGATTCACTATTTTGACGACTTGTTATTATAGTAATAGTATATGAGTTTTTGTGTTTATAATTTTTATTGGCGGTTATTTACCATTTATTTATTATGACTAAGTAAGGATAGCGACTCCACACCTGGCTCAGATATGGCCAGAATGGGTGCTCCTTTGAAAACATTTGAAGAGGGATCTTGCGAGAGTAAGATTTATGATTTTTACCCACTTTTTTGAAGTGTGATTTGCAACTTTTAAAAGTGTTTGCTATAAACTACCCATGTGATGAGCGCTAAGATAGATGGGATAAGTGCGACCTTTGTTTTTTGTAAGATGAGGCACTGTATCGCATTGGGAGTATGGTAATCCCTAAACTTTATTGTTGAATTGTATTTGGGAATGTGGGTAATTATTCTGGGTGCTCGGGGGAACGGTCAATCGCTCAAGGATGTGAGTATCATCCAATTATGTGTATTGTGTCGCGCATGGACGAGTGTACGTGCAATTGGATACATGTTTTCTAAGCATAAAGTGTTTTTTCCAATCAGGCTAGAATAATTTCCTAATCGGAGTATCGAGATAATTTATATTTTGCCATGTTGAAATGCGTGTGGTAGTATACACAGTACTTATTTGGCATTACCACATAGCTCAATTTGAATTGGTGCGCAGTATGGATTTTCTGAGGCGTCGCCGAAGCAATCTGGTTTGCGTTGGTAATTTGGGAATAGTTCGCTCAACATGGTATTTGTAGTTGCAAAATTGCGGTAATATTATGTGTAAAGGGGGATCAGTTTTCTAAGCGAATATGTTTCGCTAGTTCGTCCCAGTTGGTTCCGTCTAGCCATAATTTTTTAGTCAGCACTTTTATCATTATTGGCGAAAGCCATCCTGCGGAGTCGAAATTTTGCCACAGAGGATAAAATTTGCCTCTTTGTTATTGGGGATAATGCAGGTATTGAATCAGTAGGATATTAAAACTAGACAGATTCATTGGATCCTCTGTATTTTTGTTGTACTGTCCTTTTAAAATTTAAGGAAATTGGTGTACAAAAAATTATCTTTTGGAATAGGTATTATTATATTTGGGTGATATGTTTGGATTACATATATTGGTGTTTCGAACATTGGCAGAGGAAACACTGAATTTGTTTTTTGTACCATTATGTAGAGTGTTGGAAAATTGTGGCTTTATTGGTAGTTGTGTGACGTACCGGCCATTATTTGATCGAGTAGTTGTGGGTTTGTAGAAGTCTTCACAATACTGATCTTCTGGAATCGTTATAAGGGGGCGTTTTTCTAACTCCCGAAATTTCCTTAATTGTGAATTAAGCGATTCTTTGGAATGTTTGTCAACTTGAGTTGTTGATGTGGAAACTGGTTCTGTAACTAGTCCACTTAGAATCCAACCAAATATAGTGTTTTGGGCTAGAAGGGTGGTTGAAATTTTTTCAACACCTTAAAGTATTATTTGCGGTATAAGGTCGCTGCCTATTAGAATATCTATTTGAGCGGGGGCGTTGCAGTTGGCATCTGCTAGCTTTAGGTGTGAAACCTTTTGCCAATGCTTGCTATTTATGTGATAGCTTGGAAGCATGTTAGTAAGTTGCGGTAGAACTATAGCTTCTGCTACAATTCGCTTATCCGCTTGGGGGGAAATTAGGGTAATGGGACAGATTTTATTTGAGTTTTGGACTACTCTTCCGCCCATTCCCGTAATTTTAAAATTTGATTGTTTTGTTGGCAGTTGTAGCCTATTTTGTGCCCTAGACGCTATGAAAGATCGTTGTGATCCTTGGTCTAATAGGGCTTTAAGTTTGTAGAGTTCTCCTCGATGTTCGATGGAGATGACTGCTGTGGGTAGTAATACCCTATTTTGTATTTCGCTGTGTAGCGTTTGAGTGTTTTGTGCCTTTGAGCAAGGTGTATTTTGGCAATGTTCGGGATTTTGGTTTTTAAGAGTTGTTGTTACAACTAAACCTGTGGTTCTTTTTGTATAAGCGCTTTTTTGGGGTGATATGGGAAATTGGCTGTAATGAAGCATTGTGTGATGTCTTTTTCGACAGTAGATGCAATTGAATTTGCTTTTACAATTTTTATGAGTATGAGTATATGACAAGCAATTTGTACATAATCTTTTTGATCTTATAAAATTGTTTCTTTCGTGAATTTTTAATTTTTTAAATATCTCGCAAGATTGTAGTTTATGCCCTCTCGTGCATAGTTCGCATGACGTATGATTGTTCTGTTCAGATGTGAACGATTGCGTTTTGTACAAGCTTCTGTTTAATTTGTTTTTGTTACTAGCTTGGGGTCTATTGAAGCTTCTTTTTAGGTCGTGTTGTACATTTTTGTTTTAATTAGCTTTTTGTCTACCCTTTCAGCGATTTCGTACTGGGTAGTAAGAAAGTCTTTCATTTGTTGCCACGTGGGGCATTTCTTTCGTGATGAGAGCGATTGCTCCCATAAAAGTAACGATTTTTTTGGTAATGCGGCGGTGCATATGTTTACCAGTATACGGTCCCAGCTGTCTGTGGGAATATTTTGTATCGATAGAACCGACAAACAATTAGAAACAGTGGATTGTAGTCTAACAAATTCTTCACTTGTTTCTTTTTGAATTTTAGGCAAGTTTATTAGTGTCGTTACTTGTTTATCGACCAATATTCTTTCGTTTTCGAATCTTGATTTAAGAGCTTCCCAAGCCAAATTGAAATTGTCGTCATTTAGTGCGAACTGTTTGACTATGACGCCTGCTTGACCTTTTGTTTTGTATCGGAGGTGATACAATTTCTGCGCTTTTGATAATTTTGGATGGTTGATATATACGGCAGTGAACATGTCCCGGAAGGACGGCCATTCTTCATAACCTCCATAAAATATTTCTGTGTCACATGCGGGCACCTCGAGATGGATGCCTGAACTTGCCTCTTGACTTAGAATTTGTGGCAGCTCTACTCTCGGATGTGGAGTAGGTGCAATCGCTTTTATTAGCTTTAATTGATCAGAAATCATAGCTTTTCCTTCTTCGTACTGGTCTAAACAGTTTTCGTATAGTGCGTAAGCCGATGATTTAAAATCGTATGGTAGATCTGAATTGTCATAATCTACTATGGCGTCGTGAGCCGTTTGGAGACGAGTCCAAAAATTGTCAATATTTTGTTTTTTTATTTCCAATAACGATTCAGAGATGTCTTGAATCGGTGAAGATGAAAATCGAGTGCAGTATCGTGTTAATCTGTCACTCTCAGAAATGAATTTGGTGGCACAAATATTTTTGCCTTTTATTTGCTTTGTTGTAACCTGTCTTGCGCGTGTAGCTTGTGCAGGTGTAATTTGATTTTTATCGTCATTAACCATTTTTGTTATGTTTTTTATTACTATATGTGTCAAAGTTAATGAAAATTTTCTCAGTGTAAACTGATTTAAACGCAGCAATAAATGATAATTAATACCGAATACTCTTTTACGTATACTTGTATACGAGTTTTTTTCGGACTAGATAAATATTTAAATACGAAATAAATTTTTTAATTTGTATTTTATTTTAAATATTTTGTTGTGAGTGTAATTTAAATTTTCTTAATTTAGTTATTAAGAATCGCACTTTTAATTTAACAATACTTTTAAGTCCTTATGTTGGTGTATTTAGGTACACCCTAATAGACGGACTTGTTAGAATATATTTATGTGCTCGTGAAAATGAGAGCTCGTTAAAGAGATCAATACACTTTGTACATAAGTATGCACGGATTGTTTGTGCGTATGTGTGTATATTTTCTAATGCAATTGAGAGCTCGTTGAAGAGATCAATGTGCTTTTAGTTTTTTATGTACGCAATCCTGGTTGTTTGTTACAAGGGGTATGGCGGGGTGTATGCCAATGTGGACTTTGAAAATATGTACAACTATAATTGTATATGTTTTAATATGTGTATATTTATACTCTCGCAACCTGTTGCTACAGAGTATAATAGTTTTGTTCACCTAACGGTTGTTTGTATCACCTAAAACTAATCGAGTTAGATATAGGGTTATATATATATAAATGATCAGGATGAAGAGACGAGTTGAAATCCGGGTGACTGTCTGTCCGTCCGTCCGTCTGTCCGTCCGTCTGTCCGTCCGTCCGTGCAAGCTCTAACTTGAGTAAAAATTGAGATATCTTTATGAAACTTGGTAGACATGTTTCATGGTACCGTGAGACGGTTGGTATTGCAGTTGGGCGTAATCGGACCACTGCCACGCCCACAAAACGCCATTAATCAAAAACAAATAACTTGCCATAACTAAGCTCCGCAATAAGGTACAAGACTGTTATTTGGTACACAGGATCACATTAGGGAGGGGCATCTGCAGTTAAAATTTTTTTTAAAAAAGTGGGCGTGGTCCCGCCTCTAATAGGTTTAATGTGCATATCTCCTAAACCGCTAATGCTATAATAACAAAATTCACTGGAAGCAAATATTTTTAGCACTTCTATTGACGGTGTGAAAATAGTTGAAATCGGGTGGCAACTCCGCCCACTCCCCATATAACGGTACTGTTAAAAACTACTAAAAGCGCGATAAATCAAGCACTAAATACGCCAGAGTCATTAAATTTTATCTCTGGGATGGTATGAGATGACTTTATAGGAACCGCGTTCAAAATTAGACAGTGGGCGTGGCACAGCCCACTTTTAGGTGAAAACCCATATCTTGAGATCTGCTTAACCGATTTCAACCAAATTCGGTGCATAACGTTCTTTTCATGTTTCTATGTCACAGTGCAAAAATGGGCGAAATCGGACTACAACCACGCCTACTTTCCATATAACACCATTTTAAATTCCATCTGATTATTTCACTTTCCACTATGCAAATCAGGCAACAATGACTGTATCGGGATAAAACTTTGCGTGAATAATGCGATTAAAGTATGCCACCTTGTGGCCAAAAATTGTCTAAATCGAACCAAAACTGTTTAAGCCCCTAAGTACTAAATATGTGGACCCCAGTGCCTATAGTTGACTTTAACAAAACTTCGTCTCTAGAACATTCTGGTAACTACGAAAGGTTATTGTCTAGTTGCTTCTGTCAGTTTATCGTCAATTCTGATTTGTTCTGGAATTCGTGTTCCTACAATATATTCTCTCCAATAGCGAATAATTTGAAGCAGAGAAAACGGGACATTAAGACAGGCAATTAAAGTTAGCTAAAAATCTGAAGGCTAGTAATATTACCATGGAGACTGAACATTGTTAATATTTAGCAATTGATGTCTAAATATAATTCCAGCCATACATTGATAGAAATAAACTTTCATTTTGATGGTTTGACAGGACTATTTGCATACAAATTTTGAAGAGGTTATGCGTGTACATGTTAGCTTAGGTGGCATGATGCCAACAAAGCTGAAATGCCACTGTGTAAATTTTGTACTTAAACTGCAACTATTCAAAACATAAATTTTACCAAAACATGGGAAAAAAGCAATTAAATACATCCGTATCTATGTATATGTATGGTTAATAGTTTAGATAATTGTAAGCATACATTGCTCATGTTTCATTAATGAATTTGTAAATAAACTTTACGTAACAATTATTTAATTCTAAAAATGTGAAATCTTGTTTTTCCAAAAAGTACATTTGTAGAAGAAAGTAGATTTCACCTCCTCAACTTTGTCATTTAACTGGAGTGAGGAAGTTTTGACGTTCCGCAAGTGGGACGATTGAAACGGCCAGATTGAAACTACTAAATATATATGCAAATGGTGGGATTTTTTGCGGCCGTTCAAAATTACCAATAAAAAATGTAAAACAATATAATATACAAAAAAAAAATTAGTTTTAAATGTATCCGATGAAATGTTTTTGTGATGTGATGTATAATGGTGAATACTTAGACGCTCTCACTAAGTATTGTAAACAAAAACGCCCGTTTAATTTGTATACATAAGCTTAATAAATTTTTATTTATTAACGCTTAGGTTTAAATCAATTATAAAATATTTATAATGCGTTTGCAAACGCTGTACGCCTAGAAATACGGATCGAAATCAGGGAACGTTGAAAGCTGAAGCCGTTGAATCCGATTAGGCACAAAGATGAGCCAAACTGAGATCGATGTGGGGCTCAGGCGCGTTGACGAAAGGAATTGGATGTAGCGCGCAGGCTTGTGGTTGGCGGAAAAACGAATTAAAATAGCAAGCAGAAACCGTGTTGACTGACGTGTATATTCGAATGATGTGTGTGCGATGATCAGTCCTTTTTGTTAAGTTGCTGTATGGTGTGTCATCATGTGTAGTGTTCTCAAAAGTTGAGTGTGGTGTGGTGCGTCTGTGAGTGTTTTCAGGTGTGGTGCGTTACATTAGGGTGCGTCAATTTTTCGCGGAGTGTGGTGTGTTTATTTACTGAGGCTTAGCTCATTTAAACATCCTGGGCCCCCTAGGCAAATATTTTGCCTAGTATTACCCATATTGGCTGTAAATGTTGGAAGTATTTCGGCATGCTGCTGGTAGAGTAGCCGAGGGCGCAGAATATTAAGTGTAAGATTTTGGTTTAAATCGATTTTAAAGTACCATGGGTATTAATGCTTAATGTAAGCAAATTTATTTTGCGTGTTTATTGATTCACTATTTTGACGACTTGTTATTATAGTAATAGTATATGAGTTTTTGTGTTTATAATTTTTATTGGCGGTTATTTACCATTTATTTATTATGACTAAGTAAGGATAGCGACTCCACACCTGGCTCAGATATGGCCAGAATGGGTGCTCCTTTGAAAACATTTGAAGAGGGATCTTGCGAGAGTAAGATTTATGATTTTTACCCACTTTTTTGAAGTGTGATTTGCAACTTTTAAAAGTGTTTGCTATAAACTACCCATGTGATGAGCGCTAAGATAGATGGGATAAGTGCGACCTTTGTTTTTTGTAAGATGAGGCACTGTATCGCATTGGGAGTATGGTAATCCCTAAACTTTATTGTTGAATTGTATTTGGGAATGTGGGTAATTATTCTGGGTGCTCGGGGGAACGGTCAATCGCTCAAGGATGTGAGTATCATCCAATTATGTGTATTGTGTCGCGCATGGACGAGTGTACGTGCAATTGGATACATGTTTTCTAAGCATAAAGTGTTTTTTCCAATCAGGCTAGAATAATTTCCTAATCGGAGTATCGAGATAATTTATATTTTGCCATGTTGAAATGCGTGTGGTAGTATACACAGTACTTATTTGGCATTACCACATAGCTCAATTTGAATTGGTGCGCAGTATGGATTTTCTGAGGCGTCGCCGAAGCAATCTGGTTTGCGTTGGTAATTTGGGAATAGTTCGCTCAACATGGTATTTGTAGTTGCAAAATTGCGGTAATATTATGTGTAAAGGGGGATCAGTTTTCTAAGCGAATATGTTTCGCTAGTTCGTCCCAGTTGGTTCCGTCTAGCCATAATTTTTTAGTCAGCACTTTTATCATTATTGGCGAAAGCCATCCTGCGGAGTCGAAATTTTGCCACAGAGGATAAAATTTGCCTCTTTGTTATTGGGGATAATGCAGGTATTGAATCAGTAGGATATTAAAACTAGACAGATTCATTGGATCCTCTGTATTTTTGTTGTACTGTCCTTTTAAAATTTAAGGAAATTGGTGTACAAAAAATTATCTTTTGGAATAGGTATTATTATATTTGGCTGACATGTTTGGATTACATATATTGGTGTTTCGAACATTGGCAGAGGAAACACTGAATTTGTTTTTTGTACCATTATGTAGAGTGTTGGAAAATTGTGGCTTTATTGGTAGTTGTGTGACGTACCGGCCATTATTTGATCGAGTAGTTGTGGGTTTGTAGAAGTCTTCACAATACTGATCTTCTGGAATCGTTATAAGGGGGCGTTTTTCTAACTCCCGAAATTTCCTTAATTGTGAATTAAGCGATTCTTTGGAATGTTTGTCAACTTGAGTTGTTGATGTGGAAACTGGTTCTGTAACTAGTCCACTTAGAATCCAACCAAATATAGTGTTTTGGGCTAGAAGGGTGGTTGAAATTTTTTCAACACCTTAAAGTATTATTTGCGGTATAAGGTCGCTGCCTATTAGAATATCTATTTGAGCGGGGGCGTTGCAGTTGGCATCTGCTAGCTTTAGGTGTGAAACCTTTTGCCAATGCTTGCTATTTATGTGATAGCTTGGAAGCATGTTAGTAAGTTGCGGTAGAACTATAGCTTCTGCTACAATTCGCTTATCCGCTTGGGGGGAAATTAGGGTAATGGGACAGATTTTATTTGAGTTTTGGACTACTCTTCCGCCCATTCCCGTAATTTTAAAATTTGATTGTTTTGTTGGCAGTTGTAGCCTATTTTGTGCCCTAGACGCTATGAAAGATCGTTGTGATCCTTGGTCTAATAGGGCTTTAAGTTTGTAGAGTTCTCCTCGATGTTCGATGGAGATGACTGCTGTGGGTAGTAATACCCTATTTTGTATTTCGCTGTGTAGCGTTTGAGTGTTTTGTGCCTTTGAGCAAGGTGTATTTTGGCAATGTTCGGGATTTTGGTTTTTAAGAGTTGTTGTTACAACTAAACCTGTGGTTCTTTTTGTATAAGCGCTTTTTTGGGGTGATATGGGAAATTGGCTGTAATGAAGCATTGTGTGATGTCTTTTTCGACAGTAGATGCAATTGAATTTGCTTTTACAATTTTTATGAGTATGAGTATATGACAAGCAATTTGTACATAATCTTTTTGATCTTATAAAATTGTTTCTTTCGTGAATTTTTAATTTTTTAAATAACTCGCAAGATTGTAGTTTATGCCCTCTCGTGCATAGTTCGCATGACGTATGATTGTTCTGTTCAGATGTGAACGATTGCGTTTTGTACAAGCTTCTGTTTAATTTGTTTTTGTTACTAGCTTGGGGTCTATTGAAGCTTCTTTTTAGGTCGTGTTGTACATTTTTGTTTTAATTAGCTTTTTGTCTACCCTTTCAGCGATTTCGTACTGGGTAGTAAGAAAGTCTTTCATTTGTTGCCACGTGGGGCATTTCTTTCGTGATGAGAGCGATTGCTCCCATAAAAGTAACGATTTTTTTGGTAATGCGGCGGTGCATATGTTTACCAGTATACGGTCCCAGCTGTCTGTGGGAATATTTTGTATCGATAGAACCGACAAACAATTAGAAACAGTGGATTGTAGTCTAACAAATTCTTCACTTGTTTCTTTTTGAATTTTAGGCAGGTTTATTAGTGTCGTTACTTGTTTATCGACCAATATTCTTTCGTTTTCGAATCTTGATTTAAGAGCTTCCCAAGCCAAATTGAAATTGTCGTCATTTAGTGCGAACTGTTTGACTATGACGCCTGCTTTACCTTTTGTTTTGTATCGGAGGGGATACAATTTCTGCGCTTTTGATAATTTTGGATGGTTGATATATACGGCAGTGAACATGTCCCGGAAGGACGGCCATTCTTCATAACCTCCATAAAATATTTCTGTGTCACATGCGGGCACCTCGAGATGGATGCCTGAACTTGCCTCTTGACTTAGAATTTGTGGCAGCTCTACTCTCGGATGTGGAGTAGGTGCAATCGCTTTTATTAGCTTTAATTGATCAGAAATCATAGCTTTTCCTTCTTCGTACTGGTCTAAACAGTTTTCGTATAGTGCGTAAGCCGATGATTTAAAATCGTATGGTAGATCTGAATTGTCATAATCTACTATGGCGTCATGAGCCGTTTGGAGACGAGTCCAAAAATTGTCAATATTTTGTTTTTTTATTTCCAATAACGATTCAGAGATGTCTTGAATCGGTGAAGATGAAAATCGAGTGCAGTATCGTGTTAATCTGTCACTCTCAGAAATGAATTTGGTGGCACAAATATTTTTGCCTTTTATTTGCTTTGTTGTAACCTGTCTTGCGCGTGTAGCTTGTGCAGGTGTAATTTGATTTTTATCGTCATTAACCATTTTTGTTATGTTTTTTATTACTATATGTGTCAAAGTTAATTAAAATTTTCTCAGTGTAAACTGATTTAAACGCAGCAATAAATGATAATTAATACCGAATACTCTTTTACGTATACTTGTATACGAGTTTTTTTCGGACTAGATAAATATTTAAATACGAAATAAATTTTTTAATTTGTATTTTATTTTAAATATTTTGTTGTGAGTGTAATTTAAATTTTCTTAATTTAGTTATTAAGAATCGCACTTTTAATTTAACAATACTTTTAAGTCCTTATGTTGGCGTATTTAGGTACACCCTAATACACGGACTTGTTAGAATATATTTATGTGCTCGTGAAAATGAGAGCTCGTTAAAGAGATCAATACACTTTGTACATAAGTATGCACGGATTGTTTGTGCGTATGTGTGTATATTTTCTAATGCAATTGAGAGCTCGTTGAAGAGATCAATGTGCTTTTAGTTTTTTATGTACGCAATCCTGGTTGTTTGTTACAAGGGGTATGGCGGGGTGTATGCCAATGTGGACTTTGAAAATATGTACAACTATAATTGTATATGTTTTAATATGTGTATATTTATACTCTCGCAACCTGTTGCTACAGAGTATAATAGTTTTGTTCACCTAACGGTTGTTTGTATCACCTAAAACTAATCGAGTTAGATATAGGGTTATATATATATAAATGATCAGGATGAAGAGACGAGTTGAAATCCGGGTGACTGTCTGTCCGTCCGTCCGTCTGTCCGTCCGTCTGTCCGTCTGTCCGTCCGTCCGTGCAAGCTCTAACTTGAGTAAAAATTGAGATATCTTTATGAAACTTGGTAGACATGTTTCATGGTACCGTGAGACGGTTGGTATTGCAGTTGGGCGTAATCGGACCACTGCCACGCCCACAAAACGCCATTAATCAAAAACAAATAACTTGCCATAACTAAGCTCCGCAATAAGATACAAGACTGTTGTTTGGTACACAGGATCACATTAGGGAGGGGCATCTGCAGTTAAAATTTTTTTTAAAAAAGTGGGCGTGGTCCCGCCTCTAACAGGTTTAATGTGCATATCTCCTAAACCGCTAATGCTATAATAACAAAATTCACTGGAAGCAAATATTTTTAGCACTTCTATTGACGGTGTGAAAATAGTTGAAATCGGGTGGCAACTCCGCCCACTCCCCATATAACGGTACTGTTAAAAACTACTAAAAGCGCGATAAATCAAGCACTAAACACGCCAGAGTCATTAAATTTTATCTCTGGGATGGTATGAGATGACTTTATAGGAACCGCGTTCAAAATTAGACAGTGGGCGTGGCACAGCCCACTTTTAGGTGAAAACCCATATCTTGAGATCTGCTTAACCGATTTCAACCAAATTCGGTGCATAACGTTCTTTTCATGTTTCTATGTCACAGTGCAAAAATGGGCGAAATCGGACTACAACCACGCCTACTTTCCATATAACACCATTTTAAATTCCATCTGATTATTTCACTTTCCACTATGCAAATCAGGCCACAATGACTGTATCGGGATAAAACTTTGCGTGAATAATGCGATTAAAGTATGCCACCTTGTGGCCAAAAATTGTCTAAATCGAACCAAAACTGTTTAAGCCCCTAAGTACTAAATATGTGGACCCCAGTGCCTATAGTTGACTTTCTACCGAAAATATCAGCCAATCCACAAAGAAATCTCAAACGAGTATACTATTTGACTTTGCGAGAGTATAAAATGTTCGGTTACATCCGAACTTAGCCCTTCCTTACTTGTTAAATATTATTTTTGTTTGTGTGCAATTGAGAGCTCGTTAGAGAGATCAATGCGTTTTTGTGTGGCTCGCAATCCTGCTTGCTTGTGTTTTAACAAGAACAAGAGGTTTTGCTTGAATAGATGTACATATGCGTATGTACTTTAGTTCTTGTAAAAAGAATATTTTATGTATTTATATATATATATATATATATATATATATTTTTTTTTTAAGAGTTTTTTTTTTTTTTTGTTTACGTTTTAATAAAAAATAAAATTTAGGAAATTTTATTTCACTTTGTTTATTCATTCACAATTTGAAAATCACTTTTTAGTGAATGTTTAAAATTTGTATAGTTTAATATTACCCAGCGTAGGGTAGACAGGCAGATTCTATGCCGTATGATTATATTCGAAATTTATGATAATGGTTCCTTTTTTGGAAATTGATATTAAATAACTTTATAAGGTCCCAAAGTAGGGTATAAAGTTACAGATATATTAATTGCCGTTTGTGTATATAAATGTGTATGTATGTAGGTTCGCACAGCGAAGAGAGCGCGAAAGCAAAGTAAATAATGTGCAGGTATTTTACCGTATGTACATTGTAAATATATTTTTTTATGTATATATGTTTATTAAAAATATTATATATATTTAACGATATATAGAGATGTAATATATAAACGTTATTTCGATATGCATATATGTATGTTTGTTTGTTGTGTTTTTTTTTATTTCTCTGTCTTGTTTTAGGTTTGCTATTTTGCCTTTGCTTACTTTTTATATGCAATCCTGCTTATTGCTTTATTAAACACAAGGGGTATTGCTGGAGAAGCAATATATATATATATATGCAAGTATATACTTGAATTTTTGTTTTTTGTTTCTTGATGGTGTATTTGAATACACGAAGCTAATCATAAATAGGCATTGAATTATTTTTTTTTGTTAATAATATATATATTGTATTATATATATTTTACCGAACTGTTGTAGTTTGGTGAACGTATTTGTTATTACAGGTTCTATATATAATATTATATTTAAAACTGTAATTTTTACATACATATATGCATGATAAAATAAAGGAATAGGAAACGATACGACTCACTATGGGGTCCGCCAAGGGGTTTTGGGGCCAATATTGTATACCATATGTGTGTATGGTATACTTGTGTGTTGCTTTTTCCGCTTGTGGCTCTCTCCCAGTTTCTGCTTCGCTGTGTTGATTAGGCTGGTGTGGTTGTTGTTGTGTCCTTTTGAGGTGATTATGTTTTTTTTGTTAATTTTGACTCGCGCCCGTTTTCTTTTTAATTATGCATGTATTTTTGTTGTGGTTATGTTGCTATTCGCGCCCGTGTGAAATTTTGTGTTATTTCGCGCCCGTTGTTTTTGTTTTTTGATACTTGTTCTTTTTTACCTCTTGTACATATGTCTGTATCACTCCACTCTTTCTTCTTCCTTTTTTTAAATTAACTTTTTAACAATTTGTTTTTCTTCTTTTATGTGTATATGTAAGTATGTCGGTTCACTCCATAGCACTTTTTGTCACTTGTTATATGTATACATATATATATATATATATTTTGTTCTTTCGTTTTTATAGGTTTTTTTTTTTTTTTTGTTACTCCATAGTGCCGCTCACTATGGCTCGAAGGACCATGAATACTTAGACACTCCCACTAAGTATTGTAAACAAAAACGCCCGTTTAATTTGTATACATTAGCTTAATAAATTTTTATTTATTAACGCTTAGGTTTAAATCAATTATAAAATATTTATAATGCGTTTGCAAACGCTGTACGCGTAGAAATACGGATCGAAAACAGGGAACGTTGAAAGCTGAAGCCGTTGAATCCGATTAGGCGCAAAGATGAGCCAAACTGAGATCGATGTGGTGCTCAGGCGCGTTGACGAAAGGAATTGGATGTAGCGCGCAGGATTGTGGTTGGCGGAAAAACGAATAAAAATAGCAAGCAGAAACCGTGTTGACTGACGTGTATATTCGAATGATGTGTGTGCGATGATCCCGTCCTTTTTGTTAAGTTGCTGTGTGGTGTGTCATCATGTGTAGTGTTCTCAAAAGTTGAGTGTGGTGTGGTGCGTCTGTGAGTGTTTTCAGGTGTATTGCGTTACATTAGGGTGCGCCAATTTTTTGCGGAGTGTGGTGTGTTTATTTACTGAGGCTTAGCTCATTTAAACAAATGGTATTCATTTTCAGTTGAAAATTATTAAAAACTGTAAATTAAAAAAATTATATTAGAGCTAACAATCTAAATCATTTCATTAAGTATTGTTCATGCGACTTCTGATCCCGCGACATTTTGCAACTAAGAACACAATCCACCGTACAACATCATACAACAAAACATAACACAATGCAACATCAGACAATACCTACAACACACCATATCACTCAACAACACAATCATATACAATTAACCAAACACACTATACACCTACACCATACACCCACACTAAACTTGTTACATTATACATTATTTTTAAAAAAATATAAGAAAGTGAACTTGATATATAATAAAGTATTTTCAAAATATATATTAACGTGAAATTATGTACAGAGTTTAAAAATTAATTAAAGAGTTTTTAACTAAATGTAGTGCAATAGTGCAAGTGAGTATAACACCGCACCCAAGGTGAAAAAATAAGTGAAATCACCAAATGGTCCTTCGAGCCTCTTTCAAACGTACCTATCGAAAAAAAAGAAAAAACGTAAAAATTAAAGTGATTAATACTTATACAAACATAAAGTAAAAGAAAAAAAACCGAAAACTGAAAGGTCAAAAGTACTAATATAAGTACATATATGCATACCTAAATACATACTAACAGTGGTTAAATAAAATTGCAACAACGGGCGCGAAATCAATGGATATACAAAAGTAACACAAAAAATCACCAAACATTAAAAGCGGGCGCGATTTAACACAAACTAAGAGAAAAAATCAACATAAAGCACGGGTATAAATCCACAAAGCCCGCAGAGAGGTGGACAGTAACGCCCATTCAAAACCCCGGAGACAAAACAAAAAAAATTACAACAGAGAAAACCGAGCAAACAGAGAAGAAGTATACACATACATAAGTATTACTCCAAAAACCTCTTGGCGGCAAAAAAAGTGAGTTCATTCCAATTAAATTTGAAAATAGAGGCATTTTATGCACATATGTATGTTAATTTACAGTTTTATCGGTATTTCGTTGGAAATAAATAACGGCACAAAAAAACTGAAAAAGAAAAAAATATACGGTATCTGCCTCAGCTTATTTTGTGTCTCCAAACACACCGTTATATTCTTCCAAAAAAAAAATGTTGTGCAAAGTCAAGTATTCCAACCTGCAATATTTCCAGCGATACCCCTTGGGTTAATCAAGCAACAAACAGGATAGCTTATAACACATAAGGCTAACAAAAACAAAAAAGAAACGCTTCGAGGAGTCTGGCGGATTGATCTTGCATCACCTTTGTTAACAAAATGTTTCACAACTTTGGTTCTTCCTGGTTTGGAATCGCGTTTATCAAATATGGATGAGTATCTGAGAAGAAGCTGTTAAGCCGTCTTTTGATGGTTTGCCTCTAATTCCTCGTTCCATGCGTTAATTTCGTTCGATATGTCGTTTTCCTCCATGGAATCTTCCTCAAGACCTATCTTGCAATTTATCACGGCCTCAATCTCTTGACACTGCCCTTATATAGCATCTTTAGAGAGTTTGATTGGTAACTTGCACTCATTAAGTACTCTTACTGGAACATGTTTATCTTGTCAAACAGTCCATGTGTATAATGGTATTAATTTTCAGTTGAAAATTATTAAAAACTGTAAATGACAAAAATTATATTAGAGCTAACAATCTAAATCGTTTTATTTAGTATTGTTCATGCGACTTCTGATCCCGCGACATTTTGCAACTAAGCACACAATCCACCGTACAACATCATACAACACAACTTAACACAATGCAACATCATACACCACCTACAACACAACCATATACAATTAACCAACCACACTATACACCTACACCATACACCCACACTAAACTTGTTACATTATACATTATTTTTAAAAAAATATAAGAAAGCGAACATGATATATAATAAAGTATTTTCAAAATATATATTATCGTTAAATTAAGTACAGAATTTAAAAATTAATTAAAGAACTTTTAACTTAATATAGTGCAATAGTGCAAGTGAGTATAACACCGCACCCAAGGTGAAAAAATAAGTGAAATCACTAAATGGTCCTTCGAGCCTCTTTCAAACGTACCTATCGAAAAAAAAGAAAAAACGTAAAAATTAAAGTGATTAATACTTATACAAACGTAAATTAAAATAAGTAAGGAAGGCCTAAGTTCGGATGAAACCGAACATTTTATACTTTCGCAAAGTCAAATGGTATACTCGTTTGAGATTTCTTTGTGGATTGGCTGATATTTTCGGTAGAAAGTCAACTATAGGCACTGGGGTCCACATATTTAGTACTTAGGGGCTTAAACAGTTTTGGTTCGATTTAGACAATTTTTGGTCACAAGGTGGCATACATTCAACGTATTATTCACGCAAAGTTTTACCCCGATATAATCATTGTTGCTTGATATGCATAGTGGAAAGTGAAAGAATCAGATGAAATTGAAAATGGTGTTATATGGGAAAAATGCGTGGTTAAAGTCCGATTTAGCCCATTTTCGCACTATAACATAGAAATATGAAAATAACGTTATGTACCGAATTCTGTTGAAATTGCTTAAGCAGATCTCAAGATATGGGTTTTCACCTAAAAGTGGGCTGTGCCACGCCCACTATGTAATTTTGAACGCGGTTCCTATAAAGTCATCTGATACCATCCCAGAGTAAAATTTAATGTCTCTGGCGTGTAAGTGCTTGATTTATCGCGCTTTTAGTAGTTTTTAACAGTACCGTTATATAAGGAGTGGGCGGAGTTGCTACCCGATTTCAACTATTTTCACACCGTCAATAGAAGTGCTTAAAACATTTGCTTCCAGTGAATTTTGTTATTAAAGCAATAGCGGTTAAGGAGATATGCACATTAAAAATTTTAACTGCAGATGCCCCTCCCTAATGTGATTCTGTGTACCAAATAACAGTCTTGTATCTTATTGCGGAGCTTAGTTATGGCAATTTATTTGTTTTTGATTAATGGCGTTTTGTGGGCGTGGCAGTGGTCCGATTACGCTCATCTGCAATACCAACCGTCTCACAGTACCAAGAAACATGTCTACCAAGTTTCATAAAGATATCTCAATTTTAACTCAAGTTACAGCTTGCACGGACGGACGGACAGACAGTCACCCGGATTTCAACTGGTATCTTCATCCTGATCATTTATATATACATAACCCTATATCTAACTCTATTAGTTTTAGGTGATACAAACAACAAAACTATTATACTCTGTAGCAATAGGTTGCGAGAGTATAAAAATCACTAAAAATTAGAAACGGGCGCGATTTAACACAAACTAAGAGAAAAAATCAACAAAAAGCACGAGTATAAATCCACAAAGCACACAGAGAGGAGGAGTAACGCACAGGCAAAACCCCGGAGACAAAACAAAAAAAATTAAAACAGAGGAAACCGAGGAGCATAACAGAGAAGAGGCATACACATACATAAGTATTACTCCCAAAACCTCTTGGCGGCAAAAAAAGTGAGTCCATTCCAATTCAATTTGAAAATATAGGCATTTTATGCACATATGTACATATGTATGTTAACCTACAGTTAAATAAAGAAACAAAATAACTGAATAAATTATTTGCCTCTAGTTCCTCGTTCCATGCGTTAATTTCGTTCGATATGTCGTTTTCCTCTATGGCATTTTCCTCAAGACCTATTTTGCAATTTATCACGGCCTCAATCTCTTGACACTGCCCTTATATAGCTTCTTTGGAGAGTTTGATTGGTAACTTGCACTCATTAAGTACTCTTACTGGAACATGTTTATCTTCTCAAACAGTCCACGTGTATAATGTAAAAACTGTAAATGACAATACTATATTAGAGCTAACAATGTAAATAATTTTATTAAGTATTGTTCATGCGACTTCTGATCCCGCGACATTTTGCAACTAAGCACACAACCCACCGTACAACATCATGCAACACAACATAACACAATGCAACATCATACACCACCTACAACACACCATATCAATCAACAACACAACCATATACAATTAACCCACCACACTATACAAATACACCCACACTAAACTTGTTACATTATACATTATTTTTAAAAATATATAAGAAAACGAACTTGATATATAGTAAAGTATTTTCAAAATATATATTAACGTGAAATTAAGTACAGAATTTAAAAATTAATTAAAGAGTTTTTAATTATATGTAGTGGAATAGTGCAAGTGAGTATAACACCGCATGCAAGGTGAAAAAATAAGTGAAATCACCAAATGGTCCTTCGAGCCTCTTTCAAACGTACCTATCGACAAAAAAGAAAAAACGTAAAAATTAAAGTGATTAATACTTATACAAACATAAATTTAAAAAATAAAAAACCCAAAAACGGAAAGGTCAAAAGTACTAATATAAGTACATATATGCATACCTAAATACATACTAACAGTGGTTAAATAACATAAACATAAACACAAAAAATCACCAAAAATTAGAAACGGGCGCAATTTAACACAAATTAAGAGAAAAAATCAATATAAAGCACGGGTATAAATCCACAAAGCACGCAGAGAGGAGGACAGTAACGCACAGGCAAAACCCCGGAGACAAAACAAAAAAAATTAAAACAGAGGAAACCGAGGAAATAGAGAAGAAGCATACACATACATAAGTATTACTCCCAAAACCTCTTAACGGCAAAAAAGTGAGTCCATTCCAATTAAATTTGAAAATATAGGCATTTTATGCACATATGTACATATGTATGTTAATTTACAGTTTTATCGGTATTTCGTTGGAAATAAATAACGGAACAAAATAACTGAAAAAGAAAAAAAATATACAGCATCTGCCTCAGCTTATTTTGTGTCTCCAAACACACCGTTATATTCTTTCAAAAAAAAAATGTTTGCAAAGTCAAGTATTCCTACCTGCAATATTTCCAGCGATACCCCTTGGGTTAATCAAGCAACAAACAGGATCGCTTATAACGCATAAGGCTAACAAAAAATAAAACATATTACCGAAATATATATATATTATAAGGATTTATTTCAGCCTGTTTCAAAAAACATCTATACATTTCATCTGTTCTGCAAAATTCAAACTTTTTATTTTTTAATGTTCTTTTTATTTTAAAAACTCGGTTCTTTTTCGTGAGTTCACGGAGGCATGGAGGTACTAGCTACGATGGTAAAACTTGAAACGAATCGTCTATAATAAGTACACAGCCCAAGGAAACTCCGCAATTTATGTAAATTTTTAGGAGTGGGGCAATATTTTACTGTCTCTATTTTTCATTAGCTGTGCAAATGCCCTCCGTTGTCACTTTGTGTCTTAAGTAACTAATTTTTTTCTTGAAAAGGGAACACTGTTTTGGACTCAGTTTTAGACCAGCGCTAGCTATCTGTTGGAAAACCTCTTCCAAGTTCTTAAGGTGTTCATCGAAGCTTTTACCTAATATGATGATATCGTTGAGTTATACCGAACAAGTCTTCCAGTGTAATCTTTTTAATACCTGGCCCATAAGTCTCTCAATTCTCATTTTGTGCCTGATAACGAGTCCAGCGGTCATTGATTTTAGATAGTGGATAACTGTCTTTCTTCGTTACATCATTCAACCTTCTATAGTCCACACAGAATCTCATGTTGCCATCTTTCTTCTTCACAAGTACTGCAGATGATCCATACATGGACTCTCTGATGGTTCTATTACGGTCATTTCGCTTATTTCAAGTATGGTCTGGCTTTCAACTTCACGGTTTGCAAGAAACGCTTCGAAGAGTCTGGCGAATTGATCTTGCATCACCTGTGTTAACAAAATGTTTCACAAATTTGGTTCTTCCTGGTTTGGAATCGTGTTTATCATATATGGATGAGTATCTGAGAAGAAACTGTTAAGTCTTCTTTTGATGGTTTGCCTCTAGTTCCTCGTTCCATGCGTTAATTTCGTTCGATATGTCGTTTTCCTCCATGGAATCTTCCTTAAGATCTATTTTGTAATTTATCACGGCCTCAATCTCTTGACACTGCCCTTATATAGCATCTTTGGAGAGTTTGATTGGTAACTTACCCTCATTAAGTACTCTTACTGGAACATGTTTATCTTGTCAAACAGTCCACCGTTTGTTTGGCCAATAGTCTCCTTCTATTTCTGCCCAAACACCTGCTTCTGATTTTGGTAGGATCTGCTGGCTCTCTGTTGTCATCACTCGTCTAACGTTGTACTTATTATCGTAACAGAACATAAGTGGAGTTTCCATATTTGTATAGATTCTGTTCTTCATGTCAATTTTGATTTCTTGATTCGCTGGAAAGTCTACTTCAGTAATGACTTCGTCGACGATATCTGCCACTATCAAGTTGTGTAACACGGCTTCCTTTCCAATAACGATCTCGCACGTTACTTTTCCGAGAACTTGGATAACTTCTCCAGTTGAAATACGCAACTTTGCTCCAGATAATGCCTACCTGTAACTCACTCTTGGGTTCGATCACTGGTTTGTAAATAAAAGTCCCAATTTAATGGCTATAGACTTCTTAATCAACCAGATCATATCGAATTATTGGATGTGATGCGCCTGTATCCACAGTAATTATGCGCTTTTTGCCGCCTAGTTACGGTAACGTTATTCGTATTTCTGCTTATTTGTGAAATAGACATTACAGGGCATTTGCTTGCGGGAGCCATCCTGTGGCCTTTTTCGCTGGCTCGCCAAGTTAGATTTAACATTTGCTTGATCTTCCTCAGCTCTGCGTTTACGTCCAACTGTTATATTGGACTGGTTAAAGTTGCGTGTAATATGGAACCTTTTTCCGCAGTTGAAGCATTTAACCTCACCATCATTTTTCTTTCGCGTTTCTGTAGATTTTTCCAGTGCTTTCTGCATGTTTTAAATTTTTCAAATAAATGGTTTACCCAAGTGTGTTCTTTTATTTCTACCGTATGAGCTTTAAATGTTCGACTGCTATGCAGAGGTGCAGTTTCCTGTGCCAGAGCATACGAAACGGGTTCCACAAACGTCAATTTGGGACATGCTAATGCAGCGAAGCGTGTAGGTCTGAATTTTCGTATCCTCGATGTATTTCCCGGATTTATGTGCATAAACAAAGTGACCTTACCTTTCAATCTCTCCTCAGGGAGTCAGCATTGCGCTGGCATTTGCGATATACGTGCATCCTGTTCTTTTCCCGTCTGCGATGTTATAGTGAAAATCCTGTTCATGTCCACAATCTTTGACGAGCATTGAGCCTCTTCCTTTGCTTCTATCTTCGTAGTTTTTTCCTTTAAAGTGAAACACATATTCAACGACATTAATGTTTTCTGTTTCCACGGCCTCTCATAACCTTGGTTGTAATTTGGACTTTATTTCATTTGTTGCTAAATCACGTTTTTCAGGCTCCTTTATGTTGTTGTGGAATCTTCAGTTCGTTAGACTTTGCCATTTTAAAACAATTCTCTCTTGGAAAATTTATTTGACAATCCCACTTCTGACACCAATTGTAACGGATTTCTCGATAAATCTTTTATCTTGTAACTCACTCTTGAGTTCGATCACTGGATTGTTAAATAAACGTGTTAATTTAATGCTATACACATTTCTTTATTTCTAATTTCAGCCACTTAACATTTGTACCTCTTCTTCTTACTAATAGCTTAATTGCTGTTTACACGACAACACTCTAATTAGGACTGTATTTCGTGCACAATCAGGCAGCCCTTTTATAGTAGATCTTTAACAAAACTTCGTCTCTAGAACATTCTGGTAACTACGAATTGTTATTGTCTAGTTGCTTCTGTCAGTTTATAGTCGATTCTGATTTGTTCTGGAATTCGTGTTCCTACAATATATTCTCACCAATAGCGAATAATTTGAGGCAGAGAAAACGGGACACCAAGACAGGCAATTAAAGTTAGCTAAAACTCTGAATGCTAGTAATATTGCCATGGAGACTGAACATTGTTAATGTTTAGCAATTGATGTTATTTTGGTGATTTGACAGGACTATTTGCATACAAATTTTGAAGAGGTTATGCTTGTACATGTAAGCTTAGGTGGCGTGATGCCAGCAAAGCTGAAATGCCAATGTGTAAATTTTGTACCTAAACTGCAACTATTCAAAACATAAATTTTACCAAAACATGGAAAAAAAGCAATTAAATACATCCGTATGTATGTATATGTATGGTTAATAGTTTAGATAATTGTAAGCATACATAGCTCATGTATCATTAATGAATTTCTAAATAAACTTTACGTTACAATTTAATACTTAAAATGTGAAATCTTGTTTTTCCAAAAAGTACATTTGTAGAAGAAAATAGATTTCATCTCCTCAACTTTGTCAGTTGATTGGTTTGAGGAGGTTTTGACGTTCCGCAAGTGGGACGATTGAAACGGCCAGATTGAAACTACTAAATATATTTGAAAACGGTGGGATTTGTTGCCGCTGTTCAAAATCACCAATAAACAAGTAAGGAAGGGCTAAGTTCGGATGTAACCGAACATTTTATACTCTCGCAAAGTCAAATGGTATACTCGTTTGAGATTTCTTTGTGGATTGATTGATATTTTCGGTAGAAGGTCAACTATAGGCACTGGGGTCCACATATTTAGTACGATTTAGACAATTTTTGGCCACAAGGTGGCATACTTTAATCGCATTATTCACGCAAAGTTTTATCCCGATACAGTCATTGTTGCTTGATATGCATAGTGGAAAGTGAAAGAATCAGATGCTCATTTTCGCACTACATAGAAATATGAAAAGAACGTTATGCACCGAATTTGGTTGAAATCGGTTAAGCAGATCCCAAGATATGGGTTTTCACCTAAAAGTGGGCCGTGCCACGCCCACTGTCTAATTTTGAACGCAGTTCTTATAAAGTCATCTCATACCATCTCAGAGATAAAATTTAATGTCTCTGGCGTGCTTCGTGCTTGATTTATCGCGATTTTAGTAGTTTTTAACAGTACCGTTATATGGGGAGTGGGCGGAGTTGCCACCCGATCTCAACTATTTTCACACTGTAAATAGAAGTGCTTAAAACATTTGCTTCCAGTGAATATTATTATTATAGCATTAGCGGTTTAGGAGATATGCACATTAAAAATTTTAACTGCAGATGCCCCTCCCTAATGTGATCCTGTGTACCAAATAACAGTCTTGTATCGTATTGCGGAGCTTAGTTATAGCAATTTATTTGTTTTTGATTAATGGCGTTTTGTGGGCGTGACAGTGGTCCGATTACGCCCATCTGCAATACCAACCGTCTCACGGTACCAAAAAACATGTCTACCAAGTTTCATAAAGATATTTCAATTTTTACTCAAGTTACAACTTGCACGGACGGACAAGCGGACGGACGGACAGACAGTCACCCGGATTTCAACTGGTCTCTTCATCCTGATCATTTATATATACATAACCCTATATCTAACTCGATTAGTTTTAGGTGATACAAACAACCGTTAGGTGAACAAAACTATTATACTCTGTCGCAACAGGTTGCGAGAGTATAAAAATGTAAAATATTAAAATAAAATAAAAATTAATTTAAAATGTATCCGATGAAATGTTTTTGTGATGTGATGTATAATGGTATTAATTTTCAGTTGAAAATTATTACAAACTGTAAATGACAAAAATTATATTAGAGCTAACAATCTAAATCAATTTATTAAGTATTGTTCATGCGACTTCTGATCCCGCGACATTTTTCAACTAAGCACACAATCCACCGTACAACATCATACAACACAACATAATACAATGCAACATAATACACCACATAAAACACACCATATCACTCAACAACACAACCATATACAATTAACCAACCACACTATACACCTACACCATACACCCACACTAAACTTGTTACATTATAAATTATTTTAAAAAATATATAAGAAAGTGAACTTGATATATAATATAATAAAGTATTTTCAAAATATATATTAACGTGAAATTACGTACAGAATTTAAAAATTAATTCAAGAGTTTTTAACTAAATGTAGTGCAATAGTGCAAGTGAGTATAACACCGCACCCAAGATGAAAAAAAAAGTGAAATCACCAAATGGTCCTTCGAGCCTCTTTCAAACGTACCTATCGAAAAAAAAAGAAAAAACGTAAAAATTAAAATGATTAATACTCATACAAAAATAAATTTAAAAAAAAAAACCAAAAACGGAAAGGTCAAAAGTACTAATATAAGTACATATATGCATACCTAAATACATACTAACAGTGGTTAAATAAAAGTACAACAACGGGCGCGAAATCAATGGATATACAAAACTAACACAAAAAATCACCAAAAATTAAAAGTGGGCGCGATCCACAAAGCACGCAGAGAGGTGGACAGTAACGCACATTCAAAACTCCGGAGACAAAACAAAAAAAATTAAAACAGAGGAAACCGAGGAGCATAACAGAGAAGAAGCATACACATACATAAGTATTACTCCCAAAACCTCTTGGTGGCAAAAAAAGTGAGTCCATTCCAATTAAATTTGAAAATAGAGGCATTTTATGCACATATGTACATATGTATGTTAATTTACAGTTTTATCGGTATTTCGTTGGAAATAAATAACGGAACAAAATAACTGAAAAAGAAAAATATATACGGTATCTGCCTCAGCTTATTTTGTGTCTCCATACACATCGTTATATTCTTTCAAAAAAAAAATTTTTTGCAAAGTCAAGTATTCCTACCTGCAATATTTCCAGCGATACCCCTTGGGTTAATCAAGCAACAAACAGGATCGCTTATAACACATAAGGCTAACAAAAACAAAAAATGAAACATATTACAGAAATATATATATATTATAAGGATTTATTTCAGCCTGTTTCAAAAAAAATCTATAAATTTCATCTGTTCTGCAAAATTCAAACTTTTTATATTTTAATGTTCTTTTTATTTCAAAAACTCGGTTCTTTTTCGTGAGTTCATGGAGGCATGGAGGTACTAGCTACGCTGGCAAAACTTGAAACGAATCGTCGATAATAAGTACACAGTCCAAGGAAACTCCGCAATTCATGTAAATTTAAAGGAGTGGGGCAATATTTTACTGTCTCTACTTTTCATTAGCTGTTCAAATGCCCTCCGTTGTCAGTTTGTGTCCTAAGTAACTAACTTTTTTCTTGAAAAGGGAACACTTTTTTGGACTCAGCTTTAGACCAGCGCTAGCTATCTATTGGAAAACCTCTTCCAAGCTCTTAAGGTGTTCATGTCGTTGTTGTTGTTGTTGTAACGGTTACCTAATCCCCGTTTGGGGATAAATTCCAGATTCGTTGTCGTCGATGTCATTTAACGGTAGGCCCAAGAAACGAGCTGTTTCGACGGGGTCGGACCATAGGGAGAAGGGTGTCAGATGGGTGGGGTTTGTTGGGCGTGCAAAGAGGTGGTTAGTGTCATGAGGAGACTCATTGCACGCAGGACATGTGTTTGGTATGTCGGGGTCTATTCTGGATAAGTAGAAGTCTAACCTGCTACAGTATCCAGAACGAAGTTGCGCGAGGGTCACTCTGGTTTCGCGAGGCAACTCGAGCTCTACATCTGCTATGGGTGGTGGTTTGACTCGTAATACGCCATTCACTGAGAGGGAGTCGGTGAAAGTGTTGATGGCTCCACTGTGAATGGCGCTCAGTACCTGTCTGAAGTTCGTAGCGTCTGAAGTCCGGTCGGCGTACTGCCTGATGTCGTCAACGTAATCAAGGAAAGACCTCTTGATGTTCCTAGGAGGCGGCTCCGCTACAAGCAGGCGACTACAGGGGTGGTTTCTACGAAAGCCTCCCAGCAGAAACTGCTTGAAGAGGAGTTCGTTGTGTTCCTTAACCGTAAGCATACGGGCCTCACTATGTAGGTGTTCGATTGGAGACATCAAGAGGCATCCCGTGATAGGTCTGAAGCTTCTTCTTCTGCGTGTCACTGCATCCAGGCGACCATATTGAGGCTGCATAGTTTAGGACCGGCCGGCCGATTGCCTTGTATGTTGCCAACAACGTTTCTTTGTCTTTTCCCCAAGAGCTGCCGGCAAGCGGCTGAGGATTTTGTTGCGGCTCTGTACTTTGGCAGTTATCGCGGTCGTGTGAGGAGTGAAAGAGCACAGACTATCCAATGTGACGCCTAAAATTTTAAGGTTATTTACTTTTGGAATTTTTGTGCCATCGACTGAAATGTTCAGGCCCAGTCCGTACTCCTTCGTCCAATTTGTGAATATGGTCGCTGTGGATTTAGTGGGGGAGAGTGTTAGGCTCCTTGCAGAGAAGAAGCGAGAAAGATCGGAGAGGTAGCTGTTTACTTTTGAACACATGCCATCGATTCCATTGCCCGACGTCAATATCGTAGAGTCATCAGCGTACGGGGTCACTGAAATTCCGCCCTGCGGAACACCCTGTTTAATTTTCCTAAGTTTGGAGTTTTGACCTCGAAACAGTACGGATGAATGCCAGCCGCGCAGGTAGTTCATAGTCCACCGCTTCAGCCCTGGAGGGAGCGTTGATTGTTCTAGATCCTCAAGAAGCGTTGTGTGATTGACTGTGTCAAAAGCTTTTGACAAGTCCAACGCTACGAGGATCGTCCTCTCGCAGGGTGGTTTCTGGTTCAGGCCATGCAGTATCTGGGCGTTTATGACGCTAAGTGCTGTGGTGGTACTGTGCACTTTCCGGAAGCCATGCTGATGATCTGCTAGGCTCAGGTGGTGAGTGAATGACGGGAATAACAATGCCTCAAGTGTCTTCACTACTAAGGAAAGGAGAGTTATCGGGCGATAAGACTCCCCTTTGTTGGCGGGTTTCCCAGATTTCAGTAGTGGTACCACTCATCCGACTTTCCACACATCGGGTATTTGAAGAGTGGATATCGACAGGTTGAGGACCTTGGTGAGATAATTTACTCCCGTTGGGCCTAGGTGTTTTAGCCTCAGCATGCTTATTCCGTCAGGGCCAATGGATTTAGTAGATTTCGCCTTTTTGATGACACTTTGAACCTCCCCATCGGTGAAAGTAAGTGGTGCGCAGTCTTTTGGCATTGTGCGCAGCCGTCGGGTAACACGTCGTTTGGCCTCAAGTGTCTTCACTACTGGTGGATATCGACAGGTTGAGGACCTTGGTGAGATAGTTAAGGTGTTTCGAAGCTTTTACCTAATATGATGATAACGTTGAGTTATACCGAACAAGTCTTCCAGTGTAATCTTTTTAATACATGGTCCATAAGTCTCTCAAAGGTAGCAGGAGCGTTACATTATCCAAAAGGCATTGCGGTAAATTGCCATAGACCATCTGCAACGCTGACTGTCCGTCTGTTTTCTTTTTTTTTCGTTTAAGTGTTGATAACCATTTTGTGCCTGATAACGAGTCCAGCGTGTCATCGATTTTAGGTAGTGGATAACTGTCTTTCTTCGTTACATCATTCGACCTTCTATAGTCCAAACAGAATCTCATGTTTCCATCTTTCTTCTTCACAAGTACTGCAGATGATCCATCCATGGACCCTCTGATGGTTCGATTACGCCCTTTTCGCTTATTTCACGTGTGGTCTGGCTCTCAACTTCACGGTTTGCTAAAGAGACGCTTCGAGGAGTCTGGCGGATTGATCTTGCATCACCTGTGTTAGCAAAATTTTTCACAACTTTGGTTCTTCCTGGTTTGGAATCGTGTTTATCAAATATGGATGAGTATCTGAGAAGAAGCTGTTAAGTCTTCTTTTGATGGTTTGCCTCTAGTTCCTCGTTTCATGCGTTAATTTCGTTCGATATGTCGTTTTCCTCCATGGAATCTTCCTCAAGACCTATTTTGCAATTTATCACGGCCTCAATCTTTTGACACTGCCCTTATATAGCTTCTTTGGAGAGATTGATTGGTAACTTGTACTCATTAAGTACTCTTACTGGAACATGTTTACCTTGTCAAACAGTCCACCGTTTGCTTGGCCCATAGTCTCCTTCTATTTCTGCCCAAAAAACTGCTTCTGATTTTGGTGGGATCTGCTGGCTCTCTGTTGTCATCACTTGTCTAACGTTGTACTTATTATCGTAACAGAACATAAGTGGTGTTTCCATATTTGTATAGATTCAGTTCTTCATGTCAATTTTGATTTCTTGATTCGCTGGAAAGTCTACTTCAGTAATGACTTCGTCGACGATATCTGCCACTATCAAGTTGTGTAACACGGCTTCCTTTCCAATTACGATCTTGCACGTTACTTTTCCGAGAACTTGGATAACTTCACCAGTTGCAGAACGCAACTTTGCTCCAGATAATACCTTCCTATAACTCACTCTTGGGTTCGATCACTGCTTTGTAAATAAAAGTCCCAAATACACTTCTTAATCAACCAGATCCAGAATTATTGGATGTGATGCGCCTGTATCCACAGTCAGTATGCGCTTTTTGCCGTCTACTTACGGTAACGTTACTCGTATTCCTGCTTACTTGTGAAATAGAGATTTCATGGCATTTGCTCGCGGGAGCCAGCCCGTGGCCTTTTTCGCTGGCTCGCCAAGTTAGATTTAACATTTGTTTGATCTTCCTCAGCTCTGCGTTTACGTCCTACTGTTATATTGGACTGGTTAAAGTTGCGTGTAATATGGCCACTTTTTTTGCAGTTGAAGCATTTAACCTCACCATCATTTTTCTTACGCGTTTCTGTAGATTTTTCCAGTGCTTTCTGCATGTTTTAAATTTTTTCAAATAAATGGTTTACCCAAGTGTGTTCTTTTATTTCTACCGTATGAGCTTTAAATGTTCGACTGCTATGCAGAGGTGCAGTTTCCTGTGCCAGAGTATACGAAACGGGTTCCGCAAACGTCAATTTTGGACATGCTAATGCAGCGAAGCGTGTAGGTCTGAATTTTCGTATCCTCGATGTATTTCCCGGATTTATGTGCATAAACAAAATGACCTTACCTCTCAATCTCTCCTCAGGGAGTCATCGGCTTTCTGGCGGCGATTTCGTAACTTATTTGGGAAGATCTGCTTCCTGTGCAAACTACCATACCGTCTTTCTAATGCACCCATCAACGTTTCATAACTACTAGCCTCGGCATTTAAAATGGCCTGTTATATCTCCGTTGCATATCCTTTCAATGCAACGCACAATGCAACTACTTTATCTTCTGCTTTCCAATTATTTGAAGATGCCGTCTTTTAAAATTAAAGTTTAAAATCGTGGAATGGAACAGTGTCATCAACAGATGGTAGTTATACCTTGGCAAAAGCTGTTGATATAATTGGCCGATTCAATTGTAGCTCGCGGAGACGATCTTTCAACTCATCCAGTTCGGTTTTAATTTCGGCCCGCTCTTCCGAATTCTATGAGGACGCTTCTGCTATTTGTGAGGTCACCTGTGTTGATATACGTGCATTTTGCGCTGCAAACTGCCTTCCAACTGTGAGGACACCTGTGCTGATATACGTGCATCTTGCGCTGCGAACTGTTCTTCCAACTGCGTTGACAATCGCATTTCTAACGAGAATAATTGGGATTGTTGTGTCACCATTTGTGTGTGCCTCTGCTATTTGTGGCTATATTTGCGTTGATATCTGGAACATTTGCGCTGGCATTTGCGATATACGTGTATCCTGCTCTTTTCCCATCCCAAAATCCTGTTTATGTCCACAATCTTTGACGAGCATTGAGCCTCTTCCTTTGCTTCTGTCTTCGTAGTTTTTTCCTTTAAAGTGAAACACATATTCGTCAACATTAATGTTTTCTGTTTCCAAGTCCTCTCATAACCTTGGTTTTAATTTGGACTTTATTTCATTTGTTGCTAAATAACGTTTTTCTATCTCCTTTGTGTTGTTGTGGGATCTTCAGTTCGTTAGACTTTTCCATTTTAAAACAATTCTCTCTTGGAAAATTTGTAACGGATTTTTCTCTTTTAACTTGCAACTTACTCTTGAGTTCGATCACTGGATTGTTAAATAAAAGTCCCAATTTAATGCTATACACATTTCTTTATTTCTAATTTCAGCCACTTAACATTTGTACCTCTTCTTCTTATTAATAGCTTAATTGCTGTTTACACGACAACACTCTAATTATTACTATGTTTCCTGCACAGTCTGGCAGCCCTTTTATAGTAGATCTTTAACAAAACTTCGTCTCTAGAACATTCTGGTAACTACGAAAGGTTATTGTCTAGTTGCTTCTGTCAGTTTATCGTCAATTCTGATTTGTTCTGGAATTCGTGTTCCTACAATATATTCTCTCCAATAGTGAATAATTTGAAGCAGAGAAAACGGGACATTAAGACAGGCAATTAAAGTTAGCTAAAAATCTGAAGGCTAGTAATATTGCCATGGAGACTGAACATTGTTAATATTTAGCAATTGATGTCTAAATATAATTCCAGCCATACATTGATAGAAATAAACTTTCATTTTGATGGTTTGACAGGACTATTTGCATACAAATTTTGAAGAGGTTATGCGTGTACATGTTAGCTTAGGTGGCATGATGCCAACAAAGCTGAAATGCCAATGTGTAAATTTTGTACTTAAACTGCAACTATTCAAAACATAAATTTTACCAAAACATGGGAAAAAAGCAATTAAATACATCCGTATCTATGTATATGTATGGTTAATAGTTTAGATAATTGTAAGCATACATTTTTTATTTATTAACGCTTAGGTTTAAATCAATTATAAAATATTTATAATGCGTTTGCAAACGCTGTACGCCTAGAAATACGGATCGAAATCAGGGAACGTTGAAAGCTGAAGCCGTTGAATCCGATTAGGCACAAAGATGAGCCAAACTGAGATCGATGTGGGGCTCAGGCGCGTTGACGAAAGGAATTGGATGTAGCGCGCAGGCTTGTGGTTGGCGGAAAAACGAATTAAAATAGCAAGCAGAAACCGTGTTGACTGACGTGTATATTCGAATGATGTGTGTGCGATGATCAGTCCTTTTTGTTAAGTTGCTGTATGGTGTGTCATCATGTGTAGTGTTCTCAAAAGTTGAGTGTGGTGTGGTGCGTCTGTGAGTGTTTTCAGGTGTGGTGCGTTACATTAGGGTGCGCCAATTTTTCGCGGAGTGTGGTGTGTTTATTTACTGAGGCTTAGCTCATTTAAACATCCTGGGCCCCCTAGGCAAATATTTTGCCTAGTATTACCCATATTGGCTGTAAATGTTGGAAGTATTTCGGCATGCTGCTGGTAGAGTAGCCGAGGGCGCAGAATATTAAGTGTAAGATTTTGGTTTAAATCGATTTTAAAGTACCATGGGTATTAATGCTTAATGTAAGCAAATTTATTTTGCGTGTTTATTGATTCACTATTTTGACGACTTGTTATTATAGTAATAGTATATGAGTTTTTGTGTTTATAATTTTTATTGGCGGTTATTTACCATTTATTTATTATGACTAAGTAAGGATAGCGACTCCACACCTGGCTCAGATATGGCCAGAATGGGTGCTCCTTTGAAAACATTTGAAGAGGGATCTTGCGAGAGTAAGATTTATGATTTTTACCCACTTTTTTGAAGTGTGATTTGCAACTTTTAAAAGTGTTTGCTATAAACTACCCATGTGATGAGCGCTAAGATAGATGGGATAAGTGCGACCTTTGTTTTTTGTAAGATGAGGCACTGTATCGCATTGGGAGTATGGTAATCCCTAAACTTTATTGTTGAATTGTATTTGGGAATGTGGGTAATTATTCTGGGTGCTCGGGGGAACGGTCAATCGCTCAAGGATGTGAGTATCATCCAATTATGTGTATTGTGTCGCGCATGGACGAGTGTACGTGCAATTGGATACATGTTTTCTAAGCATAAAGTGTTTTTTCCAATCAGGCTAGAATAATTTCCTAATCGGAGTATCGAGATAATTTATATTTTGCCATGTTGAAATGCGTGTGGTAGTATACACAGTACTTATTTGGCATTACCACATAGCTCAATTTGAATTGGTGCGCAGTATGGATTTTCTGAGGCGTCGCCGAAGCAATCTGGTTTGCGTTGGTAATTTGGGAATAGTTCGCTCAACATGGTATTTGTAGTTGCAAAATTGCGGTAATATTATGTGTAAAGGGGGATCAGTTTTCTAAGCGAATATGTTTCGCTAGTTCGTCCCAGTTGGTTCCGTCTAGCCATAATTTTTTAGTCAGCACTTTTATCATTATTGGTGAAAGCCATCCTGCGGAGTCGAAATTTTGCCACAGAGGATAAAATTTGCCTCTTTGTTATTGGGGATAATGCAGGTATTGAATCAGTAGGATATTAAAACTAGACAGATTCATTGGATCCTCTGTATTTTTGTTGTACTGTCCTTTTAAAATTTAAGGAAATTGGTGTACAAAAAATTATCTTTTGGAATAGGTATTATTATATTTGGGTGATATGTTTGGATTACATATATTGGTGTTTCGAACATTGGCAGAGGAAACACTGAATTTGTTTTTTGTACCATTATGTAGAGTGTTGGAAAATTGTGGCTTTATTGGTAGTTGTGTGACGTACCGGCCATTATTTGATCGAGTAGTTGTGGGTTTGTAGAAGTCTTCACAATACTGATCTTCTGGAATCGTTATAAGGGGGCGTTTTTCTAACTCCCGAAATTTCCTTAATTGTGAATTAAGCGATTCTTTGGAATGTTTGTCAACTTGAGTTGTTGATGTGGAAACTGGTTCTGTAACTAGTCCACTTAGAATCCAACCAAATATAGTGTTTTGGGCTAGAAGGGTGGTTGAAATTTTTTCAACACCTTAAAGTATTATTTGCGGTATAAGGTCGCTGCCTATTAGAATATCTATTTGAGCGGGGGCGTTGCAGTTGGCATCTGCTAGCTTTAGGTGTGAAACCTTTTGCCAATGCTTGCTATTTATGTGATAGCTTGGAAGCATGTTAGTAAGTTGCGGTAGAACTATAGCTTCTGCTACAATTCGCTTATCCGCTTGGGGGGAAATTAGGGTAATGGGACAGATTTTATTTGAGTTTTGGACTACTCTTCCGCCCATTCCCGTAATTTTAAAATTTGATTGTTTTGTTGGCAGTTGTAGCCTATTTTGTGCCCTAGACGCTATGAAAGATCGTTGTGATCCTTGGTCTAATAGGGCTTTAAGTTTGTAGAGTTCTCCTCGATGTTCGATGGAGATGACTGCTGTGGGTAGTAATACCCTATTTTGTATTTCGCTGTGTAGCGTTTGAGTGTTTTGTGCCTTTGAGCAAGGTGTATTTTGGCAATGTTCGGGATTTTGGTTTTTAAGAGTTGTTGTTACAACTAAACCTGTGGTTCTTTTTGTATAAGCGCTTTTTTGGGGTGATATGGGAAATTGGCTGTAATGAAGCATTGTGTGATGTCTTTTTCGACAGTAGATGCAATTGAATTTGCTTTTACAATTTTTATGAGTATAAGTATATGACAAGCAATTTGTACATAATCTTTTTGATCTTATAAAATTGTTTCTTTCGTGAATTTTTAATTTTTTAAATATCTCGCAAGATTGTAGTTTATGCCCTCTCGTGCATAGTTCGCATGACGTATGATTGTTCTGTTCAGATGTGAACGATTGCGTTTTGTACAAGCTTCTGTTTAATTTGTTTTTGTTACTAGCTTGGGGTCTATTGAAGCTTCTTTTTAGGTCGTGTTGTACATTTTTGTTTTAATTAGCTTTTTGTCTACCCTTTCAGCGATTTCGTACTGGGTAGTAAGAAAGTCTTTCATTTGTTGCCACGTGGGCAATTTCTTTTTGAATTTTAGGCAAGTTTATTAGTGTCGTTACTTGTTTATCGACCAATATTCTTTCGTTTTCGAATCTTGATTTAAGAGCTTCCCAAGCCAAATTGAAATTGTCGTCATTTAGTGCGAACTGTTTGACTATGACGCCTGCTTGACCTTTTGTTTTGTATCGGAGGTGATACAATTTCTGCGCTTTTGATAATTTTGGATGGTTGATATATACGGCAGTGAACATGTCCCGGAAGGACGGCCATTCTTCATAACCTCCATAAAATATTTCTGTGTCACATGCGGGCACCTCGAGATGGATGCCTGAACTTGCCTCTTGACTTAGAATTTGTGGCAGCTCTACTCTCGGATGTGGAGTAGGTGCAATCGCTTTTATTAGCTTTAATTGATCAGAAATCATAGCTTTTCCTTCTTCGTACTGGTCTAAACAGTTTTCGTATAGTGCGTAAGCCGATGATTTAAAATCGTATGGTAGATCTGAATTGTCATAATCTACTATGGCGTCGTGAGCCGTTTGGAGACGAGTCCAAAAATTGTCAATATTTTGTTTTTTTATTTCCAATAACGATTCAGAGATGTCTTGAATCGGTGAAGATGAAAATCGAGTGCAGTATCGTGTTAATCTGTCACTCTCAGAAATGAATTTGGTGGCACAAATATTTTTGCCTTTTATTTGCTTTGTTGTAACCTGTCTTGCGCGTGTAGCTTGTGCAGGTGTAATTTGATTTTTATCGTCATTAACCATTTTTGTTATGTTTTTTATTACTATATGTGTCAAAGTTAATTAAAATTTTCTCAGTGTAAACTGATTTAAACGCAGCAATAAATGATAATTAATACCGAATACTCTTTTACGTATACTTGTATACGAGTTTTTTTCGGACTAGATAAATATTTAAATACGAAATAAATTTTTTAATTTGTATTTTATTTTAAATATTTTGTTGTGAGTGTAATTTAAATTTTCTTAATTTAGTTATTAAGAATCGCACTTTTAATTTAACAATACTTTTAAGTCCTTATGTTGGTGTATTTAGGTACACCCTAATAGACGGACTTGTTAGAATATATTTATGTGCTCGTGAAAATGAGAGCTCGTTAAAGAGATCAATACACTTTGTACATAAGTATGCACGGATTGTTTGTGCGTATGTGTGTATATTTTCTAATGCAATTGAGAGCTCGTTGAAGAGATCAATGTGCTTTTAGTTTTTTATGTACGCAATCCTGGTTGTTTGTTACAAGGGGTATGGCGGGGTGTATGCCAATGTGGACTTTGAAAATATGTACAACTATAATTGTATATGTTTTAATATGTGTATATTTATACTCTCGCAACCTGTTGCTACAGAGTATAATAGTTTTGTTCACCTAACGGTTGTTTGTATCACCTAAAACTAATCGAGTTAGATATAGGGTTATATATATATAAATGATCAGGATGAAGAGACGAGTTGAAATCCGGGTGACTGTCTGTCCGTCCGTCCGTCTGTCCGTCCGTCTGTCCGTCTGTCCGTCCGTCCGTGCAAGCTCTAACTTGAGTAAAAATTGAGATATCTTTATGAAACTTGGTAGACATGTTTCATGGTACCGTGAGACGGTTGGTATTGCAGTTGGGCGTAATCGGACCACTGCCACGCCCACAAAACGCCATTAATCAAAAACAAATAACTTGCCATAACTAAGCTCCGCAATAAGGTACAAGACTGTTATTTGGTACACAGGATCACATTAGGGAGGGGCATCTGCAGTTAAAATTTTTTTTAAAAAAGTGGGCGTGGTCCCGCCTCTAATAGGTTTAATGTGCATATCTCCTAAACCGCTAATGCTATAATAACAAAATTCACTGGAAGCAAATATTTTTAGCACTTCTATTGACGGTGTGAAAATAGTTGAAATCGGGTGGCAACTCCGCCCACTCCCCATATAACGGTACTGTTAAAAACTACTAAAAGCGCGATAAATCAAGCACTAAATACGCCAGAGTCATTAAATTTTATCTCTGGGATGGTATGAGATGACTTTATAGGAACCGCGTTCAAAATTAGACAGTGGGCGTGGCACAGCCCACTTTTAGGTGAAAACCCATATCTTGAGATCTGCTTAACCGATTTCAACCAAATTCGGTGCATAACGTTCTTTTCATGTTTCTATGTCACAGTGCAAAAATGGGCGAAATCGGACTACAACCACGCCTACTTTCCATATAACACCATTTTAAATTCCATTTGATTATTTCACTTTCCACTATGCAAATCAGGCAACAATGACTGTATCGGGATAAAACTTTGCGTGAATAATGCGATTAAAGTATGCCACCTTGTGGCCAAAAATTGTCTAAATCGAACCAAAACTGTTTAAGCCCCTAAGTACTAAATATGTGGACCCCAGTGCCTATAGTTGACTTTAACAAAACTTCGTCTCTAGAACATTCTGGTAACTACGAAAGGTTATTGTCTAGTTGCTTCTGTCAGTTTATCGTCAATTCTGATTTGTTCTGGAATTCGTGTTCCTACAATATATTCTCTCCAATAGCGAATAATTTGAAGCAGAGAAAACGGGACATTAAGACAGGCAATTAAAGTTAGCTAAAAATCTGAAGGCTAGTAATATTGCCATGGAGACTGAACATTGTTAATATTTAGCAATTGATGTCTAAATATAATTCCAGCCATACATTGATAGAAATAAACTTTCATTTTGATGGTTTGACAGGACTATTTGCATACAAATTTTGAAGAGGTTATGCGTGTACATGTTAGCTTAGGTGGCATGATGCCAACAAAGCTGAAATGCCAATGTGTAAATTTTGTACTTAAACTGCAACTATTCAAAACATAAATTTTACCAAAACATGGGAAAAAAGCAATTAAATACATCCGTATCTATGTATATGTATGGTTAATAGTTTAGATAATTGTAAGCATACATTGCTCATGTTTCATTAATGAATTTGTAAATAAACTTTACGTAACAATTATTTAATTCTAAAAATGTGAAATCTTGTTTTTCCAAAAAGTACATTTGTAGAAGAAAGTAGATTTCACCTCCTCAACTTTGTCATTTAACTGGAGTGAGGAAGTTTTGACGTTCCGCAAGTGGGACGATTGAAACGGCCAGATTGAAACTACTAAATATATATGCAAATGGTGGGATTTTTTGCGGCCGTTCAAAATTACCAATAAAAAATGTAAAACAATATAATATACAAAAAAAAAATTAGTTTTAAATGTATCCGATGAAATGTTTTTGTGATGTGATGTATAATGGTGAATACTTAGACGCTCTCACTAAGTATTGTAAACAAAAACGCCCGTTTAATTTGTATACATAAGCTTAATAAATTTTTATTTATTAACGCTTAGGTTTAAATCAATTATAAAATATTTATAATGCGTTTGCAAACGCTGTACGCCTAGAAATACGGATCGAAATCAGGGAACGTTGAAAGCTGAAGCCGTTGAATCCGATTAGGCACAAAGATGAGCCAAACTGAGATCGATGTGGGGCTCAGGCGCGTTGACGAAAGGAATTGGATGTAGCGCGCAGGCTTGTGGTTGGCGGAAAAACGAATTAAAATAGCAAGCAGAAACCGTGTTGACTGACGTGTATATTTGAATGATGTGTGTGCGATGATCAGTCCTTTTTGTTAAGTTGCTGTATGGTGTGTCATCATGTGTAGTGTTCTCAAAAGTTGAGTGTGGTGTGGTGCGTCTGTGAGTGTTTTCAGGTGTGGTGCGTTACATTAGGGTGCGTCAATTTTTCGCGGAGTGTGGTGTGTTTATTTACTGAGGCTTAGCTCATTTAAACATCCTGGGCCCCCTAGGAAAATATTTTGCCTAGTATTACCCATATTGGCTGTAAATGTTGGAAGTATTTCGGCATGCTGCTGGTAGAGTAGCCGAGGGCGCAGAATATTAAGTGTAAGATTTTGGTTTAAATCGATTTTAAAGTACCATGGGTATTAATGCTTAATGTAAGCAAATTTATTTTGCGTGTTTATTGATTCACTATTTTGACGACTTGTTATTATAGTAATAGTATATGAGTTTTTGTGTTTATAATTTTTATTGGCGGTTATTTACCATTTATTTATTATGACTAAGTAAGGATAGCGACTCCACACCTGGCTCAGATATGGCCAGAATGGGTGCTCCTTTGAAAACATTTGAAGAGGGATCTTGCGAGAGTAAGATTTATGATTTTTACCCACTTTTTTGAAGTGTGATTTGCAACTTTTAAAAGTGTTTGCTATAAACTACCCATGTGATGAGCGCTAAGATAGATGGGATAAGTGCGACCTTTGTTTTTTGTAAGATGAGGCACTGTATCGCATTGGGAGTATGGTAATCCCTAAACTTTATTGTTGAATTGTATTTGGGAATGTGGGTAATTATTCTGGGTGCTCGGGGGAACGGTCAATCGCTCAAGGATGTGAGTATCATCCAATTATGTGTATTGTGTCGCGCATGGACGAGTGTACGTGCAATTGGATACATGTTTTCTAAGCATAAAGTGTTTTTTCCAATCAGGCTAGAATAATTTCCTAATCGGAGTATCGAGATAATTTATATTTTGCCATGTTGAAATGCGTGTGGTAGTATACACAGTACTTATTTGGCATTACCACATAGCTCAATTTGAATTGGTGCGCAGTATGGATTTTCTGAGGCGTCGCCGAAGCAATCTGGTTTGCGTTGGTAATTTGGGAATAGTTCGCTCAACATGGTATTTGTAGTTGCAAAATTGCGGTAATATTATGTGTAAAGGGGGATCAGTTTTCTAAGCGAATATGTTTCGCTAGTTCGTCCCAGTTGGTTCCGTCTAGCCATAATTTTTTAGTCAGCACTTTTATCATTATTGGCGAAAGCCATCCTGCGGAGTCGAAATTTTGCCACAGAGGATAAAATTTGCCTCTTTGTTATTGGGGATAATGCAGGTATTGAATCAGTAGGATATTAAAACTAGACAGATTCATTGGATCCTCTGTATTTTTGTTGTACTGTCCTTTTAAAATTTAAGGAAATTGGTGTACAAAAAATTATCTTTTGGAATAGGTATTATTATATTTGGGTGATATGTTTGGATTACATATATTGGTGTTTCGAACATTGGCAGAGGAAACACTGAATTTGTTTTTTGTACCATTATGTAGAGTGTTGGAAAATTGTGGCTTTATTGGTAGTTGTGTGACGTACCGGCCATTATTTGATCGAGTAGTTGTGGGTTTGTAGAAGTCTTCACAATACTGATCTTCTGGAATCGTTATAAGGGGGCGTTTTTCTAACTCCCGAAATTTCCTTAATTGTGAATTAAGCGATTCTTTGGAATGTTTGTCAACTTGAGTTGTTGATGTGGAAACTGGTTCTGTAACTAGTCCACTTAGAATCCAACCAAATATAGTGTTTTGGGCTAGAAGGGTGGTTGAAATTTTTTCAACACCTTAAAGTATTATTTGCGGTATAAGGTCGCTGCCTATTAGAATATCTATTTGAGCGGGGGCGTTGCAGTTGGCATCTGCTAGCTTTAGGTGTGAAACCTTTTGCCAATGCTTGCTATTTATGTGATAGCTTGGAAGCATGTTAGTAAGTTGCGGTAGAACTATAGCTTCTGCTACAATTCGCTTATCCGCTTGGGGGGAAATTAGGGTAATGGGACAGATTTTATTTGAGTTTTGGACTACTCTTCCGCCCATTCCCGTAATTTTAAAATTTGATTGTTTTGTTGGCAGTTGTAGCCTATTTTGTGCCCTAGACGCTATGAAAGATCGTTGTGATCCTTGGTCTAATAGGGCTTTAAGTTTGTAGAGTTCTCCTCGATGTTCGATGGAGATGACTGCTGTGGGTAGTAATACCCTATTTTGTATTTCGCTGTGTAGCGTTTGAGTGTTTTGTGCCTTTGAGCAAGGTGTATTTTGGCAATGTTCGGGATTTTGGTTTTTAAGAGTTGTTGTTACAACTAAACCTGTGGTTCTTTTTGTATAAGCGCTTTTTTGGGGTGATATGGGAAATTGGCTGTAATGAAGCATTGTGTGATGTCTTTTTCGACAGTAGATGCAATTGAATTTGCTTTTACAATTTTTATGAGTATGAGTATATGACAAGCAATTTGTACATAATCTTTTTGATCTTATAAAATTGTTTCTTTCGTGAATTTTTAATTTTTTAAATATCTCGCAAGATTGTAGTTTATGCCCTCTCGTGCATAGTTCGCATGACGTATGATTGTTCTGTTCAGATGTGAACGATTGCGTTTTGTACAAGCTTCTGTTTAATTTGTTTTTGTTACTAGCTTGGGGTCTATTGAAGCTTCTTTTTAGGTCGTGTTGTACATTTTTGTTTTAATTAGCTTTTTGTCTACCCTTTCAGCGATTTCGTACTGGGTAGTAAGAAAGTCTTTCATTTGTTGCCACGTGGGGCATTTCTTTCGTGATGAGAGCGATTGCTCCCATAAAAGTAACGATTTTTTTGGTAATGCGGCGGTGCATATGTTTACCAGTATACGGTCCCAGCTGTCTGTGGGAATATTTTGTATCGATAGAACCGACAAACAATTAGAAACAGTGGATTGTAGTCTAACAAATTCTTCACTTGTTTCTTTTTGAATTTTAGGCAAGTTTATTAGTGTCGTTACTTGTTTATCGACCAATATTCTTTCGTTTTCGAATCTTGATTTAAGAGCTTCCCAAGCCAAATTGAAATTGTCGTCATTTAGTGCGAACTGTTTGACTATGACGCCTGCTTGACCTTTTGTTTTGTATCGGAGGTGATACAATTTCTGCGCTTTTGATAATTTTGGATGGTTGATATATACGGCAGTGAACATGTCCCGGAAGGACGGCCATTCTTCATAACCTCCATAAAATATTTCTGTGTCACATGCGGGCACCTCGAGATGGATGCCTGAACTTGCCTCTTGACTTAGAATTTGTGGCAGCTCTACTCTCGGATGTGGAGTAGGTGCAATCGCTTTTATTAGCTTTAATTGATCAGAAATCATAGCTTTTCCTTCTTCGTACTGGTCTAAACAGTTTTCGTATAGTGCGTAAGCCGATGATTTAAAATCGTATGGTAGATCTGAATTGTCATAATCTACTATGGCGTCGTGAGCCGTTTGGAGACGAGTCCAAAAATTGTCAATATTTTGTTTTTTTATTTCCAATAACGATTCAGAGATGTCTTGAATCGGTGAAGATGAAAATCGAGTGCAGTATCGTGTTAATCTGTCACTCTCAGAAATGAATTTGGTGGCACAAATATTTTTGCCTTTTATTTGCTTTGTTGTAACCTGTCTTGCGCGTGTAGCTTGTGCAGGTGTAATTTGATTTTTATCGTCATTAACCATTTTTGTTATGTTTTTTATTACTATATGTGTCAAAGTTAATGAAAATTTTCTCAGTGTAAACTGATTTAAACGCAGCAATAAATGATAATTAATACCGAATACTCTTTTACGTATACTTGTATACGAGTTTTTTTCGGACTAGATAAATATTTAAATACGAAATAAATTTTTTAATTTGTATTTTATTTTAAATATTTTGTTGTGAGTGTAATTTAAATTTTCTTAATTTAGTTATTAAGAATCGCACTTTTAATTTAACAATACTTTTAAGTCCTTATGTTGGTGTATTTAGGTACACCCTAATAGACGGACTTGTTAGAATATATTTATGTGCTCGTGAAAATGAGAGCTCGTTAAAGAGATCAATACACTTTGTACATAAGTATGCACGGATTGTTTGTGCGTATGTGTGTATATTTTCTAATGCAATTGAGAGCTCGTTGAAGAGATCAATGTGCTTTTAGTTTTTTATGTACGCAATCCTGGTTGTTTGTTACAAGGGGTATGGCGGGGTGTATGCCAATGTGGACTTTGAAAATATATACAACTATAATTGTATATGTTTTAATATGTGTATATTTATACTCTCGCAACCTGTTGCTACAGAGTATAATAGTTTTGTTCACCTAACGGTTGTTTGTATCACCTAAAACTAATCGAGTTAGATATAGGGTTATATATATATAAATGATCAGGATGAAGAGACGAGTTGAAATCCGGGTGACTGTCTGTCCGTCCGTCCGTCTGTCCGTCCGTCTGTCCGTCTGTCCGTCCGTCCGTGCAAGCTCTAACTTGAGTAAAAATTGAGATATCTTTATGAAACTTGGTAGACATGTTTCATGGTACCGTGAGACGGTTGGTATTGCAGTTGGGCGTAATCGGACCACTGCCACGCCCACAAAACGCCATTAATCAAAAACAAATAACTTGCCATAACTAAGCTCCGCAATAAGGTACAAGACTGTTATTTGGTACACAGGATCACATTAGGGAGGGGCATCTGCAGTTAAAATTTTTTTTAAAAAAGTGGGCGTGGTCCCGCCTCTAATAGGTTTAATGTGCATATCTCCTAAACCGCTAATGCTATAATAACAAAATTCACTGGAAGCAAATATTTTTAGCACTTCTATTGACGGTGTGAAAATAGTTGAAATCGGGTGGCAACTCCGCCCACTCCCCATATAACGGTACTGTTAAAAACTACTAAAAGCGCGATAAATCAAGCACTAAATACGCCAGAGTCATTAAATTTTATCTCTGGGATGGTATGAGATGACTTTATAGGAACCGCGTTCAAAATTAGACAGTGGGCGTGGCACAGCCCACTTTTAGGTGAAAACCCATATCTTGAGATCTGCTTAACCGATTTCAACCAAATTCGGTGCATAACGTTCTTTTCATGTTTCTATGTCACAGTGCAAAAATGGGCGAAACCGGACTACAACCACGCCTACTTTCCATATAACACCATTTTAAATTCCATCTGATTATTTCACTTTCCACTATGCAAATCAGGCAACAATGACTGTATCGGGATAAAACTTTGCGTGAATAATGCGATTAAAGTATGCCACCTTGTGGCCAAAAATTGTCTAAATCGAACCAAAACTGTTTAAGCCCCTAAGTACTAAATATGTGGACCCCAGTGCCTATAGTTGACTTTAACAAAACTTCGTCTCTAGAACATTCTGGTAACTACGAAAGGTTATTGTCTAGTTGCTTCTGTCAGTTTATCGTCAATTCTGATTTGTTCTGGAATTCGTGTTCCTACAATATATTCTCTCCAATAGCGAATAATTTGAAGCAGAGAAAACGGGACATTAAGACAGGCAATTAAAGTTAGCTAAAAATCTGAAGGCTAGTAATATTGCCATGGAGACTGAACATTGTTAATATTTAGCAATTGATGTCTAAATATAATTCCAGCCATACATTGATAGAAATAAACTTTCATTTTGATGGTTTGACAGGACTATTTGCATACAAATTTTGAAGAGGTTATGCGTGTACATGTTAGCTTAGGTGGCATGATGCCAACAAAGCTGAAATGCCAATGTGTAAATTTTGTACTTAAACTGCAACTATTCAAAACATAAATTTTACCAAAACATGGGAAAAAAGCAATTAAATACATCCGTATCTATGTATATGTATGGTTAATAGTTTAGATAATTGTAAGCATACATTGCTCATGTTTCATTAATGAATTTGTAAATAAACTTTACGTAACAATTATTTAATTCTAAAAATGTGAAATCTTGTTTTTCCCAAAAGTACATTTGTAGAAGAAAGTAGATTTCACCTCCTCAACTTTGTCATTTAACTGGAGTGAGGAAGTTTTGACGTGCCGCAAGTGGGACGATTGAAACGGCCAGATTGAAACTACTAAATATATATGCAAATGGTGGGATTTTTTGCGGCCGTTCAAAATTACCAATAAAAAATGTAAAACAATATAATATACAAAAAAAAAATTAGTTTTAAATGTATCCGATGAAATGTTTTTGTGATGTGATGTATAATGGTGAATACTTAGACGCTCTCACTAAGTATTGTAAACAAAAACGCCCGTTTAATTTGTATACATAAGCTTAATAAATTTTTATTTATTAACGCTTAGGTTTAAATCAATTATAAAATATTTATAATGCGTTTGCAAACGCTGTACGCCTAGAAATACGGATCGAAATCAGGGAACGTTGAAAGCTGAAGCCGTTGAATCCGATTAGGCACAAAGATGAGCCAAACTGAGATCGATGTGGGGCTCAGGCGCGTTGACGAAAGGAATTGGATGTAGCGCGCAGGCTTGTGGTTGGCGGAAAAACGAATTAAAATAGCAAGCAGAAACCGTGTTGACTGACGTGTATATTCGAATGATGTGTGTGCGATGATCAGTCCTTTTTGTTAAGTTGCTGTATGGTGTGTCATCATGTGTAGTGTTCTCAAAAGTTGAGTGTGGTGTGGTGCGTCTGTGAGTGTTTTCAGGTGTGGTGCGTTACATTAGGGTGCGTCAATTTTTCGCGGAGTGTGGTGTGTTTATTTACTGAGGCTTAGCTCATTTAAACATCCTGGGCCCCCTAGGCAAATATTTTGCCTAGTATTACCCATATTGGCTGTAAATGTTGGAAGTATTTCGGCATGCTGCTGGTAGAGTAGCCGAGGGCGCAGAATATTAAGTGTAAGATTTTGGTTTAAATCGATTTTAAAGTACCATGGGTATTAATGCTTAATGTAAGCAAATTTATTTTGCGTGTTTATTGATTCACTATTTTGACGACTTGTTATTATAGTAATAGTATATGAGTTTTTGTGTTTATAATTTTTATTGGCGGTTATTTACCATTTATTTATTATGACTAAGTAAGGATAGCGACTCCACACCTGGCTCAGATATGGCCAGAATGGGTGCTCCTTTGAAAACATTTGAAGAGGGATCTTGCGAGAGTAAGATTTATGATTTTTACCCACTTTTTTGAAGTGTGATTTGCAACTTTTAAAAGTGTTTGCTATAAACTACCCATGTGATGAGCGCTAAGATAGATGGGATAAGTGCGACCTTTGTTTTTTGTAAGATGAGGCACTGTATCGCATTGGGAGTATGGTAATCCCTAAACTTTATTGTTGAATTGTATTTGGGAATGTGGGTAATTATTCTGGGTGCTCGGGGGAACGGTCAATCGCTCAAGGATGTGAGTATCATCCAATTATGTGTATTGTGTCGCGCATGGACGAGTGTACGTGCAATTGGATACATGTTTTCTAAGCATAAAGTGTTTTTTCCAATCAGGCTAGAATAATTTCCTAATCGGAGTATCGAGATAATTTATATTTTGCCATGTTGAAATGCGTGTGGTAGTATACACAGTACTTATTTGGCATTACCACATAGCTCAATTTGAATTGGTGCGCAGTATGGATTTTCTGAGGCGTCGCCGAAGCAATCTGGTTTGCGTTGGTAATTTGGGAATAGTTCGCTCAACATGGTATTTGTAGTTGCAAAATTGCGGTAATATTATGTGTAAAGGGGGATCAGTTTTCTAAGCGAATATGTTTCGCTAGTTCGTCCCAGTTGGTTCCGTCTAGCCATAATTTTTTAGTCAGCACTTTTATCATTATTGGCGAAAGCCATCCTGCGGAGTCGAAATTTTGCCACAGAGGATAAAATTTGCCTCTTTGTTATTGGGGATAATGCAGGTATTGAATCAGTAGGATATTAAAACTAGACAGATTCATTGGATCCTCTGTATTTTTGTTGTACTGTCCTTTTAAAATTTAAGGAAATTGGTGTACAAAAAATTATCTTTTGGAATAGGTATTATTATATTTGGGTGATATGTTTGGATTACATATATTGGTGTTTCGAACATTGGCAGAGGAAACACTGAATTTGTTTTTTGTACCATTATGTAGAGTGTTGGAAAATTGTGGCTTTATTGGTAGTTGTGTGACGTACCGGCCATTATTTGATCGAGTAGTTGTGGGTTTGTAGAAGTCTTCACAATACTGATCTTCTGGAATCGTTATAAGGGGGCGTTTTTCTAACTCCCGAAATTTCCTTAATTGTGAATTAAGCGATTCTTTGGAATGTTTGTCAACTTGAGTTGTTGATGTGGAAACTGGTTCTGTAACTAGTCCACTTAGAATCCAACCAAATATAGTGTTTTGGGCTAGAAGGGTGGTTGAAATTTTTTCAACACCTTAAAGTATTATTTGCGGTATAAGGTCGCTGCCTATTAGAATATCTATTTGAGCGGGGGCGTTGCAGTTGGCATCTGCTAGCTTTAGGTGTGAAACCTTTTGCCAATGCTTGCTATTTATGTGATAGCTTGGAAGCATGTTAGTAAGTTGCGGTAGAACTATAGCTTCTGCTACAATTCGCTTATCCGCTTGGGGGGAAATTAGGGTAATGGGACAGATTTTATTTGAGTTTTGGACTACTCTTCCGCCCATTCCCGTAATTTTAAAATTTGATTGTTTTGTTGGCAGTTGTAGCCTATTTTGTGCCCTAGACGCTATGAAAGATCGTTGTGATCCTTGGTCTAATAGGGCTTTAAGTTTGTAGAGTTCTCCTCGATGTTCGATGGAGATGACTGCTGTGGGTAGTAATACCCTATTTTGTATTTCGCTGTGTAGCGTTTGAGTGTTTTGTGCCTTTGAGCAAGGTGTATTTTGGCAATGTTCGGGATTTTGGTTTTTAAGAGTTGTTGTTACAACTAAACCTGTGGTTCTTTTTGTATAAGCGCTTTTTTGGGGTGATATGGGAAATTGGCTGTAATGAAGCATTGTGTGATGTCTTTTTCGACAGTAGATGCAATTGAATTTGCTTTTACAATTTTTATGAGTATGAGTATATGACAAGCAATTTGTACATAATCTTTTTGATCTTATAAAATTGTTTCTTTCGTGAATTTTTAATTTTTTAAATATCTCGCAAGATTGTAGTTTATGCCCTCTCGTGCATAGTTCGCATGACGTATGATTGTTCTGTTCAGATGTGAACGATTGCGTTTTGTACAAGCTTCTGTTTAATTTGTTTTTGTTACTAGCTTGGGGTCTATTGAAGCTTCTTTTTAGGTCGTGTTGTACATTTTTGTTTTAATTAGCTTTTTGTCTACCCTTTCAGCGATTTCGTACTGGGTAGTAAGAAAGTCTTTCATTTGTTGCCACGTGGGGCATTTCTTTCGTGATGAGAGCGATTGCTCCCATAAAAGTAACGATTTTTTTGGTAATGCGGCGGTGCATATGTTTACCAGTATACGGTCCCAGCTGTCTGTGGGAATATTTTGTATCGATAGAACCGACAAACAATTAGAAACAGTGGATTGTAGTCTAACAAATTCTTCACTTGTTTCTTTTTGAATTTTAGGCAAGTTTATTAGTGTCGTTACTTGTTTATCGACCAATATTCTTTCGTTTTCGAATCTTGATTTAAGAGCTTCCCAAGCCAAATTGAAATTGTCGTCATTTAGTGCGAACTGTTTGACTATGACGCCTGCTTGACCTTTTGTTTTGTATCGGAGGTGATACAATTTCTGCGCTTTTGATAATTTTGGATGGTTGATATATACGGCAGTGAACATGTCCCGGAAGGACGGCCATTCTTCATAACCTCCATAAAATATTTCTGTGTCACATGCGGGCACCTCGAGATGGATGCCTGAACTTGCCTCTTGACTTAGAATTTGTGGCAGCTCTACTCTCGGATGTGGAGTAGGTGCAATCGCTTTTATTAGCTTTAATTGATCAGAAATCATAGCTTTTCCTTCTTCGTACTGGTCTAAACAGTTTTCGTATAGTGCGTAAGCCGATGATTTAAAATCGTATGGTAGATCTGAATTGTCATAATCTACTATGGCGTCGTGAGCCGTTTGGAGACGAGTCCAAAAATTGTCAATATTTTGTTTTTTTATTTCCAATAACGATTCAGAGATGTCTTGAATCGGTGAAGATGAAAATCGAGTGCAGTATCGTGTTAATCTGTCACTCTCAGAAATGAATTTGGTGGCACAAATATTTTTGCCTTTTATTTGCTTTGTTGTAACCTGTCTTGCGCGTGTAGCTTGTGCAGGTGTAATTTGATTTTTATCGTCATTAACCATTTTTGTTATGTTTTTTATTACTATATGTGTCAAAGTTAATGAAAATTTTCTCAGTGTAAACTGATTTAAACGCAGCAATAAATGATAATTAATACCGAATACTCTTTTACGTATACTTGTATACGAGTTTTTTTCGGACTAGATAAATATTTAAATACGAAATAAATTTTTTAATTTGTATTTTATTTTAAATATTTTGTTGTGAGTGTAATTTAAATTTTCTTAATTTAGTTATTAAGAATCGCACTTTTAATTTAACAATACTTTTAAGTCCTTATGTTGGTGTATTTAGGTACACCCTAATAGACGGACTTGTTAGAATATATTTATGTGCTCGTGAAAATGAGAGCTCGTTAAAGAGATCAATACACTTTGTACATAAGTATGCACGGATTGTTTGTGCGTATGTGTGTATATTTTCTAATGCAATTGAGAGCTCGTTGAAGAGATCAATGTGCTTTTAGTTTTTTATGTACGCAATCCTGGTTGTTTGTTACAAGGGGTATGGCGGGGTGTATGCCAATGTGGACTTTGAAAATATATACAACTATAATTGTATATGTTTTAATATGTGTATATTTATACTCTCGCAACCTGTTGCTACAGAGTATAATAGTTTTGTTCACCTAACGGTTGTTTGTATCACCTAAAACTAATCGAGTTAGATATAGGGTTATATATATATAAATGATCAGGATGAAGAGACGAGTTGAAATCCGGGTGACTGTCTGTCCGTCCGTCCGTCTGTCCGTCCGTCTGTCCGTCTGTCCGTCCGTCCGTGCAAGCTCTAACTTGAGTAAAAATTGAGATATCTTTATGAAACTTGGTAGACATGTTTCATGGTACCGTGAGACGGTTGGTATTGCAGTTGGGCGTAATCGGACCACTGCCACGCCCACAAAACGCCATTAATCAAAAACAAATAACTTGCCATAACTAAGCTCCGCAATAAGGTACAAGACTGTTATTTGGTACACAGGATCACATTAGGGAGGGGCATCTGCAGTTAAAATTTTTTTTAAAAAAGTGGGCGTGGTCCCGCCTCTAATAGGTTTAATGTGCATATCTCCTAAACCGCTAATGCTATAATAACAAAATTCACTGGAAGCAAATATTTTTAGCACTTCTATTGACGGTGTGAAAATAGTTGAAATCGGGTGGCAACTCCGCCCACTCCCCATATAACGGTACTGTTAAAAACTACTAAAAGCGCGATAAATCAAGCACTAAATACGCCAGAGTCATTAAATTTTATCTCTGGGATGGTATGAGATGACTTTATAGGAACCGCGTTCAAAATTAGACAGTGGGCGTGGCACAGCCCACTTTTAGGTGAAAACCCATATCTTGAGATCTGCTTAACCGATTTCAACCAAATTCGGTGCATAACGTTCTTTTCATGTTTCTATGTCACAGTGCAAAAATGGGCGAAACCGGACTACAACCACGCCTACTTTCCATATAACACCATTTTAAATTCCATCTGATTATTTCACTTTCCACTATGCAAATCAGGCAACAATGACTGTATCGGGATAAAACTTTGCGTGAATAATGCGATTAAAGTATGCCACCTTGTGGCCAAAAATTGTCTAAATCGAACCAAAACTGTTTAAGCCCCTAAGTACTAAATATGTGGACCCCAGTGCCTATAGTTGACTTTAACAAAACTTCGTCTCTAGAACATTCTGGTAACTACGAAAGGTTATTGTCTAGTTGCTTCTGTCAGTTTATCGTCAATTCTGATTTGTTCTGGAATTCGTGTTCCTACAATATATTCTCTCCAATAGCGAATAATTTGAAGCAGAGAAAACGGGACATTAAGACAGGCAATTAAAGTTAGCTAAAAATCTGAAGGCTAGTAATATTGCCATGGAGACTGAACATTGTTAATATTTAGCAATTGATGTCTAAATATAATTCCAGCCATACATTGATAGAAATAAACTTTCATTTTGATGGTTTGACAGGACTATTTGCATACAAATTTTGAAGAGGTTATGCGTGTACATGTTAGCTTAGGTGGCATGATGCCAACAAAGCTGAAATGCCAATGTGTAAATTTTGTACTTAAACTGCAACTATTCAAAACATAAATTTTACCAAAACATGGGAAAAAAGCAATTAAATACATCCGTATCTATGTATATGTATGGTTAATAGTTTAGATAATTGTAAGCATACATTGCTCATGTTTCATTAATGAATTTGTAAATAAACTTTACGTAACAATTATTTAATTCTAAAAATGTGAAATCTTGTTTTTCCCAAAAGTACATTTGTAGAAGAAAGTAGATTTCACCTCCTCAACTTTGTCATTTAACTGGAGTGAGGAAGTTTTGACGTTCCGCAAGTGGGACGATTGAAACGGCCAGATTGAAACTACTAAATATATATGCAAATGGTGGGATTTTTTGCGGCCGTTCAAAATTACCAATAAAAAATGTAAAACAATATAATATACAAAAAAAAAATTAGTTTTAAATGTATCCGATGAAATGTTTTTGTGATGTGATGTATAATGGTGAATACTTAGACGCTCTCACTAAGTATTGTAAACAAAAACGCCCGTTTAATTTGTATACATAAGCTTAATAAATTTTTATTTATTAACGCTTAGGTTTAAATCAATTATAAAATATTTATAATGCGTTTGCAAACGCTGTACGCCTAGAAATACGGATCGAAATCAGGGAACGTTGAAAGCTGAAGCCGTTGAATCCGATTAGGCACAAAGATGAGCCAAACTGAGATCGATGTGGGGCTCAGGCGCGTTGACGAAAGGAATTGGATGTAGCGCGCAGGCTTGTGGTTGGCGGAAAAACGAATTAAAATAGCAAGCAGAAACCGTGTTGACTGACGTGTATATTCGAATGATGTGTGTGCGATGATCAGTCCTTTTTGTTAAGTTGCTGTATGGTGTGTCATCATGTGTAGTGTTCTCAAAAGTTGAGTGTGGTGTGGTGCGTCTGTGAGTGTTTTCAGGTGTGGTGCGTTACATTAGGGTGCGTCAATTTTTCGCGGAGTGTGGTGTGTTTATTTACTGAGGCTTAGCTCATTTAAACATCCTGGGCCCCCTAGGCAAATATTTTGCCTAGTATTACCCATATTGGCTGTAAATGTTGGAAGTATTTCGGCATGCTGCTGGTAGAGTAGCCGAGGGCGCAGAATATTAAGTGTAAGATTTTGGTTTAAATCGATTTTAAAGTACCATGGGTATTAATGCTTAATGTAAGCAAATTTATTTTGCGTGTTTATTGATTCACTATTTTGACGACTTGTTATTATAGTAATAGTATATGAGTTTTTGTGTTTATAATTTTTATTGGCGGTTATTTACCATTTATTTATTATGACTAAGTAAGGATAGCGACTCCACACCTGGCTCAGATATGGCCAGAATGGGTGCTCCTTTGAAAACATTTGAAGAGGGATCTTGCGAGAGTAAGATTTATGATTTTTACCCACTTTTTTGAAGTGTGATTTGCAACTTTTAAAAGTGTTTGCTATAAACTACCCATGTGATGAGCGCTAAGATAGATGGGATAAGTGCGACCTTTGTTTTTTGTAAGATGAGGCACTGTATCGCTTTGGGAGTATGGTAATCCCTAAACTTTATTGTTGAATTGTATTTGGGAATGTGGGTAATTATTCTGGGTGCTCGGGGGAACGGTCAATCGCTCAAGGATGTGAGTATCTTCCAATTATGTGTATTGTGTCGCGCATGGACGAGTGTACGTGCAATTGGATACATGTTTTCTAAGCATAAAGTGTTTTTTCCAATCAGGCTAGAATAATTTCCTAATCGGAGTATCGAGATAATTTATATTTTGCCATGTTGAAATGCGTGTGGTAGTATACACAGTACTTATTTGGCATTACCACATAGCTCAATTTGAATTGGTGCGCAGTATGGATTTTCTGAGGCGTCGCCGAAGCAATCTGGTTTGCGTTGGTAATTTGGGAATAGTTCGCTCAACATGGTATTTGTAGTTGCAAAATTGCGGTAATATTATGTGTAAAGGGGGATCAGTTTTCTAAGCGAATATGTTTCGCTAGTTCGTCCCAGTTGGTTCCGTCTAGCCATAATTTTTTAGTCAGCACTTTTATCATTATTGGCGAAAGCCATCCTGCGGAGTCGAAATTTTGCCACAGAGGATAAAATTTGCCTCTTTGTTATTGGGGATAATGCAGGTATTGAATCAGTAGGATATTAAAACTAGACAGATTCATTGGATCCTCTGTATTTTTGTTGTACTGTCCTTTTAAAATTTAAGGAAATTGGTGTACAAAAAATTATCTTTTGGAATAGGTATTATTATATTTGGGTGACATGTTTGGATTACATATATTGGTGTTTCGAACATTGGCAGAGGAAACACTGAATTTGTTTTTTGTACCATTATGTAGAGTGTTGGAAAATTGTGGCTTTATTGGTAGTTGTGTGACGTACCGGCCATTATTTGATCGAGTAGTTGTGGGTTTGTAGAAGTCTTCACAATACTGATCTTCTGGAATCGTTATAAGGGGGCGTTTTTCTAACTCCCGAAATTTCCTTAATTGTGAATTAAGCGATTCTTTGGAATGTTTGTCAACTTGAGTTGTTGATGTGGAAACTGGTTCTGTAACTAGTCCACTTAGAATCCAACCAAATATAGTGTTTTGGGCTAGAAGGGTGGTTGAAATTTTTTCAACACCTTAAAGTATTATTTGCGGTATAAGGTCGCTGCCTATTAGAATATCTATTTGAGCGGGGGCGTTGCAGTTGGCATCTGCTAGCTTTAGGTGTGAAACCTTTTGCCAATGCTTGCTATTTATGTGATAGCTTGGAAGCATGTTAGTAAGTTGCGGTAGAACTATAGCTTCTGCTACAATTCGCTTATCCGCTTGGGGGGAAATTAGGGTAATGGGACAGATTTTATTTGAGTTTTGGACTACTCTTCCGCCCATTCCCGTAATTTTAAAATTTGATTGTTTTGTTGGCAGTTGTAGCCTATTTTGTGCCCTAGACGCTATGAAAGATCGTTGTGATCCTTGGTCTAATAGGGCTTTAAGTTTGTAGAGTTCTCCTCGATGTTCGATGGAGATGACTGCTGTGGGTAGTAATACCCTATTTTGTATTTCGCTGTGTAGCGTTTGAGTGTTTTGTGCCTTTGAGCAAGGTGTATTTTGGCAATGTTCGGGATTTTGGTTTTTAAGAGTTGTTGTTACAACTAAACCTGTGGTTCTTTTTGTATAAGCGCTTTTTTGGGGTGATATGGGAAATTGGCTGTAATGAAGCATTGTGTGATGTCTTTTTCGACAGTAGATGCAATTGAATTTGCTTTTACAATTTTTATGAGTATGAGTATATGACAAGCAATTTGTACATAATCTTTTTGATCTTATAAAATTGTTTCTTTCGTGAATTTTTAATTTTTTAAATATCTCGCAAGATTGTAGTTTATGCCCTCTCGTGCATAGTTCGCATGACGTATGATTGTTCTGTTCAGATGTGAACGATTGCGTTTTGTACAAGCTTCTGTTTAATTTGTTTTTGTTACTAGCTTGGGGTCTATTGAAGCTTCTTTTTAGGTCGTGTTGTACATTTTTGTTTTAATTAGCTTTTTGTCTACCCTTTCAGCGATTTCGTACTGGGTAGTAAGAAAGTCTTTCATTTGTTGCCACGTGGGGCATTTCTTTCGTGATGAGAGCGATTGCTCCCATAAAAGTAACGATTTTTTTGGTAATGCGGCGGTGCATATGTTTACCAGTATACGGTCCCAGCTGTCTGTGGGAATATTTTGTATCGATAGAACCGACAAACAATTAGAAACAGTGGATTGTAGTCTAACAAATTCTTCACTTGTTTCTTTTTGAATTTTAGGCAAGTTTATTAGTGTCGTTACTTGTTTATCGACCAATATTCTTTCGTTTTCGAATCTTGATTTAAGAGCTTCCCAAGCCAAATTGAAATTGTCGTCATTTAGTGCGAACTGTTTGACTATGACGCCTGCTTGACCTTTTGTTTTGTATCGGAGGTGATACAATTTCTGCGCTTTTGATAATTTTGGATGGTTGATATATACGGCAGTGAACATGTCCCGGAAGGACGGCCATTCTTCATAACCTCCATAAAATATTTCTGTGTCACATGCGGGCACCTCGAGATGGATGCCTGAACTTGCCTCTTGACTTAGAATTTGTGGCAGCTCTACTCTCGGATGTGGAGTAGGTGCAATCGCTTTTATTAGCTTTAATTGATCAGAAATCATAGCTTTTCCTTCTTCGTACTGGTCTAAACAGTTTTCGTATAGTGCGTAAGCCGATGATTTAAAATCGTATGGTAGATCTGAATTGTCATAATCTACTATGGCGTCGTGAGCCGTTTGGAGACGAGTCCAAAAATTGTCAATATTTTGTTTTTTTATTTCCAATAACGATTCAGAGATGTCTTGAATCGGTGAAGATGAAAATCGAGTGCAGTATCGTGTTAATCTGTCACTCTCAGAAATGAATTTGGTGGCACAAATATTTTTGCCTTTTATTTGCTTTGTTGTAACCTGTCTTGCGCGTGTAGCTTGTGCAGGTGTAATTTGATTTTTATCGTCATTAACCATTTTTGTTATGTTTTTTATTACTATATGTGTCAAAGTTAATGAAAATTTTCTCAGTGTAAACTGATTTAAACGCAGCAATAAATGATAATTAATACCGAATACTCTTTTACGTATACTTGTATACGAGTTTTTTTCGGACTAGATAAATATTTAAATACGAAATAAATTTTTTAATTTGTATTTTATTTTAAATATTTTGTTGTGAGTGTAATTTAAATTTTCTTAATTTAGTTATTAAGAATCGCACTTTTAATTTAACAATACTTTTAAGTCCTTATGTTGGTGTATTTAGGTACACCCTAATAGACGGACTTGTTAGAATATATTTATGTGCTCGTGAAAATGAGAGCTCGTTAAAGAGATCAATACACTTTGTACATAAGTATGCACGGATTGTTTGTGCGTATGTGTGTATATTTTCTAATGCAATTGAGAGCTCGTTGAAGAGATCAATGTGCTTTTAGTTTTTTATGTACGCAATCCTGGTTGTTTGTTACAAGGGGTATGGCGGGGTGTATGCCAATGTGGACTTTGAAAATATATACAACTATAATTGTATATGTTTTAATATGTGTATATTTATACTCTCGCAACCTGTTGCTACAGAGTATAATAGTTTTGTTCACCTAACGGTTGTTTGTATCACCTAAAACTAATCGAGTTAGATATAGGGTTATATATATATAAATGATCAGGATGAAGAGACGAGTTGAAATCCGGGTGACTGTCTGTCCGTCCGTCCGTCTGTCCGTCCGTCTGTCCGTCCGTCTGTCCGTCTGTCCGTCCGTCCGTGCAAGCTCTAACTTGAGTAAAAATTGAGATATCTTTATGAAACTTGGTAGACATGTTTCATGGTACCGTGAGACGGTTGGTATTGCAGTTGGGCGTAATCGGACCACTGCCACGCCCACAAAACGCCATTAATCAAAAACAAATAACTTGCCATAACTAAGCTCCGCAATAAGGTACAAGACTGTTATTTGGTACACAGGATCACATTAGGGAGGGGCATCTGCAGTTAAAATTTTTTTTAAAAAAGTGGGCGTGGTCCCGCCTCTAATAGGTTTAATGTGCATATCTCCTAAACCGCTAATGCTATAATAACAAAATTCACTGAAAGCAAATATTTTTAGCACTTCTATTGACGGTGTGAAAATAGTTGAAATCGGGTGGCAACTCCGCCCACTCCCCATATAACGGTACTGTTAAAAACTACTAAAAGCGCGATAAATCAAGCACTAAATACGCCAGAGTCATTAAATTTTATCTCTGGGATGGTATGAGATGACTTTATAGGAACCGCGTTCAAAATTAGACAGTGGGCGTGGCACAGCCCACTTTTAGGTGAAAACCCATATCTTGAGATTTGCTTAACCGATTTCAACCAAATTCGGTGCATAACGTTCTTTTCATGTTTCTATGTCACAGTGCAAAAATGGGCGAAATCGGACTACAACCACGCCTACTTTCCATATAACACCATTTTAAATTCCATCTGATTATTTCACTTTCCACTATGCAAATCAGGCAACAATGACTGTATCGGGATAAAACTTTGCGTGAATAATGCGATTAAAGTATGCCACCTTGTGGCCAAAAATTGTCTAAATCGAACCAAAACTGTTTAAGCCCCTAAGTACTAAATATGTGGACCCCAGTGCCTATAGTTGACTTTAACAAAACTTCGTCTCTAGAACATTCTGGTAACTACGAAAGGTTATTGTCTAGTTGCTTCTGTCAGTTTATCGTCAATTCTGATTTGTTCTGGAATTCGTGTTCCTACAATATATTCTCTCCAATAGCGAATAATTTGAAGCAGAGAAAACGGGACATTAAGACAGGCAATTAAAGTTAGCTAAAAATCTGAAGGCTAGTAATATTGCCATGGAGACTGAACATTGTTAATATTTAGCAATTGATGTCTCAATATAATTCCAGCCATACATTGATAGAAATAAACTTTCATTTTGATGGTTTGACAGGACTATTTGCATACAAATTTTGAAGAGGTTATGCGTGTACATGTTAGCTTAGGTGGCATGATGCCAACAAAGCTGAAATGCCAATGTGTAAATTTTGTACTTAAACTGCAACTATTCAAAACATAAATTTTACCAAAACATGGGAAAAAAGCAATTAAATACATCCGTATCTATGTATATGTATGGTTAATAGTTTAGATAATTGTAAGCATACATTGCTCATGTTTCATTAATGAATTTGTAAATAAACTTTACGTAACAATTATTTAATTCTAAAAATGTGAAATCTTGTTTTTCCAAAAAGTACATTTGTAGAAGAAAGTAGATTTCACCTCCTCAACTTTGTCATTTAACTGGAGTGAGGAAGTTTTGACGTTCCGCAAGTGGGACGATTGAAACGGCCAGATTGAAACTACTAAATATATATGCAAATGGTGGGATTTTTTGCGGCCGTTCAAAATTACCAATAAAAAATGTAAAACAATATAATATACAAAAAAAAAATTAGTTTTAAATGTATCCGATGAAATGTTTTTGTGATGTGATGTATAATGGTGAATACTTAGACGCTCTCACTAAGTATTGTAAACAAAAACGCCCGTTTAATTTGTATACATAAGCTTAATAAATTTTTATTTATTAACGCTTAGGTTTAAATCAATTATAAAATATTTATAATGCGTTTGCAAACGCTGTACGCCTAGAAATACGGATCGAAATCAGGGAACGTTGAAAGCTGAAGCCGTTGAATCCGATTAGGCACAAAGATGAGCCAAACTGAGATCGATGTGGGGCTCAGGCGCGTTGACGAAAGGAATTGGATGTAGCGCGCAGGCTTGTGGTTGGCGGAAAAACGAATTAAAATAGCAAGCAGAAACCGTGTTGACTGACGTGTATATTCGAATGATGTGTGTGCGATGATCAGTCCTTTTTGTTAAGTTGCTGTATGGTGTGTCATCATGTGTAGTGTTCTCAAAAGTTGAGTGTGGTGTGGTGCGTCTGTGAGTGTTTTCAGGTGTGGTGCGTTACATTAGGGTGCGTCAATTTTTCGCGGAGTGTGGTGTGTTTATTTACTGAGGCTTAGCTCAATTAAACATCCTGGGCCCCCTAGGCAAATATTTTGCCTAGTATTACCCATATTGGCTGTAAATGTTGGAAGTATTTCGGCATGCTGCTGGTAGAGTAGCCGAGGGCGCAGAATATTAAGTGTAAGATTTTGGTTTAAATCGATTTTAAAGTACCATGGGTATTAATGCTTAATGTAAGCAAATTTATTTTGCGTGTTTATTGATTCACTATTTTGACGACTTGTTATTATAGTAATAGTATATGAGTTTTTGTGTTTATAATTTTTATTGGCGGTTATTTACCATTTATTTATTATGACTAAGTAAGGATAGCGACTCCACACCTGGCTCAGATATGGCCAGAATGGGTGCTCCTTTGAAAACATTTGAAGAGGGATCTTGCGAGAGTAAGATTTATGATTTTTACCCACTTTTTTGAAGTGTGATTTGCAACTTTTAAAAGTGTTTGCTATAAACTACCCATGTGATGAGCGCTAAGATAGATGGGATAAGTGCGACCTTTGTTTTTTGTAAGATGAGGCACTGTATCGCATTGGGAGTATGGTAATCCCTAAACTTTATTGTTGAATTGTATTTGGGAATGTGGGTAATTATTCTGGGTGCTCGGGGGAACGGTCAATCGCTCAAGGATGTGAGTATCATCCAATTATGTGTATTGTGTCGCGCATGGACGAGTGTACGTGCAATTGGATACATGTTTTCTAAGCATAAAGTGTTTTTTCCAATCAGGCTAGAATAATTTCCTAATCGGAGTATCGAGATAATTTATATTTTGCCATGTTGAAATGCGTGTGGTAGTATACACAGTACTTATTTGGCATTACCACATAGCTCAATTTGAATTGGTGCGCAGTATGGATTTTCTGAGGCGTCGCCGAAGCAATCTGGTTTGCGTTGGTAATTTGGGAATAGTTCGCTCAACATGGTATTTGTAGTTGCAAAATTGCGGTAATATTATGTGTAAAGGGGGAACAGTTTTCTAAGCGAATATGTTTCGCTAGTTCGTCCCAGTTGGTTCCGTCTAGCCATAATTTTTTAGTCAGCACTTTTATCATTATTGGCGAAAGCCATCCTGCGGAGTCGAAATTTTGCCACAGAGGATAAAATTTGCCTCTTTGTTATTGGGGATAATGCAGGTATTGAATCAGTAGGATATTAAAACTAGACAGATTCATTGGATCCTCTGTATTTTTGTTGTACTGTCCTTTTAAAATTTAAGGAAATTGGTGTACAAAAAATTATCTTTTGGAATAGGTATTATTATATTTGGGTGACATGTTTGGATTACATATATTGGTGTTTCGAACATTGGCAGAGGAAACACTGAATTTGTTTTTTGTACCATTATGTAGAGTGTTGGAAAATTGTGGCTTTATTGGTAGTTGTGTGACGTACCGGCCATTATTTGATCGAGTAGTTGTGGGTTTGTAGAAGTCTTCACAATACTGATCTTCTGGAATCGTTATAAGGGGGCGTTTTTCTAACTCCCGAAATTTCCTTAATTGTGAATTAAGCGATTCTTTGGAATGTTTGTCAACTTGAGTTGTTGATGTGGAAACTGGTTCTGTAACTAGTCCACTTAGAATCCAACCAAATATAGTGTTTTGGGCTAGAAGGGTGGTTGAAATTTTTTCAACACCTTAAAGTATTATTTGCGGTATAAGGTCGCTGCCTATTAGAATATCTATTTGAGCGGGGGCGTTGCAGTTGGCATCTGCTAGCTTTAGGTGTGAAACCTTTTGCCAATGCTTGCTATTTATGTGATAGCTTGGAAGCATGTTAGTAAGTTGCGGTAGAACTATAGCTTCTGCTACAATTCGCTTATCCGCTTGGGGGGAAATTAGGGTAATGGGACAGATTTTATTTGAGTTTTGGACTACTCTTCCGCCCATTCCCGTAATTTTAAAATTTGATTGTTTTGTTGTCAGTTGTAGCCTATTTTGTGCCCTAGACGCTATGAAAGATCGTTGTGATCCTTGGTCTAATAGGGCTTTAAGTTTGTAGAGTTCTCCTCGATGTTCGATGGAGATGACTGCTGTGGGTAGTAATACCCTATTTTGTATTTCGCTGTGTAGCGTTTGAGTGTTTTGTGCCTTTGAGCAAGGTGTATTTTGGCAATGTTCGGGATTTTGGTTTTTAAGAGTTGTTGTTACAACTAAACCTGTGGTTCTTTTTGTATAAGCGCTTTTTTGGGGTGATATGGGAAATTGGCTGTAATGAAGCATTGTGTGATGTCTTTTTCGACAGTAGATGCAATTGAATTTGCTTTTACAATTTTTATGAGTATGAGTATATGACAAGCAATTTGTACATAATCTTTTTGATCTTATAAAATTGTTTCTTTCGTGAATTTTTAATTTTTTAAATAACTCGCAAGATTGTAGTTTATGCCCTCTCGTGCATAGTTCGCATGACGTATGATTGTTCTGTTCAGATGTGAACGATTGCGTTTTGTACAAGCTTCTGTTTAATTTGTTTTTGTTACTAGCTTGGGGTCTATTGAAGCTTCTTTTTAGGTCGTGTTGTACATTTTTGTTTTAATTAGCTTTTTGTCTACCCTTTCAGCGATTTCGTACTGGGTAGTAAGAAAGTCTTTCATTTGTTGCCACGTGGGGCATTTCTTTCGTGATGAGAGCGATTGCTCCCATAAAAGTAACGATTTTTTTGGTAATGCGGCGGTGCATATGTTTACCAGTATACGGTCCCAGCTGTCTGTGGGAATATTTTGTATCGATAGAACCGACAAACAATTAGAAACAGTGGATTGTAGTCTAACAAATTCTTCACTTGTTTCTTTTTGAATTTTAGGCAGGTTTATTAGTGTCGTTACTTGTTTATCGACCAATATTCTTTCGTTTTCGAATCTTGATTTAAGAGCTTCCCAAGCCAAATTGAAATTGTCGTCATTTAGTGCGAACTGTTTGACTATGACGCCTGCTTGACCTTTTGTTTTGTATCGGAGGGGATACAATTTCTGCGCTTTTGATAATTTTGGATGGTTGATATATACGGCAGTGAACATGTCCCGGAAGGACGGCCATTCTTCATAACCTCCATAAAATATTTCTGTGTCACATGCGGGCACCTCGAGATGGATGCCTGAACTTGCCTCTTGACTTAGAATTTGTGGCAGCTCTACTCTCGGATGTGGAGTAGGTGCAATCGCTTTTATTAGCTTTAATTGATCAGAAATCATAGCTTTTCCTTCTTCGTACTGGTCTAAACAGTTTTCGTATAGTGCGTAAGCCGATGATTTAAAATCGTATGGTAGATCTGAATTGTCATAATCTACTATGGCGTCATGAGCCGTTTGGAGACGAGTCCAAAAATTGTCAATATTTTGTTTTTTTATTTCCAATAACGATTCAGAGATGTCTTGAATCGGTGAAGATGAAAATCGAGTGCAGTATCGTGTTAATCTGTCACTCTCAGAAATGAATTTGGTGGCACAAATATTTTTGCCTTTTATTTGCTTTGTTGTAACCTGTCTTGCGCGTGTAGCTTGTGCAGGTGTAATTTGATTTTTATCGTCATTAACCATTTTTGTTATGTTTTTTATTACTATATGTGTCAAAGTTAATTAAAATTTTCTCAGTGTAAACTGATTTAAACGCAGCAATAAATGATAATTAATACCGAATACTCTTTTACGTATACTTGTATACGAGTTTTTTTCGGACTAGATAAATATTTAAATACGAAATAAATTTTTTAATTTGTATTTTATTTTAAATATTTTGTTGTGAGTGTAATTTAAATTTTCTTAATTTAGTTATTAAGAATCGCACTTTTAATTTAACAATACTTTTAAGTCCTTATGTTGGTGTATTTAGGTACACGGACTTGTTAGAATATATTTATGTGCTCGTGAAAATGAGAGCTCGTTAAAGAGATCAATACACTTTGTACATAAGTATGCACGGATTGTTTGTGCGTATGTGTGTATATTTTCTAATGCAATTGAGAGCTCGTTGAAGAGATCAATGTGCTTTTAGTTTTTTATGTACGCAATCCTGGTTGTTTGTTACAAGGGGTATGGCGGGGTGTATGCCAATGTGGACTTTGAAAATATGTACAACTATAATTGTATATGTTTTAATATGTGTATATTTATACTCTCGCAACCTGTTGCTACAGAGTATAATAGTTTTGTTCACCTAACGGTTGTTTGTATCACCTAAAACTAATCGAGTTAGATATAGGGTTATATATATATAAATGATCAGGATGAAGAGACGAGTTGAAATCCGGGTGACTGTCTGTCCGTCCGTCCGTCTGTCCGTCCGTCTGTCCGTCTGTCCGTCCGTCCGTGCAAGCTCTAACTTGAGTAAAAATTGAGATATCTTTATGAAACTTGGTAGACATGTTTCATGGTACCGTGAGACGGTTGGTATTGCAGTTGGGCGTAATCGGACCACTGCCACGCCCACAAAACGCCATTAATCAAAAACAAATAACTTGCCATAACTAAGCTCCGCAATAAGGTACAAGACTGTTATTTGGTACACAGGATCACATTAGGGAGGGGCATCTGCAGTTAAAATTTTTTTTAAAAAAGTGGGCGTGGTCCCGCCTCTAACAGGTTTAATGTGCATATCTCCTAAACCGCTAATGCTATAATAACAAAATTCACTGGAAGCAAATATTTTTAGCACTTCTATTGACGGTGTGAAAATAGTCGAAATCGGGTGGCAACTCCGCCCACTCCCCATATAACGGTACTGTTAAAAACTACTAAAAGCGCGATAAATCAAGCACTAAACACGCCAGAGTCATTAAATTTTATCTCTGGGATGGTATGAGATGACTTTATAGGAACCGCGTTCAAAATTAGACAGTGGGCGTGGCACAGCCCACTTTTAGGTGAAAACCCATATCTTGAGATCTGCTTAACCGATTTCAACCAAATTCGGTGCATAACGTTCTTTTCATGTTTCTATGTCACAGTGCAAAAATGGGCGAAATCGGACTACAACCACGCCTACTTTCCATATAACACCATTTTAAATTCCATCTGATTATTTCACTTTCCACTATGCAAATCAGGCAACAATGACTGTATCGGGATAAAACTTTGCGTGAATAATGCGATTAAAGTATGCCACCTTGTGGCCAAAAATTGTCTAAATCGAACCAAAACTGTTTAAGCCCCTAAGTACTAAATATGTGGACCCCAGTGCCTATAGTTGACTTTCTACCGAAAATATCAGCCAATCCACAAAGAAATCTCAAACGAGTATACTATTTGACTTTGCGAGAGTATAAAATGTTCGGTTACATCCGAACTTAGCCCTTCCTTACTTGTTAAATATTATTTTTGTTTGTGTGCAAGTGAGAGCTCGTTAGAGAGATCAATGCGTTTTTGTGTGGCTCGCAATCCTGCTTGCTTGTGTTTTAACAAGAACAAGAGGTTTTGCTTGAATAGATGTACATATGCGTATGTACTTTAGTTCTTGTAAAAAGAATATTTTATGTATTTATATATATATATATATATTTTTTTTTTAAGAGTTTTTTTTTTTTTTTGTTTACGTTTTAATAAAAAATAAAATTTAGGAAATTTTATTTCACTTTGTTTATTCATTCACAATTTGAAAATCACTTTTTAGTGAATGTTTAAAATTTGTATAGTTTAATATTACCCAGCGTAGGGTAGACAGGCAGATTCTATGCCGTATGATTATATTCGAAATTTATGATAATGGTTCCTTTTTTGGAAATTGATATTAAATAACTTTATAAGGTCCCAAAGTAGGGTATAAAGTTACAGATATATTAATTGCCGTTTGTGTATATAAATGTGTATGTATGTAGGTTCGCACAGCGAAGAGAGCGCGAAAGCAAAGTAAATAATGTGCAGGTATTTTACCGTATGTACATTGTAAATATATTTTTTTATGTATATATGTTTATTAAAAATATTATATATATTTAACGATATATAGAGATGTAATATATAAACGTTATTTCGATATGCATATATGTATGTTTGTTTGTTGTGTTTTTTTTTATTTCTCTGTCTTGTTTTAGGTTTGCTATTTTGCCTTTGCTTACTTTTTATATGCAATCCTGCTTATTGCTTTATTAAACACAAGGGGTATTGCTGGAGAAGCAATATATATATATATATGCAAGTATATACTTGAATTTTTGTTTTTTGTTTCTTGATGGTGTATTTGAATACACGAAGCTAATCATAAATAGGCATTGAATTATTTTTTTTTGTTAATAATATATATATTGTATTATATATATTTTACCGAACTGTTGTAGTTTGGTGAACGTATTTGTTATTACAGGTTCTATATATAATATTATATTTAAAACTGTAATTTTTACATACATATATGCATGATAAAATAAAGGAATAGGAAACGATACGACTCACTATGGGGTCCGCCAAGGGGTTTTGGGGCCAATATTGTATACCATATGTGTGTATGGTATACTTGTGTGTTGCTTTTTCCGCTTGTGGCTCTCTCCCAGTTTCTGCTTCGCTGTGTTGATTAGGCTGGTGTGGTTGTTGTTGTGTCCTTTTGAGGTGATTATGTTTTTTTTGTTAATTTTGACTCGCGCCCGTTTTCTTTTTAATTATGCATGTATTTTTGTTGTGGTTATGTTGCTATTCGCGCCCGTGTGAAATTTTGTGTTATTTCGCGCCCGTTGTTTTTGTTTTTTGATACTTGTTCTTTTTTACCTCTTGTACATATGTCTGTGTCACTCCACTCTTTCTTCTTCCTTTTTTTAAATTAACTTTTTAACAATTTGTTTTTCTTCTTTTATGTGTATATGTAAGTAGGTCGGTTCACTCCATAGCACTTTTTGTCACTTGTTATATGTATACATATATATATATATTTTTTTGTTCTTTCGTTTTTATAGGTTTTTTTTTTTTTGTTACTCCATAGTGCCGCTCACTATGGCTCGAAGGACCATGAATACTTAGACACTCCCACTAAGTATTGTAAACAAAAACGCCCGTTTAATTTGTATACATTAGCTTAATAAATTTTTATTTATTAACGCTTAGGTTTAAATCAATTATAAAATATTTATAATGCGTTTGCAAACGCTGTACGCGTAGAAATACGGATCGAAAACAGGGAACGTTGAAAGCTGAAGCCGTTGAATCCGATTAGGCGCAAAGATGAGCCAAACTGAGATCGATGTGGTGCTCAGGCGCGTTGACGAAAGGAATTGGATGTAGCGCGCAGGATTGTGGTTGGCGGAAAAACGAATAAAAATAGCAAGCAGAAACCGTGTTGACTGACGTGTATATTCGAATGATGTGTGTGCGATGATCCCGTCCTTTTTGTTAAGTTGCTGTGTGGTGTGTCATCATGTGTAGTGTTCTCAAAAGTTGAGTGTGGTGTGGTGCGTCTGTGAGTGTTTTCAGGTGTATTGCGTTACATTAGGGTGCGCCAATTTTTTGCGGAGTGTGGTGTGTTTATTTACTGAGGCTTAGCTCATTTAAACAAATGGTATTCATTTTCAGTTGAAAATTATTAAAAACTGTAAATTAAAAAAATTATATTAGAGCTAACAATCTAAATCATTTCATTAAGTATTGTTCATGCGACTTCTGATCCCGCGACATTTTGCAACTAAGAACACAATCCACCGTACAACATCATACAACAAAACATAACACAATGCAACATCAGACAATACCTACAACACACCATATCACTCAACAACACAATCATATACAATTAACCAAACACACTATACACCTACACCATACACCCACACTAAACTTGTTACATTATACATTATTTTTAAAAAAATATAAGAAAGTGAACTTGATATATAATAAAGTATTTTCAAAATATATATTAACGTGAAATTATGTACAGAGTTTAAAAATTAATTAAAGAGTTTTTAACTAAATGTAGTGCAATAGTGCAAGTGAGTATAACACCGCACCCAAGGTGAAAAAATAAGTGAAATCACCAAATGGTCCTTCGAGCCTCTTTCAAACGTACCTATCGAAAAAAAAGAAAAAACGTAAAAATTAAAGTGATTAATACTTATACAAACATAAAGTAAAAGAAAAAAAACCGAAAACTGAAAGGTCAAAAGTACTAATATAAGTACATATATGCATACCTAAATACATACTAACAGTGGTTAAATAAAATTGCAACAACGGGCGCGAAATCAATGGATATACAAAAGTAACACAAAAAATCACCAAACATTAAAAGCGGGCGCGATTTAACACAAACTAAGAGAAAAAATCAACATAAAGCACGGGTATAAATCCACAAAGCCCGCAGAGAGGTGGACAGTAACGCCCATTCAAAACCCCGGAGACAAAACAAAAAAAATTACAACAGAGAAAACCGAGCAAACAGAGAAGAAGTATACACATACATAAGTATTACTCCAAAAACCTCTTGGCGGCAAAAAAAGTGAGTTCATTCCAATTAAATTTGAAAATAGAGGCATTTTATGCACATATGTATGTTAATTTACAGTTTTATCGGTATTTCGTTGGAAATAAATAACGGCACAAAAAAACTGAAAAAGAAAAAAATATACGGTATCTGCCCAGCTTATTTTGTGTCTCCAAACACACCGTTATATTCTTCCAAAAAAAAAATGTTGTGCAAAGTCAAGTATTCCAACCTGCAATATTTCCAGCGATACCCCTTGGGTTAATCAAGCAACAAACAGGATAGCTTATAACACATAAGGCTAACAAAAACAAAAAAGAAACGCTTCGAGGAGTCTGGCGGATTGATCTTGCATCACCTTTGTTAACAAAATGTTTCACAACTTTGGTTCTTCCTGGTTTGGAATCGCGTTTATCAAATATGGATGAGTATCTGAGAAGAAGCTGTTAAGCCGTCTTTTGATGGTTTGCCTCTAATTCCTCGTTCCATGCGTTAATTTCGTTCGATATGTCGTTTTCCTCCATGGAATCTTCCTCAAGACCTATCTTGCAATTTATCACGGCCTCAATCTCTTGACACTGCCCTTATATAGCATCTTTAGAGAGTTTGATTGGTAACTTGCACTCATTAAGTACTCTTACTGGAACATGTTTATCTTGTCAAACAGTCCATGTGTATAATGGTATTAATTTTCAGTTGAAAATTATTAAAAACTGTAAATGACAAAAATTATATTAGAGCTAACAATCTAAATCGTTTTATTTAGTATTGTTCATGCGACTTCTGATCCCGCGACATTTTGCAACTAAGCACACAATCCACCGTACAACATCATACAACACAACTTAACACAATGCAACATCATACACCACCTACAACACAACCATATACAATTAACCAACCACACTATACACCTACACCATACACCCACACTAAACTTGTTACATTATACATTATTTTTAAAAAAATATAAGAAAGCGAACATGATATATAATAAAGTATTTTCAAAATATATATTATCGTTAAATTAAGTACAGAATTTAAAAATTAATTAAAGAACTTTTAACTTAATATAGTGCAATAGTGCAAGTGAGTATAACACCGCACCCAAGGTGAAAAAATAAGTGAAATCACTAAATGGTCCTTCGAGCCTCTTTCAAACGTACCTATCGAAAAAAAAGAAAAAACGTAAAAATTAAAGTGATTAATACTTATACAAACGTAAATTAAAATAAGTAAGGAAGGCCTAAGTTCGGATGAAACCGAACATTTTATACTTTCGCAAAGTCAAATGGTATACTCGTTTGAGATTTCTTTGTGGATTGGCTGATATTTTCGGTAGAAAGTCAACTATAGGCACTGGGGTCCACATATTTAGTACTTAGGGGCTTAAACAGTTTTGGTTCGATTTAGACAATTTTTGGTCACAAGGTGGCATACATTCAACGTATTATTCACGCAAAGTTTTACCCCGATATAATCATTGTTGCTTGATATGCATAGTGGAAAGTGAAAGAATCAGATGAAATTGAAAATGGTGTTATATGGGAAAAATGCGTGGTTAAAGTCCGATTTAGCCCATTTTCGCACTATAACATAGAAATATGAAAATAACGTTATGTACCGAATTCTGTTGAAATTGCTTAAGCAGATCTCAAGATATGGGTTTTCACCTAAAAGTGGGCTGTGCCACGCCCACTATGTAATTTTGAACGCGGTTCCTATAAAGTCATCTGATACCATCCCAGAGTAAAATTTAATGTCTCTGGCGTGTAAGTGCTTGATTTATCGCGCTTTTAGTAGTTTTTAACAGTACCGTTATATAAGGAGTGGGCGGAGTTGCTACCCGATTTCAACTATTTTCACACCGTCAATAGAAGTGCTTAAAACATTTGCTTCCAGTGAATTTTGTTATTAAAGCAATAGCGGTTAAGGAGATATGCACATTAAAAATTTTAACTGCAGATGCCCCTCCCTAATGTGATTCTGTGTACCAAATAACAGTCTTGTATCTTATTGCGGAGCTTAGTTATGGCAATTTATTTGTTTTTGATTAATGGCGTTTTGTGGGCGTGGCAGTGGTCCGATTACGCTCATCTGCAATACCAACCGTCTCACAGTACCAAGAAACATGTCTACCAAGTTTCATAAAGATATCTCAATTTTAACTCAAGTTACAGCTTGCACGGACGGACGGACAGAAAGTCACCCGGATTTCAACTGGTATCTTCATCCTGATCATTTATATATACATAACCCTATATCTAACTCTATTAGTTTTAGGTGATACAAACAACAAAACTATTATACTCTGTAGCAATAGGTTGCGAGAGTATAAAAATCACTAAAAATTAGAAACGGGCGCGATTTAACACAAACTAAGAGAAAAAATCAACAAAAAGCACGAGTATAAATCCACAAAGCACACAGAGAGGAGGAGTAACGCACAGGCAAAACCCCGGAGACAAAACAAAAAAAATTAAAACAGAGGAAACCGAGGAGCATAACAGAGAAGAGGCATACACATACATAAGTATTACTCCCAAAACCTCTTGGCGGCAAAAAAAGTGAGTCCATTCCAATTCAATTTGAAAATATAGGCATTTTATGCACATATGTACATATGTATGTTAACCTACAGTTAAATAAAGAAACAAAATAACTGAATAAATTATTTGCCTCTAGTTCCTCGTTCCATGCGTTAATTTCGTTCGATATGTCGTTTTCCTCTATGGCATTTTCCTCAAGACCTATTTTGCAATTTATCACGGCCTCAATCTCTTGACACTGCCCTTATATAGCTTCTTTGGAGAGTTTGATTGGTAACTTGCACTCATTAAGTACTCTTACTGGAACATGTTTATCTTCTCAAACAGTCCACGTGTATAATGTAAAAACTGTAAATGACAATACTATATTAGAGCTAACAATGTAAATAATTTTATTAAGTATTGTTCATGCGACTTCTGATCCCGCGACATTTTGCAACTAAGCACACAACCCACCGTACAACATCATGCAACACAACATAACACAATGCAACATCATACACCACCTACAACACACCATATCAATCAACAACACAACCATATACAATTAACCCACCACACTATACAAATACACCCACACTAAACTTGTTACATTATACATTATTTTTAAAAATATATAAGAAAACGAACTTGATATATAGTAAAGTATTTTCAAAATATATATTAACGTGAAATTAAGTACAGAATTTAAAAATTAATTAAAGAGTTTTTAATTATATGTAGTGGAATAGTGCAAGTGAGTATAACACCGCATGCAAGGTGAAAAAATAAGTGAAATCACCAAATGGTCCTTCGAGCCTCTTTCAAACGTACCTATCGACAAAAAAGAAAAAACGTAAAAATTAAAGTGATTAATACTTATACAAACATAAATTTAAAAAATAAAAAACCCAAAAACGGAAAGGTCAAAAGTACTAATATAAGTACATATATGCATACCTAAATACATACTAACAGTGGTTAAATAACATAAACATAAACACAAAAAATCACCAAAAATTAGAAACGGGCGCAATTTAACACAAATTAAGAGAAAAAATCAATATAAAGCACGGGTATAAATCCACAAAGCACGCAGAGAGGAGGACAGTAACGCACAGGCAAAACCCCGGAGACAAAACAAAAAAAATTAAAACAGAGGAAACCGAGGAAATAGAGAAGAAGCATACACATACATAAGTATTACTCCCAAAACCTCTTAACGGCAAAAAAGTGAGTCCATTCCAATTAAATTTGAAAATATAGGCATTTTATGCACATATGTACATATGTATGTTAATTTACAGTTTTATCGGTATTTCGTTGGAAATAAATAACGGAACAAAATAACTGAAAAAGAAAAAAAATATACAGCATCTGCCTCAGCTTATTTTGTGTCTCCAAACACACCGTTATATTCTTTCAAAAAAAAAATGTTTGCAAAGTCAAGTATTCCTACCTGCAATATTTCCAGCGATACCCCTTGGGTTAATCAAGCAACAAACAGGATCGCTTATAACGCATAAGGCTAACAAAAAATAAAACATATTACCGAAATATATATATATTATAAGGATTTATTTCAGCCTGTTTCAAAAAACATCTATACATTTCATCTGTTCTGCAAAATTCAAACTTTTTATTTTTTAATGTTCTTTTTATTTTAAAAACTCGGTTCTTTTTCGTGAGTTCACGGAGGCATGGAGGTACTAGCTACGCTGGTAAAACTTGAAACGAATCGTCTATAATAAGTACACAGCCCAAGGAAACTCCGCAATTTATGTAAATTTTTAGGAGTGGGGCAATATTTTACTGTCTCTATTTTTCATTAGCTGTGCAAATGCCCTCCGTTGTCACTTTGTGTCTTAAGTAACTAATTTTTTTCTTGAAAAGGGAACACTGTTTTGGACTCAGTTTTAGACCAGCGCTAGCTATCTGTTGGAAAACCTCTTCCAAGTTCTTAAGGTGTTCATCGAAGCTTTTACCTAATATGATGATATCGTTGAGTTATACCGAACAAGTCTTCCAGTGTAATCTTTTTAATACCTGGCCCATAAGTCTCTCAAAGGTAGCAGGAGCGTTACATTATTCAAAAGGCATTGCGGTAAATTGCCATAGACCATCTGCAACGCTGACTGTCTGTCTGTTTTCTTTGTTTTTCCTTTAAGTGTTGATAACCATTTTGTGCCTGATAACGAGTCCAGCGGTCATTGATTTTAGATAGTGGATAACTGTCTTTCTTCGTTACATCATTCAACCTTCTATAGTCCACACAGAATCTCATGTTGCCATCTTTCTTCTTCACAAGTACTGCAGATGATCCATACATGGACTCTCTGATGGTTCTATTACGGTCATTTCGCTTATTTCAAGTATGGTCTGGCTTTCAACTTCACGGTTTGCAAGAAACGCTTCGAAGAGTCTGGCGAATTGATCTTGCATCACCTGTGTTAACAAAATGTTTCACAAATTTGGTTCTTCCTGGTTTGGAATCGTGTTTATCATATATGGATGAGTATCTGAGAAGAAACTGTTAAGTCTTCTTTTGATGGTTTGCCTCTAGTTCCTCGTTCCATGCGTTAATTTCGTTCGATATGTCGTTTTCCTCCATGGAATCTTCCTTAAGATCTATTTTGTAATTTATCACGGCCTCAATCTCTTGACACTGCCCTTATATAGCATCTTTGGAGAGTTTGATTGGTAACTTACCCTCATTAAGTACTCTTACTGGAACATGTTTATCTTGTCAAACAGTCCACCGTTTGTTTGGCCAATAGTCTCCTTCTATTTCTGCCCAAACACCTGCTTCTGATTTTGGTAGGATCTGCTGGCTCTCTGTTGTCATCACTCGTCTAACGTTGTACTTATTATCGTAACAGAACATAAGTGGAGTTTCCATATTTGTATAGATTCTGTTCTTCATGTCAATTTTGATTTCTTGATTCGCTGGAAAGTCTACTTCAGTAATGACTTCGTCGACGATATCTGCCACTATCAAGTTGTGTAACACGGCTTCCTTTCCAATAACGATCTCGCACGTTACTTTTCCGAGAACTTGGATAACTTCTCCAGTTGAAATACGCAACTTTGCTCCAGATAATGCCTACCTGTAACTCACTCTTGGGTTCGATCACTGGTTTGTAAATAAAAGTCCCAATTTAATGGCTATAGACTTCTTAATCAACCAGATCATATCGAATTATTGGATGTGATGCGCCTGTATCCACAGTAATTATGCGCTTTTTGCCGCCTAGTTACGGTAACGTTATTCGTATTTCTGCTTATTTGTGAAATAGACATTACAGGGCATTTGCTTGCGGGAGCCTTCCTGTGGCCTTTTTCGCTGGCTCGCCAAGTTAGATTTAACATTTGCTTGATCTTCCTCAGCTCTGCGTTTACGTCCAACTGTTATATTGGACTGGTTAAAGTTGCGTGTAATATGGAACCTTTTTCCGCAGTTGAAGCATTTAACCTCACCATCATTTTTCTTTCGCGTTTCTGTAGATTTTTCCAGTGCTTTCTGCATGTTTTAAATTTTTCAAATAAATGGTTTACCCAAGTGTGTTCTTTTATTTCTACCGTATGAGCTTTAAATGTTCGACTGCTATGCAGAGGTGCAGTTTCCTGTGCCAGAGCATACGAAACGGGTTCCACAAACGTCAATTTGGGACATGCTAATGCAGCGAAGCGTGTAGGTCTGAATTTTCGTATCCTCGATGTATTTCCCGGATTTATGTGCATAAACAAAGTGACCTTACCTTTCAATCTCTCCTCAGGGAGTCAGCATTGCGCTGGCATTTGCGATATACGTGCATCCTGTTCTTTTCCCGTCTGCGATGTTATAGTGAAAATCCTGTTCATGTCCACAATCTTTGACGAGCATTGAGCCTCTTCCTTTGCTTCTATCTTCGTAGTTTTTTCCTTTAAAGTGAAACACATATTCAACGACATTAATGTTTTCTGTTTCCACGGCCTCTCATAACCTTGGTTGTAATTTGGACTTTATTTCATTTGTTGCTAAATCACGTTTTTCAGGCTCCTTTATGTTGTTGTGGAATCTTCAGTTCGTTAGACTTTGCCATTTTAAAACAATTCTCTCTTGGAAAATTTATTTGACAATCCCACTTCTGACACCAATTGTAACGGATTTCTCGATAAATCTTTTATCTTGTAACTCACTCTTGAGTTCGATCACTGGATTGTTAAATAAACGTGTTAATTTAATGCTATACACATTTCTTTATTTCTAATTTCAGCCACTTAACATTTGTACCTCTTCTTCTTACTAATAGCTTAATTGCTGTTTACACGACAACACTCTAATTAGGACTGTATTTCGTGCACAATCAGGCAGCCCTTTTATAGTAGATCTTTAACAAAACTTCGTCTCTAGAACATTCTGGTAACTACGAATTGTTATTGTCTAGTTGCTTCTGTCAGTTTATAGTCGATTCTGATTTGTTCTGGAATTCGTGTTCCTACAATATATTCTCACCAATAGCGAATAATTTGAGGCAGAGAAAACGGGACACCAAGACAGGCAATTAAAGTTAGCTAAAACTCTGAATGCTAGTAATATTGCCATGGAGACTGAACATTGTTAATGTTTAGCAATTGATGTTATTTTGGTGATTTGACAGGACTATTTGCATACAAATTTTGAAGAGGCTATGCTTGTACATGTAAGCTTAGGTGGCGTGATGCCAGCAATGCTGAAATGCCAATGTGTAAATTTTGTACCTAAACTGCAACTATTCAAAACATAAATTTTACCAAAACATGGAAAAAAAGCAATTAAATACATCCGTATGTATGTATATGTATGGTTAATAGTTTAGATAATTGTAAGCATACATAGCTCATGTATCATTAATGAATTTCTAAATAAACTTTACGTTACAATTTAATACTTAAAATGTGAAATCTTGTTTTTCCAAAAAGTACATTTGTAGAAGAAAATAGATTTCATCTCCTCAACTTTGTCAGTTGATTGGTTTGAGGAGGTTTTGACGTTCCGCAAGTGGGACGATTGAAACGGCCAGATTGAAACTACTAAATATATTTGAAAACGGTGGGATTTGTTGCCGCTGTTCAAAATCACCAATAAACAAGTAAGGAAGGGCTAAGTTCGGATGTAACCGAACATTTTATACTCTCGCAAAGTCAAATGGTATACTCGTTTGAGATTTCTTTGTGGATTGATTGATATTTTCGGTAGAAGGTCAACTATAGGCACTGGGGTCCACATATTTAGTACGATTTAGACAATTTTTGGCCACAAGGTGGCATACTTTAATCGCATTATTCACGCAAAGTTTTATCCCTATACAGTCATTGTTGCTTGATATGCATAGTGTTAAGTGAAAGAATCAGATGCTCATTTTCGCACTACATAGAAATATGAAAAGAACGTTATGCACCGAATTTGGTTGAAATCGGTTAAGCAGATCCCAAGATATGGGTTTTCACCTAAAAGTGGGCCGTGCCACGCCCACTGTCTAATTTTGAACGCAGTTCTTATAAAGTCATCTCATACCATCTCAGAGATAAAATTTAATGTCTCTGGCGTGCTTCGTGCTTGATTTATCGCGATTTTAGTAGTTTTTAACAGTACCGTTATATGGGGAGTGGGCGGAGTTGCCACCCGATCTCAACTATTTTCACACTGTAAATAGAAGTGCTTAAAACATTTGCTTCCAGTGAATATTATTATTATAGCATTAGCGGTTTAGGAGATATGCACATTAAAAATTTTAACTGCAGATGCCCCTCCCTAATGTGATCCTGTGTACCAAATAACAGTCTTGTATCGTATTGCGGAGCTTAGTTATAGCAATTTATTTGTTTTTGATTAATGGCGTTTTGTGGGCGTGACAGTGGTCCGATTACGCCCATCTGCAATACCAACCGTCTCACGGTACCAAAAAACATGTCTACCAAGTTTCATAAAGATATTTCAATTTTTACTCAAGTTACAACTTGCACGGACGGACAAGCGGACGGACGGACAGACAGTCACCCGGATTTCAACTGGTCTCTTCATCCTGATCATTTATATATACATAACCCTATATCTAACTCGATTAGTTTTAGGTGATACAAACAACCGTTAGGTGAACAAAACTATTATACTCTGTCGCAACAGGTTGCGAGAGTATAAAAATGTAAAATATTAAAATAAAATAAAAATTAATTTAAAATGTATCCGATGAAATGTTTTTGTGATGTGATGTATAATGGTATTAATTTTCAGTTGAAAATTATTAAAAACTGTAAATGACAAAAATTATATTAGAGCTAACAATCTAAATAATTTTATTAAGTATTGTTCATGCGACTTCTGATCCCGCGACATTTTGCAACTAAGCACACAATTCACCGTACAACATCATACAACACAACTTAACACAATGCAACATCATACACCACCTACAACACAACCATATACAATTAACCAACCACACTATACACCTACACCATACACCCACACTAAACTTGTTACATTATACATTATTTTTAAAAAAATTTTAGAAAGCGAACTTGATATATAATAAAGTATTTTCAAAATATATATTGATGTGAAATTAAGTACAGAATTTAAAAACTAATTAAAGAGTTTTTAACTAAATGTAGTGCAATAGTGCAAGTGAGTATAACACCGCACCCAGGTGAAAAAATAAGTGAGATCACCAAATGGTCCTTTGAGCCTTTTTCAAACGTACCTATCGAAAAAAAAAAACGTTAAAATTAAAGTGATTAATACTTATACAAACGTAAATTAAAAAAAAACCCAAAAACGGAAAGGTCAAAAGTACTAATATAAGTACATATATGCATACCTAAATACATACTAACAGTGGTTAAATAAAATTGCAACAACGGGCGTGAAATCAATGGATATACATAACTAACACAAAAAATCACCAAACATTAAAAGCGGGCGCAATTTAACACAAACTAAGAGAAAAAATCAACATAAAGCACAGGTATAAGTCCACAAAGCACGCAGAGAGGTGGACAGTAACGCACATTCAAAACCCCGGAGACAAAACAAAAAAAATTCAAAACAGAGAAGAAGCATACATAAGTATAACTCCCAAAACCTCTTGGCGGCAAAAAAAAGTGAGTCCATTCCAAATAATTTTGAAAATAGAGGCATTTTTGCACATATGTAAGTTCATATGTATGTTAATTCACAGTTTTATCGGTATTTCGTTGGAAATAAATAACGGAACAAAATAACTGAAAAAGAAAAAAATATACGGTATCTGCTTTAGCATATTTTGTGTCTCCAAACACACCGTTATATTCTTCCAAAAAAAAACCTGCAATATTTCCAGCGATACCTTTTGGGTTAATCAAGCAACAAACAGGATCGCTTATAACACATAAGGCTAACAAAAACAAAAAATGAAACATATTACAGAAATATATATATATTATAAGGATTTCTTTCAGCCTGTTTCAAAAGAATATAATAATTTCATCTGTTCCGCAAAATTCAAACTTTTTATATGTTAAGGTTCTTTTTATTTCAAAAACTCGGTCCTTTTTCGTGAGTTCATGGAGGCATGGAGGTACTAGCTACGCTGGCAAAACTTGAAACGAATCGTCGATAATAAGTACACAGTCCAAGGAAACTCCGCAATTCATGTAAATTTTTAGGAGTGGGGCAATATTTTACTGTCTCTACTTTTCATTAGCTGTGCAAATGCCCTCCGTTGTCACTTTGTGTCCTAAGTAACTAACTTTTTTCTTAAAAAGGGAACACTTTTTTGGACTCAGCTTTAGACCAGCGCTAGCTATCTATTGGAAAACCTCTTCCAAGTTCTTAAGGTGTTCATCGAAGCTTTTACCTAATATGATGATATCGTTTAGGCATACCGAACAAGTCTTCCAGTGGAATCTTTTGAATATCTGGTCCATAAGTCTCTCAACGGTAGCAGGAGCGTTATATTATCCAAAAGGCATTGCGGTAAATTGCCATAGACCATCTGCAACGCTGACTGTCCGTCTGTTTTCTTTGTTTTTCGTTTAAGTGTTGATAATCTATAGTCCACAAAGAATCTCATGTAGCCATCTTTCTTCTTCATAAGTACTGCAGATGATCCATCCATGGACTCTCTCATGGTTCGATTACGCCCTTTTCGCTTAGTTCACGTATGGTCTGGCTTTCAACTTCACGGTTTGCAAAAGAAACGCTTCGAGGAGTCTGGCGAATTGATCTTGCATCACCTGTGTTAACAAAATGTTTCACAACTTTGGTTCTTCCTGGTTTGGAATCGTATTTATCAAATATGGAAGAGTAAGTCTTCTTTTGATGGTTTGCCTCTAGTTCCTCGTTCCATGCGTTAATTTCGTTCGATATGTCGTTTTCCTCCAAGGAATCTTCCTCAAGACCTATTTTGTAATTTATCACGGCCTCAATCTCTTGACGCTGCCCTTATATAGCATCTTTGGAGAGTTTGATTGGTAACTTACCCTCATTAAGTACTCGTACTGGAACATGTTTATCTTGTCAAACAGGCCACCGTTTGTTTGGCCAATAGTCTCCTTTTATTTCTGCCCAAACACCTGCTTCTGATTTTGGTGGGATCTGCTGGCTCTCTGTTGTCATCACTCGTCTAACGTTGTACTTATTATCGTAACAGAACATAAGTGGAGTTTCCATATTTGTATAGATTCTGTTCTTCATGTCAATTTTGATTTCTTGATTCGCTGGAAAGTCTACTTCAGTAATGACTTCGTCGACGATATCTGCCACTATCAAGTTGTGTAACACGGCTTCCTTTCCAATTACGATCTCGCACGTTACTTCTCCGAGAACTTGGATAACTTCTCCAGTTACAGTACGCAACTTTGCTCCAGATAATGCCTACCTTTAACTCACTCTTGGGTTCGATCACTGGTTTGTAAATAAAAGTCCCAATTTAATGGCTATACACTTCTTGATTAACCAGATCGGATTGAATTATTGGATGTGATGCGCCTGTATCCACAGTCAGTATGCGCTTTTTGCCGTCTACTTACGGTAACGTTACTCGTATTCCTGCTTATTTGTGAAATAGAGATTGCAGGGCGTTTGCTTGCAGGAGCCAGCCCGTGGCCTTTTTCGCTGGCTCGCCAAGTTAGATTTAACATTTGCTTGATCTTCGTCAGTTCTGCGTTTACGTCCAACTGTTATATTGGACTGGTTAAAGGTGCGTGTAATATGGCCACTTTTTCCGCAGTTGAAGCATTTAACTTCACCATCATTTTTCTTACGCGTTTCTGTAGATTTTTCCAGTACTTTCTGCATGTTTTAAATTTTTTCAAATAAATGGTTTACCCAAGTGTGTTCTTTTATTTCTACCGTATGAGCTTTAAACGTTCGACTGCTATGCAGAGGTGCAGTTTCCTGTACCAGAGCATACGAAACGGGTTCCGCAAACGTCAATTTTGGACATGCTAATGCAGCGATGCGTGTAGGTCTGAATTTTCGTATCCTCGATGTATTTCCCGGATTTATGTGCATAAACAAAGTGACCTTACCTTTCAATCTCTCCTCACGGAGTCATCGGCTTTCTGGCGTCGATTTCGCAACTCAATTGGGAAGATCTGCTTCCTGTGCTCACTACCATACCGTCTTTCTAATGTACCCATCAACGTTTCATAACTACTCGCCTCGCCGTTTGGAATGGTCTGTAATATCTCCGTTGCATATCCTTTCAATGCAACGCACAATGCCACTACTTTATCTTCTGCTTTCCAATTATTTGAAGATGCCGTCTTTTAAAATTAAAGTTTAAAATCGTGGAATTGAACAGTGTCATCAAAAGATGGTAGTTTTATCTTGGCAGAAGCTGTTGATATAATTGGCCGATTCAATTGTAGCTCGCGGAGACGATCTTTCAACTCATCCAGTTCAGTTTTAATTTTGGCCCGCTCTTCCGAATTCTGTGAGGACTCTTCTGCTATTTGTGAGGTCACCTGTGTTGATATACGTGCATTTTGCGCTGCGAACTGCTTTCCAACTGTGAGGACACCTGTGCTGATATACGTGCATCTTGCGCTGCGAACTGCTCTTCCAACTGCGTTGACAATCGCATTTCTAACGAGAATAATTGGGATTGTTGTGTCACCATTTGTGTGTGTCTCTGCTATTTGTGGCGATATTTGCGTTGAGATCTGAAACATTTGCGCTGGCATTTGCGATATACGTGCATCCTGCTCTTTTCCCATCTTAGATGTTATAGTGAAAGTCCTGTTTATGTCCACAATCTTTGACGAGCATTGAGCCTCTTCCTTTGCTTCTATCTTCGTAGTTTTTTCCGTTAAAGTGAAACACATATTCGACAACATTATTGTTTTCTGTTTCTACGGCCTCCCATAACCTTGGTTGTAATTTGGACTTTATTTCATTTGTTGCTAAATCACGTTTTTCAAGCTCCTGTGTGTTGTTGTGGAATCTTCAGTTCGTTAGACTTTGCCATTTTATAACAATTCTCTTGGAAAATTTGTAACGGATTTCTCGAAAAATCATTTACCTTGTAACTCACTGGATTTTTAAATAAAAGTCCCAATTTAATGATATACCCATTTCTTTATTTCTAATTTTAGCCACTTAACACTTGTATCTCTTCTTCTTACTAATAGCTTAGTTGCTGTTTACAGGACAACACTCTTATTAGGACTGTGTTTCCTGCACAGTCTGGCTGCCCTTTTATAGTAGATCTTTAACAAAACTTCGTCTCTAGAACATTCTGGTAACTACGAATTGTTATTGTCTAGTTGCTTCTGTCAGTTTATAGTCGATTCTGATTTGTTCTGGAATTCGTGTTCCTACAATATATTCTCTCCAATAGCGAATAATTTGAGGCAGAGAAAACGGGACATCAAGACAGGCAATTAAAGTTAGCTAAAAATCTGAATGCTAGTAATATTGCCATGGAGGCTGACCATTGTTAATGTTTAGCAATTGATGTCTAAATATATTGCCAGCCATACATTGCTAGATTTACTTTACTTTTATTTTGTTGGTTTGACAGGACTATTTGCATACAAATTTTGAAGAGGCTATGCTTGTACATGTTAGCTTAGGTGGCATGATGCCAACAAAGCTGAAATGCCAATGTGTAAATTTTGTACTTAAACTGCAACTATTTAAAACATAAATTTTACCAAAACATGGAAAAAAGCAATTAAAAACATTAAATTTTAAACAAACTTTACTTAAAAATTATTTAATTCTTAAAATGTGAAATCTTGTTTTTCCAAAAAGTACATTTGTAGAAGAAAGTAGATTTCACCTCCTCAACTTTGTCACTGGAGTGAGGAGGTTTTGACGTTCCGCAAGTAGGACGATTGAAACTACTAAATATATATGCAAACGGTGGGATTTGTTGCCGCCGTTCAAAATCACCAATAAAAAATGTAAAACAATATAATATATAAAAAAAATTAGTTTTAAATGTATCCGATGGAATGTTTTGGTGATGTGATGTATAATGGTATTAATTTTCAGTTGAAAATTATTAAAAACTGTAAATGACAAAAATTATATTAGAGCTAACAATCTAAATCATTTTATTAAGTATTGACTTCTGATCCCGCGACATCTTGCACACAATCCACCGTACAACATAATACAACACAACATAACACAATGCAACATCATACACCACCTACAACACACATATGTATCACTCAACAACACAACCATATACAATTAACCAACTACACTATAAACCTACACCATACACCCACACTAAACTTGTTACGTTATACATTATTTTTAAAAAAAATATAAGAAAGCGAACTTGATATATAATAAAGTATTTTCAAAATATATATTGATGTGAAATTAAGTACCGAATTTAAAAACTAATTAAAGAGTTTTTAACTAAATGTAGTGCAATAGTGCAAGTGAGTATAACACCGCACCCATGTGAAAAAATAAGTGAAATCACCAAATGGTCCTTCGAGCCTTTTTCAAACGTACCTATCGAAAAAAAAGAAAAGACGTAAAAATTAAAGTGATTAATACTTATACAAACGTAAATAAAAAAAAAAAAAAAACGGAAAGGTCAAAAGTACTAATATAAGTACATATATGCATACCTAAATACATTCTAATAGTGGTAAAATAACATAAACATAAAAACAAAAAATCACCAAAAATTAGAAACGGGCGCGATTTAACACAAACTAGGAGCAAAAATCAACATAAAGCACGGGTATAAATCCACAAAGCACACAGAGAGGAGGAGTAACGCACAGGAAAAACCCCGGAGACAAAACAAAAAAAATTAAAACAGACGAAACCGAGGAAACAGAGAAGAAGCATACATATACATAAGTATTACTCCCAAAACCTCTTGGCGGCAAAAAAAAGTGAGACCATTCCAATTAAATTTGAAAATATAGGCATTTTATGCACATATGTATGTTAATTTACAGTTTTATCGGTATTTCGTTGGAAATAAATAACGGAACAAAATAACTGAAAAAGAAAAAAATATACAGTATCTGCCTCAACTTATTTTGTGTCTCCAAACACACCGTTATATTTTTCCAAAAAAAAAAAATTTTGCAAAGTCAAGTATTCCTACCTGCAATATTTCCAGCGATAACCCTTGGGTTAATCAAGCAACAAACAGGATCGCTTATAACACATAAGGCTAACAAAAACAAAAAATTAAACATATTACCGAAATATATATATATTATAAGGATTTATTTCAGCCTGTTTCAAAAAACATCTATACATTTCATCTGTTCTGCAAAATTCAAACTTTTTATATTTCAATGTTCTTCTTATTTCAAAAACTCGGTTCTTTTTCGTGAGTGCATGGAAGCATGGAGGTACTAGCTACGCTGGCAAAACTTGAAACGAATCGTCGATAATAAGTACACAGTCAAAGGAAACTCCGCAATTCATGTAAATTTTAAGGAGTGGGGCAATATTTTACTGTCTCCACTTTTCATTAGCTGTGCAAATGCCCTCCGTTGTCACTTTGTGTCCTAGGTTAGGTTAGGTTAGAGGGTCGATCCTAAGAAGGAAGGACAGCTAAAACGCCGGTCCGTTGTGGTACCCAAAACTCCTATGAGCCGGATCAATAGACCCTTACATGTTGACAAAGCGCTTTGTGCCTATGACAAACTTGTTGAGACGGCCAATATCTGTTTCGGCCAGATCTTCTGGTCCGCCAAAAGTGTGACTGCCGAGATGTTTCAATCTCAACCTAGCAAAAGCCGGACAATGGAGGAGAAAGTGCCGGGATGTTTCCACTTCACCCTCCTCCATACAGATTTGGCAACTGCTATCAGGTAGTATTCTAAGCCGCACCGCATGAGTTCCCATTGGACAGTGCCCAGTGAGAACTCCTACCATGGCGGCGAGGTGAACTTTGTTCAAAGCGAGAAGATCCCCTGACCTCCTGTGAACCACTCTCGGCCAGAAGGATCGCGCAGTCGCGCAGGATCTGGTCGTCGACCAGCGTCTGCTGAGCGCATGCGAGGTCCACTTTGTGTCCTAAGTAACTAACTTTTTTCTTGAAAAGGGAACACTTTTTTGGACTCAGCTTTAGACCAGCGCTAGCTATCTAATGGAAAACCTCTTCCAAGTTCTTAAGGTGTTCATCGAAGCTTTTACCTAATATGATGATATCGTTGAGGTATACCGAACAAGTCTTCCAGTGTAATCTTTTTAATACCTGGTCCATAAGTCTCTCAAAGGTAGCAGGAGCGTTACATTATCCAAAAGGCATTGCGGTAAATTGCCATAGACCATCTGCAACGCTGACTGTCCGTCTGTTTTCTTTGTTTTTCGTTTAAGTGTTGATAACCATTTTGTGCCTGATAACGAGGTGTCATCGATTTTAGGTAGTGGATAACTGTCTTTCTTCGTTACATCATTCAACCTTCTATAGTCCACAAAGAATCTCATGTTTCCATCTTTCTTCTTCACAAGTACTGCAGATGATCCATCCATGGACTCTCTGATGGTTCGATTACGCCCTTTTCGCTTATTTCACGTATGGTCTGGCTTTCAACTTCACGATTTACTAAAGAAACGCTTCGAGGAGTCTGGCCGATTGATCTTGCATCACCTGTGTTAATAAACTGTTTCACAACTCTTCCTGGTTTGGAATCGTGTTTATCAAATATGGATGAGTATCTGAGAAGAAGCTGTTAAGTCTTCTTTTGATGGTTTGCCTCTAGTTCCTCGTTCCATGCGTTAATTTCGTTCGATATGTCGTTTTCCTCCATGGAATCTTCCTTAAGACCTATTTTGTAATTTATCACGGCCTCAATCTCTTGACACTGCCCTTATATAGCATCTTTGGAGAGTTTGATTGGTAACTTACCCTCATTACGTACTCTTACTGGAACATGTTTATCTTGTCAAACAGTCCACCGTTTGTTTGGCCAATAGTCTTCTTCTATTTCTGCCCAAAAAACTGCTTCTGCTTATTTGTGAAACAGAGATTACAGGGCATTTGCTTGCGGGAGCCAGCCCGTGGCGTTTTTCGCTGGCTCGCCAAGTTAGATTTAACATTTGCTTGATCTTCCTCAGTTCTGCGTTTACGTCCAACTGTTTGGACTGGTTAAAGGTGCGTGTAATATGGCCACTTTTTCCGCAGTTGAAGCATTTAACCTCACCATCATTTTTCTTACGCGTTTCTGTAGATTTTTCCAGTGCTTTCTGCATGTTTTCAATTTTTTCAAATAAATGGTTTACCCAAGTGTGTTCTTTTATTTCTACCGTATGAGCTTTAAACGTTCGACTGCTATGCAGAGGTGCAGTTTCCTGTACCAGAGCATACGAAACGGGTTCCGCAAACGTCAATTTTGGACATGCTAATGCAGCGATGCGTGTAGGTCTGAATTTTCGTATTCTCGATGTATTTCCCGTATTTATGTGCATAAACAAGTTGACCTTACCTTTCAATCTCTCCTCAGGGAGTCATCAGCTTTCTGGTGGCGATTTCGTAACTCAATTGGGAAGATCTGCTTCCTGTGCTCACTACCATACCGTCTTTCTAATGTACCCATCAACGTTTCATAACTACTCGCCTCGCCGTTTAGAATGGTCTGTAATATCTCCGTTGCATATCCTTTCAATGCAACGCACAATGCAACTACTTTATCTTCTGCTCTCCAATTATTTGAAGATGCCGTCTTTCAGTGTCATCAAAAGATGGTAGTTTTACCTTGGCAGAAGCTGTTGATATAATTTATAACAATTCTCTTGGAAAATTTGTAACGGATTTCTCGAAAAATCATTTACCTTGTAACTCACTGGATTTTTAAATAAAAGTCCCAATTTAATGATATACCCATTTCTTTATTTCTAATTTTAGCCACTTAACACTTGTATCTCTTCTTCTTACTAATAGCTTAGTTGCTGTTTACAGGACAACACTCTTATTAGGACTGTGTTTCCTGCACAGTCTGGCTGCCCTTTTATAGTAGATCTTTAACAAAACTTCGTCTCTAGAACATTCTGGTAACTACGAATTGTTATTGTCTAGTTGCTTCTGTCAGTTTATAGTCGATTCTGATTTGTTCTGGAATTCGTGTTCCTACAATATATTCTCTCCAATAGCGAATAATTTGAGGCAGAGAAAACGGGACATCAAGACAGGCAATTAAAGTTAGCTAAAAATCTGAATGCTAGTAATATTGCCATGGAGGCTGACCATTGTTAATGTTTAGCAATTGATGTCTAAATATATTGCCAGCCATACATTGCTAGATTTACTTTACTTTTATTTTGTTGGTTTGACAGGACTATTTGCATACAAATTTTGAAGAGGCTATGCTTGTACATGTTAGCTTAGGTGGCATGATGCCAACAAAGCTGAAATGCCAATGTGTAAATTTTGTACTTAAACTGAAACTATTTAAAACATAAATTTTACCAAAACATGGAAAAAAGCAATTAAAAACATTAAATTTTAAACAAACTTTACTTAAAAATTATTTAATTCTTAAAATGTGAAATCTTGTTTTTCCAAAAAGTACATTTGTAGAAGAAAGTAGATTTCACCTCCTCAACTTTGTCACTGGAGTGAGGAGGTTTTGACGTTCCGCAAGTAGGACGATTGAAACTACTAAATATATATGCAAACGGTGGGATTTGTTGCCGCCGTTCAAAATCACCAATAAAAAATGTAAAACAATATAATATATAAAAAAAATTAGTTTTAAATGTATCCGATGGAATGTTTTGGTGATGTGATGTATAATGGTATTAATTTTCAGTTGAAAATTATTAAAAACTGTAAATGACAAAAATTATATTAGAGCTAACAATCTAAATCATTTTATTAAGTATTGACTTCTGATCCCGCGACATTTTGCACACAATCCACCGTACAACATAATACAACACAACATAACACAATGCAACATCATACACCACCTACAACACACATATGTATCACTCAACAACACAACCATATACAATTAACCAACTACACTATAAACCTACACCATACACCCACACTAAACTTGTTACGTTATACATTATTTTAAAAAAAAATATAAGAAAGCGAACTTGATATATAATAAAGTATTTTCAAAATATATATTGATGTGAAATTAAGTACCGAATTTAAAAACTAATTAAAGAGTTTTTAACTAAATGTAGTGCAATAGTGCAAGTGAGTATAACACCGCACCCATGTGAAAAAATAAGTGAAATCACCAAATGGTCCTTCGAGCCTTTTTCAAACGTACCTATCGAAAAAAAAGAAAAGACGTAAAAATTAAAGTGATTAATACTTATACAAACGTAAATAAAAAAAAAAAAAAAAAAAACGGAAAGGTCAAAAGTACTAATATAAGTACATATATGCATACCTAAATACATTCTAATAGTGGTAAAATAACATAAACATAAAAACAAAAAATCACCAAAAATTAGAAACGGGCGCGATTTAACACAAACTAGGAGCAAAAATCAACATAAAGCACGGGTATAAATCCACAAAGCACACAGAGAGGAGGAGTAACGCACAGGAAAAACCCCGGAGACAAAACAAAAAAAATTAAAACAGACGAAACCGAGGAAACAGAGAAGAAGCATACATATACATAAGTATTACTCCCAAAACCTCTTGGCGGCAAAAAAAAGTGAGACCATTCCAATTAAATTTGAAAATATAGGCATTTTATGCACATATGTATGTTAATTTACAGTTTTATCGGTATTTCGTTGGAAATAAATAACGGAACAAAATAACTGAAAAAGAAAAAAATATACAGTATCTGCCTCAGCTTATTTTGTGTCTCCAAACACACCGTTATATTTTTCCAAAAAAAAAAAATTTTGCAAAGTCAAGTATTCCTACCTGCAATATTTCCAGCGATAACCCTTGGGTTAATCAAGCAACAAACAGGATCGCTTATAACACATAAGGCTAACAAAAACAAAAAATTAAACATATTACCGAAATATATATATATTATAAGGATTTATTTCAGCCTGTTTCAAAAAACATCTATACATTTCATCTGTTCTGCAAAATTCAAACTTTTTATATTTCAATGTTCTTCTTATTTCAAAAACTCGGTTCTTTTTCGTGAGTGCATGGAAGCATGGAGGTACTAGCTACGCTGGCAAAACTTGAAACGAATCGTCGATAATAAGTACACAGTCAAAGGAAACTCCGCAATTCATGTAAATTTTAAGGAGTGGGGCAATATTTTACTGTCTCCACTTTTCATTAGCTGTGCAAATGCCCTCCGTTGTCACTTTGTGTCCTAGGTTAGGTTAGGTTAGGTTAGAGGGTCGATCCTAAGAAGGAAGGACAGCTAAAACGCCGGTCCGTTGTGGTACCCAAAACTCCTATGAGCCGGATCAATAGACCCTTACATGTTGACAAAGCGCTTTGTGCCTATGACAAACTTGTTGAGACGGCCAATATCTGTTTCGGCCAGATCTTCTGGTCCGCCAAAAGTGTGACTGCCGAGATGTTTCAATCTCAACCTAGCAAAAGCCGGACAATGGAGGAGAAAGTGCCGGGATGTTTCCACTTCACCCTCCTCCATACAGATTTGGCAACTGCTATCAGGTAGTATTCTAAGCCGCACCGCATGAGTTCCCATTGGACAGTGCCCAGTGAGAACTCCTACCATGGTGGCGAGGTGAACTTTGTTCAAAGCGAGAAGATCCCCTGACCTCCTGTGAACCACTCTCGGCCAGAAGGATCGCGCAGTCGCGCAGGATCTGGTCGTCGACCAGCGTCTGCTGAGCGCATGCGAGGTCCACTTTGTGTCCTAAGTAACTAACTTTTTTCTTGAAAAGGGAACACTTTTTTGGACTCAGCTTTAGACCAGCGCTAGCTATCTAATGGAAAACCTCTTCCAAGTTCTTAAGGTGTTCATCGAAGCTTTTACCTAATATGATGATATCGTTGAGGTATACCGAACAAGTCTTCCAGTGTAATCTTTTTAATACCTGGTCCATAAGTCTCTCAAAGGTAGCAGGAGCGTTACATTATCCAAAAGGCATTGCGGTAAATTGCCATAGACCATCTGCAACGCTGACTGTCCGTCTGTTTTCTTTGTTTTTCGTTTAAGTGTTGATAACCATTTTGTGCCTGATAACGAGGTGTCATCGATTTTAGGAAGTGGATAACTGTCTTTCTTCGTTACATCATTCAACCTTCTATAGTCCACACAGAATCTCATGTAGCCATCTTTCTTCTTCACAAGTACTGCAGATGATCCATCCATGGACTCTCTGATGGTTCGATTACGCCCTTTTCGCTTATTTCACGTATGGTCTGGCTTTCAACTTCACGATTTACTAAAGAAACGCTTCGAGGAGTCTGGCCGATTGATCTTGCATCACCTGTGTTAATAAACTGTTTCACAACTTTGGCTCTTCCTGGTTTGGAATCGTGTTTATCAAATATGGATGAGTATCTGAGAAGAAGCTGTTAAGTCTTCTTTTGATGGTTTGCCTCTAGTTCCTCGTTCCATGCGTTAATTTCGTTCGATATGTCGTTTTCCTCCATGGAATCTTCCTTAAGACCTATTTTGTAATTTATCACGGCCTCAATCTCTTGACACTGCCCTTATATAGCATCTTTGGAGAGTTTGATTGGTAACTTACCCTCATTACGTACTCTTACTGGAACATGTTTATCTTGTCAAACAGTCCACCGTTTGTTTGGCCAATAGTCTTCTTCTATTTCTGCCCAAAAAACTGCTTCTGATTTTCGTGGGATCTGCTGGCTCTCTGTTGTCATCACTCGTCTAACGTTGTACTTATTATCATAACAGAACATAAGTGGAGTTTCCATATTTGTATAGATTCTGTTCTTCATGTCAATTTTGATTTCTTGATTCGCTGGAAAGTCTACTTCAGTAATGACTTCGTCGACGATATCTGCCACTATCAAGTTGTGTAACACGGCTTCCTTTCCAATTACGATCTCGCACGTTAATTTTCCGAGAACTTGGATAACTTCTCCAGTTACAGTACGCAACTTTGCTCCAGATAATGCCTACCTATAACTCACTCTTGGGTTCGATCACTGGTTTGTAAATAAAAGTCCCAATTTAATGGCTATACACTTCTTTATCAACCAGATCAGATCGAATTATTGGATGTGATTCGCCTGTATCCACAGTCAGTATGCGCTTTTTGCCGTCTACTTACGGTAACATTACTCGTATTCCTGCTTATTTGTGAAACAGAGATTACAGGGCATTTGCTTGCGGGAGCCAGCCCGTGGCGTTTTTCGCTGGCTCGCCAAGTTAGATTTAACATTTGCTTGATCTTCCTCAGTTCTGCGTTTACGTCCAACTGTTTGGACTGGTTAAAGGTGCGTGTAATATGGCCACTTTTTCCGCAGTTGAAGCATTTAACCTCACCATCATTTTTCTTACGCGTTTCTGTAGATTTTTCCAGTGCTTTCTGCATGTTTTCAATTTTTTCAAATAAATGGTTTACCCAAGTGTGTTCTTTTATTTCTACCGTATGAGCTTTAAACGTTCGACTGCTATGCAGAGGTGCAGTTTCCTGTACCAGAGCATACGAAACGGGTTCCGCAAACGTCAATTTTGGACATGCTAATGCAGCGATGCGTGTAGGTCTGAATTTTCGTATTCTCGATGTATTTCCCGTATTTATGTGCATAAACAAGTTGACCTTACCTTTCAATCTCTCCTCAGGGAGTCATCAGCTTTCTGGTGGCGATTTCGTAACTCAATTGGGAAGATCTGCTTCCTGTGCTCACTACCATACCGTCTTTCTAATGTACCCATCAACGTTTCATAACTACTCGCCTCGCCGTTTAGAATGGTCTGTAATATCTCCGTTGCATATCCTTTCAATGCAACGCACAATGCAACTACTTTATCTTCTGCTCTCCAATTATTTGAAGATGCCGTCTTTCAGTGTCATCAAAAGATGGTAGTTTTACCTTGGCAGAAGCTGTTGATATAATTGGCCGATTCAATTGTAGCTCGCGGAGACGATCTTTCAACTCATCCAGTTCAGTTTTAATTTTGGCCCGCTCGTCCGAAATCTATGAGGACGCTTCTGCTATTTGTGAGGTCACCTGCGCTGATATATGTGCATTTTGCGCTGCGAACTGCTTTCCAACTGTGAGGACACCTGTGCTGATATACGTTCATCTTGCACTGCGAACTGCTCTTCCAACTGCGTTGACAATCGCATTTCTAGCGAGGACAATTGGGATATTTGTGTCACCATTTGTGTGTGTCTCTGCTATTTGTGGCGATATTTGCGTTGAGATCTGAAACATTTGGGCTGGCATTTGCGATATACATGCATCCTGCTCTTTTCCCATCTGCGATGTTATAGTGAAAATCCTGTTCATGTCCACAATCTTTGACGAGCATTGAGCCTCTTCCTTTGCTTCTATCTTCGTAGTTTTTTCCGTTAAAGTGAAACACATATTCAACAATATTAATGTTTTTTGTTTCCACGGCCTCCCATAACCTTGGTTGTAATTTGGACTTTATTTCATTTGTTGCTTAATCACGTTTTTCAGGCTCTTTTATGTTGTTGAAGAATCTTCAGTTCGTTAGACTTTGCCATTTTAAAACAATTCTCTCTTGGAAAATTTATTTGACAATCCCACTTCTGACACCAATTGTATCGGATTTCTCGATAAATCTTTTATCTTGTAACTCACTCTTGAGTTCGATCACTGGATTGTTAAATAAACGTGTTAATTTAATGCTATACACATTTCTTTATTTTTAATTTCAGCCACTTGCTGTTTACACGACAACACTCTAATTAGGACTGTGTTTCCTGCACAGTCTGGCTGCCCTTTTATAGTAGATATTTAACAAAACATCGTCTCTAGAACATTCTGGTAACTACGAATTGTTATTTTCTAATTGCTTCTGTCAGTTTATAGTCGATTCTGATTTGTTCTGGAATTCGTGTTCCTACAATATATTCTCTCCAATAGCGAATAATTTGAGGCAGAGAAAACGGGACATCAAGACAGGCAATTAAAGTTAGCTAAAAATCTGAATGCTAGTAATATTGCCATGGAGACTGAACATTGTTAATGTTTAGCAATTGATGTCTAAATATATTTCCAGCCATACATTGCTAGATTTACTTCACTTTTATTTTGGGGGTTTGACAGGACTATTTGCATAAAATTTTGAAGAATCTATGCTTGTACATGTTAGCTTAGGTGGCATGATGCCAGCAAAGCTGAAATGCTAATGTGTAAATTTTGTAATGCAACTATTCAAAACATAAATTTTACCAAAACATGGAAAAAAGCAATTAAATAAATTAAATTTATAAATAAACTTTTAATTCTTAAAATGTGAAATCTTGTTTTTCCAAAAAGTACATTTGTAGAAGAAAGTAGATTTCACATCCTCAACTTTGTCATTTAACTGGAGTGAGGAGGTTTTGACGTTCCTCAAGTGGGACGATTGAAACGGCCAGATTGAAACTACTAAATATATAAGCAAACGGTGGGATTGGCTGACGCCGTTCAAAATCACCAATAAAAAATGTAAATCAATATAAAATACAAAAAAAAAATTTATTTTAAATGTATCCGATGAAATGTTTTTGTGATGTGACGTATAATGGTATTAATTTTTAGTTGAAAATTATTAAAAATAATGACAAAAATTATATAAGAGCTAACAATCTAAATCATTTAATTAAGTATTGTTCATGCGACTTCTGATCCCGCGACATTTTGCAACTAAGCACACAATCCACCGTACAACATCATACAACACAACATAACACAATGCAAAATCATACACCACCTACAACACACCATATCACTCAACAACACAACCATATGCAATTAACCAACCACACTATACACCTACACCATACAAACACACTAAACTTGTTACATTATACATTATTTTTAAAAAAATATAAGAAAGCGAACTTGATATATAATAAAGTATTTTCAAAATATATATTGAGGTGAAATTAAGTACAGAATTTAAAAATTAATTAAAGAGTTTTTAACTAAATGTAGTGCAATAGTGCACGTGAGTATAACACCGCACCCAGGTGAAAAAATTATAATAAAATCACCAAATGGTCCTTCGAGCCTTTTTCAAACGTACCTATCGAAAAAAAAAGAAAAAACGTAAAAATTAAAGTGATTAATACTTATACAAACGTAAATTAAAAAAAACCCAAAAACGGAAAGGTCAAAAGTACTAATATAAGTACATATATGCATACCTAAATACATACTAACAGTGGTTAAATAAAATTACAACAACGGGCGCGAAATCAATGGATATAGAAAACTAACACAAAAAATCACCGAGTATTAGAAACGGACGCGATTTAACACAAACTAAGAGAAAAAATCAACATAAAGCACCGGTATAAGTCCACAAAGCACGCTGAGAGGAGGAGACAAATCAAAAACAATTAAAACAGAGGAAACCGATGAAATAGAGAAGAAGCATACACGTACATAAGTATTACTCCCAAAACCTCTTGGCGGCAAAAAAAGTGAGTCCATTCCAATTAAATTTGAAAATAGAGGCATTTTATGCACATATGTACATATGTATGTTAATTTACAGTTTTATCGGTATTTCGTTGGAAATAAATAACGGAACAAAATAACATAAAAAGAAAAAAATATACAGTATCTGCCTCAGCTTATTTTGTGTCTCCAAACACACCGTTATATTCTTTCAAAAAAAAATTTTTTTGCAAAGTCAATTATTTCTACCTGCAATGTTTCCAGCGATACCCCTTGGGTTAATCAAGCAATAAACAGGATCGCTTATAACACATAAGGCTAACAAATACAAAAAATGACACATATAACTTTTTATATTTCAATGTTCTTTTTATTTCAAAACCTCGGTTCTTTTTCGTGAGTTCATGGAGGCATGGCGGTACTAGCTACGCTGGCAAAACTTGAAACGAATCGTTGATAATAAGTACACAGTCCAAGGAAACTCCGCAATTCATGTAAATATTTAGGAGTGGGGCAATATTTTACTGTCTCTACTTTTCATTAGCTGTGCAAATGCCCTCCGTTGTCTCTTTGTATCTTAAGTAACTAACTTTTTTCTTGATAAGGGAACACTTTTTTGGACTCAGCTTTAGACCAGCGCTAGCTATCTGTTGGAAAACCTCTTCCAAATTCTTAAGGTGTTAATCGAAGCTTTTACCTACTATGATGATATCGTTGAGGTATACCAAACAAGTCTTCCAGTGTAATCTTTTTAATACCTGGTCCATAAGTCTCTCAAAGTTAGCGGGAGCGTTACATTATCCAAATGGCGTTGCGGTAAATTGCCATAGACCATCTGCAACGCTGACTGTCCGTCTGTTTTCTTTGGTTTTCGTTTAAGTGTTGATAACCATTTTGTGCCTGATGACGAGTCCAGCGGTCATTGATTTTAGGTAGTGGATAACTGTCTTTCTTCGTTACATCACTCAACCTTCTATAGTCCACACAGAATCTCATGTCGCCATCTTTCTTCTTCACAAGTACTGCAGATGATCCATACATGGACTCTCTGATGGTTCGATTACGCCCTTTTCGCTTATTTCAAGTATGGTCTGGCTTTCAACTTCACGGTTTGCTAAAGAAACGCTTCGAGGAGTCTGGCGAATTGATCTTGCATCACCTGTGTTAACAAAATGTTTCACAACTTTGGTTCTTCCTGGTTTGGAATCGTGTTTATCAAATATGGATGAGTATCTGAGAAGAAGCTGTTAAGTCTTCTTTTGATGGTTTGCCTCTAGTTCCTCGTTCCATGCATTAATTTCGTTCGATATGTCGTTTTCCTCAATGGAATCTTCCTCAAGACCTATTTTCCAATTTATCACGGCCTCAATCTCTTGACACTGCCCTTATATAGCATCTTTGGAGAGTTTGATTGGTAACTTGCACTCATTAAGTACTCTTACTGGAACATGTTTATCTTGTGAAACAGTCCACCGTTTGTTTGGCCCATAGTCTTCTTCTATTTCTGCCCAAAAAACTGCTTCTGATTTTGGTGGGATCTGCTGGCTCTCTGTTGTCATCACTCGTCTAACGTTGTACTTATTATCGTAACAGAAAATAAGTGGAGTTTCCATATTTGTATAGATTCAGTTCTTCATGTCAATTTTGATATCTTGATTCGCTGGAAAGTCTACTTCAGCAATGACTTAATCGACGATATCTGCCAGTATCAAGTTGTGTAACACGGCTTCCTTTCTAATTGCGATCTCGCACGTTACTTTGCCGAGAACTTGTATAACTTCTCCAGTTGCTATACGCAACCTAATGCCTACCTATAACTCATTCTTGGGTACGATCACTGGTTTGTAAATAAAAGTCCCACTTTAATGGCTATACAATTCTTTATCAACCAGATCATATCGAATTATTGGATGTGATGTGCCTGTATCCACAGTCATTATGCGCTTTTTGCCGTCTACTTACGGTGACGATACTCGTATTTCTGCTTATTTGTGAAATAGAGATTACAGGGCTTTTGCTTGCGGGAGCCAGCCCGTGGCCCTTTTCGCTGGCTCGCCAAGTTAGATTTAACATTTGCTTGATCTTCCTCAGCTCTGCGTTTACGTCCAACTGTTATATTGGACTTTTTAAAGTTGCGTGTAATATGGCCACTTTTTCCGCAGTTGAAGCATTTAACCTCACCATCATTTTTCTTACGCGTTTCTGTAGATTTTTCCAGTGCTTTCTGCATGTTGTCAATTTTTTCAAATAAACGGTTCACCCAAGTGTATTCTTCTATTTCTACCGTATGAGCTTTAAATGTTCGACTGCTATGCAGAGGTGCAGTTTCCTTGCCAGAGCATACGAACGGGTTCTGCAAACGTCAATTTTGGACATGCTAATGCAGCGATGCGTGTAGGTCTGAATTTTCGTATTCTCGATGTATTTCCCGGATTTATGTGCATAAACAAAGTGACCTTTCCTCTCAATCTCTCCTAAGGGAGTCATCGGCTTTCTGGCGGCGATTTCGCAACTCAATTGGGAAGATCTGCTTCCTGTGCTCACTACCATACCGTCTTTCTAATGTACCCATCAACGTTTCATAACTACTCGCCTCGCCGTTTAGAATGGTCTGTAATATCTCCGTTGCATATCCTTTCAATGCAACGCACAATGCAACTACTTTATCTTCTGCTTTCCAATTATTTGAAGATGCCGTCTTTCAGTGTCATCAAAAGATGGTAGTTTTACCTTGGCAGAAGCTGTTGATATAATTGGCCGATTCAATTGTAGCTCGCGGAGACGATCTTTCAACTCATCCAGTTCAGTTTTAATTTTGGCCCGCTCGTCCGAAATCTATGAGGACGCTTCTGCTATTTGTAAGGTCACCTGCGCTCTTATATGTGCATTTTGCGCTGCGAACTGCTTTCCAACTGTGAGGACACCTGTGCTGATATACGTGCATCTTGCGCAGCTAACTGCTCTTCCAACTGCGTTGACAATCGCATTTCTAACGAGAATAATTGGGATTGTTTTGTCACCATTTGTGTGTGCCTCTGCTATTTGTGGCGATATTTGCGTTGACATCTAGAACATTTGCGCTGGCATTTCCGATATACGTACATCCTACTCTTTTTTCGTCTGCGATGTTATAGTGAAAATCCTGTTCATGTCCACAATCTTTGACGAGCATTGAGCCTCTTCCTTTGCTTCTATCATCGTAGTTTTTTCCTTTAAAGTGAAACACATATTCGTCAACATTATTGTTTTCTGTTTCCACGGCCTCTCATAACCTTGGTTATAATTCGGACTTTATTTCATTTGTTGCTGAATCACGTTTTTCTAGCTCCTTTGTGTTGTTGGGGAATCTTCAGTTCGTTAGATTTTTCCATTTTAAAACAATTCGCTCTTGGAAAATTTATTTGACAATCCCACTTCTGACACCAATTGTAACGGATTTCTCGATAAATCTTTTATCTTGTTACTCACTCTTGAGTTCGATCACTGGATTGTTAAATAAACGTGTTAATTTAATGTAATATACATTTCTTTTTTTCTAATTTCAGCCACTTAACATATGTACCTCTTCTTCTTACTAATAGCTTAATTGCTGTTTACACGACAACACTCTAATAAGGACTGTATTTCTTGCACATTCTTGTAACTACGAATTGTTATTGTCTAGTTGATTTTGTTAGTTTATTGTCGGTTCTGATTTGTTCTGGAATTCGTGTTCCTACAATATATTCTCACCAATATCGAATAATTTGAGGCAGAGAAAACGGGACACCAAGACAGGCAATTAAAGTTAGCTAAAAACCTGAATGCTAGTAATATTGCCATGGAGACTGAACATTGTTAATGTTTAGCAATTGATGTCTAAATATATTTCCAGCCATACATTGCTTGATTTACTTTACTCTTATTTTGGTGATTTGACATTTTGGTGATTTGCATAAAAATTTGAAGAGGCTATGCTTGTACATGTTAGCTTAGGTGGCATGATGCCAGCAAAGCTGAAATGCCAATGTAAAAATAATGACAAAAATTATATTAGACGTATAATGGTATTACTTTTCAATTGAAAATTATTAAAAACTGTAAATGACAAATATTATATTAGAGCTAACAATCTAAATCATTTTATTAAGTACTGTTCATGCGACTTCTGATCCCGCGACATTTTGCAACTAAGCACACAATCCACCGTACAACATCATACAACACAACATAACACAATGCAACATCATACACCACCTACAACACACATATCACTCAACAACACAACCATATACAATTAAACAACCACACTATACACTTACACCATACACCCACACTAACTTGTTACATTATGCATTAATTTTAAAAAAATATAAGAAAACGAACTTGATATATAATAAAGTATTTTCAAAATATATATTAACGTGAAATTAAGTACAGAATTTAAAAATTAATTAAAGAGTTTTTAACTAAATGTATTGGAATAGTGCAAGTGAGTATAACACCGCACCCAAGGTTGCAATTTATCACCGCCTCAATTTCTTGACACTGCCCTTATATAGCTTCTTTGGAGAGTTTGATTAGTAACTTGCACTCATTAAGTACTCTTACTGGAACATGTTTATCTTGTCAAACAGTCCACGTGTATAATGGTATTAATTTTCAGTTGAAAACTAATAAAAACTGTAAATGACAAAAATTATATTAGAGCTAACAATCTAAATCATTTTATTAAGTATTGTTCATGCGACTTCTGATCCCGCGACATTTTGCACCTAAGCACACAATCCACCGTACAACATCATACAACACAACATAACACAATGCAGCATCATACACCACCTACAACACACTATATCACTCAACAGCACAACCATATACAATTAACCAACCACACTATGCACCTACACCATACACCCACACTAAACTTGTTACATTAAAAATTAAAGTGATTAATACTTATACAAACATAAATTAGAAAAATATAAAACCCAAAAACGGAAAGGTCAAAAGTACTAATATAAGTTCATATATGCATATCTAACACAGATCCCGTAGATCTGTGCACCCCTCTTCTTATGTAATGAAACACCATATTCTAGAGCAAGTTTTTAACTATGTTGATTTAGGAGTTAATATTGACCCTAAGCTTTATTTCAGTCTTTATATTGATACCATGGTCTTGAAAGCAAAAGCTGTCCGCAGTTTTGTTAAACGTTGGTCTAAAGAATTTAGAGATCCGTATATTACTAAAACACTTTATACAACTTTGGTTAGACCTATATTGGAATATGGCTCTGTGGTATGGAACCCTAGCTACCAAATCCATTCTGACAAGTAAGAGTCGGTTCAAAAACAATTTTTACTTTTCGCCTTAGCGCATTTCCGATGGGATGCTAGGGTAAGTCTACCTCCATACACTAGTCATTTAAAGCTTATTAATCTACCTACACTTTCTAGTCGTAGGGAAATGCTTGGCATAATATTCTTAGTGAAACTTTTGAATGGAACTGTTTGCAGTTCTTTTCTCCTGTCTGAAATTAAATTTAATATCCCGGTTCGCCTTTCAAGGCAGTTTAGACCTTTACTGCTAAAATCCTGTAGATCAAATTTTGAACTAAACGAGCCATTCCGCCGTATATGTCATGATTTTAATTCTCATTCCAGCACATTTGACTTATCTGACTCACTTTTCAAAATTAAAAAGACTTTGTTGTTTTCTCTTAATAAATGAAAATGTAACAATATATTATATTGTAACTTTAGATCTTAGCTGTTGAAATTTTTGCTTCTGTAGCTGAGCAGTTTTAGATCTCAACACTTAAAAAACTCTCTTGCCTTTTCTGACTCGGCTAAATCCGCACGTATGCGGATTGCGCCCCTCGCGTCGGTTGGGCCGGAGGAGGGTAATCGTTGGGTTTATTATTATTATTATTAAATACATATTAACAGTGGTTAACATAAACATAAACACAAAAAATCACCAAAAATTAGAAACGGGCGCGATTTAACACAAACTAAGAGAAAATATCAACATAAAGCACGGGTATAAATCCACAAAGCAAACAGCGAGGAGGAGTAACGGACAGGCAAAACCCCGGAGACTAAACAAAACAAATTAAAACAGAGGAGACCGAGGAAACAGAGAAGAAGCATACATATACATAAGTATTACTCCCAAAACCTCTTGGCGGCAAAAAAAGTGAGTCCATTCCAATTAAATTTGAAAATATAGGCATTTTATATACATATGTATGCTAATTTACAGTTTTATCGGTATTTCGTTGGAAATAAATAACGGAACAAAATAACTGAAAAAGAAAAAAATATGCGGTATCTGCCTCAGCTTATTTTGTGTCTCCAAACACACCGTTATATTCTTCCATAAAAAAATTTTTTTTGCAAAGTCAAGTAGTCCTACCTGCAATATTTCCAGCGATACCCCTTGGGTTAATCAAGCACCAAACAGGATCGCTTAAAACACATAAGGCTAACAAAAACAAAAAATGAAACATATTACCGAAATATATATTATATATTAGGTATATTATAAGGATTTCTTTCAGCCTGTTTCAAAAAAAATCTATAAATTTCATCTGTTCCGCAAATTTCAAACTTTTTATATTTTAATGTTCTTTTTATTTTAAAAACTCGGTTCTTTTTCGTGAGTTCATGGAGGCATGGAGGTACTAGCTACGCTGACAAAACTTGAAACGAATCGTCGATAATAAATACACAGTCCAAGAAAACTCCGCAATTCATTTAAATTTTTAGGAGTGGGGCAATATTTTACTGTCTCTACTTTTCATTAGCTGTGCAACTAACTTTTTTCTTGAAAAGGGAACACTTTTTTGGACTCAGCTTTATACTAGCGTTAGCTATCTGTTGGAAAACCTGTTCCAAGTTCTTAAGGTGTTCATCGAAGCTTTTACCTAATATGATGATATCGTTGAGGTATACCAAACAAGTCTTCCAGTGTAATCTTTTTAATACCTGGTCCATAAGTCTCTCAAAGTTTGCGGGAGCGTTACAAAATCCAAAAGGCATTGCGGTAAATTGCTATAGACCATCTGCAACGCTGACTGTCCGTCTGTTTTCTTTGTTTTTCGTTTAAGTGTTGATAACCATTTTGTGCCTGATGACGAGTCCAGCGGTCATTGATTTTAGGTAGTGGATAACTGTCTTTCTTCGTTACATCACTCAACCTTCTATAGTCCACACAGAATCTCATGTTGCCATCTTTCTTCTTCACAAGTACTGCAGATGATCCATACATGGACACTCTGATGGTTCGATTACGCCCTTTTCGCTTATTTCAAGTATGGTCTGGCTTTCAACTTCACGGTTTGCTAAAGAAACGCTTCGAGGAGTCTGGCGAATTGATCTTGCATCACCTGTGTTAACAAAATGTTTCACAACTTTGTTTCTTCCTGGTTTGGAATCGTGTTTGATGAGTATCTGAGAAGAAGCTGTTAAGTCTTCTTTTGATGGTTTGCCTCTAGTTCCTCGTTCTATGCATTAATTTCGTTCGATATGTCGTTTTCCTCAATGGAATCTTCCTCAAGACCTATTTTCCAATTTATCACGGCCTCAATCTCTTGACACTGCCCTTATATAGCATCTTTGGAGAGTTTGATTGGTAACTTGCACTCATTAAGTACTCTTACTGGAACATGTTTATCTTGTGAAACAGTCCACCGTTTGTTTGGCCCATAGTCTTCTTCTATTTCTGCCCAAAAAACTGCTTCTGATTTTGGTGGGATCTGCTGGCTCTCTGTTGACATCACTCGTCTAACGTTGTACTTATTATCAGAACAGAACATAAGTGGAGTTTCCATATTTGTATAGATTCTGTTCTTCATGTCAATTTTGATTTCTTGATTCGCTGGAAAGTCTACTTCAGTAATGACTTCGTCGACGATATCTGCCACTATCAAGTTGTGTAACACGGCTTCCTTTCCAATAACGATCTCGCACGTTACTTTTCGATCACTGGTTTGTAAATAAAAGTCCCAATTTAATGGCTATACACTTCTTTATCAACCACATCATATCGAATTATTGGATGTGATGTGCCTGTATCCACAGTCATTATGCGCTTTTTGCCGTCTACTTACGGTGACGATACTCGTATTTCTGCTTATTTGTGAAATAGAGATTACAGGGCATTTGCTTGCGGGAGCCAGCCCGTGGCCTTTTTCGCTGGCTCGCCAAGTTAGATTTAACATTTGCTTGATCTTCCTCAGCTCTGCGTTTACGTCCAACTGTTATATTGGACTTTTTAAAGTTGCGTGTAATATGGCCACTTTTTCCGCAGTTGAAGCATTTAACCTCACCATCATTTTTCTTACGCGTTTCTGTAGATTTTTCCAGTGCTTTCTGCATGTTGTCAATTTTTTCAAATAAACGGTTCACCCAAGTGTATTCTTCTATTTCTACCGTATGAGCTTTAAATGGTCGACTGCTATGCAGAGGTGCAGTTTCCTATGCTAGAGGATACGAAACGGGTTCCGCAAACGTCAATTTTGGTCATGCTAATGCAGCGAAGCGTGTAGGTCTGAATTTTCGTATCCTCGATGTATTTCCCGGATTTATGTGCATAAACAAAGTGACTTTACCTCTCAATCTCTCCTAAGGGAGTCATCGGCTTTCTGGCGCCAATTTGCAACTCAATTGGGAAGATCTGCTTCCTGTGCTCACTACCATACGGTCTTTCTAATGCACCCATCAACGTTTCATAACTACTCGCCTCGCCGTTTAGTATGGTCTGTAATATCTCCGTTGCATATCCTTTCAATGCAACTACTTTATATTCTGCTTTCCAATTATTTGAAGATGCCGTCTTTCAGTGTCATCAAAAGATGGTAGTTTTACCTTGGCAGAAGCTGTTGATATAATTGGCCGATTCAATTGTAGCTCGCGGAGACGATCTTTCAACTCATCCAGTTCAGTTTTAATTTTGGCCCGCTCGTCCGAAATCTATGAGGACGCTTCTGCTATTTGTAAGGTCACCTGCGCTGATATATGTGCATTTTGCGCTGCGAACTGCTTTCCAACTGTGAGGACACCTGTGCTGATATACGTGCATCTTGCGCTGCTAACTGCTCTTCCAACTGCGTTGACAATCGCATTTCTAACGAGAATAATTGGGATTGTTTTGTCACCATTTGTGTGTGCCTCTGCTATTTGTGGCGATATTTGCGTTGACATCTAGAACATTTGCGCTGGCATTTCCGATATACGTACATCCTACTCTTTTTTCGTCTGCGATGTTATAGTGAAAATCCTGTTCATGTCCACAATCTTTGACGAGCATTGAGCCTCTTCCTTTGTTTCTATCTTCGTAGTTTTTTCCTTTAAAGTGAAACACATATTCGTCAACATTATTGTTTTCTGTTTCCACGGCCTCTCATAACCTTGGTTATAATTCGAACTTTATTTCATTTGTTGCTGAGTCACGTTTTTCTAGCTCCTTTGTGTTGTTGTGGAATCTTCAGTTCGTCAGACTTTGCCATTTTAAAACAATTCTCTCTTGGAAAATTTATTTGACAATCCCACTTCTGATACCAATTGTAACGGATTTCTCGATAAATCTTTTACCTTGTAACTCACTCTTGAGTTCGATTACTTAATTGTTAAATAAACGTCCCAATTTAATGCTATACACATTTCTTTATTTCTAATTTCAGCCACTTAACATTTGTACCTCTTCTTCTTACTAATAGCTTAATTGCTATTAACACGACAACACTCTAATTAGGACTGTGTTTCCTGCACAGTCTGGCTGCCCTTTTATAGTAGATCTTTAACAAAACTTCGTCTCTAGAACATTCTGGTAACTACGAATTATTATTGTCTAGTTGCTTTTGTCAGTTTATCGTCGATTCTGATTTGTTCTGGAATTCGTGTTCCTACAATACATTCTCTCCAATAGCGAATAATATGTGGCAGAGAAAACGGGACATCAAGACAGGCAATTAAAGTTAGCTAAAAATCTGAATGCTAGCAAAATTGCCATGGAGAACGAACATTGTTAATGTTTAGCAATTGATGTCTAAATATATTTCCAGCCATACATTGCTAGATTTACTTCACTTTTATTTTGGTGGTTTGACAGGACTATTTGCATAAAATTTTGAAGAATCTATGCTTGTACATGTTAGCTTAGGTGGCATGATGCCAGCAAAGCTGAAATGCCAATGTGTAAATTTTGCACTTAAACTGTAACTATTCAAAACATAATATTTACCAAAACATGGAAAACAAGCAATTAAATACATCCGTATGTATGTATATGTATGGTTAATAGTTTAGATAATTGTAAGCATACATTGCTCATGTTTCATTAATGAATTTGTAAATAAACTTTACGTTACAATTTAATTCTCAAAATGTGAAACCTTGTTTTTCCAAAAAGTACATTTGTAGAAGAAAGTAGATTTCACCTCCTCAACTTTGTCATTTAACTGGAGTGAGTAGGTTTTGACGTTCCACAAGTGGGACGATTGAAACGGCCAGATTGAAACTACTAAATATATATGCAAATGGTGGGATTTGTTGCGGCCGTTCAAAATCACCAATAAAGAATGTAAAACAATAAAATATAAAAAAAATTAATTTCAAATGTATCCGATGAAATGTTTTTGTGATGTGATGTATAATGGTATTAATTTTCAGTTGAAAATTATTAAAAACTGTAAATGACATTATATTAGAGCTAACAATCTAAATCATTTTATTAATTACTGTTCATGCGACTTCTGATCCCGCGACATTTTGCAACTAAGCACACAATCCACCGTACAACATCATACAACACAACATAACACAATGCAACATCATACACCACCTACAACAGACCATATCGCTCAACAACACAACCATATACAATTAACCAACCACACTATACACCTACACCATACACACACACTAAACTTGTTACATTATACATTATTTTTAAAAAAAATATAAGAAAGCGAACTTGATATATTATAAAGTATTTGCAAAATATATATTAACGTGAAATTATGTACAGAGTTTAAAAATTAATTAAAGAGTTTTTAACTAAATGTAGTGCAATAGTGCAAGTGAGTATAACACCGCACCCAAGGTGAAAAAATAAGTGAAATCACCAAATGGTCCTTCGAGCCTCTTTCAAAATTACCAATCGAAAAAAAAGAAAAAACGTACAAATTAAAGTGATCATACAAACATAAATTAAAAAAAAAAAACCCAAAAACGGAAAGGTCAAAAGTACTAATATAAGTACATATATGCATACCTAAATACATATTAACAGTGGTTAAATAAAATTACAACAACGGGCGCGAAATCAATGGATATACAAAACTACCACAAAAAATCACCAAATTTTAGAAACGGGCGCGATTTAACACAAACTAAGAGAAAAAATCAACATAAAGCACATGTATAAAACCAGAAAGCACGCAGAGAGGAGGACAGTAACGCACAGGCAAAACCCCGGAGACAAAGCAAAAAAAATTAAAACAGAGGAAACCGAGGAAACAGAGAAGAAGCATACACATACATAAGTATTACTCCCAAAACCTCTTAGCGGCAAAAAAAGTGAGTCCATTTTAATTAAATTTGAAAATATAGGCATTTTATGCACATATGTATGTTAATTTACAGTTTTATCGGTATTTCCTTGGAAATAAATAACGGAACAAAATAACTGAAAAACTAAAAAACATACGGTATCTGCCTCAGCTTATTTTGTGTCTCCAAACACACCGTTATATTATTCCAAAAAAAAAAATTTTATGCAAAGTCAAGTATACCTACCTGCAATATATCCAGGGATACTCCTTGGGTTAATCAAGCAACAAACACGATCGCTTATAACACATAAGACTAACAAAACCAAAAAATGAAAAAGATTACAGAAATATATATATATTATAAGGATTTCTTTCAGCCTGTTTCAAAAAAATATATTAATTTCATCTGTTCCGCAAATTTCAAACTTTTTATATTTTAAGGTTCTTTTTATTTCAAAAACTCGGTTCTTTTTCGTGAGTTCATGGAGGCACGGAGGTAATAGCTACGCTGGAAAAACTTGAAACGAATTGTCGATAAAAAGTACACAGTCCAAGGAAACTCCGCAATTCATGTAAAGTTTTAGGAGTGGGGCAATATTTTACTGTGTCTATTTTTCATTAGATGTGCAAATGCCCTCCGTTGTCACTTTGTGTCCTAAGTAACTAACTTTTTTCTTGAAAAGGGAACACTTTTTTAGCCTCAGCTTTAGATTAGCGCTAGCTATCTATTGGAAAACCTCTTCCAAGTTCTTAAGGTGTTCATCGAAGCTTTCACCTAATATGATGATATCGTTGAGGTATACCGAACAAGTCTTCCAGTGTAATCTTTTTAATACCTGGTCCATAAGTCTCTCAAAGGTAGCAGGAGCGTTACATAATCCAAAAGGCATTGCGGTAAATTGCCATAGACCATCTGCAACGTTGAAAGCCGTCTGTTTTCTTTGTTTTTCGTTCAAGTGTTGATAACCATTTTGTGCCTGATAACGAGGTGTCATCGATTTTAGGTAGTGGATAACTGTCTTTCTTCGTTACATCATTCAACCTTCTATAGTCCACAAAGAATCTCATGTAGCCATCTTTCTTCTTCACAAGTACTGCAGATGATCCATCCATGGACTCTCTGATGGTTCGATTACGCCCTTTTCGCTTATTTCACGTATGGTCTGGCTTTCAACTTCACGGTTTGCTAAAGAAACGCTTCGAGGAGTCTTGCCGATTGATCTTGCATAACCTGTGTTAACAATATGTTTCACAATGTTTTGGTTCTTCCTGGTTTGGAATCGTGTTTATCAAATATGGATGAGTATCTGAAAAGAAGCTATTAAGTCTTCTTTTGATGTTTTGCCTCTAGTTCCTCGTTCCATGCCTTAATTTCGTTCGATATGTCGTTTTCCTCTATGGAATCTTCCTTAAGATCTATTTTGTAATTTATCACGGCCTCAATCTCTTGACACTGCCCTTATATAGCATCTTTGGAGAGTTTGATTGGTAACTTACCCTCATTAAGTACTCTTACTGGAACATGTTTATCTTGTCACACAGTCCATCGTTTGTTTGGCCAATAGTCTCCTTCTATTTCTGCCCAAAAAACTACTTCTGATTTTGGTGGGATCTGCTGGCTCTCTGTTGTCATCACTCGTCTATCGTTGTACTTCTTATCGTAACAGAACATAAGTGGAGTTTCCATATTTGTATAGATTCTGTTCTTCATGTCAATTTTGATTTCTTGATTCGCTGGAAAGTCTACTTCAGTAATGACTTCGTCGACGATATCTGCCACTATCAAGTTGTGTGACACGGCTTCCTTTCCAATTACGATCTCGCACGTTACTTTTCCGAGAACTTGGATAACTTCTCCAGTTACAGTACGCAACTTTGCTCCAGATAATGCCTACCTATAACTCACTCTTGGGTTCGATCACTGGTTTGTAAATAAAAGTCCCAATTTAATGGCTATATACTTCTTTATCAACCAGATCAGATCGAATTATTGGATGTGATGCGCCTGTATCCACAGTCAGTATGCGCTTTTTGCCGTCTGCTTACGGTAACGTTACTCGTATTCCTGCTTATTTGTAAAATAGGAATTACAGGGCAATTGCTTGCGGGAGCCAGGCCGTGGCATTTTTCGCTTGCTCGCCAAGTTAGATTTAACATTTGCTTGATCTTCCTCAGTTCTGCGTTTACGTCCAACTGTTATATTGGACTGGTTAAAGGTGCGTGTAATATGGCCACTTTTTCCGCAGTTGAAGCATTTAACCTCACCATCATTTTTCTTACGCGTTTCTGTAGCTTTTTCCAGTGCATTCTGCATGTTTTAAATTTTTTTAAATAAATGGTTTACCCAAGTGTGTTCTTTTATTTCTACCGTATGAGCTTTAAATGTTCGACTGCTATGCAGAGGTGCAGTTTCCTGTGCCAGAGCATACGAAACGGGTTCCGCAAACGTCAATTTTGGACAGCTAATGCGGCGAAGCGTGTTGGTCTGAATTTTCGTATCCTCGATGTATTTTCCGGATTTATGTGCATAAACAAAGTGACCTTACCTCTCAATCTCTCTTCAGGGAGGCATCGGCTTTCTGGCGGCGATTTCGTAACTCAAGTGGGAAGATCTGCTTCCTGTGCTCACTACCATACCGTCTTTCTAATGTACCCATGAACGTTTCATAACTACTCGCCTCGCCGTTTAGAATGGTCTGTAATATCTCCGTAGCATATCCTTTCAATGCAACGCACAATGCAACTACTTTATCTTCTGCTTTCCAATTATTTGAAGATGCCGTCTTTTAAAATTAAAGTTTAAAAACGTGGAATTGAACAGTGTCATCAAAATATGGTAGTTTTACCTTGGACCTTTTGGCCCGCTCTTCCGAATTCTGTGAGGACTCTTCTGCTATTTGTGAGGTCACCTGTGTTGATATACGTGCATTTTGTGCTGCGAACTGCTTTCCAACTGTGAGGACACCTGTGCTGATATACGTGCATCTTGCGCTGCGAACTGCTCTTCCAACTGCGTTGACAATCGCATTTCTTACGAGGACAATTGGGATTGTTGTGTCACCATTTGTGTGTGTCTCTGCTATTTGTGGCGATATTTGCGTTGACATCTGGAACATTTGCGCTGGCATTTGCGATATACGTGCATCCTGCTCTTTTCCCATCTGCGATGTTATAGTAAAAATCCTGTTTATGTCCACAATCTTTGACGAGCATTGAGCTTCTGTCTTCGTAGTTTTTTCCTTTAAAATGAAACACATATTCGTCAACATTAATGTTTTCTGTTTCCACGGCCTCTCATAACCTTGGTTGTAATATGGACTTTATTTCATTTGTTGCTAAATCCCGTTTTTCAAGCTCCTGTGTGTTGTTGTGGAATCTTCAGTTCGTTAGACTTTGCCATTTTATAACAATTCTCTCTTGGAAAATTTGTAACGGATTTCTCGATAAATCTTTTACCTTGTAACTCACTCTTGAGTTCGATCACTGGATCGTTAAAAAAAGTCCCAATTTAATGCTATACACATTTCTTTATTTCTAATTTCAGCCACCTCTTGTACCTCTTCTTCTTACCAATAGCTTAATTGCTATTTACACGACAACACTCTAATTAGGACTGTGTTTCCTGCACAGTCTGGCTGCCCTTTTATAGTAGATCTTTAACAAAACTTCGTCTCTAGAACATCCTGGTAACTACGAATTATTATTGTCTAGTTGCTTTTGTCAGTTTATCGTCGATTCTGATTTGTTCTGGAATTCGTGTTCCTACAATACATTCTCTCCAGTAGCGAATAATTTGAGGCAGAGAAAACGTGACATCAAGACAGGCAATTAAAGTTAGCTAAAAAACTGAATGCTAGTAATATTGCCATGGAGACTGAACATTGTTAATGTTTAGCAATTGATGTCTAAATATATTTCCAGCCATACATTGCCAGATTTACTTTACTTTTATTTTGGTGATTTCACAGGACTATTTGCATACAAATTTTGAAGAGGCTATGCTTGTACATGTTAGCTTAGGTGGCATGATGCCAGCAAAGCTGAAATGCCAATGTGTAAATTTTGTACTTAAACTGCAACTATTCAAAACATAAATTTTACCAAAACATGGAAAAAAAAGCAATTAAATACATCCGTATGTATGTATATGTATGGTTAATAGTTTAGATAATTGTAAGCATACATTGCTCATGTTTCATTAATGAATTTATAAATAAAGTTTACGTTACAATTTAATTCTTAAAATGTGAAATCTTGTTTTTCCAAAAAGTACAAGTACGTATCCGATGAAATGTTTTTGTGATGTGATGTATAATGGTATTAATTTTCAGTTGAAAATTATTAAAAACTGTAAATGACTAAAATTATATAAGAGCTAACAATCTAAATCATTTTATTAAGTATTGTTCATGCGACTTCTGATCCCGCGACATTTTGCAACTAAGCACACAATCCACCGTACAACACAACATAACACAATGCAACATCATACACCACCTACAACACACCATATCACTCAACAACACAACCATATACAATTAACCAACCACACTATACACCTACACCATACACACACACTAAACTTGTTACATTATACATTATTTTTAAAAAAAATATAAGAAAGCGAACTTGATATATAATAAAGTATTTGCAAAATATATATTAACGTGAAATTATGTACAGAGTTTAAAAATTAATTAAAGAGTTTTTAACTAAATGTAGTGCAATAGTGCAAGTGAGTATAACACCGCACCCATGTGAAAAAATAAGTAAAATCACCAAATGGTCCTTTGAGCCTTTTTCAAACGTACCTATCGAAAAAAAGAAAAAACGTAAAAATTAAAGTGATTAATACTTATACAAACGTAAATTTAAAAAAAAAACCCAAAAACGGAAAGGTCAAAAGTACTAATATAAGTACATATATGCATACCTAAATACATATTAACAGTGGTTAAATAAAATTATTACAAACTAAGAGAAAAAATCAACAAAAAGCAGGGGTATAAACCAACAAAGCACGCAGAGAGGAGGACAGTAACGCACAGGCAAAACCCCGGAGACAAAACAAAAAAAAATTAAAACAAAGGAAACCGAGAAAACAGAGAAGAAGCATACACATACATAAGTATTACTCCCAAAACCTCTTGGCGGCAAAAAAGTGAGTCCATTTTAATTAAATTTGAAAATATAGGCATTTTATGCACATATGTATGTTAATTTACAGTTTTATCGGTATTTCCTTGGAAATAAATAACGGAACAAAATAACTGAAAAACTAAAAAACATACGGTATCTGCCTCAGCTTATTTTGTGTCTCCAAACACACCGTTATATTATTCCAAAAAAAAAATTTTATGCAAAGTCAAGTATACCTACCTGCAATATTTCCAGGGATACTCCTTGGGTTAATCAAGCAACAAACACGATCGCTTATAACACATAAGACTAACAAAACCAAAAAATGAAAAAGATTACAGAAATATATATATATTATAAGGATTTCTTTCAGCCTGTTTCAAAAAAATATATTAATTTCATCTGTTCCGCAAAATTCAAACTTTTTATATTTTAAGGTTCTTTTTATTTCAAAAACTCGGTTCTTTTTCGTGAGTTCATGGAGGCACGGAGGTAATAGCTACGCTGGAAAAACTTGAAACGAATCGTCGATAAAAAGTACACAGCCCAAGGAAACTCCGCAATTCATGTAAAGTTTTAGGAGTGGGGCAATATTTTACTGTGTCTATTTTTCATTAGATGTGCAAATGCCCTCCGTTGTCACTTTGTGTCCTAAGTAACTAACTTTTTTCTTGAAAAGGGAACACCTTTTTAGACTCAGCTTTAGATTAGCGCTAGCTATCTATTGGAAAACCTCTTCCAAGTTCTTAAGGTGTTCATCGAAGCTTTCACCTAATATGATGATATCGTTGAGGTATACCGAACAAGTCTTCCAGTGTAATCTTTTTAATACCTGGTCCATAAGTCTCTCAAAGGTAGCAGGAGCGTTACATAATCCAAAAGGCATTGCGGTAAATTGCCATAGACCATCTGCAACGCTGAAAGCCGTCTGTTTTCTTTGTTTTTCGTTTAAGTGTTGATAACCATTTTGTGCCTGATAACGAGGTGTCATTGATTTTAGGTAGTGAGTAACTGTCTTTTTTCGTTACATCATTCAACCTTCTATAGTCCACACAGAATCTCATGTTGCCATCTTTCTTCTTCACAAATACTGCATATGATCCATCCATGGACTCTCTGATTGTTCGATTACGCCCGTTTCGCTTATTTCACGTATGGTCTGGCTTTCAACTTCACGGTTTGCTAGAGAAACGCTTCGAGGAGTCTTGCCGATTGATCTTGCATAACCTGTGTTAACAAAATGTTTCACAACTTTGGTTCTTCCTGGTTTGGAATCGTGTTTATCAAATATGGATGAGTATCTGAAAAGAAGCTATTAAGTCTTCTTTTGATGTTTTGCCTCTATTTCCTCGTTTCAGGCGTTAATTTCGTTCGATATGTCGTTTTCCTCCATGGAATCTTCCTCAAGACCTATTTTGCAATTTATCACGGCCTCAATCTTTTGACACTGCCCTTATATAGCTTCTTTGGAGAGATTGATTGGTAACTTGTACTCATTAAGTACTCTTACTGGAGCATGTTTATCTTGTCAAACAGTCCACCGTTTGCCTGGGCCATAGTCTCCTTCTATTTCTGCCCAAAAAACTGCTTCTGATTTTGGTGGGATCTGCTGGCTCTCTGTTGTCATCACTCGTCTAACGTTGTACTTATTATCGTAGCAGAACATAAGTGGAGTTTCCATATTTGTATAGATTCAGTTCTTCATGTCAATTTTGATTTCCTGATTCGCTGGAAAGTCTACTTCAGTAATGACTTCGTCGACGATATCTGCCAGTATCAAGTTGTGTAACACGGCTTCCTTTCTAATTACGATCTCGCACGTTACTCTGCCGAGAACTTGTATAACTTCTCCAGTTGCTATACGCAACCTAATGCCTACCTATAACTCATTCTTGGGTTCGATCACTGGTTTGTAAATAAAAGTCCCAATTTAATGGCTATACACTTCTTTATCAACCAGATCAGATCGAATTATTGGATGTGATGCGCCTGTATCCACAGTCAGCATGCGCTTTTTGCCGTCTACTTACGGTAACGTTACTCGTATTCCTGCTTATTTGTGAAACACAGATTACAGGGCATTTGCTTGCAGGAGCCAGCCCGTGGCCTTTTTCGCTGGCTCGCCAAGTTAGATTTAACATTTGCTTGATCTTCCTCAGTTCTGCGTTTACGTCCAACTGTTATATTGGACTGGTTAAAGGTGCGTGTAATATGGCCACTTTTTCCGCAGTTGAAGCATTTAACCTCACCATCATTTTTCTTACGCGTTTCTGTAGATTTTTCCAGTGCTTTCTGCATGTTTTAAATTTTTTCAAATAAATGGTTTACCCAAGTGTGTTCTTTTATTTCTACCGTATGATCTTCAAATGTTCGACTGCTATGCAGAGGTGCAGTTTCCTGTACCAGAGCATACGAAACGGGTTCCGCAAACGTCAATTTTGGACATGCTAATGCAGCGAAGCGTGTAGGTCTGAATTTTCGTATCCTCGATGTATTTCCCGGATTTATGTGCATAAACAAAGTGAACTTACCTCTCAATCTCTCCTCAGGGAGTCAGCTGCTTTCTGGCAGCGATTTCGCAACTCAATTGTGAAGATCTGCTTCATCAACGTTTCATAACTACTCGCCTCGCCATTCGGAATGATCTGTAATATCTCCGTTGCATATCCTTTCAATGCAACGCACAATGCAATTACTTTATCTTCTGCTTTCCAATTATTTGAAGATGCCGTCTTTTAAAATTAAAGTTTAAAAACGTGGAATGGAACAGTGTCATCAAAAGATAGTAGTTTTACCTTGGCAGAAGCTGTTGATATAATTGGCCGATTCAATTGTAGCTCGCGGAGACGATCTTTCAACTCATCCAGTTCAGTTTTAATTTTGGCCCGCTCTTCCGAAATCTATGAGGACGCTTCTGCTATTTGTGAGGACCTGTGTTGATATACGTGCATTTTGCGCTGCGAACTGCTTTCCAACTGTGAGGACACCTGTGCTGATATACGTGTATCTTGTGCTGCGAACTGCTCTTCCAACTGCGTTGACAATCGCATTTCTAACGAGGAAAATTGGGATTGTTGTGTTACCATTTGTGTGTGCCTCTGCTATTTGTGGCGATATTTGCGTTGACATCTGGAACATTTGCGCTGGCATTTGCGATATACGGACATCGTGCTCTTTTCTCATCTGCGATGTTATAGTGAAAATCCTGTTTATGTCCACAATCTTTGACGAGCATTGAGCCTCTTCCTTTGCTTCTATCTTCGTAGTTTTTTCCCTTAAAGTGAAACACATATTCGTCAACATTAATGTTTTCTGTTTCCATGGCTCCTCATAACCTTGGTTGTTCGGACTTTATTTCATTTGTTGCTAAATCACGTTTTTCTAGCTCCTTTGTGTTGTTGTGGAATCTTCAGTTCGTCAGACTTTGCCATTTTAGAACAATTCTCTCTTGGAAAATTTATTTGACAATCCCACTTCTGATACCAATTGTAACGGATTTCTCGATAAATCTTTTACCTTGTAACTCACTCTTGAGTTCGATTACTTAATTGTAAAATAAACGTCCCAATTTAATGCTATACACATTTCTTTATTTCTAATTTCAGCCACTTAACATTTGTACCTCTTCTTCTTACTAATAGCTTAATTGCTATTTACACGACAACACTCTAATTAGGACTGTGTTTCCTGCACAGTCTGGCAGCCCTTTTATAGTAGATCTTTAACAAAACTTCGTCTCTAGAACATTCTGGTAACTACGAATTGTTATTGTCTAGTTGCTTTTGTCAGTTTATCGTCGATTTTGATTTGTTCTGGAACTCGTGTTCCTACAATATATTCTCTCCAATAGCGAATAATTTGAGGCAGAGAAAACGGGACATCAAGACAGGCAATTAAAGTTAGCTAAAAATCTGAATGCTAGCAAAATTGCCATGGAGAACGAACATTGTTAATGTTTAGCAATTGATGTCTAAATATATTTCCAGCCATACATTGCTAGATTTACTTCACTTTTATTTTGGTGGTTTGACAGGACTATTTGCATAAAATTTTGAAGAATCTATGCTTGTACATGTTAGCTTAGGTGGCATGATGCCAGCAAAGCTGAAATGCCAATGTGTAAATTTTGTACTTAAACTGTAACTATTCAAAACATAATATTTACCAAAACATGGAAAACAAGCAATTAAATACATCCGTATGTATGTATATGTATGGTTAATAGTTTAGATAATTGTAAGCATACACTGCTCATGTTTCATTAATGAATTTGTAAATAAACTTTACGTTACAATTTAATTCTCAAAATGTGAAACCTTGTTTTTCCGAAAAGTACATTTGTAGAAGAAAGTAGATTTCACCTCCTCAACTTTGTCATTTAACTGGAGTGAGTAGGTTTTGACGTTCCACAAGTGGGACGATTGAAACGGCCAGATTGAAACTACTAAATATATATGCAAATGGTGGGATTTGTTGCGGCCGTTCAAAATCACCAATAAAGAATGTAAAACAATAAAATATAAAAAAAATTAATTTCAAATGTATCCGATGAAATGTTTTTGTGATGTGATGTATAATGGTATTAATTTTCAGTTGAAAATTATTAAAAACTGTAAATGACATTATATTAGAGCTAACAATCTAAATCATTTTATTAATTACTGTTCATGCGACTTCTGATCCCGCGACATTTTGCAACTAAGCACACAATCCACCGTACAACATCATACAACACAACATAACACAATGCAACATCATACACCACCTACAACAGACCATATCGCTCAACAACACAACCATATACAATTAACCAACCACACTATACACCTACACCATACACACACACTAAACTTGTTACATTATACATTATTTTTAAAAACAATATAAGAAAACGAACTTGATATATAATAAAGTATTTGCAAAATATATATTAACGTGAAATTATGTACAGAGTTTAAAAATTAATTAAAGAGTTTTTAACTAAATGTAGTGCAATAGTGCAAGTGAGTATAACACCGCACCCAAGGTGAAAAAATAAGTGAAATCACCAAATGGTCCTTCGAGCCTCTTTCAAACGTACCAATCGAAAAAAAAGAAAAAACGTACAAATTAAAGTGATCATACAAACATAAATTAAAAAAAAACCCAAAAACGGAAAGGTCAAAAGTACTAATATAAGTACATATATGCATACCTAAATACATATTAACAGTGGTTAAATAAAATTACAACAACGGGCGCGAAATCAATGGATATACAAAACTACCACAAAAAATCACCAAATTTTAGAAACGGGCGCGATTTAACACAAACTAAGAGAAAAAATCAACATAAAGCACATGTATAAATCCAGAAAGCACGCAGAGAGGAGGACAGTAACGCACAGGCAAAACCCCGGAAACAAAGCAAAAAAAATTAAAACAGAGGAAACCGAGGAAACAGAGAAAAAGCATACACATACATAAGTATTACTCCCAAAACCTCTTAGCGGCAAAAAAAGTGAGTCCATTTTAATTAAATTTGAAAATATAGGCATTTTATGCACATATGTATGTTAATTTACAGTTTTCGGTATTTCGTTGGAAATAAATAACGGAACCAAATAACTGAAAAAGAAAATAATATACAGTATCTGCCTCAGCTTATTTTGTGTCTCCAAACACACCGTTATATTCTTCCAAAAAAAAAAAAATGTGCAATGTCAAGTACCTACCTGCAATATTTCCAGCGATACCCCTTGGGTTAATCAATCACCAAACAGGATCGCTTATAACACATAAGGCTAACAAATACAAAAAATGAAACATATGACAGAAATATATATATTATATATATATATATATATATATATATTATAAGGATTTCTTTCAGCCTGTTTCAAAAAAAATCTATAAATTTCATCTGCTCCGCAAAATTCAAACTTTTTATATTTTAATGTTCTTTTTATTTCAAAAACTCGGTTCTTTTTCGTGAGTTCATGGAGGCATGGAGGTAATAGCTACGCTGGCAAAACCTGAAACGAATCGTCGATAATGAGTGCACAGTCCAAGGAAACTTCGCAATTCATTTAAAGTTTTAGGAGTGGGGCAATATTTTACTGTGTCCATTTTTCATTAGCTGTGCAAATGCCCTCCGTTGTCACTTTGTGTCCTAAGTAACTAACTTTTTTCTTGAAAAGGGAACACTTTTTTAGACTCAGCTTTAGACCAGCGCTAGCTATCTGTTGGAAACCTCTTCCAAGTTCTTAAGGTGTTCATCGAAGCTTTTACCTTGTATGATGATATCGTTGAGGTATACCGAACAAGTCTTCCAGTGTAATCTTTTTAATCCCTGCTCCATAAGTCTCTCAAAGGTAGCAGGAGCGTTACATAATCCAAAAGGCATTGCGGTAAATTGCCATAGACCATCTGCAACGCTGAAAGCCGTCTGTTTTCTTTGTTTTTCGTTCAAGTGTTGATAACCATTTTGTGCCTGATAACGAGGTGTCATCGATTTTAGGTAGTGGATAACTGTCTTTCTTCGTTACATCATTCAACCTTCTATAGTCCACACAGAATCTCATGTTGCCATCTTTCGTCTTCACAAGTACTGCAGATGATCCATCCATGGACTCTCTGATGATTCGATTACACCCTTTTCGCTTATTTCAAGTATAGCCTGGCTTTCAACTTCACGGTTTGCTAAAGAAACGCTTCGAGGAGTCTGGCGGACTGATCTTGCATCACCTGTGTTAACAAAATGTTTCACAACTTTGGTTCTTCCTGGTTTGGAATCGTGTTTATCAAATATGGATGAGTATCTGAGAAGAAGCTGTTAAGTCTTCTTTTGATGGTTTGCCTCTAGTTCCTCGTTCCATGCGTTAATTTCGTTCGATATGTCGTTTTCCTCCATGGAATCTTCCTCAAGACTTATTTTGAAATTTATCACGGCCTCAATCTTTTGACACTGCCCTTATATAGCTTCTTTGGAGAGATTGATTGATAACTTGCACTCATTAAGTACTCTTACTGGGACATGTTTATCTTGTCAAACAGTCCACGGTTTGTTTGGCCCATAGTCTCCTTCTATTTCTGGGATCTGCTGGCTCCCTGTTGTCATCACTCGTCTAACGTTGTACTTATTATCATAACAGAATATAAGTAGAGTTTCCATATTTGTATAGATTCAGTTCTTCATGTCAATTTTTATTTCTTCATTCGCTGGAAAGTCTACTTCAGTAATGACTTCGTCGACGATATCTGCCACTATCAAGTTGTGTAACACTTCTTCCTTTCCAATTACCATCTCGCACGTTACTTTTCCGAGAACTTGGATAACTTCTCCAGTTGCAGTACGCAACTTTACTCCAGATAGTGCCTACCTATAACTCACTCTTGGGTTCGATCACTGGTTTGTAAATAAAAGTCCCAATTTAATGGCTATACACTTCTTGATCAACCAGATCGGATTGAATTATTGGATGTGATGCGCCTGTATCCACAGTCAGTATGCGCTTTTTGCCGTCTACTTACGGTAACGTTACTCGTATTCCTGCTTATTTGTGAAATAGAGATTACAGGGCATTTGCTTGCGGGAGCCAGCCCGTGGCCTTTTTCGCTGGCTCGCCAAGTTAGATTTAACATTTGCTTGATCTTCCTCAGCTCTGCGTTTACGTCCAACTGCTATATTGGACTGGTTAAAGGTGCGTGTAATATGGCCTCTTTTTCCGCATTGTTACACATAATAATCGTTTTTTAATTTGTGGCTTTAGGCTCGGTATATAAAATTCTAGTCGGACCATCAAGCGATGCTCACCACGTAATGTAAGTTGGTCAAGATATATAAAAATAAATAAGTAAAACGGGATTTCTCGAGAATAATAATGGGATATCGTTCGTTATGACTAAGGCTGGAATTCACTAGTCTTCCATGTGCCCGGATTAATCCTTTAGTGTCCCAAAAAAGAATTAAAACGAGAAGTGAGCTTCCCTTATCGAGGGGTCGTCTTTCGACTAACGAGTATGTGTATATGTAATAAGGCTGACCTTGGCATGGTGCAGGTCGGAATGTGTTAGTTGTAGTGAAAGATCATTTGTCATTCCTTTAACCTTTTGTTTAAGTCTTTGGATAAATTTAAACATGTATGCGACTACTCTTAGTGCTTTTGGGAATGATGAAAATCGATGTAATATATCATCTTCATCAGGAGTGATATACAGATTTGCAATTCTCCGAATTTCAGGAGCAATTATATTGCGAGCGGGAGACTTTGGCCAGACTTCTTGTGATTCTGTTAACAACGTAGGACCGTTCCACCAGAGTGTATTGCTGGTGAGATGAAGTGGTTTGCAGCCTCTTGTCCCAAGATCCGCTGAATTATCTGCACTTGCAACATGTTGCCATTGTGCTGAGCCAACTAAGTCTAATATTTGAGCTATATGGTTAGATAAATAAGTCTTCCAGGTATATGGTAGTTTTTCTAACCATGCTAAAACTATTTCTGAGTCTGACCAAAGGTACATTTTGTGACTGGTTAGTTTCAGATGGGTTTGGTCAATTGAAACTAGTTTTGCAGAAGCCATTCAGTTGGAGCAGGCTTAGTGTCTTCAGGGCAGCAAGTTTGGCTTTGCCTACCAAAAGACGTGAAGATATTTTGTTATCATATTCAGTGCGTACGTAAACTGTTGCACAATAGGCCTTTTCAGAGGCATCACAGAAGCCATGTAATTCTACATTATAGTCAGGTGAGAAATTTACCCATCGAGGATTTCGAATTTAAGAGATGGTATGTAGATTGTTAGCAAATTGAACCCACTTTGTTAAGCGATTGGGTTTTACTTGCTCATCCCATTCAGTGCCATCTTGCCACAATTCTTGAATGAGGATTTTTGCTTGAATCATTATTGGCTAAAGTCATCCTGCGGGGCCGAAAAGTTTTGCCACCGAGGAAAGTATTTGACGTTTGGTTATGGTGGATATTGCAGATATTGACTCAATTGTATATGATAGTTGATCTGTTATTACATTCCTTTGAATCCCGAGAGTTTTTGTAGTACTGGCCTTTTCAAATTTAAGGAAGTTTGTATCTAATAAGTCTTTCCTTTTTATGTTTTTTGTTATCTCAGGATGAGTTGATGTAATATTTTTAGGGTTAACCCGGCTGAATTTAGTGCTTTGATCACTTGAGATAGTGATTCGCACTCTAATGAGAGACTGTGGCTACCTGATAGAATATCGTCAACGTATGTTTGTTTTTGTAGTAGAAAAGTTGCTAAAGGCAAATTTGTTTGACAGGTTTTTGCCACTTCGTGTAATGTCCTAATGGCTAAATAGGGTGCACAATTGATGCCAAAGGTAACTGTTTTAAGTTTGTAGTCGCTGATTGGACTATTACTTGATTTTCGGAAGACTATTCTCTACATCTCCATTGAAAACATAGTTAAAAATGCGCCAATTTAGAATTAGCAGCTTGAGATAAGTTTGTAGTGTTGGCCCTGTGTATAGTACATCACTGAGTGATTTGCCTGAGCTCATACACTTTGAAGCATTAAAAACAACTCGTACTTTTGTTGTGATTTTATCTGGTCTTATTACCCCGTGATGTGGAAGATAAAAAGATAAATATCTACCTTTAGATATTTTTTCATATGGTACAGTTTCTTCCATATGATTGAGGTCAAGATATTCATCCATCACGTTATCATATGCTTCTTTAAGCACGCTTTTCTTTACCAAGCATTTTTCCAAGCTTAGGAATTGCTGGACTGCTGATATTCTAGAGTGGCCTAGAGCTATTGGTTTTGGAAAGGTGGGCTTGAATGGGAGTCGCACAACATAACGACCATGTTCGTTTCTTGTTGTTGTGGACTTGTAATAGGCTTCGCATGCCAGGTCTTCTTCTGAAGGTTGTGTGAAACAGGGTAATTATTCTACTTGACAGAATTTTTTGCGTTGATTATTTAAATATTCGTTTGAAATATTTTCAACTTGAGTTGTGCAGGAATTAATTTGTCTGTGACTTGGCCAATTAATATCCATCCAAAGATTGTTTTTTGGGCTAACAATTTATTATAGATTTTCTCTATACCTTTAAGAATTATTTGAGGTATTAAGTCGCTGCTTAATAATACAAGGTGAGTTCCAAAGTAAACATGACTTTAAACAAAAAAACAGAACAAATAGTTTTATCGGCAATCAATTAATTTTATTCGAAATAGCCTCCTTCTGCTTTAATACAGCTTTTTGCACGGTCCAAAAGCATGTCAACGTAAACTCTAGTGCCATCTAGTGCGTTAGAATCTGCTATCCTTTAACGACTTCCTGTAAAAATTTCATTTTATTTCATCTATTGGAAGTGAAGCTATTGCGTTTTAAGTGTCAGTATGTTTTTGTCATCGGTGCGAAAATGAGCTTCGAACAAAGAGCCAACATTAAATTTTGTTTTAAAATTGGTAAAACTTTTACCGAAACGTTTCAATTGATAAAACAAGTTTATGGCGATGATTGCCTATCCCGTAGCAGAGTGCACGAGTGGTTTCAACGTTTTCAATGTGGTCGTGAGGACATAAATGACGATGAACATGTGAGCCAACCAAAATCCGTGATCACCGAAAACTCCATCGAAACTGTGAGTGAATTCATAAAAAATCAGCCGAAATCTTCATTGAAATTGATGGAAATAGAATTGAACATCTCCAAAACAACGATTTATCGCATTTTGACCGAAAATTTGGGCTTAAAAGAGGTGTGTGCACGGTTTGTTCCACACAAATTGACTGACGACCAAAAATTGCTCAGAATTCAACATTCGAAGTACATCTGTAAAGAGGCAAAAAAGAATCCGAACTTCCTTTACAAGATTGTGACTGGTGATGAAACGTGGTGTTTTCAATGTGATCCCGAAACGGAACGCCAGAAAGCTGAATGGAAGGAGCCGGACGAGTCGAAACCCAAAAAATCGAGCCTGGAGAAGTCAAAAGTGAAGACAATGCTGAATTGTTTTTATGATTCCAAGGGTATTGTCCACAAAGAATTTGTTCCATCCGGCCAAACCGTGAATGCGGTATTCTGCCTTGGAGTTTTTAAGTGTTTGGTGCGTCGTATTCGACGTGTTCGTCCCGAATATCGCGAAGATGGAAGTTTCCGTTTGTTGCACGATAATGCGCCGTCTCATCGATCAACGCTTGTGGCCGATTATTTGACCAAAAATCACATTTTAACAATCAACCACTCCCCGTATTCACCTGATATGGCACCATGCGACTTCTACCTTTTCGGAAAAATGCATTTGCCGATGAAGGAAAGCGTTATGCAGACGTGGAAGCCATTCAAAAGGCTTACACCGGCATACTGGCGGCCATATCGGGCACTCGTTCGACATGCTTTTGGACCGTGCAAAAAGCTGTATTAAAGCAGAAGGAGACTATTTCGAATAAAATTAATTGATATTGCCGGTAAAACCATTTGTTCTGTTTACTTTGGAACGCACCTTGTATTACTGGGCAGCGACTTAATACCTCAAATAATTCTTGAAGGTATAGAGAAAATCTCTAATAAATTGGTAGCCCAAAACATAATCTTTAAATGGATATTAATTGGCCAAGTCACAGAAAAAATTAATTCCTTCACAGCTCAAGTGGAAAATATTTCAAACGAATATTTAAATAATCAACTCAAAAAATTCTGGGAAGTAGAAGAAATACCCCAAATCACACAACCTTCAGAAGGTGGTGCACCACTTTCAAGAGCCTTAGTACATATACACAAACTCGCTATTTCATTCGGGAGAAATCAAAGTTAGTCGAAAGACGACCCCTCGATAAGGGAAGCACACTTCTGGTTTTAAATCCTTTTTGGGACACTAAAGGATTAATCCGGGCACATGGAAGACTGGTGAATTCCAGCCTTACTAACGAACGACATCCCATTATTATTCTCGAGAAATCCCGTTTTACTTATTTATTTTTATATATCTTGACCAACTAACATTACATGGTGAGCATCGCTTGATGGTCCGACTATAAAAGTGAAAGTGAACTTGTTAAATTATAAATTATTTACAAAAAAATTTAAGAAAGTTTAATTGTTATATTACAAAGTATTTTCAAAATATATATTAACGTGAAATTAAATAAAGAGTTTAAAAATTAATTAAAGAGTTTTTAACTAAAGTAGTGCAATAGTGCAAGTGAGTATAACACCGCACCCAAGGGGAAAAAATAACTGAAACCACCAAGTATTGAAAGGTCAAAAGTCAGTTGTTTTAATATACCAATAAATCATAAAAATTTAAATATTTTCTCCATACATTAAATGGCATGAGTATAAAAATTTTTAATCCTAATAAATGTTGGGTATTTTGCTTTAAATGCCTTTAATAAACTTGCATTAATTGTTTTTACCACTGAAGTAGGATAAGCTTGTTTAACAGTATACAGACAGATTAACAGAATGATTTAGCTATCGCGAATAAACAACACTGCGGAAGAGACTTGCAAAGTGTAGCGAAGTCAATCCTAATTGATCTTATACAACGACCTAGGAGCAATAAGCTGGTGAAGCTCCGCAGAAAAGGCACTACGAATCGAAACTTTTGGAAACGTTTTCAAAAAACGTAGCTCTTTTAGATTTTATGATATCTCACTCAGCATTTCTTTGTGTTGTACGCCAAATTTTAATGAGCCTTGGCACGGATTTTGTTAAACAAACCGTTTTTGAGGCGCGAAAAGGTAAAAACCAAAATATTTAAAAAATTCAATGAAATAAAATTTTACAGCAGAATGTATATTACTAGTCATAATTAAATTGTTTGTTTAAACAGAAAGTTATCAGTTTAAAAAAAAATTATAAAGTTAAAAATAAATTATTATTTTGTTCTGAATATTTAACCACTTAAGTAGGCGTTTTGGAAAGATCAAAGGCGCGAAAATACTTTCCGGTGGCGCAAAAAATTATATTGCACTAGGGGAAGTATTGCTCCGATTTCATGAATTTTATGTGAGAGTATGCACTGTTATTAAAAGGGGCGAAGGGAAGAAAAGTATTGACTTGATGTTACCAATTTTTCACGTTAGGCTCAATACAAGACCTCACATATTGACGGATATTTTCGTTAAAAAGTCAGTAATAGGCTTTGGGTTCACAAATTCGGTATTAGAGACGTTGGAAAGTTATACTCCAATTTCTACAATTTTTGGGCGTAAGATACCTTAAGTGCACTATTCGTTTAAAGGTTTATTCTAATAACTTCGTTGATGTTTAATTTTTATACTGTAAAGTGGTAGAATAAGATAGAATTTAAAAGTTTGTTATATCGAAAGTAGGTGTGGTTATCGTTAGATTACCATTTTCACAGCATATAATATTCTACTCACCAAATTTGGTTGAAATTGGTCAAGTAAAATAATTTCATTCATACTTCGACGTTAAACATCTACTGAATTTCATACCACCATATTTATTTTTCACCAAATGGCTCAATTTAGTCTGAATTTACGGTACAGTGTAGCCCGTCCTTTGTTTTCGCGCCACTGTCAGCCGAACTTGCAACTCGATGAACGAGAGCGTACGAGCTGAGTGTCAGCAACACACGGTCAGGTTCTAACCTGCTTTGTTTATTCTTGTAAATTTTACATTTTAATAATGTTTTTTTTCTTCTTTTAACAATAACAATCCAACGCGTTTACGTAAGAAACCCACATTCTGAAAAGTGTCACGTGAGATTGGGGGATGAAGGAGGGGGTTGAATAAAATCTCACGATATCTCACCAAGGGGGAAGGGGGGACAGATTTTTAAAAAAACACTTCACGTTATTTATGGAGCCCCCATATGTATATTTAACCATTTAGACGCACACTTAAAAAAAAATTGTAGAGTACATTTGTCCCGTTTTACGACGATCTATTGCTCCAATTTACAGTTTTGTATCTTAATGTAGTACTAACTTTTGGCACTTTTGTGGGTTTTCGTTTAATAGCGTGTTCTGGTCCGATTACGCCCATCAGCAATACCAACCTCCTTTGGTTGCCAAGAAATATGTGTATAAAATTTCATCAAGATATCTCAAGTTAAAGTCAAATTCTAGCTTGCACGGACAGACGGACAGAGAGTCGCCCGGATTTCAACTCGTTTCGTCATCCTGAATATTTATATATACTTGTATATATATAATTCGATATCTATCTCAATTAGTTTTGGGTGATACAAACAACCGTTAGTTGAACTAAGTTATTATAATCTGCAGCAACATGTAGAATATAAAAATATGGTAATCATAATTTAATACAGACATTTAAGCATTAAGCGAGTCTAAGTCATATGATTCAGATAAGACCATATTTGAGACCAAAAATTTTAAAATTATTGTCGAATTTCAGAAATAGCGTCATATACATAAGCATTACTGACAGAGAGTGAGTGAATTATTAACTTAGCTTTTAGTTTACTGACTTTATATACTAAATGTACTATTATATACATCTTATATTTGTTATTAAAATATGGTCAAATATTGTGAATTTCTCTATTCTTTGTGGTCCGAATACTCAATTTTTATGTTCACTACTATTGCAGTAACTTTTTGCGTAGGCAATGCTTTTTTCCGCTCAATCATACTACTTATAGTTTTAACAATCATTTGACCGAAACCTTGCCCAGCAGGATTTTGGTGGCGTGTTTTTATTTCACTATATATTTGTTTAAACATCTCCAAAGCTGAACTTATTTCGATCACAACGTCAGGTTGAGGTCGTTTTTTTGCTGAATTGCAATTTTTGCGAATTTGCGTAAGACTCTTTTAGTTCGTTTCTTGCCAGTAATCTGGTTTTTTGATTGCGCCATCGAAGAATGTGTTTCGGTTGGAAGAAAAGCTTCAACTTCTTCATGCTTCATCTTATGCTCTGACTTTGGCGATTTCGAACCTTTAAACTGGAATGTATCTGTATTGACATATTTACAATCGGCAATATCATCTTGTTCCACGATATTAATTCTTGAAAATCTTTCAGTCCAAAATTGACAGGCTGTCGAATTCTTAAAAAATATATATTACTATTTTAAGTGACAGACACATAATTCTGCAACTACAGATCATTACACTCTTGGTACTGTATGTGACCTTAAAGAATCCATATCATCAGCCAGATTTGTGATGTTATCATATCATTAAGTGCGGTCATTATCCTACTTTTTCTTGTGTATTTGTCACGTAAATTTTTCCAACGGCGTATACTGCATAAGAACCAAAAGCAAAAAAAAATATTTATATAATATATATAGGTATATGTACATATTTTACTATTCATCACCATCTCACGAGCTATTCCCTCCCAAGTGGTCTGTTTATTTATTTAGACAAGTAAATTGTTAAAACCCTTGTTATATTTGCTATTAAGTTATTCGTGTTGTTGCACTAGCCTAATTAATTTTAGATTATCCATTTTAGTAAATCAAATTACTAATGTAGTCGGTGAAATAGAAACGTAAAGTAATAGTACCAAACGTAAAGTAATTTTAGCAAACTTGTTAACTACTTATTATTGTTCACTCCTGTATAAGTTAAAAAATTAGTTACTTTTGTTCAGCGAGTGGGAAAAAAATAACCCATTGCCACTTGGATGTCCAATGTCTTTCTCGCTTTATCCAATTACAATTATGGCAGTTTGTCTCTTTCTATGATATCTCTTCTATGTGTATCCTTTTGTTTTGCTTTGGTTGGCAGTATGGCATATATTGGTTACCGAATCTGTTAACAGTCTGTTAGATGTAACACATGCATGTGGACCAAATATGTTAGCTATGTGTTACATCTGCTATTTACATGTGCTACCGAAGGGGTTACCTATGTGTTATTCATAACAACAATATCTGTTGCCTTATACTTTTTATAGCTGATTCCCATTTCCCATAAAATACCTAAACGAGGAGCGCTTGGGGGAATAAATTGCCAATTAATGCCTTAGAGCGCGTACTTCTGTACAATCTAAGGTTAGACTTTTTTGATAAAGTCCACAAACTGTTTTTCGGTGGCTCTTAGAGCGTCGATAAATGTTTTACCATTGTCGCTTATTATCTTCGATGAAAAGCTACGTCGTCCGACAAAGCGAGCAAATGCCGCAAGGAAAGCCTCCTTCGTCAGATTAGTACAAAGCTCAAGGTGCACTGCTTTTGTCGTAAAACAGACAAAGACAGCCACTTAGCCTTTCATCAGAGTAGGAGACCTTAAGATGGACGCCTTTATCTGAAAAGGCCCAGCAAATCGACACCTGTGATGAAGAAAGGCAGAGCGAAGTCGCAGCGTTCCGGTGGAAGTGCTGCCATAATCTGTGTTCGCATCTTCTGCTTGTGCCTTGTGCAGATTTTGCACAGGAATATGCACTTATTTATTTGGGGCTTAAGTCGGAGAATATAAAATTCCGGCGGACCATATGTTGCAAGAGGCGATGTTCGGCATGAAGCATAGGTACAAGTATATGGATATAACTGATGAGTAATGTGGCAAGTCGAGACTTCTCCGGTACAATTACGGGAAGGCGTTCGTTATATGTTAGGCATTAATTGACCAGCCGTCCATTTACACGAAGAAGACCTTTCGGGGGTTAAGAACTAAGAAGGGACTCCTTTTATCAATAAATTTAGATTCTCTTAATAGGGATATATCGCGGCTGAAGTAGCGCGCTTGAGTATATGCGATAAGAGGGACCCTTGCTTTTTGTGAATCTTAGTGCGTCACTGTTATCGCATTGGAATTTCGCTGATCCCCTGACTTTTGAATTGCTCTATAAATTTGAGCATGTAAGCAACTACTTTGACGGCTCGGTGGAACGATAAAAATCGTTCAAGGATGTCGGTATAAAAAAGGTCGATTTTTCGACTCTTAATAATATAATTTAAGGAATTCCTTGAGCTAGTAGTTCTTGACCCATTGAAGACAACTCTAACTTTTGTTTTTATCTGGCTTTACTATTTCGTGATGTGGCTGCTAAAATAAGTATTATTTACACTGTATGATTTTTTTCGCAAAGGCTGACCCTATCATATTCTGGCTTCAACTCGCCTTTTTTAAGTAAGTGGAATGTAGAGCAGGTTCGCCTCCGCGTGGTGCATCCTGGGTAACGCCAAATGACCTGCGGCCTTTACGGCCTTTTTCTTGAACTCCTGATCTGACCTTTGCTCGACCTGGACATAGCTTGGACAATTAGATGGATTAGGTTGAACCCTGGGCTGGTGGTCTTGGTATTCTGTCACCTGAGTATTCAGGGGTGATACCTTGCAGAAATGGCTGATGGGCTAATGCCAAGGTCGCCTCCCGTCCCGTTAAAACCATGGCAGGCCTCGGAGTAAGTTCCCCTCCCGTTATCATTAAGTTGGTGTGGTAGGTGTTTGTTGAGATGACTCCTTCTTTGCGCTGGTCGGCTCTGAACGCATTGCCTCATAAGGGCGTGCGTCAACCCTCGCCTTGGCCTCGTAACTGAGACAACCTTGGGACCATAAAAGGCGACTACCTTTCCGGGAGACGGATAGCGGCTCTGAGTGGGGACCCAACAAGAACAAAATGAAAACAAACAAAAACAATAAGGACGAGGGAGGAAGAGGGTCGAAACCGACCTCCGCTGTAGTGGACGGTTCCCTGGGGGACACTTTAACCGAGGGAGACGAAAACGAAAAAAGAAAGGAAATCCAGGGGGTGCCTGGCTTACCGTCACGGGAGGCGGTAAGGCAGGGGGGGTCGGCAGGAGTCTGCTAACGGCAACCTTGGGTAGGGTGGAAGTGCGAGGCGGAATCGCCAGCACTAGCAGAGGAACCTCTGCTAAGTTCATGGGGGTCACGGGGTCCTCGGCGAACGCTAAGGGCCCGGTGGGGAAGCGAGTGACTTCAGCTAAAAAGTCTGATCGTCGATTGGCTGCCAAGATTTTGGAGCGCTACGGTGGCAAGCAGGCTGATCAGTAATCTGACCAGCATGCTAGCACACTGGGGTGGACCAAAAAGGTGCTGAGCGACGTGGGCGACGGGAAAGTGGGGCCGAGCGGGCCCCATACCTCAATAAAGCGGAAGAGATCGCAGGAGGGGGAATCCTCCCTCGGCAAAAAACCTCGGGTCGGACCCGCACCTATGTTTAGCGAAATCGCTAAACTCGCAAGCTCAGTGGAAGCGGGTAGCTGCTGCTATCTCCGCTGTTTTTATGAAGGTGGTCAGGGGAAGCCCTGGACCACCCCCTAGATGTGAAAGTGCCGGGTGGAACCTCGGCATTCACAAACTGATTAGGTGTGCCGACGAACGGTCGGCTCTCCTTTCCTCGGACTCGGATCTGGCTTCCGGCCGGACCTTCCACCCCGGCCGAAATTGAAGAGATGTTGCGGTACTGCAACCCATCTCTCCCCACCCAAGACTGGAGGGTGATCAGGCTGGAGAGCGCCGAGGCGCCATATCGGCAAGCGCTGATACTCCTAAACAAGCAGTCCCTTGCTCCTCTCAGTGTCACAAAGGGGGCCATAAGCTATGGCTTCGAGAGGGTCGTTCTCAAGACGCTCCCAACAGAAGCCAGGGCTGATGGCCCACTGCCTCCTGCGGGGGCGGAAGAGAGTGGGAAAGCTCCCCTCTCGAAAATGGATGTCGACCCTGTCCTCTCGGACGCGGTGAGCACGGGGGGCGGATCGTCAGGTGATGATGGATCCGTCTTCAGTCTCGAGCATCTGTTCGAGGAGGCTGGCGTCGATATTATGAACGATGGTGCGGAACTCACACTGCTGGAGAGGAGTTTGGAGGATGAAGATCCTCCAAATTAACCTCCAGCACTCAAAGGCGGTCTCCGCCGATCTAGTGCTTCGTCTAGGAAGGGACGAAGCCGACGTTGTCCTTATCCAGGAACCGTGGCTGAGTAGCTATGGGATATCTGGACTAAGGACAAAAAGCCATAAGCTCCCGGCGGCAAGCAGCACAGGTAGAACCAGAGCCTGCCTGTTGGTCGGAAATGAACTTAACATTTTTCTTTTACCTAATTTCAGCAACGAGGTCGTCGTCACCACTAGGCTGGAGGACAGTGCTAGGGAAATCTGGCTTTATCTGGCTCAGCCTACATGCCGCACTACGACAAGGTGGAACCACCTCCGAACTTGCTGAGGATGGCTCTGGCAGAGGCCAGGCGAAAAGGAGCCGCGTTTATAATAGGCTCGGATGCAAACTCAAGGCACACCGTCTGGGGGAGCTCGGACACAAACGCAAGAGGTGAGTCACTTTTTGATTTTATTTGCGATGTAGTCCTTTTTATCTGTAATAGGGGAACTGCCCTACTTTTGTGACAGCTAGCAGGGCGGAAGTCCTTGACGTCACGCTAGCCTCTGGGGAAATTGCTCCCTTGATCTCGAAATGGAGAGTTCTAGACGCCCACTCCTTTTCTGATCATAAATATATTGGGTTCAGTTTGGACGCCTCGCGCCCGAAGCATAGAACCTACAGAAACTTCAGGAATACCAATTGGGTCCTGTATTGCAGGAAGCTTCGATCAGCTCTTCCAACCGCGCCTGACAGGGATTCGATCCAATCTGCGGACGCGATTGACGAGGTCGAGGGAAACCCCCTTGGTGGACTTCGGAGCTAACGGAGATCAGATCTTCGAGTAGAAGACTCTTCAACAAAGCCCGTAAAAGTGGCTCTAGCGACGACTGGGCGTTGTAGAAGTCCGGATTGGCCATTTACAAGTCCGACTTGAAGAAAGCCAGAGGGCTTCGTGGAAAGCCTTCTGCGGCAGTGTAGAGGGCTGTCACGAGTGCTCAAGGTTTAGACGCATTCTTGCAAAAAATCCTACTCCGGTGGGGTATCCAAGAAATGCAGATAGCGGGTGGACTACGAGTAGCCAGGAGTCGCCGAGGCTACTCCTAGATGCTCATTTTCCACTGAATCGCTTTGCTGAAGAAGTGCCACTGGGGGAGCTTCAGGAAGGCTGTACAGCCTTCTTGGACCTTCTGGATGAGCGTCACCTTACCTGGGCGCTGAAATCTTTTAAGCCCTTCAAGTCCCCGGGTCCTGATGGCATCATACCGGCGTAACTACAGCGAACGGTTAAGATGTCATGTAGCTGGCTGGCCCCTATCTACGCGAACTGTGTTATTCCCGAAGGCCTGGAGACAGGTTAAGGTTGCATTCATTCCGAAGGCCGGCAAAAGCTCTCATGTCGGTGCAAAAGATTTCAGACCCATCAGCCTATCCTCGTTTCTGTAGAAAACGCTGGAGAGACTTATGGATCTGTACATTAGGTGCAGAATACCGAGGGATAAACTATTACGGGCGCAGCATGCCTATATCAAGGGCAGGTCGGTCGACACTGCTTTGCATGATGTAGTGTCGTGGCTGGAGACAGCGCTGATGCACAAGGAATTTGCAGTGGGCACCTTTCCCGACATCGGGGGGGCCTTCAATAACGTGCGGCCAGAGGCAGTGGTTAAAGCCCTCGAAAAGTTTGAGGTGGAATCGAACCTCAAACATCTCATTTTCAGTCTTCTTTGCGACAGAACTGTCGTAGCGGAGTGGGGTAGTGCCAAGTCAACCAGAAAGGTTAATAGGGGAACTCCGCAGGGTGGAGTACTCTCACCACTGCTCTGGATCTTGGTGGTAAACGACCTACTTATAGAACTCGAGGAGCAAGGCTGTCGGGTGATAGCCTGTGCAGATGATGTGGTTCTTATGGTTAAAGGTAAATTCCTGAATACCGTCTATGAGCTCACCGAAGGGTACCTAAACGTGGTATCCAACTGGGCAAACAGAAGCGGCCTAGCCGTCAACCCAAGTAAAACCGAAATGGTTTTATTCACTAGGAGTTATAAGATTCCAAATGTGCCTCTCCCCTCCTTCGGGGGTTCACGTCTTCAACCTGTTGATAAGGTGAAATACCTAGGGCTCATCCTTGATAGAAAGCTTTCTTGGAGGCCGAACATCGAGGAGAAAGTCAAGAAGGCATCGGTCGCCTTATACTGCTGCAGGGGAGCTATAGGAAAAAGGTGGGGACTCTCACCAAAGGTGGTGTTCTGGCTCTACGAAACCGTAGTCAAGCCAATACTGTTCTATTGTGTGTTCGTCTGGTGGAAGGCGCTCGAAAAAGCTACCTTGGCTAAAAAGCTTGAGCGAGTCCAAAGAGCGGCGCTCATCGGAATCTCCGGTGCACTGCGAACCACACCAACGATAGCTCTCAACGCTATATTAAATATAGCGCCTGTGGACATTGCCGGTATGTGCATTGCTGCGAGGTGTGCTATTAGGCTCAGAGAAGCTGGGCTTGTGAAGAGGTCCGAACAAGGACACGCCGCAATTCTCTCCTCCTTCACCTGCATTCCTGAAAATTTGGATCACTGCGTCACAGCGGCCACTCGAGGCGGCTTTTTCTTTGCTCATATCCCGACGAGGGAGATGTGGAGAAGAAGCCGCTGGAGAAGAGGCGCGGTGAGTTTTTTCACGGATGGGTCGAAGCTAGGAGGGAAATTTGGAGGGGGGGGTTTTCTGTAAAGAGCTCTCCGTCAATCTTTGCTTCAGGCTACCGGACCACTGTAGCGTTTTTCAGGCAGAAGTGGCCGCGATCAAGGTGACAGTAGAAGTACTGTTACGTAGTGTAGCTTCGTTAAGAGAGGTGAGCATTCACTCCGACAGCAGAGCGGCAATACAAGCCCTGAGTGCGCGAACCGTGCATTCAAAGCTAGTCAAGGAGTGTCTGTCCTCGCTAGAATTAGCATCAGGCTACTTCAATATCAGGCTCGTTTGGGTGCCTGGTCACAGCGGAATCGCTGGGAATTGCAAGGCCGATGAGCTGGCCAGGGGGGGTACCCTTGCCCCGCTCACATCGGAATGGGATCGAGCAGCAGACGCTGGTCGACGACTAGCTCCTGCGCGACTGCGCGATCCTTCTGGCCGAGAGTGGATCGCAGGAGGTCGGGGGATCTTCTCGCCTTGAACAAAGTTCACCTCGCCGCCATGGTAGGAGTTCTCACTGGGCACTGTCCAATGGGAACTCATGCGGTTCGGCTTAGAATACTTCCTGATGGCAGTTATCAAAGCTGTATGGAGGAGGGTGAAGTGGAAACATCCCGGCACTTTCTCCTCCATTGTCCGGCTTTTGCTAGGTTGAGATTGAAACATCTCGGCAATCACACTTTTGGCGGACCAGAAGATCTGGCCGAAACAGATATTGGCCGTGTCAACAAGTTTGTCATAGGCACAAAGCGCTTTGTCGACATGTAAGGGTCTATTGATCCGGCTCATAGGAGTTTTGGGTACCACAACGGACCGGCGTTTAAGCTGTCCAAGTGTGATCCTTCTTAGGATCGACCCTCTAACCTAACCTAACCTAACTACTTTGACGGCTCGGTGGAACAATAAAAATCGTTCAAGAATGTCGGTATAAAAAAGGTCGATTTTTCGACTCTTAAGAATATAATTTAAGGAATTCCTTGAGCTAGTGGATCTTGACACATTGAAGACAACTCTAACTTTTGTTGTGTTTTTATCTGGCTTTACTATTGGGTGATGTGGCTGGTAAAATAAGTATTATTTACATTGTATGATTTTTTTCGCAAAGGCTGACCCTATCATATTCTGGCTTCAGCTCGCCTTTTTTAAGTAGGTTTTTTCCATACATAAAAACTGTTGTATTGCAGAGATGATGACTTATGGCGAGTGTGTGGGGAAAATCTGGCTTTAGTGGCAGTCGTACGACATACCAGCCATTATCTGGCGCAAATTATATTAGTTTTAAACTACTTCCTCCCCATTCCTGTAATTTCAAAGTTGGCTTGTTTATTGGCAGTTTTAGCCTACGTTGTGCCTTAGGCGCTATGAATTATTGTTGCGATCCTTGGTCTATTAAGGCCCTTAGTTTAAACAGTTCTCCTCGATGCTCGATGGAGACGACTGCTATGGATAGTAGTACCCTACTCGCTGCGTATTGTTTGAGTTTTTAATGCCTTTTAGCAGCATGGTTGGGAATTTTCGGGATTTACCACTTCGGGATTTGCTGTTGCAACTAAACCCCGTGGCTCTTTTCATATTTTCGCTGTTTGGGGGTGAACTGAAAAAATTGTTATAATGAAGCATTTAATGATGGCATTTATGACAATAAACGCCATTCAACTTGCTTTCGCAATCTTTGAGTGAATGCGCATGCAGGGCCGCGCCAGGCGCCAAGACAATAGGGGCGCCGCGCCGCCACTCGCCACTGCCACCTAAATTATTTTTGTTATTTGCTAAATTATGTTTGTTTTGATTGTGTTTTTTATAATGCAGTATCGATAAGTAAGTAAACAACAAAACATCTATTATTATTCACGTTTATTTTTTCATTTTACGCTTAGGGTTTTAGTTTATATTACTTACGAGCTCAGCGTTAAAACAGCGGCAGTTCTTTTGAACCAGAGAAAAAGTACTAGTTATTTTTAACCGTAGAGGCGCCGAGTTTGTATGCGTATGAGTGAGTTTGTGAACGCAACCCGATGCGATGCGTGCGACGCAAGCGGGTGGAATCGTTTCACAAGTAGAACAAATTAGTATTATAATAAGATTTGTCAAATTTAACACAAGACTAGACACAGAAACTAGAAAGTTGGAAACTAGAGAGCATTCAATAGCTTTCTGTCCAATTATCGATACAACTGGCGCTGGATTGACGTCATTTATTATAAAAAAACTAGATAACATTAATTTGGATATAAACAATTTAAGGGGACAGGATTATGATAATGGATCAAATATACGCGGTAAGAATAATATAATGGTATTCAAAAAAGACTGCTGGATTTAAATCCCCGCGCTTTCTATGTACCGTGCGCTATTCATAGTTTAAATTTAATAGTAAACGACGTTGCTAACGTTAATCCTCATACGACTGGATTTTTTTGTATTGTGCAAGAATTATATTAATATTTTTCGTCCTCTGTTAAAAGATAGGATTTAATAAAAAAAAATATGTGATAAATCTGACCTTAAAACCATTATCTGAAACAAGATGGTCAATTAGAATAGACGCTATAAAGCCGCTGTTTACAAATTTATATTTCATATGATCAGAAGGCAAAATATGACGCCACTTGTCTAGCAGAAAAAATATGCACTTTTATTCATTTGTTCAGTAAATGTATGGCATATAATATTGACAAAAGTAAATTTTATGAGTAAAATTCTGTAGTCCGTCGATATGAATACGCAAGTTGTTTTAGATGCTTTAACAGAATTAAAAAAGTTTTTGATAAAAATTAGAACAGACACAAATTTTGAAGAAATCGTAAGTGATGCCAAAAAAATTGCAGAAAAATTAGACGTCGAGACTGAATTGAAACTTCCAGATACAGACCCCTCGTCGTAAAACTCCAAAGAGTTTTGATTATAAACACGAAGACCACACTATAAATGATCCGAAAACCTCTTTTAAAATTAATGTATTTTTTTATATATTAGACCAAGCGTTATCCTCCGTAGATGAAAGATTTGATTTATTGAATAATCACAACGACGCATTCATTGGATATTAACGCCGATGATTTTTGTGAAGAAGTTATGTCATGTCAGAAATTTTACAAAAATTAAATAATGATATGGTGAAAATTCTTGAATTTATATATTTAAACAATTTGACAGCTGTATGGCCTAACATTAGCATAGCATTACGAATTATGCTAACTACGCCAGTTACAGTAGTAAGCGCGGAAAGGTCCTTTCTTAAATTAAAACTTATAAAAAATTACCAGCGCACTACATTGAGTCAGAAAAGATTAACAAATTTAGCAACAATACCCATAGAGGAGGCCATACTAGACCATATAGATATACATGAAACTATTAAGGATTTCGCAAACAAAAAAGCGAGAAAAGTGGAAATATTATTGTACAATTTAAGTATGTTTATATTCTTGCAAATGTTAGACTCTTGTTGTTTTTGTAAAACATAGCATAGGTCCGTAATAGTCATATTAGTATTAATATTCTTAGAAAAAATCAACTTCCTTGTTATTAATATTTAAGTATAAAATTCTTTGTATTAATAAAGTATGTTAAAATTTTGTTCGAGTTTTATTTTTCGCAGTAATTGGCAAGCAGAAGCGAACGGGATTTACCTATTTTGTATCCTATTTCCTAAATGTTCTCCAGTTTTGTACACTTAGATATTAGTTATAATATTATCTAAGTACTGTAAAACTGGAGAACATTTTTATTTCAGTCAAAATAAACAATTAAAAATATTCATTAAAAATTTGAATTCGTTTTTTATGATGATTCGTTAAAAAAGAGGCGTTTGTTCATAGGTTCCGCACACAGACGCTGCCGGGGGTCGGCGCGGCCCTGTGCACATGTGACAAACAGTTTGTACAAAGTCTTTAATAAATCTTAATATACTTGTATATATTTCTTGTGTGCGTGTGTATGTAACTGAACTCCTCCTAGACGGCTGGACCGATTTTGATGAAATTTGATGATGAGTTCAAGGGGATTCGAGAATGGTTTAGATTCACAATTTGGTCCCATTGTTAATTTAACTAATTTTTCATTTATAAGTAGTTGTTAATTTTGGAATATTTTACATTGGATACGGTAGACTGCCCTACCATCGCAGATGTAAGAACGTTTTACATAGAATTCCGGCAAACTGCGCTGCAGTCGTGACTGATATTCGAAAGTATATTTGAGCCTGGTAGATGGCGTTGAGATCAGATTCTAAGATAGCATAAGTATAGTTTAAACTATTAAGACTACAGACAAGTGTATGGTGTATAGTGTCTAAACATTCATACTGCTATACTGCTATATACGGAAATGGTGAATATACAAAACTAAGAAATATGTAAATAAATAAAAAATAAATTTGTTTATATTGCTTGCTCTTCCGCGAAGCATTTTTTTAGAAATAAACTATGAAAAATACACAAGGACACATGAGGATTAGACATAAAAAAAATCATGGGCAACATATTTGAAGCCACTATTTTGAGTGGAAAATTTCAAGGTGAAGTTGTACTTCTATCACGGACTCCAATGATTCCCCTAGATTCGCCGTTACCATTTAAACATTTACAATTACCCATCTGCTTGGCATTTGCGATAACTATTAAAAAGGCACAAGGTCAAACAATGACGATTTGTGGATTGGATTTAGAAAATCTGTGCTTTTCACATGGCCAATTATACGTTGCGTGCTCGAGAGTAGGAAAACCATCGAATTTATTTGTTTATACCTTTCAAGGATTAACCAAAAATATAGTATTGTACATCCTATGGCATTGCGATAACTTCAGTTTTTGTAGATAATTAACTCTAAAAATAAATACCCGTTATCGAATAGATTTAACCCTTTCACAATCAATAAAAACGGCTTTAGTTTTTCATTCTACAGCTTCTACAATTAACATCTCTGAAAGCACTCTAATATACATATTGACACGCTATCGATTGGTCGGATTGTGACAAATATATATGAATGACGTTAGATATTGTAATAAGTTTCTAATAACAATTTTCATCAAAACGGTCTAATTATTACAGCTAATTTCAAAAAGTTTACATTTTTATACTCTCGCAACTTGTTGCTACAGAGTATAATAGTTTTAGTCACCTAACGGTTGTTTGTATCACCTAAAACTAATCGAGTTAGATATAGGGTTATATATATATAAATGATCAGGATGAAGAGACGAATTGAAATCCGGGTGACTGTCTGTCCGTCTGTCCGTCCGTCCGTGCAAGCTGTAACTTGAGTAAAAATTGAGATATCTTCATGATGCTCTTGGTACCGTAAGACGGTTGATATTGCAGATGGGCGTAATCGGACCACTGCCACGCCCACAAAACGCCATTAATCAAAAACAAATAAATGGCCATAACTAAGCTCCGCAATAAGATACAAGACTGTTATTTGGTACACGAGATCACATTAGGGAGGGGCATCTGCAGTTAAAATTTTTTTTTTTAAGTGGGCGTGTTCCCGCCCCTAATAGGTTTAATGTGCATATCTCCTAAACCGCTAAAGCTATAATAACCAAATTCACCGAGAGCAAATGTTTTTAGCATCTCTATTGACGGTGTGGGTGAAATCGGGTGACAAGCCCGCCCACTCCCCATATAACGGTACTGGTTAAAAAATACTAAAAACGCGATAAACCAATTACTAAACACGCCAGAGATATTAAATTTTATCTCTGGGATGGTATGAGATGACTTTATAGGAACCGCGTTCAAAATTTGTTAGTGGGCGTGGCACCGCCCACTTTTAGGTGAAAACCCATATCTTGGGATCTGCTTAACCGATTTCAACCAAATTCGGTGCATAACGTTCTTTTCATATTTCTATGTTATAGTGCGAAATCGGACTACAACCACGTCTATTTCCCATATAACACCATTTTCAATTCCATATGATTCTTTCACTTTCCACTATGCATATCAAGCAACAACGATTATATCGGGGTAAAACTTTGCGTGAATAATACATTTAAAGTCACCTTGTGACCAAAAATTGTCTAAATCGAACTAAAACTGTTCAAGCCCCTAAGTTTTAAATGTGTGGACCCCAGTGCCTATAGTTGACCTTCTACCGAAAATATCAGTCAATCCACAAAGAAATCTCAAACGAGTATACTATTTGACTTTGCGAGAGTATAATATGTTCGGTTTCATCCGAACTTAGCCCTTCCTTACTTGTTTTAATTACTCTTTCTGCGATTTCGAATTTGGTAATTGGAAAGTCTATCATTTGTTGCCACGTTGACCAATAATCTTTCAATTTCGTATCTAGATTTTAGAGCTTCCCAGCCAAATTGAAATTGTCATTTAGTGCGAACTCTTTTACTATTACGCCTGCTTGACTTTTAATTTTTTATCGGAGGTAATACATATTTTGCACTTTTGATATTTTAACCTCCATGAAATATTTTTGTGTCACTTGCGGGCACCTTGAGATGGATGCCTGAACTTGCCTCTTGACTTTGTACTTGCGGAAGCTTTACTGATGTGGAGAAGGTGCAATTGCTTTAATTAGTTTCTTCTTCTTTTCTCTCGGATATAAATTTGGTGAATGAAATATCTTGCACCCTTTTTTGCTTTGTATCACCTTGCTTTGATCGTAAAGCTTCTGTAGGTGTACATGGACTCTTTTATTCAGAAATAATTTTCAGTACTTTTAGAGACTGTGTTGTTTTAGATTCTTTTGAATCTGAGGTCATTAAAGAGAGCTCCTTAAAGAGATCAATGCACTTTGCACTATGCACGAATTATTTGTGCTAAAATGATTGTGGACAATCCTGCTTGTTTTTGTTTGCCATAGAACAAGGGGTATTGCGGAATATATGCCAAAATGGACTTTGAAGAGAAAAGTGAGTATGTATATTTGACTAATTTTCATATTAAACCGCGTGATTTGTTTTTAGCTTTCGTTTAGCAATTTTGTTTTCTGGAAGTATGTTATTTATTTGTTGTTATTGTTTAACGTTTAGTTTCAAAATAACCCTTTTATAAATGATAATATGAAATAAAAATATGTAATTGTACCCACTGTATATGGGGTATACTATGAGCATAGGCAGATTGTATGCCGTATGTACAAATATTTATACATATGAATCTGAACGCGTAATATTTTCGGCGTGAGAGAAGAGTGTGAAAAAAAAGTTATAATACGCAGGTATTTTACCGACTGCGCTTATGTTAATATATTCGGATATAAGTATATACATATATAAATATATAAATTAATGTTTAGTTATAAAATATATTGGTAAATGCATTTTGCATAGTGTTTGACAATTGAATGTATATACATGTATGTTTGCATTTTTGTCTTTTTTCTGTAGATTCTAGCTTTAGTTTTTATTGTGCCTTAGCTTACTTATTGTTATGCAGTCTTGCCTATTGCTTTATTGAACATATGGGGTACTGCCGGAAATTTTTTTGCAAGTAAATACTTGAATTTGTTTTTTTTTGTGTGTTTGTGTGTATTTATATATATATATATAAATTCTCGTGTGTACATGCAAAATGTCCCACGTTAGATGCAAACCGTTCGCAGGCTACGCCTTCAGATCCAATCACAGTACCTTGTATAGTTGGTGCAGTACACTTCTGTGTTTATTAAGTCTGATTAGAACTGACTTACGTTACAAAATTAACTTAAAGTTTGACCTAAAAGTTGAACCCATAAGCTACAAAGCTACAGCCGGCAAGCTGACTCAGCATAAGCGATAACGTAGACATTTGCAGCATAGTCAAATTTCAGGTTACCGCAGCTGACCTAGTTAGTCAGGCCACTGAACTCATGCGTCAACGGGATATGTCTCAGCATAAGCGATAACGTAGATTTTTGCAGCATAATCAAATATCTGGTTACCGCAGCTGACCTAGTAATCAGGCCACTGAACTCATCCGTCAGCGGAGCAAATGGGTAAAGGTAACACTACAGTTTGTTAATTTTTATGTGTTAACTACTCCCCCCTTAAGTCTATGACCGTCCTCGGTTATTTTATAGTTGTTGATGAACCTCCTGCTAAGCTTGTCTTCTCTTTGAGATTTGCCATCTGATGATAAAGCCAGTGGACGCCAGTTCAGTTTGACATCTTGGATAACACGAAGATTGACATTGTTCATTCTATGGAGTTGCGGCATACTCAAGACTGGGTCGTGACTAACGATGTCAAGCAGCGGTAGTATCTCACGCTGGTTCATATATTTCGTGCCATTGATGATTGTTGAGAAACGGAAGGTGACGAGGTGAGTCCCGTTCGTAATGATCTCTGGGCCTTGCTATGCTCTCGTTGATAATTATGATTCCATTATCTACTTGCGAGATAGGCTTCAGGTGGCTTGGCTGAGTGCGGCAGGCGGCGCAGGTATCTTGTGCCGTTAACTTGCAAACGAATGCGAATGTTGTTGTTACGCATTCGTTAACCGCTGGTACGTCATCGTTGCATTCGGCAACGGTGTCATCTTGTGGCTGTAGTGTTACATGTTGATGTGATACCGGGAAAATGGTGACTCTGGTACAGATAAACTTAATTCTAGGGTAGGCTATGAGTAAATGAATAATATTCTCGGATTGTAGGACTTTAATCTTCGATGCTTCAGGTAGGCTAACTATGGGGATCTCTACGCGGTGCTCCTTTAAGATTTTCTCCAAATCTTCATGATCAAAAATAGTGGGATTTATTATGTTAGCCTTAGCCAAAGTAATTGTGAGAATCAAGTTTGAAATCTGGTTTATTAACATTCTATTCCTCGTAATAATGTTTCATATAAATGCGGTGTGTCAACCAACTCATTCTTTTTTGCTTTAATTATTTCATTTATCGTATCTGTGAGTTTATTAATTTTTTTCTGTGTTTCTGAATTAATTACTATTTGCCTATTATTTTCATCGACTAGCTTTGACTCGGACCATTTAACTTTTTCTAAATCGGCCACATGGCTTGCCGGCTATTATCTTGAGTACTGAGCCTAGGAAATCCAGACTTCTTGCCATTCTATGGTGCACTTTAATCACGGACAACAAATTTCTAATATGTTCTATATCCACGTATAATAACTTTCGCATATGCGATTGAGGGAATAACTTCGAATGCCTTAAATAGTCCCTTTGTTCCCGTACCAACACTTTCCCGTCTATCACAAGAATATAATTGGAATGAGAGTAGTCGATAATCCGACAATATACGACTCCTGACAATAAAAGGACTGCGAATTTAATCCTGCAAAGATAGAAAAAGAGGGAATAAAGATCGTTGTGTGCTTAACTATTAACCTTAGCCTGTGCGATTTTCTCTCGTGTAAGTAAGTGCTACTTAAGGTTGTCTTTGTGGACCACCCTCCCTTTAATAAGAACAGACGTTCCCAGGTCTGCTTGAATCGTTTCCTCTGTGCAAAGTGGTGTTAACTTATTTCCCAACCTTTGATTGTTTTTTTCGAATACTTTTTAGCCAACTTCAAAAACTCTATTTGGCCTGTTCGGGTTAGATCTTTCAATGTTATCATAGTGGGCATTTGCAATTTAATTTTTTATGGTAGGCCTGAGTTCTCTAGATGCTGCGTGAATCACACCGATCGGCGTTTGGCTTGTGACCGAGTGTATGGATCGATTGTAGGCTATTGTTGCCCTCAAAATTAACTCGGCTGTGTCATCAGATATTTTTTCTAGTTTAAAAGATCTAGGAGTCAGAAAAGGCAAGAGAGTTTTTTAAGTGTTGAGATTTAAAACTGCTCAGCTACAGAAACAAACATTTCAACAGCTAAGATTTATAGTTACAATATAATAAATTGTTACATTTTCATTTATTAAGAGAAAACAATAAAGTCTGTCGAAATCTCAGGCAATGTACGGGATAATAATCATCAAACTTCGTGCTTCTGTACTCGGTTTAACTTTGCAAAAACTAATTTTAAAAAGTTAAATACAGAACTTTCTACAATAACATGGCCTAATTATAATGGTGACATTGAATTGAGTATCTCTCATTTTCATAACATTATTACGAAATTATTTGAAAAGTATGTTCCAATAGTAATTGTTAATAAAAGTAAAAGTATAAGTCCGTGGTTTTCAAAAGAGTTATATAAATTGAAAAACAGAAAAACTCGAGCCTTTAAACATTTTCAAAAAACCGGTTCACTTGTCGACTATTCTAAATATTCTCTATTGCGTCGACAATATTTTGACCTAAACAAAAAATGTTATAATAATTACTTAAATAAAGTAAAAAAAAATATTGTAAGTAATCCAAAATCGTTTTATGATTTCGTCAACTCCAAACCCAGATTTCCAAATTTCCGTCCGCGATTAAATACAAATCTATAATTTCAAGTGAGAATGATATTATATCCAATATGTTTGCAAAATTTTTCAAGTCAAACTACTGTAATAATTCTTAAACACGGTATATTTCCTTGAATATGGAAACAGTCATTTATAATTCCTTTGTGGATTGATCCAACATTGAAAACTATAGTGGTATCGCAAAATTATCAGTTATACCTAAACTTTTTGAAGCTATCATCACTGACCATATAACCTTTTCGATTTCTCCGTTAATTTCCTCATCTCAGCATGGATTTCGTAAAGGGAATTCGACTATAACAAACTTACTTGAATTTGTAAACCATGTATCATTGGGTTTTAGGGAACATAAGCATACGGATGTTATATACACAGCCTTTAGCAAAGCTTTCGATAAAGTAAATCTCTCGATTCTCATACATAAACTTGATCTGCTGGGCTTTCAGCCAAGATTCCTTCAATGGGTATCTTCCTATCTTTATAATAGAACACAACGAGTGCTTTTTGAGGATACACCTTCAGATACAATTAATGTTTCTTCAGGTGTTCCGCAAGGTAGTAATCTTGTTGTTTATTAACGATATCTCTTCAGTAATAGAATTTTAAAAAATTTTATTATACGCTGACGACGTAAAGCTTTTTAAATCATACACTTTAACTGAGGAAAGGTGTCTTCATATTGACACCATGGTCTTGAAAGCAAAAGCTGTCATCAGTTTTGTTAAACGTTGATTTAAAGAATTTAGAGACCCGTATATTACTAAAATACTTTACACATCTTTGGTTAGACCTATATTGGAATATGGCTCTGTTGTATGGAACCCTAGCTACCAAATCCATTCTGACAAGTTAGAGTCTGTTCAAAAACAATTTTTACTTTTCGCCTTAGCGCATTTCCGATGTGATTCTAGGGTAAGTCTACCTCCATACACTAGTCGTTTAAAACTTATTAATCTACCTACAGTTTCTAGTCGTAGGGAAATGCTTGGCATAATATTCTTAGTGAAAATTTTGAATGGAACAGTTTGCAGTTCTTTTCTCCTGTCTGAAATTAAATTTAATATCCCGGTTCGCTTTTCGAGGCAGTTTAGACCTTAACTGCTAAAATCCTGTAGATCAAGTTTTGAACTAAACGAGCCATTCCGCCGTATATGTCATGATTTTAATTCTCATTCCAGCACATTTGACTTATCTGACTCACTTTTCAAAATTAAAAAGACTTTATTGTTTTCTCTTAATAAATGAAAATGTAACAATTTATTATATTGTAACTATAAATCTTAGCTGTTGAAATGTTTGTTTCTGTAGCTGAGCAGTTTTAAATCTCAACACTTAAAAAACTCTCTTGCCTTTTCTGACTCGGCAAATTCTGCACGTATGCGGATTGCGCCTCTCGGTTGGGCGGGAGGAGGGTAATCGTTGGGTTATTATTATTATTATTATTATTATTAATGCAACACCTCTTCACAGTTGTTCAAATGGACAAGTATAACGCTTTTATGGCACTCTTGCGGACATAGCTAGATCTTTTAAACTAGAAAAAATATCTGATGACACAGCCGAGTTAATTTTGAGGGCAACAATAGCCTACAATCGATCCATACACTCGGTCACAAGCCAAACGCCGATCGGTGTGATTCACGCAGCATCTAGAGAACTCAGGCCTACCATAAAAAATTAAATTGCAAATGCCCACCATGATAACATTGAAAGATCTAACCCGAACAGGCCAAATAGAGTTTTTGAAGTTGGCTAAAAAGTATTCGAAAAAAACAATCAAAGGTTGGGAAATAAGTTAACACCACTTTGCACAGAGGAAACGATTCAAGCAGACCTGGGAACGTCTGTTCTTATTAAAGGGAGGGTGGTCCACAAAGACAACCTTAAGTAGCACTTACTTACACGAGAGAAAATCGCACAGGCTAAGGTTAATAGTTAAGCACACAACGATCTTTATTCCCTCTTTTTCTATCTTTGCAGGATTAAATTCGCAGTCCTTTTATTGTCAGGAGTCGTATATTGTCGGATTATCGACTACTCTCATTCCAATTATATTCTTGTGATAGACGGGAAAGTGTTGGTACGGGAACAAAGGGACTATTTAAGGCATTCGAAGTTATTCCCTCAATCGCATATGCGAAAGTTATTACACGTGGATATAGAACATATTAGAAATTTGTTGTCCGTGATTAAAGTGCACCATAGAATGGCAAGAAGTCTGGATTTCCTAGGCTCAGTACTCAAGATAATAGCCGGCAAGCCATGTGGCCGATTTAGAAAAAGTTAAATGGTCCGAGTCAAAGCTAGTCGATGAAAATAATAGGCAAATAGTAATTAATTCAGAAACACAGAAAAAAATTAATAAACTCACAGATACGATAAATGAAATAATTAAAGCAAAAAAGAATGAGTTGGTTGACACACCGCATTTATATGAAACATTATTACGAGGAATAGAATGTTAATAAACCAGATTTCAAACTTGATTCTCACAATTACTTTGGCTAAGGCTAACATAATAAATCCCACTATTTTTGATCATGAAGATTTGGAGAAAATCTTAAAGGAGCACCCCGTAGAGATCCCCATAGTTAGCCTACCTGAAGCATCGAAGATTAAAGTCCTACAATCCGAGAATATAATTCATTTACTCATAGCCTACCCTAGAATTAAGTTTATCTGTACCAGAGTCACCATTTTCCCGGTATCACATCAACATGTAACACTACAGCCACAAGATGACACCGTTGCCGAATGCAACGATGACGTACCAGCGGTTTACGAATGCGTAACAACAACATTCGCATTCGTTTGCAAGTTAACGGCCCAAGATACCTGCGCCGCCTGCCGCACTCAGCCAAGCCACCTGAAGCCTATCTCGCAAGTAGATAATGGAATCATAATTATCAACGAGAGCATAGCAAGGCCCAGAGATCATTACGAACGGGACTCACCTCGTCACCTTCCGTTTCTCAACAATCATCAATGGCACGAAATATGTGAACCAGCGTGAGATACTACCGCTGCTTGACATCGTTAGTCACGACCCAGTCTTGAGTATGCCGCAACTCCATAGAATGAACAATGTCAATCTTCGTGTTATCCAAGATGTCAAACTGAACTGGCGTCCACTGGCTTTATCATCAGATGGCTAATCTCAAAGAGAAGACAAGCTTAGCAGGAGGTTCATCAACAACTATAAAATAACCGAGGACGGTCATAGACTTAAGGGGGGAGTAGTTAACACATAAAAATTAACAAACTGTAGTGTTACCTTTACCCATTTGCTCCGCTGACGGATGAGTACAGTGGCCTGATTACTAGGTCAGCTGCGGTAACCAGATATTTGATTATGCTGCAAAAATCTACGTTATCGCTTATGCTGAGACATATCCCGTTGACGCATGAGTTCAGTGGCCTGACTAACTAGGTCAGCTGCGGTAACCTGATATTTGACTATGCTGCAAATGTCTACGTTATCGCTTATGCTGAGTCAGCTTGCCGGCTGTAGCTTTGTAGCTTATGGGTTCAACTTTTAGGTCAAACTTTAAGTTAATTTTGTAACGTAAGTCAGTTCTAATCAGACTTAATAAACACAGAAGTGTACTGCACCAACTATACAAGGTACTGTGATTGGATCTGCAGGCGTAGCCTGCGAACGGTTTGCATCTAACGTGGGACATTTTGCATTTACACACGAGAATTTATATATATATATATAAATACACACAAACACACAAAAAAAAAACAAATTCAAGTATTTACTTGCAAAAAAATTTCCGGCAGTACCCCATATGTTCAATAAAGCAATAAGCAAGACTGCATAACAATAAGTAAGCTAAGGCACAATAACAACTAAAGCTAGAATCTACAGCAAAAAGACAAAAATGCAAACATACATGTATATACATTCAATTGTCAAACACTATGCAAAATGCATTTACCAATATATTTTATAACTAAACATTATTTTTATATTTATATATGTATATACTTATATCCGAATATATTAACATAAGCGCAGTCGGTAAAATACCTGCGTATTATAACTTTTTTTTCACACTCTTCTCTCACGCCGAAAATATTACGCGTTCAGATTCATATGTATAAATATTTGTACATACGGCATACAATCTGCCTATGCTCATAGTATACCCCATATACAGTGGGTACAATTACATATTTTTATTTCATATTATCATTTATAAAAGGGTTATTTTGAAACTAAACGTTAAACAATAACAACAAATAAATAACATACTTCCAGAAAACAAAATTTCTAAACGAAAGCTAAAAACAAATCACGCGGTTTAATATGAAAATTAGTCAAATATACATACTCACTTTTCTCTTCAAAGTCCATTTTGGCATATATTCCGCAATACCCCTTGTTCTATGGCAAACAAAAACAAGCAGGATTGTCCACAACCATTTTAGCACAAATAATTCGTGCATAGTGCAAAGTGCATTGATCTCTTTAAGGAGCTCTCTTTAATGACCTCAGATTCAAAAGAATCTAAAACAACACAGTCTCTAAAAGTACTGAAAATTATTTCTGAATAAAAGAGTCCATGTACACCTACAGAAGCTTTACGATCAAAGCAAGGTGATACAAAGCAAAAAAGGGTGCAAGATATTTCATTCACCAAATTTATATCCGAGAGAAAAGAAGAAGAAACTAATTAAAGCAATTGCACCTTCTCCACATCAGTAAAGCTTCCGCAAGTACAAAGTCAAGAGGCAAGTTCAGGCATCCATCTCAAGGTGCCCGCAAGTGACACAAAAATATTTCATGGAGGTTAAAATATCAAAAGTGCAAAATATGTATTACCTCCGATAAAAAATTAAAAGTCAAGCAGTAATAGTAAAAGAGTTCGCACTAAATGACAATTTCAATTTGGCTGGGAAGCTCTAAAATCTAGATACGAAATTGAAAGATTATTGGTCAACGTGGCAACAAATGAAAGACTTTCCAATTACCAAATTCGAAATCGCAGAAAGAGTAATTAAAACAAGTAAGGAAGGGCTAAGTTCGGATGAAACCGAACATTTTATACTCTCGCAAAGTCAAATAGTATACTCGTTTGAGATTTCCTTGTGGATTGACTGATATTTTCGGTAGAAGGTCAACTATAGGCACTGGGGTCCACACATTTAAAACTTAGGGGCTTGAACAGTTTTAGTTCGATTTAGACAATTTTTGGTCACAAGGTGACTTTAAATGTATTATTCACGCAAAGTTTTACCCCGATATAATCGTTGTTGCTTGATATGCATAGTGGAAAGTGAAAGAATCATATGGAATTGAAAATGGTGTTATATGGGAAATAGACGTGGTTGTAGTCCGATTTCGCACTATAACATAGAAATATGAAAAGAACGTTATGCACCGAATTTGGTTGAAATCGGTTAAGCAGATCCCAAGATATGGGTTTTCACCTAAAAGTGGGCGGTGCCACGCCCACTAACAAATTTTGAACGCGGTTCCTATAAAGTCATCTCATACCATCCCAGAGATAAAATTTAATATCTCTGGCGTGTTTAGTAATTGGTTTATCGCGTTTTTAGTATTTTTTAACCAGTACCGTTATATGGGGAGTGGGCGGGCTTGTCACCCGATTTCACCCACACCGTCAATAGAGATGCTAAAAACATTTGCTCTCGGTGAATTTGGTTATTATAGCTTTAGCGGTTTAGGAGATATGCACATTAAACCTATTAGGGGCGGGAACACGCCCACTTAAAAAAAAAAATTTTAACTGCAGATGCCCCTCCCTAATGTGATCTCGTGTACCAAATAACAGTCTTGTATCTTATTGCGGAGCTTAGTTATGGCCATTTATTTGTTTTTGATTAATGGCGTTTTGTGGGCGTGGCAGTGGTCCGATTACGCCCATCTGCAATATCAACCGTCTTACGGTACCAAGAGCATCATGAAGATATCTCAATTTTTACTCAAGTTACAGCTTGCACGGACGGACGGATAGACGGACAGACAGTCACCCGGATTTCAATTCGTCTCTTCATCCTGATCATTTATATATATATAACCCTATATCTAACTCGATTAGTTTTAGGTGATACAAACAAACGTTAGGTGACTAAAACTATTATACTCTGTAGCAACAAGTTGCGAGAGTATAAAAATGTAAACTTTTTGAAATTAGCTGTAATAATTAGACCGTTTTGATGAAAATTGTTATTAGAAACTTATTACAATATCTAACGTCATTCATATATATTTGTCACAATCCGACCAATCGATAGCGTGTCAATATGTATATTAGAGTGCTTTCAGAGATGTTAATTGTAGAAGCTGTAGAATGAAAAACTAAAGCCGTTTTTATTGATTGTGAAAAGGTTAAATCTATTCGATAACGGGTATTTATTTTTAGAGTTAATTATCTACAAAAACTGAAGTTATCGCAATGCCATAGGATGTACAATACTATATTTTTGGTTAATCCTTGAAAGGTATAAACAAATAAATTCGATGGTTTTCCTACTCTCGAGCACGCAACGTATAATTGGCCATGTGAAAAGCACAGATTTTCTAAATCCAATCCACAAATCGTCATTGTTTGACCTTGTGCCTTTTTAATAGTTATCGCAAATGCCAAGCAGATGGGTAATTGTAAATGTTTAAATGGTAACGGCGAATCTAGGGGAATCATTGGAGTCCGTGATAGAAGTACAACTTCACCTTGAAATTTTCCACTCAAAATAGTGGCTTCAAATATGTTGCCCATGATTTTTTTTATGTCTAATCCTCATGTGTCCTTGTGTATTTTTCATAGTTTATTTCTAAAAAAATGCTTCGCGGAAGAGCAAGCAATATAAACAAATTTATTTTTTATTTATTTACATATTTCTTAGTTTTGTATATTCACTATTTCCGTATATAGTAGTATAGCAGTATGAATGTTTAGACATTATACACCATACACATGTCTATAGTCTTGATAGTTCAAACTATACCACGTCTTCGCGGAAGAGCAAGCAATATAAACAAATTTATTATTTATTTATTTACATATTTCTTAGTTTTGTATATTCACCATTTCCGTATATAGCAGTATAGCAGTATGAATGTTTAGACACTATACACCATACACTTGTCTGTAGTCTTAATAGTTTAAACTATACTTATGCTATCTTAGAATCTGATCTCAACGCCATCTACCAGGCTCAAATATACTTTCGAATATCAGTCACGACTGCAGCGCAGTTTGCCGGAATTCTATGTAAAACGTTCTTACATCTGCGATGGTAGGGCAGTCTACCGTATCCAATGTAAAATATTCCAAAATTAACAACTACTTATAAATGAAAAATTAGTTAAATTAACAATGGGACCAAATTGTGAATCTAAACCATTCTCGAATCCACTTGAACTCATCATCAAATTGCATCAAAATCGGTCCAGCCGTCTAGGAGGAGTTCAGTTACATACACACGCACACAAGAAATATATACAAGTATATTAAGATTTATTAAAGACTTTGTACAAACTGTTTGTCACATGTGCGCAGGGCCGCGCCGACCCCCGGCAGCGCCTGTGTGCGGAACCTATGAACAAACGCCTCTTTTTTAACGAATCATCATAAAAAACGAATTCAAATTTTTAATGAATATTTTTAATTGTTTATTTTGACTGAAATACCTAAATGTTCTCCAGTTTTACAGTACTTAGATAATATTATAACTAATATCTAAGTGTACAAAACTGGAGAACATTTAGGAAATAGGATACAAAATAGGTAAATCCCGTTCGCTTCTGCTTGCCAATTACTGCGAAAAATAAAACTCGAACAAGGAAGTTGATTTTTTCTAAGAATATTAATACTAATATGACTATTACGGACCTATGCTATGTTTTACAAAAACAACAAGAGTCTAACATTTGCAAGAATATAAACATACTTAAATTGTACAATAATATTTCCACTTTTCTCGCTTTTTTGTTTGCGAAATCCTTAATAGTATCATTATGGTCTAGTATGGCCTCCTCTATGGGTATTGTTGCTAAATTTGTTAATCTTTTCTGACTCAATGTAGTGCGCTGGTAATTTTTTATAAGTTTTAATTTAAGAAAGGACCTTTCCGCTCTTACTACTGTAACTGGCGTAGTTAGCATAATTCGTAATGCTATGCTAATGTTAGGGCATACAGCTGTCAAATTGTTTAAATATATAAATTCAAGAATTTTCACCATATCATTATTTAATTTTTGTAAAATTTCTGACATGACATAACTTCTTCACAAAAATCATCGGCGTTAATATCCAATGAATGCGTGGTTGTGATTATTCAATAAATCAAATCTTTCATCTACGGAGGATAACGCTTGGTCTAATATATAAAAAAATACATTAATTTTAAAAGAGGTTTTCGGATCATTTATAGAGTGGTCTTCGTGTTTATAATCAAAACTCTTTGGAGTTTTACGACGAGGGGTCTGTATCTGGAAGTTTCAATTCAGTCTCGACGTCTAATTTTTCTGCAATTTTTTTGGCATCACTTACGATTTCTTCAAAATTTGTGTCTGTTCTAATTTTTATCAAAAACTTTTTTAATTCTGTTAAAGCATCTAAAACAACTTGCGTATTCATATCGACGGACTACAGAATTTTACTCATAAAATTTACTTTTGTCAATATTATATGCCATACATTTACTGAACAAATGAATAAAAGTGCATATTTTTTCTGCTAGACAAGTGGCGTCATATTTTGCCTTCTGATCATATGAAATATAAATTTGTAAACAGCGGCTTTATAGCGTCTATTCTACTTGACCATCTTGTTTCAGATAATGGTTTTAAGGTCAGATTTATCACATATTTTTTTTTATTAAATCCTATCTTTTAACAGAGGACGAAAAATATTTATATAATTCTTGCACAATACAAAAAAATCCAGTCGTATGAGGATTAACGTTAGCAACGTCGTTTACTATTAAATTTAAACTATGAATAGCGCACGGTACATAGAAAGCGCGGGGATTTAAATCCAGCAGTCTTTTTTGAATACCATTATATTATTCTTACCGCGTATATTTGATCCATTATCATAATCCTGTCCCCTTAAATTGTTTATATCCAAATTAATGTTATCTAGTTTTTTTATAATAAATGACGTCAATCCAGCGCCAGTTGTATCGATAATTGGACAGAAAGCTATTGAATGCTCTCTAGTTTCCAACTTTCTAGTTTCTGTGTCTAGTCTTGTGTTAAATTTGACAAATCTTATTATAATACTAATTTGTTCTACTTGTGAAACGATTCCACCCGCTTGCGTCGCACGCATCGCATCGGGTTGCGTTCACAAACTCACTCATACGCATACAAACTCGGCGCCTCTACGGTTAAAAATAACTAGTACTTTTTCTCTGGTTCAAAAGAACTGCCGCTGTTTTAATTAAGTGCAGTCGTATGAGGATTAACGTTAGCAACGTCGTTTACTATTAAATTTAAACTATGAATAGCGCACGGTACATAGAAAGCGCGGGGATTTAAATCCAGCAGTCTTTTTTGAATACCATTATATTATTCTTACCGCGTATATTTGATCCATTATCATAATCCTATCCCCTTAAATTGTTTATATCCAAATTAATGTTATCTAGTTTTTTTATAATAAATGACGTCAATCCAGCGCCAGTTGTATCGATAATTGGACAGAAAGCTATTGAATGCTCTCTAGTTTCCAACTTTCTAGTTTCTGTGTCTAGTCTTGTGTTAAATTTGACAAATCTTATTATAATACTAGTTTGTTCTACTTGTGAAACGATTCCACCCGCTTGCGTCGCACGCATCGCATCGGGTTGCGTTCACAAACTCACTCATACGCATACAAACTCGGCGCCTCTACGGTTAAAAATAACTAGTACTTTTTCTCTGGTTCAAAAGAACTGCCGCTGTTTTAACGCTGAGCTCGTAAGTAATATAAACTAAAACCCTAAGCGTAAAATGAAAAAATAAACGTGAATAATAATAGATGTTTTGTTGTTTACTTACTTATCGATACTGCATTATAAAAAACACAATCTATTAGGTAACAAAAATAATTTAGGTGGCAGTGGCGAGTGGCGGAGCGGCGCCCCTATTGTCTTGGCGCCTGGCGCGGCCCTGCATGCGCATTCACTCAAATAATTGCGAAAGCAAGTTGAATGGCGTTTATTGTCATAAACGCCATCATTAAATGCTTCATTATAACAATTTTTTCAGTTCACCCCCAAACAGCGAAAATATGAAAAGAGCCACGGGGTTTAGTTGCAACAGCAAATCCCGAAGTGGTAAATCCCGAAAATTCCCAACCATGCTGCTAAAAGGCATTAAAAACTCAAACAATACAATAGGGTACTACTATCCATAGCAGTCGTCTCCATCGAGCATCGAGGAGAACTGTTTAAACTAAGGGCCTTAATAGACCAAGGATCGCAACAATAATTCATAGCGCCTAAGGCACAACGTAGGCTAAAACTGCCAATAAACAAGCCAACTTTGAAATTACAGGAATGGGGGGGAAGTAGTTTAAAACCAATATAATTTGCGCCAGATAATGGCTGGTATGTCGTACGACTGCCACTAAATCCATGATATAGTCATCGAAAGGTTTCCACGAAGCACACGGTAAATTGAAATCACCTAATACAATTATTGAATCTGCATTATTTGCCATCGAGGTAGCACTATTTATTAAAGAAGCGAATGGGGTGGTATATAGATTAGGTTAAATAAATAAAGCAACTATTAACGTAGACTCTAATACATTTAAATTCAAATGAGTCGGTCCCTGAAACAAGAACATTTTCAGATGGGATAGAGGAATGCACCGCAAATAGAACACCTCCATCGATTCTGTTCAAAATCTATCAAAAATGTGAGGTTTTAACCAAGTTTCTGTAAATCCAATTATACGGAAATTAAAATTGGAACTGTTCAAATACAAGTCGGTTAATTTTGTATTAAGACTTCTAACATTTTGATAATAAATGCTTAGCGAATTTCTACCAATCAGTTTTTTAATTTAACAATGCTTTTGGTAATTTAACAATGTTTTCCTCAGTTTGACTTCTAAGTTTAGGTTTAAATTCGCGTACAAAAGCCCCAGGTGGCCAGAATGAACTATCTAAGATCTTTTTGAATGTTTCAAGAGATACGTCTATTTTAAACGATGATATACTTCTATCATAATTGAAGTTAAATTTATGGATATTGATATCATCGATTTTTAAACGCTACGAAATGTAAGACTTAATGTCCTCCACCAAGGTATCTTTGGCAAGTCTCGAAATAACTATAGACTTTTTAGGTGGAATAACTATCAAATTATAAACTGATGCTACTAAGTTAATAGGGGGAGCCTCTGGAATTGTGAGACACTTATTACTATTAGATAGAGCTTTTGGGGAATTGAGCCCTTTGGAAGTTGACGGCTTATCACCTTGAGGGCAAGGAGAAGAGAGATTTATTAGGTCATTGGGAGGAGACGTTCTTTTCTGAACAGAAGAACTAAGTGTTACTTCATCGGAAGGACGTTTACGCTTAGGAGCAGGTTTAGAGGATTCGTAAGAATCATTCAGGCACTTAAAAGATTTGAACAATTTTTCATAGAGCCTAAATTTTTCAGTGAGGGTTACAAGATCTCGACCGATTTCGTTAAAGCCATTGCGTGTCTCCCTATAAACTTTAAATAGATCGATTTCAATAGATCTACAATTTAAACAGGACCAACGCAATCCCTTACAGTCGAGAATAGAATCTAAGATTCTACCTGTCTGTCAAGCACATTTAATATGGGCAAGCCCATCACAAAGCCAGCATGAAACGTAGCGATTTGACTCGCCTTTAATGTTACAATTAGGGAAGTTACAAGACATAATAAACAACAGGACTGAAAATCAAATAAAAGAGTAAGTAGAACAAAATTTAATAGATATATAATAAATTAGTGTGTTAATAAAATATTAATAATAATAAATTCAATTAAGAACAAACGCAAAAATAATAGCAATTTTTTTATCGAAGTTTAAAACCAAGACAGTTTGAAAAAGCAATATAGCGAGCAGTTTTAGAAGCACTGGAACAAATAAAAAGCTACACACAACACAGCTGTGAATAAAAAAGTAAATGAGATAAATAAAGAGAGAAAATAGAATAAAATAAAACAAAATGGAACAAAAAGCTGACTCGGCACAAAAAATTCGAAAGTTTAAACTTTTTAATAATGCACAAAACTTAAGAACATTTAATACTTATCTTGCAACTCAGAGTTAAATCACTAAAAATTTGTATTAAATCAGTAAACAAAATCGATTAAACTTGAAGAATTTTGTAAAATAAAAACACAAAAGTTTACAGTCAAAAAATTACAGCTTTAGAGCTTGAAGTGTTGCCACCTTCACAATGTCTATGTCATGCCCTTTTTGTATTAGTTATCTAATTGTCTCCGAATTGAACGCGGCTTCATGGTCGCAATAAATTGTTTTTGTTTGAGGAAATAAATTTAGAAGTTAGGTAATGGACATTTTGACATCCATATACGTGCGAGACGCGATCGGTTGTACAACGGCAAACTTCGAGAACTTGTCAACGCAAGTAAGGAACGATTTTTTTTCCGTTGAAAAAATGTCATTGTGGAGCATTTCTCGAGCATATGATGAAATTGATGTTACCCCAAGCATTTTTTTCTTGGGGAGCCTGTCTTGTTTCGCTTTGGTACATGTTTTCCAATTGATTACCACCTCATTCGCTAATTTTGCCAGTTTCGGAAAATAATAATGACGCTTACTGAGTTGGTACTAACGAGTGGTTTAATTATTTCGAATAGAGCGTTTTTATCTGTAAAATTTAATAGGTGGCGTGTTTTTCTGACGAAAAGTATGATGTCTCTTTTTAACAGAAATTTGGCTTCTTCGAGAACGAACTGGTTCTTGAAGCAATTTAAAGGGTTTTCTGTTGAATCGATCGTGTAGGATAATATATTTCACTGTGAATTGTTGCAGAATCTGACTGCGCTTCATTTTTCAGATTGTTCACATTCTGTCGGGACAGAGCATCCGCCACAAAATTTTCTTTGCCGGGTTTGTAGAACGTTTTAGCATTGTGTTCATCAGTGTATGATTTCCATCTTTTGATTTTCGCATTTGTGTTCCTATCAGAGACAGCGCAGGTGAGAGGTTGGTGGTCAGTTTCGGAAAATAATAATGACGCTTACTGAGTTGGTACTAACGAGTGGTTTAATTATTTCGAATAGAGCGTTTTTATCTGTAAAATTTAATAAGTGGCGTGTTTTTCTGACGAAAAGTATGATGTCTCTTTTTAACAGAAATTTGGCTTCTTCGAGAACGAACTGGTTCTTGAAGCAATTTAAAGGGTTTTCTGTTGAATCGATCGTGTAGGATAATATATTTCACTGTGAATTGTTGCAGAATCTGACTGCGCTTCATTTTTCAGATTGTTCACATTCTGTCGGGACAGAGCATCCGCCACAAAATTTTCTTTGCCGGGTTTGTAGAACGTTTTAGCATTGTGTTCATCAGTGTATGATTTCCATCTTTTGATTTTCGCATTTGTGTTCCTATCAGAGACAGCGCAGGTGAGAGGTTGGTGGTCAGTAAAAATGTTGATTTCTTTTGACCCATATACATAATTTTGCAATTTACCCAAAGCCCATACAATGGCTAACAACTCCCTTTCGTTTGTGGCATAGTGCGCTTTGCTTTTTCTTAGCGTTCGCGAAATCATGGTAGTTGGTTTGCCTCCTTGAGACAGAACCGCACCGATGCCGTCCATGGAGGCGTCAGTGGTTAAGTCAAAAGGCTGTTTGAAATCTGAGTACATGATAATAACATCCTCAGATGCCAGGATATTTCTCCAACTTTTAATGGCGCTTCGTTGAATTTCCTTAAACTCAATTTTTACCTTTTTGGACATACAATGTCCTTGCATGTTTGCTCACCGTGCCGTTTTCTCCTTTGAGAATGTTGGTCAAAGGCCTCGCTATGGACGCGAAGTCCTTAATGAATCCCCTGTAATAACTAGCTAGGACGAGGAATGATCGTAAACTGAACAAGTTTTTAGGCTCGACATATTCCCATATGGCTCTAACTTTTTCGGAGTCAATTTTTGCCCCGTCATCCACGTAAAGATAGCATACCTTTCCTATGTGTTCCCTCAAAATGTCGTCAATGATTCTTTGAAAAATTCTCCCTGCATTTTTCAATCCAAAAGGTAGACGGCAAAACTCGTATTTTCCACCGTTTACCTAGAACGACGCTTTTTCGCGGTCCTGTTCTGCTGGGTAAACTTGGTAGTATCCCGACTTTAAATCTAGGGTTGTGTATTTTTTCGTTGTTATCAGACCCTTTTTGGTCAACAGCCCAAACAGGGCTGTTATATGGGAATTTGGAGGGTCTAATGATACCATCTTTAAATAGTTGCTTGATTTTGTTGTATACGAAATCAGAGACTCCGTTTGGATACGGATATAGTTTGTCATAGATTAGTTCATTATCTATAGTGCGGATCGTGGCAGTGACCGAAGTGTTAAAGGGTAATGCCTCGTTAGAGGTCGAAAATGCATTTGACTTTCTCAATATCATGCTTTTGAACTCCTTTTTGACGGACATAGGCACTACCATATCATAAAAATCTGTGAATTTTTCACTGTTGCAGTAATGGAAGCTCAATTGCTCAGATTTGTTTTGGTATTTGATATTGCTTTGTTGAAAGTCCAATGCCGCTCCCGCTTGTGTTAACAAGTCAAAGCCTAAACTTAGTGTGTCAAGTACCAAAAACGGTGAAATTTGGCCAAACATTTTCATAAGGCATTTGTTTGTTATTCTGCTCGAACCATGTACCGAGCTTACAGTGAAGGTCATCCCTGTCCCTGTTCAGTTCTTTTATTTGTTTCATGGTAACCATTGCTGTTATGCTATTTCCTGGCGTACTGAGGGTTTTTTTCGCTGCCCCGTTCGTCCCTATTATGCTTTCCCTGCTTTGCATAGGCGCGGTTTCTATGGTCCTCTTTCCCCTGCTCTCTTTCTGCTATAGCTTTAGCGTATGAGGCCGAAAACATGCTACGCTCGATGCTAGCTTCTGCTTCTCCAGCTAATGCTAAAGCAGATGCTAGATCCTTCGGCTGAGCCGGAAAAACAATAGCTTTGAGTGATTTTTTAAGATCTGAAATAAAGGCGTGGAGTGCGTCAGTCCTAACCTCATCATTCAGAAGCACTGCCTGCACCGCTTCGTGTGTCATTACGATCTTGTTCGTAACCAAAATTAGTTTTCTCTCAACTTCGTCATAATATTCTATTAAGATCAAGTCACCTTGTCTAACCATCTCGAGGCCTTGCCTCAGAAGTCGTAGGAAGGTTTTGTCAGCGTAAGAGCAATCTAGTCTGGCTATGATTGCATCAAAGTTCAGGACAGTATTGTGTGATACTAATACCGCTCTGGCTGCTCCTCTGATTTTATTCCTAATGATTGTTACCGCTTGGCAATGCGTGCAGCTACCGTCAAAAGATTTGAATACATCGTACGCATTCTTCCGACCGCCATTAAATTCTGGGACTAATTTTATTATGTCTATAGGAATATTGCAATTGATCTATGGGTCCATAGAAATTATTTTATAGGGCTCAACTTGTGGTACTTCGATACTCAAGCTATTTACCCGTTCATTCATGGCGTTAAGCTGTGTTTGAAATCTTTGTTCTTGCTGCGCTAATTCTTCGATATTTCACAATCACATCTGTTACTGTTAGTAGTTTACAACTAATTTGGTGCTAGTAATTGGGAGATAATCTTTAACGAACTTACATGGTGTGGAATGTAGAGTTACTCTAACTCTAACTAGGGTGTGAATCCTTGTATGTTGGGCGCCAGTTGACGTGTGTAGTAGCAAAATGTCGCACGTTAGATGCAAACCGTTCGCAGGCTAAACCTTCAGATCCAGTCACAGTTACATATAGTTCTTACGAAAACAGCTTGTAGCTTGTATAGTTGGTGCAGTACACTTCCGCGTTTAGAACTGATTTACATTACAAAATTAACTTAAAGCTAAACCTAAAAGTTGAACCCATAAGCTTCAAAGCTATAGCCAGCAAGCCGACTCAGCATAAGCTATAACGTAGACATTTGCCGAAAAGGTACCACTTATACTGAAAAACATCATTTTTACTGATTTGCGCTAAAGTCAAATTTTAATATTATTACAGTATTAACCAATTCATATAACCAGTGCATTTCGAAAAACTAGCACTTTCTTAGATTTAAATTTATAGTCCAGTCATTTAAACTTAAATTAGGTAAGAAAATCGGAATTCAGATACCCAGCTGTAAGTCTGTAAATACTTGTATATTGACACCCTAAAAGTTGTCTCAAAACCTACATATGGTAGGGTGTACGCAACTATTAAATTTCAAGGTCAAAGGTCACAAAAATCGTTTTTTTGCGCTTTTTTTTGTAAATATCTCATTTCCTATGGGTTTTTTGCTATTGTAGAATACAAAATTCTCTACAAATTTTCTTTAAAAATTTTTTTCATACGGTGAACCGTTTTCGAGATAGAGGGCTTAGAGCGCGCGGTCACAGCATCACTTCAGGTCAACCGGTGCCTCCGATCGAAAACGCGCCATATATAGTTGATGAACTATCGATAAATCAATGATTATAAATATTTGTTAATTTTTATTAACTACTAGTAGCTGACCCGGCGAACTTTGTTCCGCCTGAATAATGGAAATAAATAAGCAGTTTTTATTTTAATTGAAAAATATACAAATAAATTAAATACCTACATTAATCATTGATAATTATTTCTGTATTTTAGTACATAGGTTGCTCTTCATTTAAGTACCTTGTGATACACGACATTTTTTGTTTTATTATCAGGCGCAAAAACAAACAACGCAGATGGTCTTGTGATTTGTTGATGGTCATGGCAAATGCAAGACGTATCGGAAATTGAAGTCTTTTAAATTCAAACGGCATATCGGTTGGGATCATCGGTATCCTCGGAATGAGAACTTCCTCACCTTTGAATTTTCCTATCATTATCGTAGCGTAAATTACATTGTTCATCAATTTTCTAACCACCAAACGCGTACCATTGCACAGTTTTGGTTGGTTTATGTTTCGAAGCATGATTACTACGGAGCCTACCTTTAGGCGTAAATTGTGCGGTGGTAAGCCAGGCACGTCCAAAGAGTTTAAAAATTCAATTGGATAGTTGGTGGCTTCATCTTCATTTGTGACGCAGTCAATAGATTTGAATGTATGCATTGTTCCAATGATCTTATTTTGAATTATGTAGTTTAGGTCATCTACATCCTTATTCTTAGCTGCTAAAATTGCTCGCTCACTCAACCATTCATTATTTTTGTAGTTAGAAATAATTTCTGGAAATACATTGTTGATAAGTTCGTCTTTTGATGAGACAAAATTACAGAAATTATTTGGAAATGATATTAATCCGCTCGATTCATTATTAATTAAACTTCACTTCAATATTAATATTCTTATTATTTTTTTTTTTTTGAAGTAATAAAATATTCAAATGATTCTAATATGAATTTTGAACACATGATTATGATTTGAAATATAATTTTTTTTATTTATAAATTGTATTGACTTTTAACATAAAAAAATAAAAAGTATCCTATGTCCTTCTCCTGGCTCTAAACTACCTCCCTGCCAATTTTCAGCTAAATCGGTACAGCCGTTCTTGAGTTATAAGTGGAGTAACTAACACGACTTTCTTTTATATATATAGATTATATTATATTTTATCATTTTCTTCATGCCTTAAATCTTTATCTATTCAATAATACTGATCACCGTTTCCTAAAATTAAAAAATAATGAAGGGAAAAACTTAAATCTTACTATAATTATATTCCCATTAACACTAATGACATTTTAATTAGAAAATAATTAAGTGCATCTTCTTTAAAATCTGTAAATTTGTAAATAATAGGACAAGATATTGATTTACTCATCATTTTAATTGGGCGTACACTGTCTTACGAACAAGAAATTTTCTTTAAAAAAGTTGGGAAAGGCAATGTAAAAACGGAGATATACTCGACTAAAAGTTTTGATAATTATCCTCATTCCAAAACACATATTTTATTTCTGCACGCATTAAGTGAATGTGACACAACTTCTGCGCTTTTTAAAAAGGGAAAAAAAACATTTTTAAAAGTTTTTGAGAAACTGACCAATTTGGATGAACTAGCTGCAGCATTTGAGGAAGAAAATTGTTCGGCCCAGAGATTATTAGAGAGTGGAACTCAAACCTTATTGGCAGTCTATAATGCTCCGAAATCTGTGAAAGTCTCGCTCACCTTCGTTATATGCATTACGTCAAGTCTACAAAACTTAATAAACCTGTGCAGCTTTCAAATATGCATACCTCGAAACTAATCTAATCTTTCAAATATTCCACCAACAAGTGCAGCTGCTCATCAACATTTCGAACGTGTATATTATCAAGTTCAAACTTGGTTAGGGCATGATTTGGAACCCCAGGTATGGGGTTGGGCATTGCGAAACGATTTTCTGGAGCCTATCATCACAATTTTACCACCTGCTCCAGAACATTTGCTAAATACAATTTTCTGCAACTGCAAGAGTGGTTGTGGTTCGGTGCGGATGCAGGAAAGCGGGCTTGCAATGCTCTTTAGCTTGTGGCCAATGTAAAGGGCAAGCTTGTCTCAATGCTCTACCATATCAGAGCGACATTAACGAAGATGGAACTTTTGACACCGAAATCATGGAAGAACTTGAAACAAATGTCGTTGAAGACGATAATGAATCCCAGTTTGAAATTTACCAGCAGCCGGAAGACGACGATGAAGAGGAAGAAGATGATTAAAATTATAAATTGTAGTTTTTTACCCTTTATTCCATTTTTTTACTTTTAATAAAAATAAATTTATTGAATGATATTTTTTAATATATTTTTTATATTTTTTTTTTATCATGTAAGAAGTTATTAATATTAATAAGGTTTAAATTCAAATATAATTCCTATATTTTCATTAACAATTCTGCAATTTCATGGGCAGGTAAGTGTTGTTAAATAAATTAATACTGAATAAAAAGTGGATAGGTTACAAAAAAATGATAAAATATAATATAATAGTTAATAAAAATTGACAAATATTTGTAATCATTGATTTATCGATAGTTCATCAACTATATATGGCGCGTTTTTGATCGGAGGCACCGGTTGACCTGAAGTGATGCTGTGACCGCGCGCTCTAAGCCCTCTATCTCGAAAACGGTTCACCGTATGAAAAAAATTTTTAAACAAAATTTGTAGAGAATTTTGTATTCTACAATATTGATAATAAATACCAATAGCAAAAAACCCATAGGAAATGAGATATTTACAAAAAAAGCGCAAAAAACCGATTTTTGTGACCTTTGACCTTGAAATTTAATAGTTGCGTACACCCTACCATATGTAGGTTTTGAGACAACGTTTAGGATGTCAATATACAAGTATTTACAGACTAACAGCTGGGTATCTGAATTCCGAGGTGAACTTACTATAATGACTGGACTATTTATGTCATATATGTGTATACAACGCACTTATGTTGGGTCACTCAACTGCACTAATTTATTTATGTATGTGTATGAATGCATATATTATATATGTACATATATTTTTCCTTATATAGTACACTGCACTTCGTTTATGTTCAAATTTGATTTATTTTTTTTCTTTTAACAATATGTTAACCAATTATTTTTGTTTTCACTCACCGTTAAAATTTTATCGAAATAATTTAAAAAAAGAAGTTGAATTTATGGAAGGTCGTAAACGAATCGATAAAAAAAGAGTAATGGGATCCTTCGGTGGCCCGTTTTATATACAATATGATGTCTTCATGGGTGGTGTGATCGTGGTGGTGTTGTATTTGTGTGCGTGCTGGTGTATAATGTAGTGATGTGGAATGTGTGGTAAGTAAGTGAGGTGATGTGTATATAAATTGATGTGGTGTGACAGTGTTTTATGGTGAGGGGGCACTGAGACTTATTTAGCCAGTTACCATAACCAATTCTAATTGTTTTAAATAAAATGCAGTATTTTTTATATTATCTTGATTTATTTTATTCAAAAAATTAACTTAATTTGTTCTATATACACTGGACACAAAGAGCCAAATAAATTGTTGGTAAAAATAACTTTTTATGGTTTTTATAAAAAACAATTTATTTGATATTTATTAAAGGACATTAAATTTGTAATTTTATGATTATAAAAGTGATTAAATAGCCGGTAGAATAGAAAATCCATTTGAAAAAGTCTGCGTACAAGGTACATAAGTCGAATAAAGTTATTCTTCCTACGAGTCCTTCTTAAAATTCAATAGAAAGTTGGATATCCCCAACGTTTTAAAACTTTCGCTAATGGTTTTGTCATGAAATATACAAGGTTAGAAGTTTCTGTCAAAGGGATGTGAGCCCATTCTTCGTGCAGCACATCCTTGAGCATATCCTTTGAGGTAATTGTGCGTTGGGGGATTTTACGTACCAGAGAATCTCATGGGAGCAATTTAGAATTAAAATCTATGGTGGTGTTTGAAGCTGCTTGGGAACGTTGTGAAGTAACTAAAGCTTAACTATGTCTGCTGTATGTTTCAGGTCGTTATCCTGTTGAAAATAGGAATCACACAAGATCAAATTCTAACTGCTCTTTGCTAACTGCTATCAAGTGGGCGGTAGAAGTACTGCTACGTAGTGCAGCCTCGTTTAGAGAATGAGCATTCACTCCGACAGCAGGGTGGCAATACTACTGACTGTATTTGTCAAAGAATGTACGTATGTACGTATGTAAATATTCAAATTTTTGTACACATATCTGCACATGACATGTTGACTTTGTTTCCATATACGCATGCCATATATGATTAGGGATTGATTTTGCACTTGCCTATATGCATTGTATAAGCCTACAAGTAGCCAAAGAATCAGCTGTTTTCCTATGTGTGTGAAACAGCCGTGATCACCTGATCGAATATGCCTTTTTTTGACACAGAGTTTCAAATAAAAGGATGTAGTTTAACAATTTAGTAATGAACATGTATTTGTAATGGAAATAATACTGAAAACTTTCAAGAATATTTTCGAAACAAAAGATTATTATATATTAATTGCTTTTTCTCACCACCTTTGAGGTTGCAATATAGGCGTGTTACCGATCTTTTCTGAGTGTTCGGTTCCCCAGGACTAAACCGGTAAACTAAGAATTTAAATATTCAACAGACAAAGAATTTTCACTCACAAAAACATAAACATGTAAGTTTAAAAAGATAAAACTGGAAACATTTAATAATATTTCAATACAATAAATAATAATTTATATAATACTACGTAAATTTAATCTTTAGGAATTAAAACAACCGAAAAATGTTTGAATATGGAACACACTATAGCAGATTTCAGTCATTTGGACGTTTTAGTAGTAGAATATTGATTGGCAACGCGTACAAAGTGTGACTTTAGTAGCAGCATATTGGTTGGCAACCCGTACCAAGTGTGATTTTAGTAGTAGAATTTTCAAGGCAACCCGTACCAAGTGGGATATTTTTGCGTGTGTATTAGTGAAAATCTTAGTTTTGGTTACTTGTAGATTTATACAATGCTTATATGCGATGCATGTTTGTAAAAGTGTGTATGGTTCTGATTTCCCATGAAACAATGAGTGTACATATTTACATACATACATATGTTGCATGTAGACAAATTAATAATTATAATGGGTACTTATATATACTAGAAGACCCCGGCCACGCCTTGTTGTGGCTAAAGTATAATTATAATATAATAAGTGGGCGGTAGAAGTACTGCTACGTAGTGCAGCCTCGTTTAGAGAATGAGCATTCACTCCGACAGCAGGGTGGCAATACTAGCTCTGAGCGTGCGAACCTCAGAAAGCGCTTTGTCGACTTGTAAGGGTCTTTTGATCCAGCTTATAGGAGTTTTTAGGTACCACAACGGACCGGCGCTTAAGCTGTCCATGTGTGATCCTTCTTAGGATCGACCTCCTAACCTAACCTAACGACAACCTTATCACTTACCTATTGACTAGCGATATGACTGAGTTCTTGTGTGTGACTTCACTATAAAACCCTGTTTTTTTTTAATTTTTCGAATTTGTCAGTGCTGAGGGATTTCTTAAAATTTTGTCGATTTTGGATGCAGTAAATCGAAGGTTTTTTTCACACTTTCTTCAAAGAGTTTAACCATTATTACCCGTTCAGAAGGGCTTATTTCTTTACTTTTATGTGAGATTCGATATTCTAAATTTAATAACAAAATGAATAGAACAAACATCTTTTAAAATTGCCACTTTTACGAAAACAAGTAAAACTATAACTTTCCGAAACTTTTACATTTGGTTATTACGTAGGGAATTCCCATTTTACTACTTGTACGTAGACTTTTTCTGCGCTGCCAATTACTATTTTTTGTAAATTTATCTATTAAACTATGGCGTTAGATTTTCATTGCTTTAAATGTATGGGATTATGCAATAGACTAGTAATAAGGCACTTAATATGATAATGCTCTGAAATTTTTTATATAAAAGTTATTTTTTAACAAAAGAAAATAAGGTAGCGTGTACGCAAACTTTTCTGGCGAGTGTATGTATGTATTAATTTATATAGATATATAAAAATATTGTAACGGATTTCTTGTTTAACCGTCTAACTATAACTCACCTTTGAGTTTGATCACTGGATTGTTAAATAAAAGTCCCAAATTAATGGCTGTACACTTATCTTTATTTCTACTTCCAAAAAGTTAACACTTATTGCTCGTTATTCGAACTTACAACTACTTGCTTATGTCTCAATTGCTCTTAACACGACAACACTCTGATCAAAAAATATAGAGACGGTCCAACTATGGACGAGCGTGTGAATTGTCAAAACCTAACAAAATATGATGAGCTTGTTTCACCACAGCTAGCTCGGAAGGAGAAATTTTAACAGCGGCGCGTGAACAGAACTGATCATTGAATGTAAATTCTGCTCAGAAGTTTGCATTGATATAACAGCCGAATGTTAGCCTTTTGGCTTATATTTTTACACGTTTATATGCAATCATATATAATACATGTTATATATTGATATGAATATCATTTGCGAATTTTTATGAATGCATGCAAAACTAATAAGACTCTATTAAATTATGTAATTTTCAAAATAATATTTATAGTCAGTTTGGGCATTTAATAATATTATATAGTTTTTACATAATATGCATTACTAATAAATAATTGGTATTATAATTGTATATCTTTTATCATAATAATCTTATATAGTCCTATGTACATATATCTGAACATGAGCATTTGAATGTACGCTTTCAGAAATTCAAATCATAATTTTATTACTTATCAATACACTGTATGTGCGCACATTGATTTGTATGTCCACATATATACGTATGTATATAAGTATAACATCGCCGAACAAATAATGCATACACAAACCAACCTATATATGAATATCCGTACACATGTAAATATGGCACCCGCAAAAACTACAAACATTGTTGTACAAAAACAACAATCGTCACAAGTCAATATGTCAGCCAAATAGCCGAAGCCAAAATATATAGTAAGTCACACACCAATACCATTTTAATTCATGAACGCAGGCGTACTTTCGTCAAGCATAGTATATTTGTCGGCTTACAATTCAAGAAACTTTTTAAAGAAAATATTCAATATTCTTCTGATTTATGTATACAGTAAACCCCGGTTAAGTACCACTCCTCCAATCCCACTTATCTTCCTGTGTCTTGCTGCACCTCACGTTTTTTTTTAAATATAATACATAGAATTTGTTTTTTTTTTGGTACCACTCGTTTAGGTACCACAATCGGTTATGTACTACAAAGCACCATAAATCTGCATCTTTGATTTTGGCACTTAACCGGGATTGACTGTATTTGTCAAAGAATGTACGTATGTACGTATGTAAATATTCAAATTTTTGTACACATATCTGCACATGACATGTTGACTTTGTTTCCATATACGCATGCCATATATGATTAGGGATTGATTTTGCACTTGCCTATATGCATTGTATAAGCCTACAAGTAGCCAAAGAATCAGCTGTTTTCCTATGTGTGTGAAACAGCCGTGATCACCTGATCGAATATGCCTTTTTTTGACACAGAGTTTCAAATAAAAGGATGTAGTTTAACAATTTAGTAATGAACATGTATTTGTAATGGAAATAATACTGAAAACTTTCAAGAATATTTTCGAAACAAAAGATTATTATATATTAATTGCTTTTTTCTCACCACCTCTGAGGTTGCAATATAGGCGTGTTACCGATCTTTTTTGAGTGTTCGGTTCCCCAGGACTAAACCGGTAAACTAAGAATTTAAATATTCAACAGACAAAGAATTTTCACTCACAAAAACATAAACATGTAAGTTTAAAAAGATAAAACTGGAAACATTTAATAATATTTCAATACAATAAATAATAATTTATATAATACTATGTAAATTTAATCTTTAGGAATTAAAACAACCGAAAAATGTTTGAATATGGAACACACTATAGCAGATTTCAGTCATTTGGACGTTTTATTAGTAGAATATTGATTGGCAACGCGTACAAAGTGTGACTTTAGTAGCAGCATATTGGTTGGCAACCCGTACCAAGTGTGATTTTAGTAGTAGAATTTTCAAGGCAACCCGTACCAAGTGGGATATTTTTGCGTGTGTTTAGTGAAAATCTTAGTTTTGGTTACTTGTAGATTTATACAATGCCTATATGCGATGCATGTTTGTAAAAGTGTGTATGGTTCTGATTTCCCATGAAACAATGAGTGTACATATTTACAAACATACATATGTTGCATGTAGACAAAGTAATAATTATAATGGGTACTTATATATACTAGAAGACCCCGGCCACGCCTTGTTGTGGCTAAGGTATAATTAAATTATATTGAGTAAGCAGTTTAATTTAGTAAAATGTTATTATTAAAACTAATTTCAGCATTCTGTCCATATAGCTCGATTACCGAGCCAATTATGATTTAAATAATTATTTTGTGCGACTGGGAAAATACGGGCAATTAATTAATTTTGTCCGTGTACAATAGTGCTGAAATTGGCTGGAAGTTTAGGGCATTTCGTATTTGGTTGCAGTTAGTATATGAAATCTAACTTCTATTCTGAAATTTAACTCATAGTATACATATTTTGTTATTATTAAATACTTACATTAAAATGAAATCATCACTGGTATTATTAATATTACTGTCAAAGTCGGTACATTTAATTGTGGCGAGTAATTTTCAATAAATTAGTGCGATAGAATTTGATTAGAGAACCACAGTTCCGAACAATGCTCTTTCAATATAGTCTATGGCTGTGAATGACGAGGTGTACAAAATCAAACCCAGAAATCTGACTGAGGCAATCCCCACTTCAACCCTTCAGCCCGCAATGAATAATTTTCTAATTTCATATGCGTGGCTGAGCATGGAGCAATAAAATAAAATTTTTCGGTTTATTTTTGTAGCACAATTCGTGAGACGACCTATACGAGTATGCAGAATATCTTAAAAGCAAAGTCGTTTGTGCATTGTAAATATACGAATCTATAAGCGTACATTTCTTAACATTGAAATTAGGATTACTTTTCTCAATTAACACTGAAAATGCTCAATTCTGCTATTTTTCAGTCCCCTGATGTGAATTGTGGCCAATAACTTTCTGTGGTGAAACACGCACATCATTTTCAGTTCCCTTGCGAAAAGTGAAATATTTTGATAATGGCCGCACTGTGAACCTTCTCTATAATCTACATTCTCTGCTCTAACTAGAGCTGTGCTTGCTGCATATTTTGGCAGCCCAAATAGTAGATCTTTAACAAAACTTCGTCTCTAGAACGTTCTGGCAACCACGAATTCGCTGTCTAGTTGCTTCTGGCAGTTTATCGTCGATACTGATTTGTTCTGGTATAAGTGTTCGCCACAATATATTTATATATACATAAATATATAACAATATTAATACACAGTTTAAATATAAATATGAACATTTAAATAAGTAAAGAACATCTAACTACACAATCTTATAAATATTTACTTTTTAAAGGCAAAGAAAAATGAGTTTATCGAAATTTCTTATGTAAATAGACAGTGTCAGATATTTATACATGTGAAAAAATTTATCTTGATAACGCTAATAAGTTATTCGTACCCTTCATCGTTTTGTTGCCTCGATGTGGACTTCAAAGCAGCATATGTACAATAGTAGTATCTGTACCAAACATCTCGCTAATTGAGAATTATATTCATGTTACATACATATAAAATTAAAAATAAAAAATAAAATGAATATAATACAGGAACAAGAATAACTACACAAAGCATAAACTATCTTTTGCTTTTTTCGTTATATCAATATTATTAATTAAAAATAAAGGATAATAACAAATTAAAATTAATTAAACTTATTATTAACACATTCTAATATATACTATAGTCATTTATAATATGCAATACATTCAATATTATAGTCCCACGATATGAATACAATTATATACGCACACTGCAAGAGATCGCGCAAACTTATTAAATTACGAATTACGCACTGTACCGTCGTAGTTGATCATATCGTGCAATATAACAGTTTCAGCAGTTTTTACTGCACTATTGGTATGACCTTAAGGACGTCAAAGTAGAACTCCGAAAGTGTTAAGCCGGCAAGATAAGAATTATCCACGAAGGCACGGTAAACGTTTGTCTTCGACGTTCTGGTTACCCACACAAGCAATAACCTGTGAATGAGTTATATTAGTAATTTTTATGTTTTTATTAATTTTGTTTGTGTACTTGAATATAGTCATACAAACTAAGGATCAAAATCACAATCTTGTATGTAAAATTTTTTTATTTGATAATATATCATCGACTGCTACTCTACGCAAACGGTTGTGCTCTTAGAAAAAGTCTGTTTCTTATTTGACTCGGTTAGAGTAATACAGTTATTCCGTTTCTTCTTACTTCCTTAACACACGCAAGCAGAGTTATCAAACTTTATAAGATCAAAACTTAATAAATCAGTATAAAATGTCCCCATTAGGGAACTCATTAGAGAATAAAGGTTCGCCCTGTTATCCTCTAGTCATCAACATAAAAGAAAAAATAACAATCAATTATCCCGAGAAGATTTTTTTGCTACCTTGCCCACAACAATAACAGACAGCCCTAAATGCATAGTGGTGAGTTCAATTGAATCAAATAAGCCAATGAATAAGATTTCATGCTTCTCTGTTCACAAAGCCTTAAAAAACATCAGTTCTGAGATAATAAAAATTAGTGAATTAAGAGACGGCAGTTTACTACTCGTCATGAAAAATAGCACTATCGAAAAAAAATTTATTATTATATGTTTACCATTCTCCTTTCACATAAACAGGTAGGCTCAAACTACATGTGTTTATTAAGTTATCTACATGCTTGTTGTTTGTAAACTGCAGTGTGCAGTTCCCCTATTCTCCTGTGCTGATCTGTATGGTAAATGCCGATATTTGTGCATTTAAGCTATGGCAAATCATATTCGAGCTTTGTCATCGATCAGCCAGCCAGAAAGGTGGAAGGACACACTGCGGTAAGTGAAATATGGTGAGATTAATGGTGTTTTGGGGGATGGTACTCTATCATTTCGAACCGCGGAGGAATGGTTTCGACGACTCAGAGCCGGTGAAAACGACACCATGGATAAGCCAGCCGGCGGAAGAAATGTGACGACAAATACCGATCAAATCATGGAATACATCGAGTTAGACCGGCATATGGCATTTCGTGACATCGCCCAGGAGATGGGAGTTAGTCACCAAACCATTTTGAACCATTTGCAGAAGGCTGGATACAAAAAAAAGTTTGATGTTTCGGTGCCGCATAATTTGACGCAAAAAAACCTTCTGGACCGAATCAACGCCTGCGATATGCTGCTGAAACGGAACGAACTCGTCCCATTCTTGAAGCGGATGGTGACTGGCGACGAAAAATGGATCACATACGACAATATCAAGCGAAAACGGTCGTGGTCGAAGGCCGGTGAATCGTCCCAAACAGTGGCCAAGCCGGGATTGACGGCCAGGAAGGTTTTGCTGTGTGTTTGGTGGGATTGGAAGGGAATCATCCACTATGAGTTGCTCCCATATGGCCAGACGCTTAATTCTACCATCTACTGCGAACAACTGGACCGCTTGAAGCAGGCGATCGACCAGAAGCGTCCAGAATTGGCCAACAGGAAGGGTGTAGTGTTCCACCAGGACAACGCCAGACCACACACTTCGTTGATGACTCGTCAGAAGCTACGGGAGCTCGGATGGGAGGTTTTATCGCATCCACCATATAGCCCGGACGTAGCGCCAAGTAATTACCACCTGTTCCTGTTCATGGCGAATGCCCTTGGTGGTGTGAAGTTGAACTCAAAAGAGGCTTGTGAAAAGTGGCTGTCCGAATTCTTCGCAAATAAGGAGGGGGGCTTCTACGAGGAAGGTATTATGAAGTTGCCGTCTAGATGGAAACAGATCATCGAACAAAACGGCGCATATTTTAACTAAATCCGATCACTGTAACACTTTTTATAAAGCATTGAATGAAGAGCAAAAAAACGGAAGGGAGATATTTGACAACCTTATATATTATAATTTTTTGTAAGTGCTTTGTTCAAATGCTTGTGTATTTAGAAAAAATCCATAAACCAAATATGCGCTAAATTCGTTTCACCTCATCGGTGACAAATTCTTTATTTCGCATAACCATACGTTTGTGTGTTTGGTTTGTGAAATTAATTTTCGATGGGACTTCAACCAGTTCGCCAAGGGACTTCAACCAGTTCGCCAAGCATGATTTACCAGCAGCTCCTACAGCCACCGGAGCCACCATTAAAGCATCATCAAAACCCAGCCAGGGTAGTAATGCAGCCGCCGCCTCTAATGTAGCCATTGATTTACTAGCCGCTCCTACAGCCAAAGGGGCCATCACTCGAGGATCAGCAGCTGTTGCTTTCGCACGTCAAGAAAATGCTATTGTCGCTCTAAGAACTCATTGCCATGCTAGAGGGTAGTTTGAGCGATATTAGGGAGCATCTATCGTGTGGTGAAGCGTCTAACCTGGATACACCCAACAACAGTGTTGCCGCCGAGGTTCCATTATCACAAAAATCGAGGACAACAGTACAATTGGGAACCGTTCAATTAACAGAACACCATTCGCCGGCGATAGTGAACTGTACAGTACCGTTGTCACATCCTACCAATTCCCGTTACACTCTGCCACACTTTGGAATAGGTACAGTTGCTACAAGCGACATGTACACTTCAACTAATTTAGTGATTGTCTTCGATTCAGTCTAATTCCACGACAATGCCTAAATTCGCCAATATAAGTCCTACAGCCGGTCAGTCATCCCAGGAAATTGCAGGATTTGCTAGAATTTTGTGGACAGCCGGAAGATTGGCCAATATTTTATACGACTTTCATCGAGTCGACCGCGGTTTATGGGTACAGCAACTACGAAAACAACCAACGGTTAGTGCAGAGCCTAAAGGGTTACGCGCGTGAAGCGGTCAAGTCACTGCTGACCCACCCGAACAATGTCGTAATATAATTGAGTTGTTAAAATTTAAGAAAATCGTTCCTATTTGGAAGAATGCAATGTCGAAAATCATACGATTTGCAACAAATGTATGTAACATTTATGTTTTTTTGCAATCTGCTTATGGTGGTGAATTACATTTGTTAAACCTTACATTACTCGAAGAACTTGTGTCAAAAATGCCTATGAGCAAACGTGTTGAGTGAACAAGTTTCGCAGTGCTTATACAGCCATACGCAATAGTGAAACATTTCAGTGAGTGGTTATCGAAAGAAGATAGCCAATATAATTTGTACGGTTTGGGTTGATAGGTGGCTGGTCGTGAAAGGAATCGAAATACCGCAAAGTTCTGCACACAGTCCAGCAGCAACGATCAATGAGATGTCCAATTTGTTAGGAGCATCATAAGCCATCAGAGTGTGCAAAACGATATCGCTTGTGTCTTGCTTGTCTCAATTTGGGCCACAGTACACGAAACTGCCAACGTCGCAAGCTATGATCAATTGAAGGTTACCGGAGAGTGCATCATAAGCCCACATGAAGCCGTGGGGAATACACCAAATTCGTCTAGTCAGCATCCAATCGAGAGCCAGCAGCCATCAAAAGATGCGGGTCCAGCAGTCTTAAGTTGCACTTCCACTGATAGTAGGCTTCTGCTCCGTATTTTCCCAGTCACCCTATACGGAACTTAAAGGCGTGTGAACACTTACGCATTCCTGGACGAACGTTCATCCATCACAATTATAGACAGTGCTCTTGTTCGAGACTTGAAGATGCGCGGATGTGAGCAGAATTTGAATGTTCAGTGGTTTGGAAGACATGCCGCGTAGATAAAACACAACAGCAATGTCTATGCTGTATCAAACTTGCAGCTTCCTCTACAGAGTTTAAGCAAGAACGATTTGGATCACAATTTTAATCATGTAAGCTGATTAAAAGTACAACCTTATGCCCAGTTCAGGCCCAGACTATTGATTGGTCTTGATCATTGCCATTTGGGATTACCATCGACAGCGAGGAAGGTAAACCCGCATGGTCCATAATACGGTTGGGATGGGTGGTGTTTGGTCCAACTTTAACTACGCTACCATCTCCACCATCGTGTTTGTTTATGAACCACCTAGCTGATAAGTCTTTGACAATTTGGTAGCTGACATCTTCAAGGCCGAGAATTTCGGTGTCAGAGCTGCACCTCAAATAGAGAGTGAAGCGGACACTCGGGCCAGAGCAATCCTGAAGTCCGCCACATGCCCCGTCGATGGACGATTTAAAACAAGTCTCATATGTAGAACTGACAACGTAAGGTTACCTGACAGCTACAACATGGCGTTGAAACGTCTAGTCAGCGTAGAGCAAAGGATGCGTCGATATGCAATTTTCGCCACTCAGTACAAGGACATCATGGACTCCTACGTCAGAAAGAAAAACGCTTGGAAGTTGTTGCCAGTAGAAGCCGCTATGAATACCCATAGGAATTGGTATTAGCTGTTTTAAAAAGCGTTAGACACAAGCAATTTACGGAGGAGTTTCCCGAGTACTTAATTTTAATACAATAAATACTACTATTAATTTCTAAAATATAGATATAACTAAATATATAATATATAGGTATACAAAAGTACGTAAGCTGTATGTACAAAAATATACCATAACAAAACCAAGCTACTCTATATCAACATGTTGCAAGAGTATAATAAATATCAGTACACTGTGCTTGTAGTTTCAGTTACACTAGATTTCGTGACAAGCAAAGTACTTTCTTCAAACTAATTTCAGTGTGTTAGTTATATAGTGTTTAAACTATTTTTATATACAGTGGCGAGCATACACGTATACATATGTGCACCAGTATATTCAACCATAGTACCTATACACCAAACAGGAAAGGAGTCGTAGCAAGGACTCAATTACAGGGAAAGAGAGCAGCACCTAGGATCCAAATTTTCACACCCGGACGGACGGAATTTAATAAGTATTATATACAAGTATTTTATATATTAAGCCATTTAATATTTATTAATTATGCCTAGATTAAGTAGAAAATCTGTATTACTAATTCATCTTCGGAATAGAAGACGTATGAGAGTTCTTCAAACTTTTATATAGAGACAGTGAGCAGTCACAAGATACTGTAAGTCACGCTAATCGTAGATTAGATTCCGATGTGATTAGTTGGGGACCCAATTTATTGGAAAACTCACCAATATATTGGAAATGTTATATTCCACTTACTACCGCACTGAATATGTTAAGGAAAATCTCCGGGTATTTACATTATTGTTTATATATATGTTCGCATAATTATTATTAAGTAACACAATTATTACCAAACTGATATCGAAAAATATGCGGGATTGCTTTGACGAAACGATGTGACGTGTTGGTCCAATCGCCGGTGTATCCGGAAACGCGTGACAAGATGCCTGCTCTAGTTAGACGCGTGCGGAGGGATGTCGTATCGAATGATGTGGTGCAGGAGTATCAACGAAAAAAGGAATAGCGCTGGATCGCTTTCTAATTGAATCTGTGTATCTGCTGCGGAGACCATCCTTTTTTGTTTGTGGAGGTGGTATACAGGCGCGATGCTGTGGTGTGTTGTGTTGTCCTATGTGGTGATGTATGAGTGTGGTGTATTGTAGTGGGTTATACTAGGGTGTGCCAGTTTTTACCGAGTAGAGTGTGTATGGGTAGGAAAGACTTATTTCATTTAAACACGATGTATTATTCATATTATCAATACAAATCAACATAGAACCAGGCGGAAAATCTCGAGGTACGGTCTTTTGAATGAAAATTTAAATACTGTTCAACATAGCGCAAGACGTCTAAAACCCGAGATCCGCTCTAAAGAGCAAAGCAGAAATACTCGGAGACATAGATTTCGGCACGAGAATCCCGAGGTTCGATATGTTGAGCAAGTTGTAAATACCGTTCAACATAGAACAAGGCGGCAAGATCTCCAAATTTACTCTGAAGTGCAAATAAGAGATACTCGAGGTCGTAGATCTTATCTAGAAAATTCCGAGGTACGTTATATTGAGCAAAGTAGGCACACTAGGGATCATAGAAACTTCCCTCAAGAAATTCTGGGTATAGGAATTTAAAGAGCATTCGTGATCAAATGCAAAGAGTACATGCAAGAAGAAATCCCCAAATAAGGAGAGAGGAGTGTGATAGAGAAACACAACGTCGACAGCTTAGTAGAAGGGGTATGAGGAAGAAAATTTGAATCAGAGACGTCTTAGACAAAGTCAAGTTCGCCTTCGTAGAGATAACCCGGTCAATAGGCAAAAAACGAAAGGCAGTCCCAACGAATCCGATTAACTAGAAAAAATAATGTTATAGAAACTTAATATAGTGGCAATTTAACAGCTGTCAAAAACATTTATTTCCAAAATATAAAAAAGTGCCTTACTAAAATATGTATTTGCTGCGGCGGATTATGGTGTTCACACCAAGTTTGCAAATTAAATTTCGAAATTATTGCGAAAGGTCACCCGAATGCTGCATTCGCTTTCTTTTTAATGAAAAAATTTCCTTCGGAAGATGGTAATTACAAGTTTTTGCAACTTGCAAAGATGCGATTGTTAAAAAGAACGTTCCAAAAATATGTTTAGCTAACGGTCTATACTTTCCTGAAATACCGCATTGTTTGATAGATTTAACCCCAATTGTAGAACGTCTCATAACGCATAGATTGCTTTTATGACAATACGTCCATTAGGATATCAAGGTCAGAGTTCTCTCAAAGGTACTGTTGTTAATATACCAATTTCTGTTAACAATATTGTGACATCTCTACCAAGGTCCTTTGATGAGGCTTATGTGATACAAATTCACTTAAGAAGGCATTTGGAATACAATCGTGATTACATGATCCATAATCCGAGCTAAGTCCAGGAGGTCAAGAAAATCTTTTGGACAATATTCCTGTAGAAAACTTGGACTATAACGGTTTAGTCATAGCGCCAGGTAAAGGACCAAGACCAATTGACATAATTCAAGATAATAATTCAGAAGAGTTGTCATTTGGAATAATATACGTTGGGCAGCAAAATAATACGTTCTGAAATTCGCCGTTTTGACAGAAGAGCGAATACCATTCCAAAGTTGTTCTATAATTACAAAAAATTAGAACTGCTACAAATTAAGAATAGTACATCCATTTGCTTTAGAAATTTTTCGGGTCGCAACCGTACGGCCCAAAATCTATTAAACGAAAACTTTGTTCAAAACTTCAACACGATGATGGTTACAAGGTTTTGAAAGGCGTTAGATCCTCACCTGCGCACTGGGAAGCTGAGAAGAAAAAGGCAATCGCTATGATTCGCCAATTTGGGCTTCTAACCTTCTTTATCACTTTATCGGCTGCAGAATCTCAGTGGGTTGAGCTTTTGGTCATCCTCTCTAAAACTGTTGATTCTAAAGATATTTCGGAAGAGGAAGCCAAGTCTTTGTACATGCTTATCATTGATATGCTGAGGTAGTACAAAACGTGCCGAAGTATGCAATACGCATGCGCTCAACAATTAAAAATACAAACATATTTACTTAGGTTAAGATGTATTCATATGATAACTTTTTGACCTAAGATATACATTTATGCGCTATAAATATGTGCACTTGAACGCTGAATATAATATGTACACACAAATCAGAAGCCCATGTCGCATATAATAATTAACATACGAACACATACACAAGCACATGGATGTACAATTAAAAACAACCCCATGCCGTGTAACGATACATACAAACATACACATGTACACGTACTTTGTGTAAGAATTAAAATAATATATAAGGAAAAACAAAATTAAAATAAACTAAGAATGAAAATATTCTCAACTCAAGAAAGTATTTTTCTGTCCCCCACCAGCGGTAAGACATTTAGAAACTATATTGAGTTTAATCAACCGCTATCGACAAATTCTTAAGCTTTTTAAAGAAAATGCCGGCATTTTTGGAGAGCATTTTGTCACAAATTTCTACTGGAGAGTGGAGTTTCAACAGAGAGGTTCCCCGCATGTACATGGCATGTATTGGCTTAATAATGCTCCCAGGATCAACCTTCAGGATCCTCAGACTTTTCCTGATGTCATTAGATTTATTGACAATTATATTTCTACATATGGTTCAATCAGCCACTTAGAAAATTATTTGGGTTATTAAAAGCATAACCACAGTCGGGATTGTACTAGGGAAATAAGGGGACCACAATTTTGTCGTTTTGGTATACCATATCCACCAACGCCTTCAACGCAAATACTGTTACCTCTTACAGAAATAAGTTAAAATTCAGAAAGACACAATTAAAACTTTTTCAAAATTCAAAACGTTATTAATTCAAATATGACCACAGAAGACATTTCAAATTTAAGAGATTTCTTGTCTGATAGTAGAATTAATATATCTTTTGATGACTATTCTAAAAAGAAAAATACAAGATCGTTTTATAAACGCTTATAATCCTCTGATTTTGGAACTCCATAAAGCAAATATGGATATCCAATATATACTGGATGCATATGCTTGCCGTTCATACCTCCTGCTCAAATATAAACGAGACTTTATCCATAACTCGACAAGGACATGACATATGGCCATACTTTTTTTTGCTTAGGTTGGCAGAACTGTTATATGATTACATGTCAAATTTGAGCGCGATCTCTCCCATAGTTTTTTTTTACGGCACTATGTTCCAAAATCCAGCTCATACGTCTCGTCTTGTACGCGATTATTTGACCAAAAACAACGTAAATATTGTTCCGCAAGCACCGTATTCACCCGACATGACACCGTGTGACTTTTTTCTTTTCCCTAAACTCAAATTGCCGCTTCGTGGAAAGCATTTTCAGTCGATTGAAGTCATAAAAGAGAATTCGAAGAAGGAACTGAAAGCCATACCTAAAGCGGACTACCAGAAGTATTAGAAAGATTGGAAAAAAAGGTGGCATATGTGTATCGCCTCTAATGGTGACTATTTTGAAGGGGATAAAATAAATATTGAAGAATAATTAACCGTTTTTGTTTTATTGAGCCAGTCTCGTTTATATTTGAGCAGGAGGTATATAATTAATTATATTATATTAACAAGTCTAACAGGGGAATTTCTAGGCTCTTAACTGAAGCTATATCAGAGGTAAATGCTGGAAATTATACTGTTCAGCTAAAACTTAAACATACAAGTATAGGTCACAAATTTATAACAGGCACAGAAATATTATATCTGCACAAGAAGCAATATATTGCTGCATTGAGCTGCATCTTTCGGAAACAAGTAATGCAAAATATTTATAAATACCTCTTGACCTAAGGAACGTGTTCGAATGTTGAAACCTAAAGCGGGACCTTAGAACCTGACTTAGAAACTCTTTCTTTAGCTGATTTCCCATATATATACAAATATTTTAAATCTAGTAAAAAAGCACAAGCCAGGGAAGACGATAATTTACCAGAAAGCGGTGCTGTCATGCCTCTTAAAGACGGTAGCGGTTTTGTGAAAAAACGTACCAAACCTTGTATTATTCGATATAGAAGGTTGAACCTACATTTGGCCAGAGTTGAGTATTTCCGCGGAATGGTAATGCTTTACTATCCATGCAGAATGAACAACAAGATCTCATTAAAAACGATAATAAGCAGACTTGCATAAGACATCGTGTTCTAATTGAGGAAAATCAAAAAAAAAAAATGATGTTTTTGAGCAAAGTGAACTTAAAAATGTTTTTCAAAGTCTTTTTAATGGAATAGACTTAGAGGAAGGTGCTCAAAATGAACTACCTATCTTGGAAATTGAGTTCAGAGTGTTGGCACTTCCAGAAATAAGCCCAAATATTATATAAGTTTGCTGCACTTGCATGGTGAAGATGCAACAGATAATGTTCAGTGCCATCTGATTGCAATATTAGACTTATTAAACTACTAGTTTCGGGTGCTCGGTTCCTCTATAGGCCTTTATGACCCATTATAAAAAATTTATTTAAAATGTAAACGAACATTTTATACTCTCTCATGGTCAAATGGTATACTCATTTGAGATTTCTTTATATATTTTAATAATTAGAAGTAGGAACTATTGCCTCAGTTAATTACATTCACAGTGAAATTAATTAGAGCAATTTGTAAATCGTTCTTGGGTTTTGTTGTATACGCTTATAATTGATTTTATATAGAATGAATTACAACTGTATTGAGGAGTATGAAAAGAAATCGTTTTTTGACAATGAATAACATTTTTTATTTACTTTATCGATATTATTATACATGTTTAGCTTAAAAATAATAAATATTACCAACTTTAACAATTATATTATACAATATTAAACATAAATTTTTATAGAGATTCTTATGCAAATATCTAAATTATATCTCATTTCTCTTTATACTATTTAATTTCTATCATATATTTATAAATTAATGTCTTATATAATAACAAATTATACATATAATTAAAATTTTCTCAATTAGATTATTTACATATTTTTCTTAAAATTGTTTTTAAAACTACCATCAAAATTGCTGTACCATTTTAATTGGATTATATTTGAATAAAAAATGAAGAACCATTGCAATAAGACTGAAAACTTTAGTTCGAAATAGAGACACAAATACTGTCATGCTAGCTGTGTACTGTCTCAAAAGTAATTCCATTAACATGGGGGAGGACCCATGTTTGAAAATGCCCAATTAATTTGCGTGCCGGCATGTGTAGTTGAATATTCTACACCAAGCAATGAACTAAAGGTTTTTTCTTCAAGCAGATTTCCTATTGTAGTCCATGTAGACATTAAACAAATGTTAAAATCTTCAACAATTAGCACATTTTGATTGCATAACTCAGAAACAAGGACTTCCTAAAGTTCTACAATTAAATGTCTGACAAATAAAGATGAATTTCTGTTAAGAATCAGAATATTAATATTGAAACATTTAAACAAAACCGATTCTAAAACTTTGTGGCCTGAATAACTTTCTTTACAGTTTCTGGTTCTATAGAGCTAGCTATTCTATGCTTTGCATATATAATACTATAATGCCCGTTTATTTCTGTTGCTTGTTTCCGTGCTCAGTTCGTTAATTGGAGTAAATCCTGCTATATTAAACTTTTCGCAAGCATAACTCCAAGTTTCTACAAAATATAAAATATCTGAAGATAGCATAAAACGGTCGCTTTTTATATGATGAAGACTCTGAACAATAATATGTAAATATGCAAATCTGTTAAATTTACACTATAATCAGTTTCTATAACATTATTTTCTCTCGTTATTCGGATTCGTTAGGACTGCCTTTCGTTTTCAATTTGCCTATTGACCGGGGTATCTCTACAAAGGCGAACTTGACTTTGTCTAAGACGTCTCTGATTCAAAATTTCTTCCCCCATACCCTTCCTACTAAGCTGTCGACGTTGTGTTTCTCTACCACGCTACTCGCTCCTTATTTCAAGATTTCTTCTTGCATTTGATCACGAATGCGCTCTAAATTCCTGTACTCACTTGCTCAACAGGTCTAACCTCGGGGTCTTCGCGCCGAGATCTATGAACTCTAGTATCTTTTGTATTTACTCTTCAGAGCGAAGTTGTGGATCTTGTCGCCTTGTTCAATGTTGAACAGTTTTTGCAACTTGCACATCATAACGTACTTTCTCGCGGAGATCTATGACCTCTAGTATTTCTTATTTGCTCTTCAGAGCAAATTTGTCGATTTTTCCGGCTTGTTCTATGTTGAACAGTTTTTCAAACTTGCTCAACAGATCGAACCTCGGGGTCTTCGCGCCGAGATCTATGACCTCTAGTATTTCTTATTTGCTCTTCAGAGCGAATTTGTGGATCTTGTCGCCTTGTTCTATGTTGAACAGTTTTTGCAACTTGCACATCATAACGTACTTTCGCGCCGAGATCTATGACCTCTAGTATTTCTTATTTGCTCTTCAGAGCGAATTTGTGGATCTCGCCGTCTTCTATGTTGAACAGTATTTACAACTTGCTCAACAGGTCTAACCTCGGGGTCTTCGCACCGAGATCTATGACCCCTAGTATTTCTTATTTACTCTTCAGATCGAATTTGTCGATTTTTCCGCCTTGTTCTATGTTGAACAGTTTTTAAAACTTGCTCAACAGATCGAACCTCGGGGTCTTCGCGCCGAGATCTATGACCTCTAGTATTTCTTAATTGCTCTTCAGAGCGAATTTGTGGATCTTGTCGCCTTGTTCTATGTTGAACAGTTTTTGGAACTTGCACATCATAACGTTCTTTCGCGCCGAGATCTATGACCTCTAGTATTTCTTATTTGCTCTTCAGAGCGAATTTGTGGATCTTGTACTTAAATGTAATTTTCTTGAGTTTACAGTTCAACTCTTGACCTTCATATAAAATCGAAAGGCTAACGAATAGTCATCAAAAGATATATTAATTCTACTATCAGACAAGAAATCTCTTAAATTTGAAATGTCTTCTGTGGTCATATTTCAATTAATAACGTTTTGAATTTTGAAAAAGTTTTCCTTGTGTTTTTCTGATCTTTAACTTGTTTCTGTAAGAGGTACCAGTATTTGCGTTGAAGGCATTGGTGGAAATGGTATACCAAAACGGCAAAATTGTTGTCCCCTTATTTCCCTAGTACAATCCCGACTGTGGTTATGCTTTTAATAACCCAAATAATTTTATAAGTGGCTGATTAAATCATCTGTAGAAATATAATTGTCAATAAAACTAATGACATTTGAGAATGTCTGAGGATCTTGAATGTTGATCCTGGGATCATTATTAAGCCAATACATGCCATGTACATGCGGGGAACCTCTCTGTTGAAATTCCACTCTCCAGTAGAAATTTGTGAAATTATCTAGCACAAGTAATCGCGTCTGACCGAATTATGCGATATCTATCTTGGGTTGTTAAACTGTGGGCTGCAAGCAAAGATATTCATTATTAGTTTCACGATGTCGTCGTCAAGGAAATAGTTTTGCACGAAGAAAATAATTTAATGAAAAGATGGGATCGGAAATAAAAGATTGGTTGAGAAAAAACAATTTTAAAATATACAGATTTTTTACTTTTTTAGCTTTAGTTTTGCTACACAGTTCAGTGCATGGATAGGATTGGAAAAATGCATATTAAGAAGGCGTTCTAGTTCGAAAATTCAGAGTTTGGTAGTAGAAAAGTGTAAGTGTATTGCAACTTGAAAGCAATTTCGTACTCGTGCAACATTCGCGTTACTCATTCTATTACAGGTCATATAGCCTCTTCGCACAAGAGTAAATTGATCAATTAACCGGCGTTTCCTCAAAGCGCTAATTTAGATCGATTTACATGTATAATAAAAATCTTAATTTACTACATTAATTCCTAATCAAATATATGGAAATCAAGTTGAAACTGTAATGCAACTCTACGGGTTGTTGTCCCCACTGTAAATTTGGCTATGTTTATGATCAAATAGCCGGCTGTGTAAAAAGCTAAAACTGGTTTCTTAATTATAATCTTAACGTATTCAATTAATTTGGCTATGCGAAAACGCTGATAGAGTATATTATGCTTGTGTAAACACACTGAGCGACACCAAAAGAGAATTTGCCGATTATGAAGGAAAAAAGAGTCCCCGTCTGAACTCTTTTACGGACTGGAAGAAGCAGTTAAACTATCCCAAGGCGAGGAAGATTGGGATTGGGACTACAACCTCCTTAGTTCATACAAAAAAAAAGGTTAAGAAAGCAAAGAAATTCTTGGAAATCTTTTTGCAATGATATCGCGAATACGGCGGAGGCGTCTCGACTTAGGAAAATAATTGCACAATCGGTGCCTAGCATTGGATACCTTCAGAAGCCAGACCACAGCTGGGCGATATCCAGTGAAGAGTCTTTAGGCCTACTGAGGGATACCCACTTCCCAGGTAGTTCTGAAAGCCATACAGTCAAGTATATACAAATTATTCCTGGCTCAATTACAGCAGTCGCAAAACTACATAATAGATTGGCTAGTAACCATTCTTAAAGGGGCGCTGCAGTTAAACTATATTCCTCTGTTATGGAGGAAAGTCAAGGTAATATACATAACTGAGGCGGGCAAAAGCTCACATACAAGTCCAACGGATTTTAGACCAATTAGTCTCCCCTCATTCTCCCTAAAAACGTTGAAAAGACTAAGATATACACATAAGAAACAAACTAAGCACAGAAAAGTTGGCTGTTTTACAGCATGAGTATTTTAAAGGAAAATCCACGAAAACAGCACTAAGCTCAGTGGTAGCAAGGATTGAAAAATCTAGGGAGATAAAAAATATACCCTCGTAGCCTTCTAAAATATAGAAGGTGCTTTCAATAATATTCAGCCTAGGGTCATACTGAGCGTGCTTAAAGATTTGGACATCTCTATGGAGATAAAAGAATACACCCTCGTAGCCCGTTTAAATATAGAAGGTGCTTTCAATAATATCCATACTGAGCGCGCTTAAAGATGTGGACATCTCTGAACAGAAGCTCACGAGCAGGTCGATAATTTCAACGCTGGGAGCTACAATGATTTGCAGATCTGTCCAAAGAGATACTCCTTAAGGCGTGTTATCCCCATTTCTCTGAATACTAACAATGAAAAAATTGCTGTTAGATCTACAAAAGAAGGGCGTACTGTTGTGCCGGTTTCGGTTAGAGGTAAATTCCCAATTACCCCCGCAAACCTAAACTTAAATGCTAGCAAAACGGGGCTAGTATTGTTCACTAGGAAACACAGTATTCCAAAAGTTATGGAGCCATTATTAAATTGTACCAGGCTAACAATTAGAGATAAAGGAAGCTACTTAGGACTAAGTTTAGACAGAAAGCTTTAATAGAAAACAAACTTAGCTGCTAGGGAGAGTGCTACAGCACTTTACACCTGCAAAAAGATTGTGGTCGCCAAATGGGGGTTAACTCCTCGGGTAGCTCATTGGCTCTACACAGTAGTTGTTAGACCGATCACGACATACGGTATGTTGGTATATTGGCCAATAATGAAAAAGAAATACGCGATGAGGCGTATGGAAAACATATGTACAAAGAGCAGCCAGTATATGCATCCGTGGAGCTTTTAGAATAACGCCAAGTCAGGTACTAAACGTCATTTTACATTTACTGCCAACAGTCTGTAAGCAACTGGCAACGATGTCAGCTCTTAGACTGAGGGAATCCTCTGATTAATTTCCTGTAATAAGGGGTATTCTAAGATACTTAGTAATGTCCCGTTTCTACCCACTACCATACATTTTCGAAATCCTATGGAATTGAAACTAAATTCCAGAGAGAGTGGGAAAATGGCGAGGTTGACAGGGATCTATAAGGATGGGTCCAAATTAGATAATCGAGAGGGATTGGTGATGACATAAGAACTCTAATAGGAGTGCTAACAGGTCACTGTCACTTGGTAGACATACCAGCAGACGAGCTGCACCATACAATGACTATTGTAGAAGTTGTCAGGAGGTAGGAGAAGAGGAGACTGTAAAACATCTTCCATGCGAATGAAAGGCTCGAGGGTTTTTGGATGACGTCTCGGAAGTTGCTGATATAAAACTATTTGTACTGATGAACTTGATCAGAAGCACGATTTGGTTTATAAATTTTGTCCCATAATTATATGATCGCGGTTCATACTTTTCCCCTGTAAACAATCGGTTCAAAATTTCGACCTATTTCGACAGTATAAATTTAAATTTTAAGCTATAAATATTGTGTAAATACTGAGTTACAGTGTTCTGAACACACGGCTGATTGGCTTATCCGAAACAAAAAATAATAATAAAGGCGTTTTAATCTGTAAGCTTAAATGCACAGAATGAACTATTATTAAATGAATATACCAAAAATTGGACTTTTGATAGATATTTGGAAAAAAACTTCAAGTCAAATAATTTGTATTCATTGTTTGAAAATCCTGGCCTACATAAAATATTTTATGTATTTTATCAAAGTGGAAATACAATTTATAAAAAGCGAAAATTTAACCGCGTCTAGGTACCATGAGGTACTCGAGAGGAAATCATTTTTATACCGTGAATAGAATATATTAAGTTTGCACGAAGTTTGTAACAACGGAGACCCCATATAATATATATATATATAAATAATCAGCGATACGACCTTAGTGTATTTAGCCATGTCCATCTGTCCGTCTGTCTGTATATACGCGAACTAGTCCCTTTTTTTGAGATATCGCTCTGAATTTTTCTTTTTTTTGGACCATTATAGCACATAGCTGTCATACAAACTGAACGTTCTAAATAAAATTCTTGGAAATAAAACTTTTTTATTTGACAAGGTATCTTCTCGAAATTTATTATCTAAAGTAAATTATTTCATTATCTAGAGCAACACCATAACACATTTTTTAGATCATATCAAAATCCAGTACTTGTAAGAAAACTTTTACATTTGACGAGAAATCTTCACAAAATTTGGCGTGAATTATTATCCAAGGCAACGGCACAATCTTCGAACACATTTTGATGAGATCACTATAGCATATACATAGCTCGTATACACATGCAGACAGACAGAAAGGCGAAAACAAGTCGTATTGTTATTCCCAAAATATATGTACATACATTTATATAATTGGTACAAGTTAATTGAATTCCGAATCATAGATGTATAGCAATTAAAATAATAGCATTATTAATGCGAAATCAAATTTCAAACGATTTGTTTATTACTTATTATTTTATATGTATCGCATCCGGAATTCACCAATAATCTCAAGCCTTCATCGTTTGAATTTAATATTTATGATAAAGGTTGTCTTTATTCTAACATTTGAGTGAAGGGATGTTTTCGTTTTTACGGTTTTCATACATCAGAAATTATATGTATGTATGTATATTCCCGCTGCGAAACTTTTCCAGTGAATGCAACTGGCGAAGTACCTACATTTATGCTACAACGTTGGTAGTGAGGATAACTGATTTTAGTTTTTCCTCCTATTGTAACTTAACCCGAAACACGATTTGTGATTAATGTGTGCCTGAATTTGAACAAGATATGGTACAAAGTGTATTGTAACCATCTCCATTTTGACCATGCGTATTTTTCTTCTTTCAGATATATTTTTTGTGTTAAACGAATAGTGCAGTACCCTCTAGTTTTGGCCAACATCTTTACTAAACTATAAGATAGTCAACTCGCCTGTCTATCTTGCCTCGTCCAGTGGCCGTTGTGCTCAGTTTATAGTTGAATACGTTCTATAATATATATAAAATCATATATCCATATATATATGTGTATGCACGATGTATATGACGAAAAATAATTCAGCCTAGAAGCGGAATATCTAAACAAGAGCATGCGCGTTAGCGCTTCACATTTTTTAATATATATCTCTTGCCTTTCTACGAAGTGCGCTTGCCTGAGAGTAATGTGTTTTTTGGAATTCCCTTTTCTCACGCTCTCTTTATAAATACTTTTTAGCACGTTATAAGGGAAATCTTCTAAATTTTAGTCTTCGGAGGTTTGTGGGTCGGCTAAAAGGCGAAGAATAATAATTGGCAACCAACCGATACAGGAGTGTATCATATCGAACATTTTAGTATTTGATTCGTTTGCTCTCCTAACGGAAGAACAATCAACAAGCGTAACCAAGTATAGTACGAGAACTCCTACATACCGCCGACGTGGTCGTTGTTAATACGCACTTATAGCGTATAAAAAATTCCAATTCAGTGACTAAAGAAAATTTTATCTAAAGAAGTCTGAAAAGTCTTATCTGGAATAAAAACTTATTAGTTTATTTAAAACAAGTGTCAAATATAAAAGTTTGTAATATTTTTTAAATAAGTATTACAACTGTTAACTAAAACAAACTAAAAAACAGCAATTAACCCAGAAAAGTTGTTAAGCAAATATATGTATGTATCTTCTTACACTGTCTTATATCCTAAATACATGTACTACCTGCCTATAAATATGGGCTTATTCGGACTTTCAAATTACAAGTTATTTTAAATATTAAGTGCTATGAAATTTGAGTGAAAATTACCCCAATTATTGACCGAATTAGAGAAGTATTGGACATTTTAAAATCAAATTTTGGAAAAAATTATTGACGTTTCGAATTTATAAAGGTAATATATAGAAATAAACGAATGAGTATAATAGAATGAGAATGTTTATGAGTAAATTGAAAAGCAAATGCATAATGAAAAGGTGACGTTAAGATAAAGTCGCTGTCTTCATAAATAAAATGGGGTAGTTAAAAAAGAAAAAAAATATATATATATATGTATAACAAATAGCAGGCCAGATAAAGGGGTTGATGCCATTTTGGTTAGTATCCCTGTTGAGATGCCATATCTATAAAGAAAGTTCTAAATTTTGTGCTTTTTTTTTTAACAATAGGAGACACAACGACGATGTAATATACATAAGTATATATATGATTTTTTATAAACCGCAAATTTCTCAGCTAGTCCATATTTATCAGTCTACGTATGCGTTTAATGTATTAGTAAAAGCATAAAATGCAATTAAAACGGCTTTTGAAAATATAGATGAAAGAGAAAACAAACACACATAAAATATTAATGCGAAAATGAACAGGAAAGTGTTTATTGTTTACTATATAAACTTTATTTGGTCGTGCGCAACTCTACTAGGGAAATTGTAAACCAAATTCAAATCCTCATCCTGGTGTACGAAAAAAATCAGTACATATTAAATAAACTTACATAAAACTGTATTTGGCTTAACATGGATTGACACAGTTTTTGTTTAGTTTTCTGTAAATAATTCTGTTTTATAATATAATGTCGATATGTAATATTACAATATGTTTAATGTATATCAGCCATGCGCATTGCATGCATTTTATACTGTACATGCAACAGTTGTTGTCTATTGATTTTTTGCTTTTCTTTATCTATTAGCTTGGATAGATTCTTACTGCAGTAGGGTTAAATATATATTGTACATAAACTTATTGATGATTTGCCCATAATTGTGTACAATATGCAACGCAAAATACACCTATGCACATTACAATACGTAAACATTTTTTAAATTTAATTGTATTGTTCATATTTATACGTATGCAGTATAAAAGTTGTCCCATTTAAGTAGGATTATTTTTAATAGGCTCTAATTTATTAGTAATATAAATAAAGAAGGCCAAAAATTGCAAAATAAAAGGAATATCGGATTCATATACTACCTACATACATATATAAATATACGAGTAGAACAAAACTAACGCGATAAATTAGTAAAATATCTTAAGTGATTAGCTGAACATGGTATGGGCTGCATATTTGTACGTGTGTCTATGACGCTTAATTTACAGATTGATTGTTTATTAAGAAAAACGAAAATAAATGTACCACAATTGGCATTAACATTAATTGGCACTATATAGAGTCGCACAATAAAGTCTACCCCCCCTGAAAATTCCAGTTCTGAACCATCTATGCACAATGAAACAACAAAAGACATACTAAACAAACTCTTATTAAGAGAAAAAAGTTATTGTGACCAATTTCTTTTTTAATTTTATATATTTTTTTAAAATAATTCTTAAAAATATTTTTCAAAACACAGAAACTTCTACATACGACAATTTTAGAATATGAATAAAATGCAACTCTGTATACCAGCAGTGCTTCCAACTACCTCAAGCGTCTTTATTTGAAAATATTTTCGCGGTGCTATTTTTTAAACCGAGTAACGAAATTAGTATTGAAATACGGCAACCAGTTATTAATTACCGCAAAGACAAACAATCTCTAAAAATGTTTAAAGTCAACAGTTCAAACAATAATTGGGAATCGTAATCTCAGAAAAGTATACAAATCAAGCCGAGGTGCGGTCAACCGCCTAAGCTTTCGTCATAGGCAAAGCCTCAAATTTCGACAATAAACGCACAATATAGTTATCATCGGTACAATATATACATACATACAATTATTAAGCTGACATGACATGATCACCCTACATCGATTAAAATATTTTAATACCTTATTTATGTTTCACTACTTCATCCGTAAATTCGTCAAAACACGCCTTTGGCGTAATTTCTAATCATAAGAAAGCTTTGAATGTTAACTGAAACATAAATAAAACCACAGTTAAACACTTGACAATTAGGCAGTAAATTTTGATTAGTAATTAAATAAATTTATTTGGAAAGAAATACAACAGTACTTCATTAATAAAACTTGTTTAAAAAAAAATTCTACCACAGGAGATTTATATGAAAAATAAAATTGAAAACATAAGCAATGTACATCATTCTAAAACACAAGTACTGTTAAAAATATTAATGCTGTTATATTATAAATTCTGTAACTGGGCGGGCACATGTATGTTATACAAATTCACCAAATGAAGAATTTTTTGTGAGATTATTTGTAAATCTATTCAGAAATTATAATTAGTTTATTTACATGATTCCGTTTGAACTGCCAAAGTCATTAACATTACGTTTCTGCTGTTTTTAACATGACGGGGTAGTGAATACGAGTTTAAAAGGAAGGAAAACGTTAAATTCGGTTGGACCAAAACTACAATACATTTCACAAATATAAAAGATTTCATTCAAGAACTTGGTTTTGACCGGTCAGTATGTATGGCAGCTATATGCTATAGTGGTCTTCGGACACTACCGTTCTCTTGTACAACCTATGCCAAATTTGGTGAAGATATCTTTTCAACTAAAAAATTCCCATTATTTTTTGACACACCTAGCGTTAATTGAAAAAAACTCTAAGAGTACAAAAAATGAAACATAAATCCATTTGTTTTATTTATTCTTATCCCTGTAAAATTAAAAATATATACATTTTGAAGTATACACACATATCAAAAGTATGATCTTAAAGAGCATACACATACAGTGTCGAGCAATACTCAAAATTCAACGAGGAGGCTAAAAAAGTCAATAATTATTCAATTTTCTTAAAATTTTTAATTTTTAATGCTTATTTATTTCTTTAAACGTGAAACAACCTTAGTACATTTTGATATTTGATTAACTGTTGTTTTTCGGAAGAAGACAACGAGTTTTTGTTTAGTTTGTAATTATTAAGTATGGTACTAAAGAGTACAGTTTGTACATTGTCAATTTAGCTGTGGTATTTTTGTAAAAATTAAACTTTGAAAAAATTAAGAAAATTTCAAAGAATTTGAAAAATCATATCGTTTTATTATATCAAACTAAAAATACAGTCTTCGAAATTGCAAAAATAACCGATATTAGTAAAACAACAGTTATTTCAGTTCAGAAAAGAAAGAAAGAATAGTTTAAAAATGTTCTTTGTGCTCTCTTAAAAGAACCGTCAATTGAATTGAGTGTTACACTATAAAATATATAACTTGACACAGCAAATGTTGCGACAATAGAAATATGCAACATTAGTGAACTTTGATAGACTCTGCGTCTGCAGTTATTATATTACTGGAATTACACCTGCAGCGGAAACGTGACCTGGCCAAAGCTAGGTGGAAAGTTACGAAAAGTTTGGATCAGTGGTCGGCAAACTTACACATTTAAATTAATATTTTGAGAGTGTATGCGTGTGGAGAGTTACTAAAGTTTATTAACTATGGTAAACTGTCCCTATTGTATGTTTTACATATCTTCATCTTTATCAGTTCAAGTGTAGTTAGGACTATCTGTGGTTTCCTTTTGATCGTTTTTATATGAAAGTCGGGTGCAAAATATTTTCTAAAGCTTATATTGTAACTAACAACACAATTACTTTTAATTTTACTAGCATTGCAAAATAATGAAAAATATACATAATTGTGTTTTTAATTATGAACCATCAAGAACTGACATACCAAACACATTGCAAACATGTCGAACTCCCACTCAATATTAAAGATCATATAAAACAGTGGTCGGCATTTCATAGAACAATTGTGTACGCAAACTCCACGCTGATCTAAACTTGCGCCCGCTATTAATATCAACCATAAATTTTCGTTGACGTTCAAATCCGGTGATTGTGCAGGAGTATGAATAATGTCTGGACATTTATATATTAGGTCAAGTAAAAAGTTCGTTCGGTTTGTATTCAGGAGATGGCGTTTTTATCCCTAGTACTAGTGTTACTAGCTAAAAGTTTTTCTTTGACAGTTTTTCGATTGATTGACTCAGTACGTTGTGAGCGCTCGTCAAACGAAGTCATACGAAGTGTTCAAGCATGAGCACCACTGACTGTAGGAGTCTGCCCCGCAACAACCTTTCATGGTGTCGCTTAACCACACTTAAGTGACTCCTAGTCTGACCTGAATGTCAGGGTATAACTGTCCAATCAGGCGATTTTGAGCTCGAGATATTTAATATCTACATTCCCCCAGTTCGGGTGATATCCTGAACATAGATGCGCTACTTCGTGGTGAAAACCGTTTGGTGTTAGGTGACTTTAACGCGCACCACGATCTTTGGCACTCCTGCCTGTCAAACGATAGTAGGGCGAAGGAGCTGGCGGAACAGATTGACGATTTGACAATCTGCACAATGAATGACGATGCCCCTCCAGATTTATGCTAGCTCTCGCCTCAGAATATTTGCCCATAATTATCTCGATCTTTCTCGATATTTCTGTGGACAACCGCACCTTTGTTAACTTTAACAAAGCTTACTGGATCAGCTTCACAGAATTTAAAGAAAGCACCTTCACCTCACTACCCATTTCTACGGACGTCATCGTTGGCCAGCGTCAATACCGCAAGGTGATCGCTGTTGCTATTGCTCGCTTCATACCATTCAATTCGATGGATATGGCTCCCCGGACCCGAAGAAAAGCTGGAGCTATTTTAGCCGGCAATTCACACTGCCCCCTTCGGCAGATAAGAAAAAACGATGTGTTACCCGACGGCTGCACAAAGCGCCAATAGATGTGTTGTGATCCAATATAATGGATCATAAGACCCGTATAAATCGACAAAGCGCCTTGAGCTTATCAGAAATTTGTTGAGACGGGCCGTGATGTTTCAACTTCAGTCTTACAAAGGCTGGACAATGAAGGAGAAAGTGCCTGGATGTTTCCACCTTACTGTCCACCATACAACTTTGATAACTAGCGTCCGACAAGATTTTTAGCTCTACCACATGAATGCGTATTAGACTGTATCCAGTAAAAACGCCTACGATTTTGGCAAGATGAACTTTGCTAAGGGCAAGTAGTGCTGTAGCCCTCCTTAGCAGTAAGTCTACCGCCAGATTGACGGAGAGATTCTTACGGAAAACTACCTCTCCAACCTTTCCTCCTTGCTTCGACCCTTCCGTCAAAAAGCTCACTTCGGCTCTTCTCCTCCGACTCCTTCCCATCTACATATCCTAGCAGGTATGTAAATGTAATTGTAGGGGGAGAAAATTTTGGCGTGTCCTTGTTCGGACTCCTGCATATACCTTTATCTGAGCCTAATGGCTGATTCATATAGAAATTTTGCTTCGATTTGCGTCAGACATTTGTTTTTGACAGAAAAGTCGGATGTATGCTTTTGTATGAGTTCGTTCCCATCGAAGCGAAACCCAGCAAGGCGAAGCAAAATGAGCCATAAAAACGCACATCGCAGAAACACACCTGCTGGTAATATTTCCGGGAAAGGAAGGGTGTGCATATTGATAAATTTAATTGACCTCTAATGCCGATAATACATGTTCAGATGTCTGCCTGCTTCACACCTGATAAACAAAATCAAACAAAAATTATGAAAAAAAAAGTTTTTAACGTGTCCAAAGATTTCAGATCTCCTTTCAGAATATCTGCACATTTAAATCAGGCATATGGTTTATTTGTATGTATATATTTTTCCAAATGTGAATTGAAATAAATCCCAATGTTTTGATGATAAGAAAAATCAATAGTTTTGAAACAGATTTGTTAGGCAATTTGGTACCAAAATATTTTCTAAAGTGGCAACACTGGTTGGCATTTCATAGCACAATTGTGCAAGCTGACTAAACGCATATTTTGACGTAATTCTTTTAAATTGAGAAGAGGAAGCATAGAACAGCGTATAAATTGTAAACAAAAAAATAAACGCTTATGTTAATTCGTGAAATAAACTTAATTTAAAAGTTTAAGCTGAAAAACTTTTACTGAAATAAATAGAATAATATTACGGGAAAATATTTTGATAATTTTTAAATAAATACTTATATCTATTGACAACATAATAACCAATTAGGTGAGTTATTGCAATTGCGATGTATCCAGCAGTAGTTTCTTATATTAAAATCAAAAATATATTAGTAATAGATTTATTTAAATGAAATAATAGTGAAAAGATTTTGAAATTATAATTATAATGATTACGAAATTCATTTCTCGCTAAGAAAAAATTGACAATTTTTTGTCAACTAGTATATACGAAGGAAAATGGTAAAAACTCGTTTCTAATGGTTTCATTTCATAATAGTTACTGCAACTCGCCACTGCACACTTCATTTTTCAAAATCAATATATAAATATTATACTTTAAATGTAAATAAATTCCACCTTCGCAATCAAAATCCCTTTTGTCCATTTACTTAATTGGCAATTATGTTGTCAATAGATTAATGTATTTATTTGAAAATACGCCAACTATTTTCCCGTAACATTATTTTATTAATTTCAATACGATTATAATCAATAACTAATAAACGGAATTTATTTCACGAACTTGCAAAAGTGTTTCCCTATTTGTATACATGCAAATTGACTTCCTTCTTTATGGAAGTATTAAAAAATATAAGAAATCAAACGATTAAGTTGAGTGGTCCTGATGGAAGTATTTCAGTTTGCTCTTATTTATACATTTTTCTTATATGCTTAAGTCTTACAATAAGTGTCAATTTACAATATTCGCTTATTCAGCAATTAGTTTTATTTTTTACATTGTATGAAGGGTCTTAGCTTAATAAAAAGAATATTGGTTGCTTAAATAAGCAAAGATGCTTATTTAAGAAGCTGTGGTCTTAGCTTTATTGAAAAGAGTATTGATTACTTAAATAAGCAAAGATGCTTATTAAGAAGTTGTATTATTGCTGAGTGCAAAGAAATAGTTTTGTTTATAATGATCGTAAAGCTACTGTGTGGAGGCTGCCGTTAACTCCCCCCTCTCTAAGATGAATCGTCCCCGATTCAATATCATTTTTTGATAGGTTATTTTTTTTACCAAAAATAGCGTTATATGATATTTTTTGAGATTCTAAATTTCTGTTTATTTTAGAATTTTTATAAGATTTTTTAAATTTTACAATCCTATAACTTATGTACATTATTAACAAAATTACAAGTATGTACCATAAAAATGAATGATGTTTAAAAAATTTCATTTGTTCAGCTAAAATATTTATGTTTTCAAAGTTAATTTCTTAATTTTTTGTTTCAATATATTCTATAATTTCAAAATTATTAATATTAATAATAATCTTTTAATATTTCCTAATTTTACAACCGACATTTTCATATATTGTTAATATTTGTATAATTCTCAAAAGTAACAAGGTAAATTCTATTTATGGCATAGCCATCAACTGTGTTATTTCCGGAGACTAATATTGCTCCTTCTTTAATTGCGTCTATTTCTTTATTTTTTTATATTTACCTTTTTTTCTGGATAAAATATCTGATAGGCAGGTATTTGTATTATTAATTTTACAATACGTGTTTATCATTTCTTTTTTACAATTTTTTATATATTAATATATTCTTTTTTGCATTTTGCAATTTCTTTGCCAATTACTATTTTACCGTCTTCTTCTGTGATTGCTCTTACTTCATAATATTTGCAATCATTTATAATTTTTGGATACTTAATATATATAACAATTACATCTTTATTTTGTAATATCTTAAAGTTAGAAATTTCAATTAAATCATTTATAGTCAATCTTCCGTGTTCATTTTGTATTATATTTTTTATCTCATCTAAATGTAAAATTGCAGGGTTTAGAATTCCTATTTTTGCCATAGCTATCGTCTGAACCATGTTTTGTAGTTCAGTTATTAAAAATTGATATTTCCTTTTCGTTAAAATTTTAACATGTGAATTTTCGTTTACATTTTTAATTGTTTCTGTTAATTGACTGATTATTTTAAAAATTTCAGAGTTTGGTGTGTATTGTTTATTGTTATTTTCAATTAGTTCGTTTAACTTATTATTTATTAACATAAAATCGTCATGATCTAGTGTTCCTGCTATCCAATTCCATAGTGTCCCTAATTCATTTATCCCTCTCTTATATCTTGTATCTTTATTTTGTATTTGCTCTAATAAAGTTTCGATAATTTCAATTTCTGGATCTGTATCTAAATCATTAATATATGCTACCTCATTTTCATTATTCCCATGTAAATTATTATATCCGTATTTTTTATTACTATAGCTTTTGTCTGAATTTATAAGTTCTCTAAAATAAGTTAAATTAGTAATGTGAAAAATGTCGCCATAGTCATTGTATAAAGCTACGTCTCCGTCCTCTAATATAAATATTAGAAATATTATATTAAGGGTATTATTTTCTGAAAATATATATTTAAGATTTAATATTATCTTTATGTACTATTCTATTTCTGTAGTTAATTTTAACCTTATTCCCTAAATCTTCTTTTATTACTTGTTTCTTGTATCTAGGCTTTAGCTTATTTCTCTATCCTATTATTTTTTTTAAGTTATTACATACTTATATATTCTGCCTTTGATTCCATATCTAGCGAAAGGGATATGGGTATTTTTTGTTGTTATTTTCAATTATTGTCGTGATTTCTTTATTCACAAAAGCATTTTATGCTAAAGGATACTGATACTGTTTACTCCAAATTGGTTTATTTACCGAGATTCTTATTTCCGCACGAATATCCGTTCGAAACGGTAAATTCATGTTTATTGATTTATTTTATTTCTTATTTTTTCTCTCAAATATTTAATTCTTTCTTCATTTATGCCGGTATTTTCTTCGGCTGGTGCTTCAGAGAATTCTTTCTCTAAATTTATTTTGTTTATATAATCTTCTTTATTGTCGGTGAGTACGTCGACTGGCGTTGTAGAACTTTTTTGTTCCACATTATATTTTTTATAATTGAATTTTTCACTTTTGTTGCCGGTATTACCATCGGCTGGCGTTGTAGAACTTTTTTGTTCCACAATAAATTTTTTATTTTTATTGCCGGTATTATCATCAGCTGGCTTTGTAGAACTTTTTTGTTCCACATTATATTTTTTATAATTGAATTTTTTACTTTTTTTTGCCTGTATTTTCTTCGGCTGGTGCTTCAGAGAATTCTTTCTCTAAATTTATTTTGTTTATATAATCTTCTTTATTGTCGGTAAGTACGTCGACTGGCGTTGTAGAACTTTTTTGTTCCACATTATATTTTTTATAATTAAATTTTTTATTTTTATTGCCGGTATTATCATCGGTTGGCGTTGTAGAACTTTTTTTGTTCCACATTATATTTTTTATTTTTAATATATTCATTGTGCTGCATCTTCAGCTGGCGCTTTAGGAGTCTCTGCTCCCAAAGTAATTATATTTCCTTTAATGTTTTTATCTTTTAATTTTCCTTTAATCTCATGTTGCTCAGATTCATCTCCTAAGCTAAATATGTCTTCTTCCTATTCATTATTTATTATCAACTTTTTTTCTTTCAAGTTGATCACTGCATTAATTTCTTTCAGGAATTTGTATCCAATTAAAAAGTCTGCTTCTTAATTTTCGATTTCGTAAAAAAATTGTCTTTTACCAAATAGAGTAATTAAATGATAATAACGTATTATCGAAAATCCATTAATTGTTTTTACTCTTTTATATATATTTATTTCGTTTTTATTCTTATAAATTCCTGATTTTATATAGCAACTTGTTGCTCCCGTATCTACTAAAATTTTAAAGTTTTGGCCATTAAAACTGTCATGTAAGAAAATATACGGCAGAGTTAGTTTTGATCTAAAAAATGATCCTCTTTAATATTATTTATCCTTTGTATTTTATTTGGTGGTTGATTACTTATTTGTGCGCTGGGATATGGTCGTTTATCTGTAGTATGTATTCTTGTATTCTGTACATTACTTGTATTATTTACATTATAATGTGGTCGATTTTGGATTCGAGTACTTGGATCGACATCCATTGGGATAGGTCTTGCCTGAATATTTTGTTGTAAGGGCCTTTGGTTGTAGCCCCTTTGAAGTTGGGTTTGTGGAAATCGTAAATTATTATTGAAATTTCCGTTATTGATGTTAGTACGTTGTCTGTAATAATTCGGAATTTTCCCGAATTGTGATGGTAAATTTCTCGCATATTATTCGATTCTAATTCGTGTGCTTTTGCCAACGCATTTGGCAAATCACTTGGTGATAGTGAAAATAATATATTGGCTAAATTTCCATATATAATAATATCAGCTGTTCGCTTATCCGCGTAAGCAAAATCGAGTCGTGCCAAAATAGCATCGAAATTAAGAACCGTCCCGTGATTGGATAAAATGTCGTTAGCGTCGTTTGTAATTTTATTTCTTAGTATAGTTAATGCAGCAAAATATCTACGGCTACCCCTAGATATAAGCTCATTGAGTTATTGGCTGATTCCCTCGAGATAACGTATTTAGTTTGTTTTCCGTTAAATTCTGGTAGTGACTTGACCACCTCAAGTGACTCATCACAATTGATATGTGGATCGATCACTTCTATTTTATAATCAACTACTGTAGTTAACTGTGTTAAGTCCTGCAGTTGCCTTCGCAACTCCTCTACCTCCAATCTAAGAAACTGCAACAAATAGTTATTAGTCTAGCAACCAGATTCTCGTTCTCACCATTTAGAGCCATTTTTTATTATTTTAGTTTTTGTGTGCCTTAAATATGGGCGAGTTTCAGATCTATGGTTGCCCTTGCAATAATTACAATATTACAGCCTTTCGTATTTTAGTGTGCTTGAATTATTTCCCATTAAAAAAAATATTTTTCTCTAGGAAAGGATGCTTTTTATTTTTTCCTATATGATCCTTATCTCGTTTTGTTTTTCTACTATAACCATTTAAGATTTTTCTTTTTAATTTTATTTCTTTTTTAATAATCTCCAATTGTGGCTTTTTACTTTTTAATATATGATCCTTATCTTGTTTTGTTTCTACTACAAACTTTTAAAATTTTAATAAGATTTATATGACCTACATTTGTCTGAGTCAGTTGGTAAAGCGTCTGTCATTTTTGTCAAAGTTTTGGAAATACATTTTTTTATTTTATTTTCTTATATATATACATATTTTATTTTTTGCCGTTATTACCTTCGGCTCGATTTGTGGAAACTTCCTGTTCCTCTTTTTAAGAATAAATTTTTTTGATCCTTTCTAGGAAAGGAAACTCTTTTATTCTGGAGGGTCTGGAGTTCAGAATCGCAGAAATGAGCTTATGTTATAAACCAGAGGGTCCCCTTTGCGGTTTTTAAATATTTTGTTATATGGCTGGTCGAACCTTCATTTACAAGATGTTTTTTTATAATTTTTGATCCTTTCTAGGAAAGGAAACTCTTTTATTCTGGAGGGTCTGAAGTACAGTTATTGCAATTGCGATGTATCCAGCAGTAGTTTCTTATATTAAAATCAAAAATATATTAGTAATAGATTTATTTAAATGAAATAATAGTGAAAAGATTTTGAAATTATAATTATAATGATTACGAAATTCATTTCTCGCTAAGAAAAAATTGACAATTTTTTGTCAACTAGTATATACGAAGGAAAATGGTAAAAACTCGTTTTTAATGGTTTCATTTCATAATAGTTACTGCAACTCGCCACTGCACACTTCATTTTTCAAAATCAATATATAAATATTATACTTTAAATGTAAATAAATTCCACCTTCGCAATCAAAATCCCTTTTGTCCATTTACTTAAATGGCAATTATGTTGTCAATAGATTAATGTATTTATTTGAAAATACGCCAACTATTTTCCCGTAACATTATTTTATTAATTTCAATACGATTATAATCAATAACTAATAAACGGAATTTATTTCACGAACTTGCAAAAGTGTTTCCCTATTTGTATACATGCAAATTGACTTCCTTCTTTATGGAAGTATTAAAAAATATAAGAAATCAAACGATTAAGTTGAGTGGTCCTGATGGAAGTATTTCAGTTTGCTCTTATTTATACATTTTTCTTATATGCTTAAGTCTTACAATAAGTGTCAATTTACAATATTCGCTTATTCAGCAATTAGTTTTATTTTTTACATTGTATGAAGGGTCTTAGCTTAATAAAAAGAATATTGGTTGCTTAAATAAGCAAAGATGCTTATTTAAGAAGCTGTGGTCTTAGCTTTATTGAAAAGGGTATTGATTACTTAAATAAGCAAAGATGCTTATTAAGAAGTTGTATTATTGCTGAGTGCAAAGAAATAGTTTTGTTTATAATGATCGTAAAGCTACTGTGTGGAGGCTGCCGTTAACTCCCCCCTCTCTAAGATGAATCGTCCCCGATTCAATATCATTTTTTGATAGGTTATTTTTTTTACCAAAAATAGCGTTATATGATATTTTTTGAGATTCTAAATTTCTGTTTATTTTAGAATTTTTATAAGATTTTTTAAATTTTACAATCCTATAACTTATGTACATTATTAACAAAATTACAAGTATGTACCATAAAAATGAATGATGTTTAAAAAATTTCATTTGTTCAGCTAAAATATTTATGTTTTCAAAGTTAATTTCTTAATTTTTTGTTTTAATATATTCTATAATTTCAAAATTATTAATATTAATAATAATCTTTTAATATTTCCTAATTTTACAACCGACATTTTCATATATTGTTAATATTTGTATAATTCTCAAAAGTAACAAGGTAAATTCTATTTATGGCATAGCCGTCAACTGTGTTATTTCCGGAGACTAATATTGCTCCTTCTTTAATTGCGTCTATTTCTTTATTTTTTTATATTTACCTTTTTTTCTGGATAAAATATCTGATAGGCAGGTATTTGTATTATTAATTTTACAATACGTGTTTATCATTTCTTTTTTACAATTTTTTATATATTAATATATTCTTTTTTGCATTTTGCAATTTCTTTGCCAATTACTATTTTACCGTCTTCTTCTGTGATTGCTCTTACTTCATAATATTTGCAATCATTTATAATTTTTGGATACTTAATATATATAACAATTACATCTTTATTTTGTAATATCTTAAAGTTAGAAATTTCAATTAAATCATTTATAGTCAATCTTCCGTGTTCATTTTGTATTATATTTTTTATCTCATCTAAATGTAAAATTGCAGGGTTTAGAATTCCTATTTTTGCCATAGCTATCGTCTGAACCATGTTTTGTAGTTCAGTTATTAAAAATTGATATTTCCTTTTCGTTAAAATTTTAACATGTGAATTTTCGTTTACATTTTTAATTGTTTCTGTTAATTGACTGATTATTTTAAAAATTTCAGAGTTTGGTGTGTATTGTTTATTGTTATTTTCAATTAGTTCGTTTAACTTATTATTTATTAACATAAAATCGTCATGATCTAGTGTTCCTGCTATCCAATTCCATAGTGTCCCTAATTCATTTATCCCTCTCTTATATCTTGTATCTTTATTTTGTATTTGCTCAAATAAAGTTTCGATAATTTCAATTTCTGGATCTGTATCTAAATCATTAATATATGCTACCTCATTTTCATTATTCCCATGTAAATTATTATATCCGTATTTTTTATTACTATAGCTTTTGTCTGAATTTATAAGTTCTCTAAAATAAGTTAAATTAGTAATGTGAAAAATGTCGCCATAGTCATTGTATAAAGCTACGTCTCCGTCCTCTAATATAAATATTAGAAATATTATATTAAGGGTATTATTTTCTGAAAATATATATTTAAGATTTAATATTATCTTTATGTACTATTCTATTTCTGTAGTTAATTTTAACCTTATTCCCTAAATCTTCTTTTATTACTTGTTTCTTGTATCTAGGCTTTAGCTTATTTCTCTATCCTATTATTTTTTTTAAGTTATTACATACTTATATATTCTGCCTTTGATTCCATATCTAGCGAAAGGGATATGGGTATTTTTTGTTGTTATTTTCAATTATTGTCGTGATTTCTTTATTCACAAAAGCATTTTATGCTAAAGGATACTGATACTGTTTACTCCAAATTGGTTTATTTACCGAGATTCTTATTTCCGCACGAATATCCGTTCGAAACGGTAAATTCATGTTTATTGATTTATTTTATTTCTTATTTTTTCTCTCAAATATTTAATTCTTTCTTCATTTATGCCGGTATTTTCTTCGGCTGGTGCTTCAGAGAATTCTTTCTCTAAATTTATTTTGTTTATATAATCTTCTTTATTGTCGGTGAGTACGTCGACTGGCGTTGTAGAACTTTTTTGTTCCACATTATATTTTTTATAATTGAATTTTTCACTTTTGTTGCCGGTATTACCATCGGCTGGCGTTGTAGAACTTTTTTGTTCCACAATAAATTTTTTATTTTTATTGCCGGTATTATCATCAGCTGGCTTTGTAGAACTTTTTTGTTCCACATTATATTTTTTATAATTGAATTTTTTACTTTTTTTTGCCTGTATTTTCTTCGGCTGGTGCTTCAGAGAATTCTTTCTCTAAATTTATTTTGTTTATATAATCTTCTTTATTGTCGGTAAGTACGTCGACTGGCGTTGTAGAACTTTTTTGTTCCACATTATATTTTTTATAATTAAATTTTTTATTTTTATTGCCGGTATTATCATCGGTTGGCGTTGTAGAACTTTTTTTGTTCCACATTATATTTTTTATTTTTAATATATTCATTGTGCTGCATCTTCAGCTGGCGCTTTAGGAGTCTCTGCTCCCAAAGTAATTATATTTCCTTTAATGTTTTTATCTTTTAATTTTCCTTTAATCTCATGTTGCTCAGATTCATCTCCTAAGCTAAATATGTCTTCTTCCTATTCATTATTTATTATCAACTTTTTTTCTTTCAAGTTGATCACTGCATTAATTTCTTTCAGGAATTTGTATCCAATTAAAAAGTCTGCTTCTTAATTTTCGATTTCGTAAAAAATTTGTCTTTTACCAAAAGAGTAATAAAATGATAATAACGTATTATCGAAAATCCATTAATTGTTTTTACTCTTTTATATATATTTATTTCGTTTTTATTCTTATAAATTCCTGATTTTATATAGCAACTTGTTGCTCCCGTATCTACTAAAATTTTTAAGTTTTGGCCATTAAAACTGTCATGTAAGAAAATATACGGCAGAGTTAGTTTTGATCTAAAAAATGATCCTCTTTAATATTATTTATCGTTTGTATTTTATTTGGTGGTTGATTACTTATTTGTGCGCTGGGATATGGTCGTTTATCTGTAGTATGTATTCTTGTATTCTGTACATTACTTGTATTATTTACATTATAATGTGGTCGATTTTGGATTCGAGTACTTGGATCGACATCCATTGGGATAGGTCTTGCCTGAATATTTTGTTGTAAGGGCCTTTGGTTGTAGCCCCTTTGAAGTTGGGTTTGTGGAAATCGTAAATTATTATTGAAATTTCCGTTATTGATGTTAGTACGTTGTCTGTAATAATTCGGAATTTTCCCGAATTGTGATGGTAAATTTCTCGCATATTATTCGATTCTAATTCGTGTGCTTTTGCCAACGCATTTGGCAAATCACTTGGTGATAGTGAAAATAATATATTGGCTAAATTTCCATATATAATAATATCAGCTGTTCGCTTATCCGCGTAAGCAAAATCGAGTCGTGCCAAAATAGCATCGAAAGTAAGAACCGTCCCGTGATTGGATAAAATGTCGTTAGCGTCGTTTGTAATTTTATTTCTTAGTATAGTTAATGCAGCAAAATATCTACGGCTACCCCTAGATATAAGCTCATTGAGTTATTGGCTGATTCCCTCGAGATAACGTATTTAGTTTGTTTTCCGTTAAATTCTGGTAGTGACTTGACCACCTCAAGTGACTCATCACAATTGATATGTGGATCGATCACTTCTATTTTATAATCAACTACTGTAGTTAACTGTGTTAAGTCCTGCAGTTGCCTTCGCAACTCCTCTACCTCCAATCTAAGAAACTGCAACAAATAGTTATTAGTCTAGCAACCAGATTCTCGTTCTCACCATTTAGAGCCATTTTTTATTATTTTAGTTTTTGTGTGCCTTAAATATGGGCGAGTTTCAGATCTATGGTTGCCCTTGCAATAATTACAATATTACAGCCTTTCGTATTTTAGTGTGCTTGAATTATTTCCCATTAAAAAAAATATTTTCTTTTAGGAAAGAATGCTTTTTATTTTTTCCTATATGATCCTTATCTCGTTTTGTTTTTCTACTATAACCATTTAAGATTTTTCTTTTTAATTTTATTTCTTTTTTGATAATCTCCAATTGTGGCTTTTTACTTTTTAATATATGATCCTTATCTTGTTTTGTTTCTACTACAAACTTTTAAAATTTTAATAAGATTTATATGACCTACATTTGTCTGAGTCAGTTGGTAAAGCGTCTGTCATTTTTGTCAAAGTTTTGGAAATACATTTTTTTATTTTATTTTCTTATATATATACATATTTTATTTTTTGCCGTTATTACCTTCGGCTCGATTTGTGGAAACTTCCTGTTCCTCTTTTTAATAATAAATTTTTTTGATCCTTTCTAGGAAAGGAAACTCTTTTATTCTGGAGGGTCTGGAGTTCAGAATCGCAGAAATGAGCTTATGTTATAAACCAGAGGGTCCCCTTTGCGGTTTTTAAATATTTTGTTATATGGCTGGTCGAACCTTCATTTACAAGATGTTTTTTTATAATTTTTGATCCTTTCTAGGAAAGGAAACTCTTTTATTCTGGAGGGTCTGAAGTACAGAATCGCAGGATTGAGTTTATGTTATAAACCGGAGGGTCCCCCTTGCGGTGGTGAATCGCGGTTTCAAAATATTATATTTGTTATATGGCTGGTCGAGCCTTGATTTATAACATGTCTTATAAATTTGAGTACTTATGCTTAATATATTTTATATTACTAGGATTATTACATTTAATATATATGACAATATTAACTTACTAGTTTTTCGTCCTTCTGTTGATTGCTCGCACGGGGTTTGTGTGCCTTTGGCCGCTGAAGTTTTTTTGCACTATTCTTTTGTTCTGACTCTTCGATTGTTAATATTTGATGTTATGTTTTATATTTTTTACACATTTTATTCAAATTGAATTGCTTCGAAATTGGCGTAGTTATAGAGCAACGCTTTTGTTATAATTTGCTTGCTGTTGTTGTTATTTCACTACATACACGCTTGTTGCATTTTTTGAAGATTTGTTTGTTCACAGCGTTTACACTTGTTTGTTTGCAATCGCTCTACCCATAAAACAATACTATATTAGTAAGAATAAATTGATTTCTTACTTCACGCGAAAATATTTTCCACAATTCTTAATCTTCAAACTATAAAAATCTTTAGTATTAGAACTTTTTGATTTTTTGCTTTTGAATCGGTTTTTGCGTTTTTATTTTAATTTATTTGTGCACTCGCGTAGCCGTACTTTTTGATTTTCGGGCCTTTTATTCGCGTCTCACTCGCGTAGCCGTACTTTTTTTTTTCTTTTCTCCTCCCGAGAGGATACTTGATTGCTATTTTTTGTGGTTTCGACACACGTCACTATGATTATCCTTTCGGCTAGGGATACTTGTTTTTTTATCCCTTTTTTTACCGAGGATATCACTAACACATGCCCTACGTATTGGGCGCCACTTGACTTCCTTCTTTATGGAAGTATTAAAAAATATAAGTTTCCGCGCGAACACGCGGAATAAATCAAACGATTAAGTTGAGTGGTCCTGATGGAAGTATTTCAATTTGCTCTTATTTATACATTTTTCTTATATGCTTAAGTCTAACAATAAGTGTCAATTTACAATATTCGCATTCAGCAATTCGTTTTATTGTTTACATTGTATGGGTGGTCTTAGCTAAATAAAAAGAATATTGGTTGCTTAAATAAGCAAAGATGGTTATTTAAGAAGCTGTGGTCTTAGCTTTATTGAAAAGAGTATTGATTACTTAAATAAGCAAAGATGCTTATTAAGAAGTTGTATTATTGCTGAGTGCAAAGAAACAGTTTCGTTTATAATGAGCGTAAAGCTACTGTGTGGAGGCTGCCGTTAACTTGCATAACTCTTATTTTTCCTAAATCAAAAGATTTACGTCACAAGATCGCGGCATAGTGCAATTTGTTGTAGTAACAATTGTCATAGCCTAATGCCTCAAACAGTCACCGACATCCCGACCTTCCGGACTTACCCCCCGTATCAAAACAAATTTGGCAAAACGCAGAATTCCGTTGTTCACTTGTGTTTTTGTTTAACCAATGTTGCCATTGTTCAATTTGTATACACGATTTTTCACACATTTCAATGTTAGTTATAAGATTGTAAAAGATTTCTCGATAAATCGTCTAACTAGAACTCACTCTTGAGTTCGATCACTGGATTGTTGAATAAAAGTCCCAATATAATGGCTATAAACTTATCTATATTTCTAATCCCAAGAACTTAAAACTTATTGCTCGATATTCGAGTTCACAACGTATTGCTTATAGTTTAATTGCTCTTAACACGGCAACACTCTAATTAGAACTGTGTATGCTACACGATCCGGCAGCCCTTATGTAGTAAATCTTTAACAAAAGTTCGTTACTAGAACATTCTGGCAACTACGAATTCGATGTCTAGTTGCTTCTGGCAGTTTAGCTGTGAAATTGGCTGTAAGCAACTAAATAATAAACAATGGTTGATTATAATCAATCATAACGTCTCTTCTGAACGCCTAAATATCACTAGCTAGCCAAGTTGCCTGCTCGTAATTTATTGCTTGTGTAAGAACCGGGTTAGAGCAGCTGTTCCAAACAAGGTTTGTGTGTGTTTGCTGGCGATGTATAATACAAACTTTAATTGAAACTTTTATTAGAGCACAGGTATTTAGTACTTGCCGAAGCAGATATAGAAATAAAATTTCAGAATGTTATTGATATCGTTTTACATAATTGTTGGCTGGGATTTAGAATAGCATTAAAAAATAGGTATGTACGGATAGAGGAAGTTCTGCAGAGTAAGAAAATATACACATACCCATAGCCAATAAAGTCTGCGTTCACCCGACACAGTTTTTTTACTGAAGTAAAAACAAAATAAATAGGTAATTCAGTTCAAATTTTCTTAAGTTTAAAATGTAAAAACAAAAATGTGTATTTCTATTTTCATTTTTGTGATAACGGGATTTTAGTGTAAGAACAAGTAAAAGGCACCATTAAGTCTGCGTTCAGTTAGCTTAAATTGGAAATACCGTTACTTCTCATGAATTTGTTCGTTCTTTTTGCGTAGATTCTATTGTGTTTTAATATAATTAGTCGTTTAAAGAGCTCGTGACGCGTTTTAATAATATTTAAAAGATTAATAAATTTAATAAGGAAAGATGGCGAAAGTTTCAGAAAAATTGGGCAAACTATTGGAAGAACGTATTCTTCTGTCCAGCGCGTCGTAAACAATTTTAAAAAAAACCGGAATTTTAACGTCAAAACCGCAATCTGGCCGTCCGAAAATTTTATCAGCCCGGGAAGAACGGAAAATAATAAATGTGAAAGTTAACCCTCGAATTACGTCCACAAAAATTATTGAAAGCGTAAATATAACCATTAAAAAAACAATTTGTGCCGAAACTGCTAGAAACATTTTACATATTTATATCATGGTAGAGTCGCTCGAAAGAAACCATCTATTTCACTTGTAAACAGGCGAAAACGCATTGAATTTGCTCATAATTATATAAATAAGCCGCCGGAATTCTGGAGACAAGTAATATTTTCCGATGAAAGTAAATTTTGCATTTTTGGCATAAAAGGTCGACAAATTGTGTGGCGCAAGTCAGAAACTGCCCTTGAAAAGCAAAATCTTGTTGGTACAGTTAAACACGGAGGTGGCGGAATTGTGGTGTGAGGTTGCATGGCGGCTGGTTGTTGTTGTTGTTGTAACGGTTACCTAGTCCCCGTTTGGGTGATAAATTCCAGATTCGTTGTCGTCGAGGTCATCTAACGGGAGGCCCAGGAAACGAGCTGTTTCGACGGGGTCGGACCATAGGGAGAAGGGTGTTAGATGAGTGGGGTTGGTTGGGCATGCAAAGAGGTGGTTAGTGTCATGAGGAGACCCATTGCACGCAGGACATGTATTTGGTATGTCGGGGTCTATTCTGGATAAGTAGGAGTTTAACTTGCTACAGTATCCAGAACGAAGTTGCGCGAGGGTCACTCTGGTTTCGCGAGGCAACTCGAGCTCTACGTCTGGTTTCTACGAAAAGACCCCAGTAGAAACTGCTTGGAGTGGAGTTCATTGTGTAACCGGAAGCATACGAGCCTCACTATGTAGGTGTTCGATTGGAGACATCAAGAGGCTTCCCGTGATAGTCCGGAATGCAGTGTTCTGACAGGTCTGAAGCTTCTTCTTCTGCGTGTCACTGCATCCAGGCGACCATATTGGGGCTGCGTAATTTAGGACCGGCCAGCCGACTGCCTTGTATGTTGCCAACAACGTTTCTTTGTCTTTTCCCCAAGAGCTGCCGGCAGGCGACTTGAGGATTTTGTTGCGGCTCTGTACTTTGGCAGTTATCGCGGTCGTGTGAGGAGTGAAAGAGCACAGAATGTCCAAAGTGACGCTTAAGATTTTAGGATTATTTACTGTCGGAATTTTTGTGCCATCGACTGAAATGTTCAGGATCAGTCTGTACTCCTTCGTCAAATTTGTGAAGATAGTCGCTGTGGATTTAGTGGGAGAGAGTGTTAGGTTCCTTGCAGAGAAGAAGCGAGAAAGATCGGAGAGGTAGCTGTTTACTTTTGAACACATGCCATCGATTCCATTTCCCGACGTCAATATCGTACAGTCATCAGCGTACGAGGTCACTGAAATTCCCGCTGGTGAAGTTTCGAAATATACAAATTATTAGTGGGGAGAGGACATCGCCCTGCGGAACCCCCTGTTTAATTTTCCTAAGTTTGGAGTTTTGACCTCGAAACAGTACGGATGAATGCCGACCGCTCAGGTAGTTCAAAGTCCACCGCTTCAGCCCTGGAGGGAGTGTTGATTGTTCTAGGTCCTCAAGTAGCGTTGTGTGATTGACTGTGTCAAAAGCTTTTGACAAGTCCAACGCTACGAGAATCGTCCTCTCGCAGTGTGGCTTTTGATTCAGGCCATGAACTATCTGGGCGTTTATGACGCTAAGTGCTGTGGTGGTACTGTGCACTTTTCGGAAGCCATGCTGATGATCTGCTAGGCTCAGGTGGTGAGTGAATGACGGGAGTAACAAGGCCTCAAGTGTCTTCACTACTGGGGAAAGGAGAGTTATCGGGCGATAAGACTCCCCTTTGTTGGCGGGTTTCCCAGGTTTCAGTAGTGGGACCACTCTTCCGACTTTCCACACATCGGGTATTTGAAGAGTGGATATCGACAGGTTGAGGACCTTGGTGAGATAATTTACTCCCGTTGGGCCTAGGTGTTTTAGCATCAGCATGCTTATTCCGTCAGGGCCAATGGATTTAGACGATTTCGCCTTTTTGATGACACTTTGAACCTCCCCATCGGTGAAAGTAAGTGGTGCGCAGTCTTTTGGCATTGTGCGCAGCCGTCGGGTAACACGTCGTTTGGCCTTGTCAGTCGAAGGGTGCAGTGTAAACTACCGGCTGAAATAGCTCGCGCACTTCTTCGATTTCGAGGAGGCATGGCCATCGAATTAAATTTCAACCCGATCGTCATGTCTTCTCGGATTTGACAGGGCCTTGACAGTAGTCCAAAGCTTACTCACACCGGTGGAGGGGTTGCAGGACTTCAGGTGCTCTATCCATTTTGTCCGCTTATGATGATTTACCATTTGCCGAATCTCCAAATTGAGATCCCTTATTCGGGGATCACAGGGATCGACATGGCGTAAGGTGTCGCGCTCGTTTGCTAGCACAACTGCTTCGGCTGGGAAATTAGGGCGGAGTTCCGCGATTCTTCCAGCCGGTATGATGCGAGCAGTAGCAGCAGCGATCACCTTGCGGAATTGACGCTAGCCAACGATGACGTCCGTAGGAATGGGTAGTGCGTTGAAGGTGCTCTCAGTAAATTCTGTGAAGCTGACCCAGTTAGCTTTGTTAAAGTTAACATAAGTGCGGTTGTCCACAGAAATAAAGTTAGGAGGTTTCTCGATCGAGATAATTATGGGCAGATGGTCTGATGCGAGAGTTAACATAGGTCGCCAGGTTATACTATTTATCAGACTACCGCTAGCGATGGTAATATCTGGCGAGATATTACAGGTGCCCATAATTCTGGTGGGGGCTTCGTCATTCATTGTGCAGAATGTCGAATCGTCTATCTGTTCCGCCAGCTCCATCCCCCTACGATCGTTTGACAGGCAGGAGTGCCAAAGTGATGCGCGTTAAAGTCGCCTAGCACCAAACGGTTTTCACCACGAAGTAGCGCATCTATGTTCGGGTGATATCCTGTTGGGCAACATGTGACTGGGGGGATGTATATATAAAATATTTCGAGCCCGACATCGCCATCGCCTGACCGGACAGCTGTACCCTGATATTCTAGGGTAGTGTCCCTACGTTCGATGTCAACACCGATTAGACGATATTGCACGGTGTTGTGCAATATGAAGGCCTCCACCATTATCTCGCTCGCGATCCTTACGTACAACGTTGAAACCTGCACAACTCAGAAGATCTGAGTGGCTGTTTAGCTTGGTTTCTTGGACCGCAGCTATCGTTACACGCTCCCGGCTCACAAATGCAACTATCTCCTCGATCTTACTCTGGAGTCCGTTGCAGTTGAATTGTAAGAGTCGCGTTTGTCGCGGCTGTCCAGTCGTATGTGATTGCGGGGGCAGACTCCTACAGCATGGGGCAACGTACGACGCACTCCACTCTCGTGTGTCGCGCAGACCAGAACACGACAGAAAGTGACACCAGCCAGTACAAGAATTGCACTTGACTGATGTGACATTCCGGTGTTTTATAGTCTGACACACGGAACAGACTGTGCGAGGAATCAGGAGTTGCTGGGTGGTTCTCGCACGAGGATTGGAGCTGGATGAATTTTGGGGGGGGGGGAAGGTTGGTCAGACTGGGAGTTATGCTGTCTGTGTGAGCTCCTTAGGGCCGTGGAGGTCCTATCTTGGCCACTCGACTGGAGTGGCAGCGCATTGCGCGAACATAGTGCAGGTTGCACAGCCGTTGAGGCAGATGTCGCATTATTGCGTTGACAGCATGGGGCCACGTAACTGGTGGTCCACTCCCTGGCTTCATCCATGCATGTATTGCACCTAACCGAGGTGGAGTTTGGATGGAGCCTTTTAGCGCAAACGCAGCAGTAAAATTCACCGGGGCCCGGGTTGGACTCGATGCCAGCACGGGTTAGGAGGATACGGAGCAACCCTGCTGCTAGGCGTTGCTCCAATGACGACAAACTTAATCTAAAACTCACCGATCCAAACAGGGTTAGATCGCCGAAATAACAGCCCATGGCCGGATAAAATCCGGGTCAATTCCGGTATCGCACAACCAGCTGTTGTGGGAATTGCATGGCCGCCATGGCTGGTGGTGTGGGTCAGCTTGAATTTATTGAATCCATAATGGATAAATGGGGTTATTTGAACATTTTCAAAAACAATTTCAAACAAAGTGCAGAGAATCTTGGATTATCTTCGACGCTTTGGTTCCAACAAGATAATGACCCGAAGCATACTGCGGAAATAGTTAGACTTCGGCTCTTGTACAATGCTCCTAGACAACTTAAAACGCCCGCTCAATCACCTGACCCCAATCCTATTGTGCATCTATGGGATCTGTTGGAAAAAAGAATTCGTCAGCAATAACAAGTAAAGAGGCTTTGCGAAGTGTTATGAAAGAAGAATGGTCCCAGATTACAGTTGAGGAAACAGATAAGTTGGTAAGATCAATGCCAAATCGATTGAGCGTGGTTTCAAAACAACGCGACTATCCAACAAAATATTGAATTTAATTTTTCTTTATAATTTTTACTTCTTTTGTAACTAATTTTAAAGCTGAACTCAGACTTAATGGTGCCTATGTTTACTTGTTCTTACACTAAAATCCAGTTATCACAAAAATTAAAATAGGAACATACATTTTGTTTTTGCATTTTGAACTTAAGATTATAAAAAAGAAATACATGCAGAAAATTTGAACTGAATTACCTTTTTACATTGTGTTTTTACTTCACTTAAAAAAATGTGTCGGGTGAACGCCGACTTTATTGGCTATGTGTATATTTGCCGCTGACTTATATTTTTTGAAATATTTGCATTTAAAGTTTAATAAGTAAGGAAGTTCTAAATTCGGATGTAACCGAACATTTTGTACTCTCGCAAAATTTTATATTAAAGAAAGTATTGATCCGATTCAACCCATTTTTGACACAAAAACATACTATTATCGAGTGTTTCATTTATTTATTTTATTACATCAATTTCAATTATGTACCCTACACATTGACCGATATATTTGGTAAAAAGTCAACTATAGGCACAGGGGTCCATATATTCAGTACCTAGGGGCTTGAACAGTTTTGGTTCGATTTAGACAATTTTTGGTCACAATGTGGCGTACTTTAAACGAATTATTCACGCAAAGTTTTACCCCGATACAAACATTGTTGCTTGATTTGCATAGTGGAAAGTGAAAGAATCAAGTGGAACTTAAAATGATGTTGTATGGGAAATAGGCGTGGTTGTAGTCCGATTTCGCCCATTTTCTATATACTATAGCATAGAAATATGAAAATAACGTTATGTACCAATTTTGGTTGAAATCGGTTAAGCAGATCCCAAGATATGGGTTTTCACCTAAAAGTGGGCGGTGCCATGCCCACTGTCTAATTTTGAACACGGCTCCTATAAATTTATCTCATACCATCCCAGAGATATAATTTAATGTCATAACATGGGGAGTGGGCGGAGTTGCCCATTTTCCGTCGATAGAGGAGCCAAAAACATTTGTTCTCGGTGAATTTTGTTATTATAGCTTTGGCGGTTTGGGAGATATGCAGATTAACCCTATTAGGAGGCGGGAGCACGTCAATTTTGAAAAATTTTGAACTGCAGATGCCCCTCCCTAATGTGATCCTGTATACCAAAAATTAGTCTTGTGTCTTATTGTGGAGCTTAGTTATGGCAAGTTATTTGTTTTGGATTCATGGTGTTTTGTGGGCATGGCAGTGGTCCGATTACGCCCATTTGCAATGCCCGTCTCACGGTACCAAGAAACATGTCTTCCAAGTTTTATAAAGATATCTCAATTTTTACTCAAGTTAGAGCTTGCACGGACGGACGGACAGACAGTCACCCGGATTTCAACTCGTCTCTTCATCCTGATAATTTTTATATACATAACCCTATATCTAACTCGATTAGTTTTAGGTGATACAAACAACCGTTAGGTGAACAAAACTATTATACTCTGTAGCAACAGGTTGCGAGAGTATAAAACCCAGCTATTTTAAGTGTGAGTTTTTTTTTGATATATTATTATATAATAATACATATGAATTTAACCCTTTTTTTAACTTTTATATTTAAATTCACGGGAACAACTTTAGAATGCTATCCAACGATTTCAGGGTGTATGTTGGATAGAGGATTCCCCAGATCACGAATTTATATAAGTATAGCCGCCGGAAACTTATAGTTTTCGAGATATTTGGATTTTAAATTGAAATTTTACAATTTTAATACCCTTTTATTAGCTTGGGTAATGGAATCTTAGAGCTCAATTTTCACGGGTTTCTAGAAGTCTGAACAACTTGAAACTTTGCAGACGTGTTAAGGACCGATGACAATGCAATAATATGAAAACAGTTTCCCATTACTTTAAAGGTGGACGTAACCCCGCCCCTAAATGGTTTAATGTATATATCTTCAAAACCTCTAAAGCTAACTCAACCAAATTTGCTGAGAGTAAGTCCTTTTAGTACCTATATAACAGTTATGTTAAAATATACTAAAAGTGCGATAACTGACGAAATAAATGCGGCATAAGCATTAATTTTCAGAAATAAGATGGTGGGGAAGAGCTTTGTAGGAGGAGGTTTAAAAATTCCTTTAAAGGGTGTTTTTTTTTGATAGTTTTTTTTACACTATAATTTATTTATCTTGCAATTTCACGATTTATAGTTAACTTCTCTATTATATTATGCACTTATTATACACTAATACTTCACCACATTGTTTCTATATATTTATTTTATATAATTTATTTTCATATTTGCTTTAAATAAGCATGTTATTTTTTACACAATTTTCGTTATGCAAGTATGCACAATAACAAATGGGTTCCATGATGACAAATAATAAGTGTTGCCATATCCAAACGATTGAAAGCAATTAAAATAAATAAAAACAAATGAAAATACAACTCTACAACATATTATGAACTTAATTTTCAATTTAAAAAAAAAAGTTTTAGGGTCTACCTACCTATAAATGTGTAATTGTTGGTTGTGTGGTTAGATTTCCTTTCTGCATTGGCGGCCTTCGGCCGCGCTTAAAAAAAATAACCCGGGCCGATCCAACACCGGGGTGATCGTTATCCCTTTCGCGTCCTATTTTAAATAGAGAAATTGCAAGATAAAATATATAAAATTTTTAACTTAAAATGGAAATATCTCGAAAATCATAAGTTTCCGGCGGCTATAATTATATATATTCTTCATCTGGAGAATCTCCTCTATCCATACCATATCCATCATACCCCTTTTAACCCTGAAATTTATCAAGAGAAGCTAACGAAATTAATTATGGGTCATGTATTTTGGGGCATAATCCTCTATTATTCATTTTAATTCGTTGGCATAATAGTCGACTCAACTTTAGAATACCGTCCCAGGCTTTCGGGGATAAAATGGGTATAGGCGGATAGACTTTTTGAAGCGCGGCAGCAAAAAGAAGTTCTGCGTAAAAAAACCTTGGTACCAGGGTTATTTTTTTGAAGCGCGGCCGAAGGCCGCCAACTCTAAAGTGGTTCAACGCGAAAAGACCTTGGTACACCCCGGTGTTGCACCGACCAGGGTTATTTTTCTTGAAACGCAAGTTTTACAAGAAAAAGAAACATTGTCATTTAGGGTATAACATAATCCTTAGCATCAATGCTCTCTAATGGAATTTTGAAGAAAATTACCGTTTTGTTTATCACATTTGCTATTTGTTTCATATTTCGCAAAAAAAATTCAAGCGTGTTTAGTACGAATTGTGTTAAAAGATTTTTTCATATCAGTTATTATTAATATTAAAGGTTATTGGACATTTACAACCCTTTTGTTATTGTTTAAATTAATAGAATTGAAGAATGATTTAAATATTGAAATAAAAATATTTTTGCATGATATAACATAAAATAATTGTCTAAAAATGAATTCATAAAGTGTTAGTGGATATGAAAGTGAAAAATATAAGTGTATAATTCATTTTAAAGCGAAGAAATACGTACTTTAAATACTTAAGTTGAAATTTTTAACTTTAAACGTGAATAACTCGAAAACTATAAGATTCCTATATCTATATATATTCTTGATCTGGAGGACCTCCTCTATCTGCACATACCCATTTTTTCCCCGAAACCCTGGGACGGTATTCTAAAGCCGACCGAAATTTACTAACACTTCACTAATTAATTTCTACACACTTGTTTTGTTGAGTGCAAAACTATCTTTAATTCAATATTTAACTTTGGTTCAAATGCCATCAATAAACAGCTGTTAAAACACATATAGGAGTAAGGGTATGCCCAACTTATTTCAGTGTGAGAGCTCCTCGGAATTGGCGTTTTTTTTTTACATGTAGTATATCATTTTCCATTGTAGCCAGATCGGACAAAATTTTAATTTTTGAGCATTTAAGGTAAACTTAAACATCCATTAATACTTAATACATTAAAATTAATACTATGATGCATCACATTAAAGAACATTTCATCAAATACATTTTAGTTTCGCATATTTTTTAATTTTCATTGTTTTACATCTGTTTATTATTGATCTTGACCCTCGTTCACTATATTTTTGGTAGAATTTCAATCTCGCTGTTCCAGTCGTTCCAATTGCGAAACGTCAAAACCTCCTGATGTCAGCGAGGTGATTTACGCTCTCATGACATGAGACATCTCTGGCACATGCTTACAAGCGATATTGTACGAATTGTGAAAATACAAATTCTATTAGTTAATTTTCAAGTGTTGATATGAAGTGATTTTGATATTTTCTTGCTACCTTTTTCTGCTAGTTTTCTGTTTATTACTTTTTCGTTATTTCGCTCATTGTTCTCCCTGATAGCTAGCAGCTACAAGGGCTAGGATTTAAAATAGTATCCGCCGAACTCGCGGTTAAAATGGGTATTCACGGATAGATGAAGTTGTATATAATAGAAATATATACACACTGGACAGAAGAAGTCTGCGTACAAGGTACCAACAAAATTAAATTGTTGGAAAAAATAACTATATACTTATAAAAATAAAAACCAATTTATTTGATTTTCATTAAAGGACATTAAATTTGTAGTTTTATGAAAATAAAAGTGATTAAATAGCCGACAGTAACGTATAAACCAAACAAAACATACGGACGAGTAGAAAGTCCATTAGAAAAAGTCTGCGTACAAAGTACATAAGTCGAATAAAGTTATTGTTCCTACGAATTCTCAAAATTTAATAAGAAGTTGGATATCTCCAACTATACATACAATATACAAACTTTCTGTTGAAGGGATGTCAGCCCATTCCTCGTGCAGTATATCTTTTAGTATATCCTTATCCCGGATTTTACGTACCAGTGAATCTCATGGGAGCAATTCAGAATTAATATCTGATGAATCTGGTGGTGTTTGAAGCTGATGGGGAACGTTGTAAAGTAACTAAAGCTTAACAATGTCTGCTGTATGTTTCGGATCGTTATCCTGTGGAAAATAGAAGTCACTTCCAAAACCGAATTCTACCACTCTGCTTCAAATTTATTTTTAAGATATTAAGATATGCATATTAAACCATGGTGGACTCTATAAATTCCATTTGGCCCACACAGTTACTAGCTATACACCTCCATATCATTGCTTCTTCACAGTATGCATCAAGGTTTCCTTATCGAGTGCCGTGCCCGTTTTTCGCCATAAAATCTTGCGCACCTTGATCCCAAAGACGCAAAACATGGCCTAATTGGAAAAAAATAACTTTCTGCCGCAACCCTCGGGGCTTATTTAAGTGCCCCTCAACATAATGCACTTATCTATTAACAAGCGATGTGAATGAGTTCTTGTGTGCGACTTGACCATAACAGCCTGTGTTTTTTTTTTTTTGCGAATGGTGTCAGTGCAGAGGGATTTCTTAAATTTTTTTTTTACATTTTGATCAATTTCGGATGCAGTAAATCTAAAGATTTTCTTCACACGTAGCAGAACGTTACGAGATTCATGCTGTGCTGGTATTTTTGGCCGCCCTGTCGCACAAGTCGATACAAAAACGCCGGTATGTTTGTAAAATTTTTTGTTACTCTTTGTATGAAAGAATGTGTTCTTTCAACAATCAGACCGATTTCAGGGTATGTTTTTCCTTCGTCGAAAAGTTTAACCATTATATCTCTTTCAGAAAGGCTAATTCCTTTCTTTTAAAAGTAAAACTATAACTGATCGACACTTTTACATTTGGTTATTGCATAGGAAATCATCATTTTACTACTTGTACGCAGAGTTTTTCCACGCTGCAGAATTACTATTTTTTTGTAACTTTACCTGTAAAACCATGGTGTCAGATTTTCATTGCTTTAAATTCTATTGAATTTTGAAATAGACTAGTAATAAATTTAGTATATAAAAGTTATTTTTTAACAAAAGAAAATAACATTAGCGTGTACACAGGTTTTTCTGGCGAGTGTATATATATATATAATTACCGCTGGCTTGTGGTGCGTGTTTCTTCGATTTATAATGAATTTTACACCTATATTTTTAACTTTCACATCCACTAACACTTTACTAATTCATTTCTACACATTAGTGTTTTATTAAATAGTACGAAAATAACTTTATTTCAATATTTAACTTTTGTTCAAATCCATTTATTCATACAATAACGAAATGGTTGCATCCAAAACAAAAAAAGTGTTACTATATTTTACAAACAATATCGTAAAATCTTCAGAATTTCTTTTTTATTGATAAATTCTGGTGGGTGTTACCGACCAGGGTTATTTTTTTTAACCGCGGCCGAAGGCCTCCAACCTAAAAAGGAGTTCTGACCGAAAGAACTGAAGACACCCCGGTGTTGGACCGACCAGGGTTATATTTTTTTAAGCGAGGCCGTCAACGCAAAAAGAAGTTGTTCGCGAAAGAATTAAGGACACTTTGGTGTTTGACCGAGCAGGGTTATTTTTTTTTTGAGGCGCGACGAAGACCTCCAAAGCCAAAAGGAATTCTACGCGAAAAAACGGAAGACACCCCGGTGTTGGACCGACCAGGGTTATTTTTGTGAAGTGAAGGTAATCTTGATTACTTGTTAGAATGCAACCCTTTTGTTATTCTGTGGAAAAAAATGATTGAACAAGCAATATTAAATGTTGAATCATAGACATGTTGGAAAAAAAAATTGAAACAACATCCACTCCTGTACTTAAAACCATATTTTTATTATGTGCGTAAATGATATACATAAAACCGAATTCACATAGAGCACTGATAACGGTTACTTTATTGTGCTCTCCTATTTTAGTCGATTTCGCCTTTTATATTTTCCGTAATTTGCGATCTTATGTGTGACCACGTGTTTAAGCTGGAAAAAAGTTGCAACAAGCCCCGACTTCGCGAATATTTAACGTTTTTTTTCTGTTAGTTTCGTAAAAAGGTGTTTTGATCTAATATTTTAAAGTAAGTTCAGCTACAAATTATCCATTTTCTGAAAATGTGTTATTCAATTCGACTTTTATGATCAGAATGGCTCGCGAAGTTCACTGTACAGCTGTAAAACGGAATATCATAAAAAAAAACTTTAAAGTGTAGAAAAAAAATAAGGGAAATTGCTGAATTAATACTCTGCTCTGTTATAAAAGTATTTTCTGCATTCACTTTAAAGACACCCCGGCGAAACGTAGCAGGAAGCGAGATACATCCCAAAAGTTCGATGATCAAAAAATTCCTTTTTTTCATCAAAGGAGCTCAAGAATTTCATGCAGGTATCGGTATGCAGTCGGTCACTACGGAATAGACTAATTGAATAAGATTTGAAACAAAAAAAAATATCGTAAAAAGTTTTTCTTTCGCAAAGTGATACATAACCCGTCAAAATTAGAATAACGTACCATGGCCTGATGAAACTAAAATCAATTTGTTCGGATCTGATGGAAAAATATGGGTGCTTTCGAAATGGCAGCCATGACAGCAGTGTTTGCAGATTTGTCAAAGTATTACGTTCTGCGTGAATTTCTGACAACATCGCGTTCTGCTGTCACTTTTTGCACGCATATTATGCAAATAATCTTCAATACTAAATTTTTGTCTGCACATCAGCAAATATGCAACACATTTGCTGTTTTGCTGCAATTACTATTTAGCTCGAACACACCCTAAATGTCAGACGCCTAAAAATTTTGCCTTCGCTCCTAAACAGATCACAAAAAATGTCAAAAATGGAAGAGATAATATCATGCTATGGGGATGCTTTTCCGCTTAAGGGGGTTTTCCGATTTTCTGGATTAAAAAAAATGTGTGCTCCAGACAGCGAAATGTGATGCTACCATATGCCGAGGAGGAAATGGCCTTGAAATGGGAGTTATGCAAAATAATGAACCCAAACATTCCTCAAAACTTGTTAATAAATGGTTGCAGGTCCAGAAAAATGATGTAGTGGAGTGGCCTGCTCAATCCCCTGACCGAAATCCGATAGAGCACTTGAGGGTTATATTAAAAAAAAAATGGAGGCTCTAAACAAACATTTTTTTTGTTAACAGAAAATTAAAAGAAAAATCCTATGTTAAAAAACCAAAATTAAATTACTTTAGTTCTTTACTGAATATTTGAAGACACCAAATGTAAGCAGCTTTTGTTTCTATTATTTTTTTCAGCACTGTATATTATATTAGGTAAAGTAAAAAGTTCGTTCGGTTTTTATCTAAGAGATGGCGTTATTATCCATAGTACTAGTGTTACGTGTCGCATCATGTCATACTATACGGCGCTGAAAACGTGTTTATTCCCGCTAAAAGTTTGTGTTTGACAGTTTTTCGATTGATTTACTCAGTTCGTTGTGAGCGCTCGTCAAAGATGGACACCAACAAAGAGAAAATTTGCAATTTTTTTCAATTTTTCTTCGATCAAAGCGAAAAAGCAGCCAAAGCGGCTGAAAACATTAATTTAGTTTATGGGCCCGATACTGGAAACGAACGTGTAGCACAAAAGTGATTTGCTAGGTTCCGTTCCGGTAATTTCGATGTCAAAGATGCACGACGCGTCGGGAGGGCTGTCGTCGAAATTTGCGATAAAATCATGGAAATAGTGGAAACAGACCGTCACGTGAGCACTTATTTAATTGCTGGGGAACTAAAGATAAGCCAGAAACCGTTTGGAACCATTTGCATAACCTTGGATTCAAAAAGGAGCTCGATGTTTGGGTGCCACACGAACTAACGCAAAAGCATGAAGGACCGAATTTCCATCTGCAAATCACTGCAGAATCGCAACAAAATCGGCCATCTTTGATCAACAGAGGCCTAATTGTGTTCCATCAAGACAACGCCAGGCCACACACGTCTTTGGTGGCTCGCCAGAAGATCCTGGAGCTCGGATGGGAGGTTCTAATGCACCCACCTTATCGTCCCGACCTGGCACCAAGTGACTACCATCTTTTCCTGTCCATGGCGAACGCGCTTAATGGTGAGAAGTTGGCCTCAAGAGAGGCCTGTGAAAATTGGCTCTCCGAGTTTTTTGGCAATAGGGACGCAGTCTTCTACGAGAGGGGTATAATGAAGTTGGCATCTCGTTGGCAACAAGTTTACGAACAAAACGGCGCATATTTGATTTAAATCGGAAAAATGTACACAAAGTTATCATCTTTTGAAAAATCAATAAAAAACCGAACCAACTTTTTACTTTACCTAATATATTTTCTTAATCTGGAGAACCTGCTCTATCCGTCCATACCCATACCCGAATTCGGGGAATGCTTTTCTAAGATTTACCCGCCACAAGCAGTTATGAAACCTTTTGCTAAAAATTAATAAATACCGGATACTTTGTTAGAAAGTTAAAATGTTAAAACAACGTAACGTTAACTTAGACGTAACCTAATGTAAAACGTAAACGTAACGCAACGTTATCTTAGCGTAAACGCAACGCAACGTAAAATTAACCCCGGTTCGGAAGATCTTTCTGCTGCGTTTGCGCCAAAAGGCTCCATCTAAACTCCATCTCGATTAACTGTAACACATGCAATAGTTGGAGCCATCTTAAGACCTGCTCTGATCTTGAGACACAAAGGGAATGGGCCACTCGTCATATGGTCCGAAGCTGCCGACGCAAAACTGCGGCACTAGCCTCTAAGGCTGAGCAAATTGCACCTAGTTGTAGTAGTAGTTGTAGCGGCTGAATTCTGCCGAGTTGACAGTCCTTGGCCGGATAAAAATCCGGGTCCGTTCCGGTTAGATAAACCCGACTGTCGTGGAAACGGATTGCACTGCGCTGCCACTCCAGTCGAGTGGCCAACGAAAGATCTCTGCGGTCCCAAGGAGCTCAACTAGGCAGCGTAACTTTCCGTCTGATCAATCAAACGATCATAAGCGAATGAACCTGGCTGGAAGAGAACATATCTAAATGTCAACCTACTGTATCATCACAGTAGCTTGTATTTAAAGTTTCTAACGTTTTTCTTTATCGCAGTACTCTCGCTCAGCGCAATATTATGCGGGAGTATATTAATTATTTATCATCGTACGCTCCTAAAGATTTTTTTTGCATTATTTTCCTTGAACCATAGTGCAAATTTTATTATTATTAGCAAAAAATTTAAGGCGCTAATTAGATGTTTTATTTCTTTATATATTTACAGAAGTCCGTGATGATCCACAACATTCACTGAAGTGAACACACATACAAGTTAACTCCACAGCATTTAAAGGATAAGCTCATTTACATAACAGACATATAATAAATGATAACAACTCCAAGGTTTTAGCTTTCCTTTGCAATCGACGCTCTTTTTGGGACCTTCAGCAGTTACTGTTATTTACTATACAGTCATTGACCAAATATAGAACAAAGAAAGATAATTCTAGTCACAAACTTAAGTTGCGTTTACTGCCGAAATAGATTTTCTTAAGTGTGCCATCGCGATGGCTGCTCCAGCAGCCTGTACGCGTTTTTCCGATAATTATGAAATTAAGGAGGAACTTGGAAAGTAAGTCAAATGTTGTGGTTATATAAGGCTAACATTCAAAATATATTAAAATTTAATTAAAGTATAAGAGATAATCTTTTACAAAACACCAATTGCGATTTTCGACCAATTTTTACCGAAAAGATAGATTGTCCTTGATATGTCTGATAGCATATCAATCGCAAAAAATAAAAAAATCGCACCTTGACTGCAACTACCTCACTGTAAATTACTTTGAATGCTCTCTTGCCTTAACATTTTTCAGAAAAAAACAATACACTGTAGAATGGAAACTCTGAATTAGCGGTTGAGAGAAGTATAGCTTGACAGAAAAAGTTCTCCTCTGTATTGTATGCACATATAAACATAGTCTTGCCATTCTGTTACAAAATTTACCATGCATACAACGAAAACAAATTCGCAGAAAAAAGTATCGTTATTTTTTTATTATGGCAACTAAATAATTGCGGATTTTTTTAAAAATATCAAGGAATTTTTCATGGAACTAAATAACTTTAGTCTGTAATGTATTGCCCATTTTGATCAACGACCTTTTGCCATATTTCAGGCAGCATCATAATCCCACGTTCATAAAACTTCTGGTTGTTATTAACAAAAAACTGAATCAGGTACGATTTGACATCATCATCATTATTGAAATTTTTACCATTCAAGGGGTTTTGTAAAGATCGAAACAAAAAGTAATCCGATGGTGCAAGGTCAGGACTATATGGTGGATGTGGCAAAACATCCCAACCAAGCTCCAATAATTTTTGCCGAGTGACCAAAGATTGTCATGATGAAATACAACACCTTTTCGATTTATCCATTCGGGCCGCTTTTCTTCAACTACATTGTTTAATTTCGTTAGTTGTTCAATGTAGACAACAGAATTGATCGTTCGTAAGAGTTCAAAGTAGACAATTCCTTTATAATCCCACAAAACTGATAACAAAACCTTCTTTTGATGAATACCAGCTTTTGATGTTGTTTGAGCTGGTTCACCAGGCCTGCTCCACGATAATTTTCATTACGTTTCTTTAGCAAATCGCAGCTGTTAATGCGTTGCGTTAAACTCGTTTCTTTCAGTTCATGAGGAATCCATGTATCGAGTTTTTAAACATAGCCAAGTTCTTTTAACTGATTTTCAATGCATGTATGTGATACCTGAAGCTTCTCTGCAATCTCACGTGTTGTACTGTGACGATCCGAATCCATTATTGCTTTGATTAGGTCGTCATCAACTTCAACTGGACGACCAGAGCGTTTTTCATCTTTGAGTGAAAAATCACCAGAACGAAATTTGGCAAACCAATTTTGACACTGCCGTTCTTTTATGGCTTTGTCGCCATAAACAGCACAAAACTTTTTGTTGAGTTTTTCCCTTTGCGAAAATAAAAAAGCGAAATATGACGAAAATGTTCCTTTTGATCTTCCATTTTTCAACGAACGCCAAACGAAAACTACGCAACCGATCAAAAACCTTTTTTTTACTGATTGACAGCTGAATTGCCAACTATCAAATAACAAAATGTGTTTTACATTTGGACTACGCCAGCAAATCTAAAAATTCAACTGAAGCCATCTATGAGTGCAATTACTTAGTTGCCAACCCAATAATTTGTATATACTGTCACCACTCATATATAAGAATCAGTTCAATGCTTGCTTTCACGTGTTAATAATATTGCGGTGATTGCTTGATTTCAGTGTGAAAAATGAGCAAGTGTAATTTATGAGCTTTTTAAAAAACTATATATTTCAAGATTGTTTATTTACCAGACTATTGATCGTTTTTCTCAGACGTCTGCAGTTAATGAGAAAAAGAAAAATGGTTGTCCTCTTGCGGTTCGAACCAATTTAACCATAAAGCCCAAAAAAACAGAAAAATATATCAAGGATATATTGACCAGATCAATGTCAAGACTTTTTTGAGACGATCTCCACGCTTGAAGCAAACGTTAATCCCGCTGCAAGCAGCTTCTTCAGTGCAGCAAAAAATGTTATTTTGAGTATTCAACGTGATCATTATCCAGCTGCTATAATGGGTTGGTGGGGAGTCTCCTGTAAGGGGTTCAGACTGAAACAAAAGTTATCAGCAGGATGTTTTAGAAGGCGTGGTAAAGCAGTTAAGCATTATTCTCATCGATGGAAAGCATTAGATCTTGCAGCAAGATTCTGCTCCAGCACACAAGGCAAAAACAACCCAGTAGTGGTTTCAAAACAATATTTCTGGTTACATTGCTGCAGATGATTGGCCGTCTGGAAGTATAGTTTTGAACCCATTGGACTACAGTTTGTGGTCAGAGTTAGAGAACATGGGCTGTCGAATACCCCACTGAAATACAAAAATTTTGAGTTTCAAAAATCTTTGGTTCGAGCAGTGTCGTCAATATAAATAGAAACTGTGCGTGGGACTATTGATCAAATGCCGAATCGTTTGGGGGCTAGTGTGAAAGTAAAAGGTGATGAATTAAATTTCGTACATCGTTCTTTAATTACATGCATTATTAGGTAAAATTAACTTTCTTAAAATATGTATAACAGTCTAGTTTTTATAACAACATTAACTTGTAACAGAACTTATGGCAGGAGTAAGTAAGACTTTCCGAATCATTTCTAATTTCTTACATTTTTTATTCGACAAGGACCGCCGTCATAAGACTCCTGATGTTATGGTTATCTTCTCTTTAGTTTTTGAAAAACCTGAAAAAGCAAAACGTATTATTTTCTGTGACTAAATGTCAGAATATAAATATCTTGTCCTAAACTATGCATCTAAAACACAGTTAAATTATGCTCATAGGAAATTTGAATTTATGAAATATTTATTTTTTTATTCAAACAGCAAATTTATGTAAAGTTTGAAAATTTTAAATGGTTATTGCATATTAGAAAAATAAATTAAATAAATCAACTGATTAATAATGTCAATTCCCACACAAGCCGTTACCGGCATTGAACCGTAATTTATCCGGCTAAGAGCTATTATATCAAAGATCTAACCGTGTTTGAATCGGTAAGTAAATTAATTCTGTCATCATTAGAGCAACACCTAGCAGGAGGCCTACCGCTCCGTCCTGGAATTGAGTCCAACGCGAAAGAAATTTCCTGCTGAGTTTGATTCAAAAGGCTTCATCCAAACAGAAATTTTCTTATATGTAACACATGTAATGGAGGAGCAGCAAGTATCATTTCCAAACGTGTGTCGGCCGGCGCATCACACGTAAGTAAAGTATATCGCTCGTTGCCCCTTGCTGTAGGAGTTTGACTCCTCAACCTCCTCCAATGGCGTCGCCAAAGAACAACACCGTGCGACAACAGTCTCCGCGGGTCTGCAGCATCAACAACGTCATACCCTAGATTGTCAGGGCATAATTTTTCGACCATATTATGATGTCACCCAAACTTAGGTGCGCTGCTTCGTAGCTAGAACCGTTTAGTACTAGGTAGCTTTAGCGCACATCATCGTTGGCACCCCAGCCTGTCAAAGAATTGTTGGTGGATGCAGCTGCGTAATGAACGACGTATTATTAAGTTTATGACCATCACTGATTTCTTAACAATTGTTATAAGCTGAAGAGGGTATATTAAGTTTGCTACGAAGTTTGTAACATCCAGTAGGATGTCGTCGGGTCTATATATGTATATGATCAGCCTGATGAGCTGATTTGATTTAGTCATGTCTGTCGGTCTGTATTTATGCGTACCACTAAAGCATATAGCTGACATACATACAAGCTGAAAGATCAGAATTATGTATGTAAAGTTTTTTAAGAAAAAGTTTTTTATAAGATAGATATGGAGTTATATATATTTAATAATCAGGATGACAAAACGAGTTGAATTCCGAGTGACTATCTGTCGGCGCAAGTGGTAACTTGAGTAAAAATTGAGATATCTTGATGAAACTGGCTACAACACGTCATAAGTCTACGCTCCTCTGCAAAATAAATGTTTTCTGCTTTTAATCATAGGAATTATTATTTAATTAACTGAAACTTTTTATACTCTCGCAACATGTTGCTACAGAGTATAATAGTTTTGTTCACCTAACGGTTGTTTGTACCACCTAAAACTAATCGAGTTAGATATAGGGTTATGTATATATAAATGATCAGGATGAAGAGACGAGATGATCCGTCCGTCTATCCGTCCGTGCAAGCTGTAACTTGAGTAAAAATTGAGATATCTTTATGAAACTTGGTACAGTAAGACGGTTGGTATTGCAGATGGGCGTAATCGGACCACTGCCACGCCCACAATACGCCATTAATCAAAAACGAATAAATTGTCATAACTAAGCTCCGCAATAAGATACAAGAATGTTATTTGGTACACGAGATCACATTAGGGAGGGGCATCTGCAGTTAAAATTTTGTTTTTTAAGTGGGCGTGTTCCCGCCCCTAATAGGTTTAATGTGCATATTTGCTAAACTGCTAAAACATAATAACAAAATTCACTGGAAGCAAATGTTTTTAGCACCTCGACCTACGGTGTGAAAATGGGTGAAATCGGGTGACAACCCCGCCCACTCCCCATGTAACGGTACTGTTAAAAACCACTAAAAGCGCGATAAATCAAGCACTAAACACGCCAGAGACATTAAATTTTATCTCAGGGATGGTATGAGATGACTTTATAGGAACCGCGTTCAAAATTAGACAGTGGGCGTGACACCGCCCACTTTTAGGTGAAAACCCATATCTTGGGATCTTTTTAACCGATTTCAACCAAAATTGGTACATAACATCATATTTCTATGTTATGGTGCGAAAATGGGTGAAATCGGATTACAGCCAAGCCTATTTTCCATATGACACCATTTTAAATTCCACTTGATTCTTTCACTTTCCACTATGCAAATCAAGCAACAATGATTATATCGGCGTAAAACTTTGCGTGAATAATACGTTTAAAGAATGCCACCTTGTGACCAAAAATTGTCTAAATCGAACCAAAACTGTTCAAGCCCCTAAGTACTAAATATGTGGACCCCAGTGCCTATAGTTGACCTTCTACCGAAAATATCAGCCAATCCACAAAGAAATCTCAAACGAGTATTTGACTTTGCGAGAGTATAAAATGTTCGGTTACATCCGAACTTAGCCCTTCCTTACCGATTTTTATATACTTTATTCTCAATTAGCTAAGATGCGAATAGTACGCTGCGCTATCGATAGTCAGCAAAAATTCCAAAAGGCCTTAAGCGCTTGCCTCGCCAGAAGCATTTTGTAGAAAGTAGGGTATGTATTTTTTTAGTAAAAAAACCACATTTATTTTTGCGTAATCGACGAAAAAGCATCACATACCATTTTTATGCTTCCTTTCTACTCGGTTATATTCTACACGGGCGAAGTTCAACCCACATGCGTAAACACTTTTTCACCACCAGTTAATTCATCTATTCGAATAGAATATACACATTTGCTTTACATATGTAGATAGACGTGCTAACTTGGGTGCATAAACGACTTTAGAGTTAACCCTTATGTTAGTAACCAACTTTACTGACGTCTTTTAGCAACCGGTACCGGGTCTCGATCAATGGGAACGTTGCTCAAATGAAAACAGAAGAGAACAACTGATTTCTACGTTGTCACTACGGGCATAACTTTTTACACATTTTTTTTTTATAACGGGCGGTAAGTACCGAAAGATGGAACGTCGGTCATTAACTGAAGCATAAGGGATCGTATACGCATACACAGATTTTCACTAACACGCACAAACAAAGATCGTAAAACGCTATTAGATCGGCTTCTGCAGCCTTACTCCCCTTTTTTTATACTTTTTTCTGCCATTTTAATTTATTTACCTGATATTGCTTTAATTTTTTCAGTTGACAGTTTGTAGTGTCAAAATGAGTGTGATAAAACAAAATGTGACAAAGAGATGGCACCAAATCAGAGTCGCACAGGGAAATTTGGAGTAGATTAAATTCAAATCACCACGGTGACGAGATAAACAGGTGTCATTTGTGTAAGGCGAAATCTTTCTAAATCCAGTAGATTAGCTAGATAATCTACTTAACAGCCTAAATCTTCTGAGTAAGTGTCGTTGACTAAACGGTTTGGTGCGGACGGAGGTCCATATTTTACGTATGAAATTAAACTACTTTATCAAATATCATCATATAATCCTGTTTTTTTAAAGTCCAACTATTACCTAAATGGTTTTTATCCAGAAATAATATTAAATTTGATTTATTCATTAGAACGTTGTCGTCTCACTGTAAACGCACTAACACAATATCATTTGGTGAGAGTCGTTTGGTTGTCGTCGTGCCCATCCCTGTTTAGGTTTTACCCGTGTAGAATATAACCGAGTAGAATTGCAGCATAAACATGGTAACATTCGCAAATAACTATTTTAATATGCCCCCAGAGTTTTGGAAGAAACTTTTATGCTCTGGCGAGAGTAAGTTTAGTATCTTTGGTATCAAAGATCCGAAAATCCTGTGGAGAAGATCGGGTACAGGGCTCAACAAAGAAAATTTGCTGTCAAATATCGTGGAGTAGGTGTGATGATGTGGGAGATCATGACAGCTGGTGGGGGTTGGAACATTTGATTGTATTGTTTCTAATATTGTCAAATTTGAATACTCTAAAAAACAATTTGAGACAATGTGACGAACAATTTAGTTTAATTTACGGTTTTTGGTTTCAACAAGACAGAGACTCCATATATGTGGCCGAAATTTTCAGGTTGCGATTTCTTCCTAACGCCCTAATACAACACAATAAATAAAATGGAAAGTATGAAAAAATGAGCATTGAATTGAGCACTACCAATATAAACTCCTTAACCAACATGTGAGCAAACTACGAGGAATTTATAAATAAAGCCATGTGCGCGCAGTTTAAATTATCTATAGCCTATGAAACAAAGCTAGTATTTGAGCTGACTACATTGCTATATATGTATGTCATCAAACGTAGTACATAAAATACCATAATATTTGTATTTGGATATTGTTACCACATGTCTGTTCCAGATATAATATCCAATTTAATAATAATTTGTCTTTCTTATTTTTCGCTTTGCTTCCATTACTATTAAAACCGAAAAGTTGTTAAAAATAAGACTTTAATAAGACTGACATGTGACATATGACATCCAACGTCTCAATATATACTTAAAAGAAGGTTTTTCAAAACTTTGTTTTACTTTATAGCTTATATATCGGTCGAAATGTAAGCTTAATGAAACTCAGGGAGAGTCTTTTTCTGGCAACGATATGTCTTTATGCCAAATCGTAAAATCGGTTCAATACTTCACCTAGCCCCAATATACCTAATATCAAAGTTTTTCAACACTTCACCATAACAACAATTGTTTTAACATTCGTTAATCTCCTTGGTTTAAGAAAAGCAAAGAATGACCGACCGGTCTGTCGGAAATCAAGACAGCACCCTTGAAAAGTTCATCGTTGCCGTTTAAATCTTGCATTGTTCTGTGCAGTTCTTCGAAAATATTTGTGAGCCATTATGCCCTCATGGCGATGGAAGTGTCAATGCGATTTTTGTTGTGATATTAGAAATGTCTTACCGGTTACACATGGTGTGTCCAAAAAAAAACCCCCTTGATCATTGCTGTTCTTTTGCAGGAGCTATGTATTTTTTGAAATAATAAAATATTCAAATGAATTTTGAACACATGCTAATGATTTGAAATATATTTTGTATTTGGAATTGTTTTGACTTTTAACATAGAAAGATATAAAGGTATCTTATGTCCGTCCTATGATCCTAGGCTACATTCCTCCACTAATTTTCATCCAAATCGGTTTAGCCGTTCTGAAGTAATATTGTAAATAGTAAAACTAACCCGACTCTCTTTTATATTGTATATGTAATATATAAGAAAATTAATTGTTATGTATTTTATTTTATATGATGTTGTGGTATATTTTTAATAAAATAATTACCTATTTAACAGGGGCGCCTTCTCTGTCGTCAAACGTTGTGTTCAAAAATCAACACAATTTGAGTTTGCAGCGAAAATTATCAACACAAAGAAACTCACCGCAAGAGGTAAGTGAACTAAATACGTGTTTAAATTTCCTATTTCTTTGTATACCCTAAACAGGGGTACCTACTAAGTAAAGAAGTTAAGCTTTAGAATTTTTTTTGGTTGTTTGGTAACATCAAATCAGCTGTTTGTTTTGCGTCGTTCATTGGATTCATGATGAAAAAATACATTTGTTGTTCGCTACAAGATAATTTTAGACACATTTTTGCAAAAGAAAGTATTTAAAAAAATTTAATCAGCTGTTTTGGAACAAAGTTCTCCACAACTACTGAGAGATAGAAAAAAGTATGCTCACAGTTAAGTGTTTCAACGAAGTATCAACTAACGAATTACTTATTAACATGTTCGGTGTGAATACCCCCTACAATAAGTTTGCCATGAAGTTTTAAACACCCAGAAGGAAACGTCGAAGACCCTATGAAATATAAATAACACAGGTTAACAATATTTTAACCTTTTTTGTCACATGAAAAGTCAAGTGTTGAAAGTACTAGTTCCACTAAACAATAATATGTAAGTCTTGTGACATGAAAACATATATTTTCCCAAAAAGTACACACATTAACGACATTAAGTGAAATTATTGCTTGATATAGAAAAAATAATTATGATTTTAGTGCATATTTAGCTTCTGGAAGGTCTGTTTTAAGTCTCCAACAATAATCTGCTAGCATTCCTGGCTCCCTATTTGCCTTGATAGCGCTTTTTCATTAATTGCTAATGTGCAGCCGAAGTAAAAGTTTTTTTTTATTGTCGAGGATATTAACGTGCTCCAATACTGCCTTATGTCACACTCGAGTCCAGTTAATTCACTACTGTTAACATTAGGTAGTAAGTACAAAAGTATTTTGTAAACAATTTTTTGTTTTTAATTTAATTTTTGTTATTGGGATTTAAAATACATAGATACATACACAACAATGTATGTATGTGTGTGTATGGCCGATTTAACTAAGTTTGACTAGGCGCTTAATCAGGATAGAATATGTCTGGTTCCTGTTTATTTTTTTACGGGTTTTATGAGAATCTATTTCGTGGCGGAAATTCATTCGACGGTTTGCCATCGCCTGACAATGCTCCTGCAATTTTCAATATCAAATTATATTGTGCGTCGATTATTTTTCCTCAATGTGTCTGCCCATAGCTCTGCTCCGTAGAGCAAGACATTTAGTATTGTCGACATCAAAAGTTTCCGTTTTTCCTGTCTCGGTTCTCCAATATTGCACATAAGCTTGCTCAGTTGACAAGTTATCTTAAATGCCTTTTCCTCAGCGTGTTGAATTTGTGCCCAGTAGATAAGCCTGGAGTTTAATCTTACCCTCAGGTAGTTGACAACCTTTTGTGACCTTAGTGTCTCTGTTGTTGTCCTAATGACTATTATAGTCGGAATATGCTTCTTTGTTAGCAGTACCAGCTCGGTTTTTGCAGTGGCAAGTTTGATACCTCTCGCATCAAGCCACATTTGTGCTCTGATCGTTACCTGGTTAAACTTCCTGCGCGCATCTTCGGTGTCTTTCGCAGTGATTATTGAGGCGATGTCGTCTGCGTAACCAACTAGTTAAGTATCTTCGGGCATGTCGAGGCTTAATATGCCATCGTAACTGACGTTTCAGAGGCCTGGGCCGAGGATTGATCCCTGCGCAGCTTCTGACGTGACCTTTAAGTGTCGTGGACCTACTAAAAGCTCTGAACAAAGATACAGCAAGACTATTTTAAAATTTTCCTCTAATGCTTCAACCATGTTTTCCCATCGAGTGCTGTTGAAGGCGTTCCGAACGTCAAGGGTGGCGAGTAAAACAACTCGTCTGAGTTTGTTGCATCCTCTGTGCGCTGCTTCTACGCTCCTCACGACATTCTCAATTGCCCCCAAGGTTGATTTACCAGGTCTCAAGCCGTATTGTTTAGATGATAAGCCGCCTGCCGTCGTGATTGCTTCTTCAATCCTTGGTTTCAGCATTCTCGCGAGAAGCTTACCAACTGTGTCGAGCATGCAAAGAGGCCGGTATGCTGATGGGTTGTCTGGATCGCCTTTACCTTTACTTATTAACACGAGCTGTGGTTTGATTTCCAAATTTCTGGAAATACGCCGGCTTTGAGACAGGTATTTAACATTCCAAGTAGCACGTTTGGGCGGCTTTGGGCGATTATCTTTAGTGCCTCTGCGGGTATACCTTCTGGTCCGGGTGCTTTGTTTGGTTTAAGTTTCTATGCCGCCGTTTGCAGCTCTTCGTTGGTAAAGAGGGGTTCGTCGTTGGGTGGTTCCATCGGTCTTTCCTCGCATTTCCCATTCAACAGCTTTTGAGTTAAAATCTCTTGCTTTTATAAAGTCTCCTCCAAAGTCTCAAGCTTTGTCTTCTATGTTGTTTAATTTGGCTTTAAAGTCATCGATATTATCGCTAGGCGTTAAGTAGCTTATTATGGTGCAGAGGTCGCATTTGGTCCAGACGAAACCGTTCGCGATTCCTCTTCCTGGAGTGACTATTTTGTTACTGGGGGGCAGCCAGGTCGCGGCAGTGCCACTGCTGTCTGCTATCCATGTTTCACTCTGTTTCCTCTTGTATTGCTCGCTTATAATGACAACGTCGTAATGGCGCTCCATTGTCATTTGAGTCAGGAGTGCGTCAGTTTTACTTGTGTGCATGTTGGTTTTGAGAACTTTCATTTGTTTACGAAGTCTTTAAATACCGTGCATGTACTTGAGCCCAGTAGGTGATCCGTTCGGCTAAGTTTGGCCTCTGTGCATATGCAGCAGGTTGGAAGCTTGTTGCACTCTTTAAGCCTGTGTCCCGGTTGTCCGCATTTTATACATATACCTTCCCTTCTTTTGTCTCGTTCCTTGCAATCCCAAGCCAGGTGTGCTGGTCTATTGGCTTTCCTGAGAAATCAGTTTTTGTGGAGCTTTTTGTCGATTTTTGACGATCGTCGGGTTTTCTTGTTTTCTTCGGCATCGCTGTTTTCCACTTTTCGGCTTCTCCATTTAGCGGTGCGTGTTTCTGCAAGACTGGTACTACGCGGGAGCAGTAATCGGTTGGTTGTTGGTTTCAATTGGTCATTAGTCTTTCCAGGTTTGTTGCTGAGATCGTCGATGTAGACTCGGTCGATACCAAGTTTTCTTGGCTGGTGTTCGCGCTCTTTTGTGTGACTGGTGTTAGTTGTAACACTGGTGATCCCAGAACCCTGCTGCTTCTACGAAAAGCATTGCTGTATTCGTCGTTTTTGTTGTTCTGTTCCTCTTGTTGTGACTTTCCTTCACTATTGTCGTTTTTTTTTGTTTTGATTTTGTGTATTCATATTCAATTGGATCTCCGCTTCAAGTCGCTATCGCCGCACGTTGTACCGAGGTTGTCTACACCTGCGGTAGGTCTCGCGAGTGTTGACACAAGTCCTCATGGGACATTGTATTCAGAGCCTGCCAGGCTCTAATCAGGAGTTCTCTCAACCGAACCTGTACGACCAATTTAATGGTGACGAGCTTTGAACGTACTTGAAGACCTGCCAGGGTTTTAACGAGTCGGAGGCGATTATGATATTAGCCTACCAGCCATTTCAGCAGGGTGTCATCCCTGCTTCCTGAAGTGGAAGAATAGCACTCTCACCAGGCCGAAAGCAATTTTAGTCGTATTAGTTTTTTCCAGTATACTTTAATCAGGATCTTACTGGTCTCGACCCTGATGGGCGCGAGACCGAGGTAGTTCTTTCCGTGCATTTGTACAAATGGATACAAATGGGGATATTTGTATTTGTTTGCGTCCCGCGTCGCTCTGTTGCCTCCCTCTCATGGGTAGGTATTCCCTGGGGGCAGCCACTTAGGGGCTGTGGATGCTTATTTTGAACCCTGCTCTCCTGTCGCTCTTGGTCAGGAGCTGGTTATTGTGTATTCACAGCTAACCTAAGATCGGCCGGCTACAGTTCGCCAAGCTGGAGACCTTGGTGGTCTGAGCTTAGCCATTTGTTTCTTGACATATCTACTTCATGTATTTGTATATTTACCTTACACTCGAGATAGTATGCGCTCGCTAATGGCTGAGTAAGCACTATTTCTAACTTAAAATGTATGATATTTTTGCGCAAGATAATGCTTTTCAATAGAAGATGGTTACTTTAATAAGAATTGCTATAACTTGTTAGGAAATTAGCGACTGTGAAATTTGGAAATCACGGCAATTAGCTGCACTTAAATGATTACTCTAAAATGTGAGTGTTATAACAATAATTTTCGAGACTGAATTTATGCTATACAAATATGTTTATATGTTCTAAAATAAAATAAGCTATTGGTTCTTTACATAACGTTTTTGTAAAGTGAGCCCATATGCGCCCATTTTCAAACTGAACGATGAGAACATAATGAAGTTTTTTAGAACCAAATCGGTCAAATATTATACAAGAAATTAAATTTTTGCTTAAAAGTAGACGGTTCCATGTCCCTTATTCAATTTCTGTTATCATCTGTCCTCTCGGTAGTAAAATTTTACATACCTGACGATATTCTTTTTAGTTCGTGAACTTTTAGTTGATTCCGAAATAGCCATAAAGCAAGATATTAACGTGATTATCCATCTATCACTTAATTATCAAATTGTAGCATGGTTTGGTAAAACCGAAGTGAATTGTGTAGCTGTATTCGGCATTGTTTCAGTAAAACTATTTGGCAAAGCCACATGCACTTTTCAAAAATATTTATTTTAACTAATTTTCCCTCCTTTTAAGTTTCTTAGTCTTTTTTTTGAGTAAGTTAGAAACATACATATAGTTCTTTTAAACTTAACTCGGCGTTTCAAGGGCCAAGAGCGCCAAAGAAAATATGTATCAAGTTTGATCATTATATCTCAGTTGTTGCTCAAGTTATAGCTTACAAGGAGAGATGAAACGTAATAATCCGTTATTTTGAATTTTCAATCAGTTAGTATTCAAAGTATTACATGTCTACTCTCATTACAAGGAGAGATGAAACGTAATAATCCGTTATTTTGAATTTTCAATCAGTTAGTATTCAAAGTATTACATGTCTACTCTCAAAACACGTATTCAGATGTGAAATAAAAAAAACGCATTTGGGAAATATGACATGAAAAATAAAATTGGAAATATCGCGTGTGTGCAAGCCGTGACTGCAAAACAAACAATGTAGTAACGAAAACGAAATAGTCGTATATAAAATCGTGACAAGTTAGTCGAGCGAGACGAAATAAACACTCAAACGTACCGACACGTACAAAACAATTTCGGCCGCAAACGAAAAAGGAGCAGAGTCCAATTGTGTCGTAATGACGATGCCGCCGACAACTATATAAACCAAATGAAAAATATATGAGATTCAAAATATTTACCCTTATACGATCAACCCCTGATTTTTAATCAAAATTTTTATATTATTCCGTTCCATCCACAGACCCACAAGATGGCAATCGAATATAATAATTCTTGGATACTATAATTATCATGTATAGTTTTATCAATTAATCAGTTATTTCAACCAGCTGTCTCCGGTTGTCACTTCTGAACCTGCGAACATAACGGAGTAGAGTTGAAAACACTCTATACAGCGTTCGCACCTTTTTTTTGTCTTATTTAACCAGTATATCTTACTGCTAAATATATCGATATCGTAGCCATCGATATTAACAATCGTTGAATGGTAACATATGCACATCTGCTGCGTAAAACATTCAATACTTAGTGTGCTTTTACACGGGACTCAAAAGAGTGTTTTTTTTTCAAATTTTCTTTTGGTGTCGCTCTGTGCATTCACACGGTCAAAAAGAGTCCAGCAACTCGAGTCTAGTTTTTCTGTGTCAAAAAAAAGCAGATTTTATCAGGTGTTCTCAGATGTATCACACAGATAGGAAAACAGCTGATTCTTTGGTTACTTGAAGGCTTATCCAATGCTATACGGTTAGGGGAATTATGCTATCTGAAAAGTCCTCGTTCGATTATAAATCGGAATCCATTCCGATTAAAAAGATCCGATTATAGTAAAATACAATACGCAATGGTTTATGTTAATATATTTTATTTTATTTATTGTAGATTTTCAAAAATTAGAGCGAGAAGCTAGAATTTGCAGAAAACTACACCATCCTAATATCGGTAAGTTGATTTGTCACGAATACATATAGAATTTATTCAACTCTTCTTATTAGTTTAAAACTCTAAAAAATCCATATATAATATATTAAACATATGTAAATATTATATTTTATTACATTGAGGAGAAATAGTTGTATACTTGTCTCTCCATTTTTTCTTTGAATAAACTGTAATGTTTCTTATTACAGTAAGACTGCACGATAGCATACAGGAAGAAAACTATCATTACTTAGTGTTTGATCTGTAAGTATTTTTTTTAAATCTATATATTGGCATGGGAGAATGTGACTATATATTGCATATTCATATGTATGTATGTATGTATATTGCGGACTATCATGAAACGACAAAGTGCCATGTATTTTTTCAATTTACGATTGCAGTGTTACTGGTGGTGAGCTGTTTGAAGATATTGTTGCGCGCGAATTTTATTCAGAGGCTGATGCATCGCATTGCATTCAACAAATCTTGGAGTCTGTTAATCATTGCCATCAGAATGGTGTGGTGCATCGTGATCTGAAACCAGAAAACTTACTATTAGCTAGTAAAGCCAAGGGTGCAGCTGTAAAACTAGCCGACTTTGGCTTAGCCATAGAAGTTCAGGGCGACCATCAGGCATGGTTCGGTTTTGCCGGCACCCCTGGCTACTTATCGCCGGAGGTGCTGAAAAAGGAGCCATATGGCAAATCGGTAGATATATGGGCATGTGGTAAGCGAGAAATTATTCAACCTATTTACCACGATCATATGAGCATGCAAAATTAACTTTTGCATGTGAATACGACACTCGAGCCTTTGAAAAGAAATATAACTTATAATAACTTCCCCTATAATATTTAAGTTATTGGACAGAGATGCAGAGATAGTAATTTTGTTTTTATTCTGTGATCACAGCAACAAAAAAAAAGAATAACTCCACTTTGGGAACATATTCCATATATATTTTTTTGCGTTTAATTCCGCATAGAATCTTAGAATGCTTAGTGTTAGATCTTTTGATAAACTTATCTCTTTCAATAATAAGAATGAATATTTTCACACTCTCAAACTGCTCATCTTGTTCTTTTAATGATGACCTCTCTAAGACAGAGGGTTACATTAAAATTGTTAACGCTTTTAAGTGCAACTCTTTATTGAGAACTAACATGAAAAACGTGGAGGAAGTTTATGTTTTCATTATTAATTACTAAGTAGAATATAGGAATATATAATAATATAGATATTAATCTATATTGTTCGTTTTCATTCTTCTGTTGTTTAATAAATCCAATTTATTTAAAGTAAAATTTACTGAAACTTAATTTTTGAACTCGAAGGAGTTATTTTATACATTTTACTAGTCGGTTATCCACCCTTTTGGGATGAGGATCAACATCGTCTTTATTCTCAAATAAAGGCTGGCGCATATGATGTAAGCATAATTATTTTCCCTTTCCTTAATTACTTCATTAGGATTTTCTACTCTAATCCTATAGTATCCATCGCCTGAATGGGATACCGTAACACCTGAAGCAAAGAACTTGATAAATCAAATGCTAACAGTTAATCCAAATAAAAGAATCACTGCGGCTGAAGCGCTAAAGCATCCATGGATTTGCGTAAGTATTTTTTATTTACTCTAAATTTAATGGCTTAATTTTTTCTATGAAATTTATAATATTACATATAGCAAAGAGAGCGTGTGGCTTCGGTGGTTCATCGCCAAGAGACTGTGGATTGTCTCAAAAAATTCAATGCTCGGCGTAAACTCAAGGGTGCTATTCTTACTACAATGTTAGCAACCAGAAATTTTTCAAGTAAGTTGATCGCTAGGAATTGGATATATTACGTGAAGCCATGTATGGTATACGTGAATTAAATATTTATAATACCAAATTATAAATGCGGCATATCCTAAATATGTTTAAAAATATGAAAAAAAATTTCAGGTAGGAGTATGATTACCAAGAAAGGTGAGGGATCTCAAGTTAAGGAATCAACAGACTCCTCAAGTACAACACTAGAAGATGACGACGTTAAGGGTAAATATATAATTATTATTGGTGTCATATGCATTATATGTTGTTAACGGTTTGAAGTAGCTCTATACCGCAAAAATTTATGGTACAATTTCTAATTTTATTAAGTTGATTGTTTCTGAATTAGGTTATAGATGTAGCGATTAATATATGCACACCAATTGCAGAACTGTGTAGATAAACAAGAGTACAATATACAAAATAAATGAAAGTACCCTAGCTATTCGATAAGCTGTATATGAAGTAGGTAATAGGTCATAAGACTATTTTCTGAATTATTTAGGCACGACAAGCGATATATATATTTATATATATGTATAATATGCATAACTACTTTGCTATAAAATGTAATGGTATTGACATATAGTTGACACTAATTTAGAACATATTTACTCCATATATGTAATTTATATGTTAAGCATAAAAGTATCCCACGAACGGACCAAAAAATAAATTAAATTTTCATACTTTGTTTCAAATTTATATCAAGTAGAATAAAATTTGTTCTTATTTTATTAATTCTTAAAAATCATAATTTCAATTTCATTCTTATAGGAATATTTATGCTTTTCTAAGAGTTTTCTAACTGATTGCTCTCATTCCTAATATACTTTGTTTCTCGTGAAATAATTAGAAATGTACTACATATGGTTATACTATTTGCTATTGCTAATATTGCTTTGCTTTGTTTTACGTGTTGTGCAAATTATAAAAAACAGATTCTGTACTTTTATAAATATGAATAAGAGCGAAAGCATAAAGAATAAGGGAATTAAAATTTGGTGTACGCAGTTCCAGTAGCTTCCAGATATTATTGTTATATAAAATCTGCATACAAATGCGTGTAACATTTATTAAAAACGGGGCATCGCCCCAATATTTTTGAAACAGATAGTTGAAAGTCTATCCATATATAGCAAGTAAACGAAAGTTGACTTTTTATTATGTATATGATATGAGAAAAAAAACAGGTATATTGTATTAAACTTATGAAAATATTATTGCAAATACTGCTTACAGCAAATCTGTTCTCATTTGTTTGGCTGGTATAAGGCTACTTTTGAACCTGTATGAATTTTGAAAGATCGCTATGTTATTTATGCACATTTGTTTAAATTTTTTCAAGTGGACGTCAAGTTCTGACTACTTAGTGTCCAAACAGTCACCGACATTCCTCCCTTCCTTACTTACCGCCCGTATTAAACTTAATTTGTCAAAAGTTATGCCCGTAGTTGCAACGCAGACATCAGTTGTTCTCTTTTGTTTTCATTTCACCAATGTTGCCATTATTCTATTTGTATACACGATTTCTCACACCAAGTTAGTTTTTTAGTTTTAATTTTTCATAATGTAAAAGCTCAAAACTAAAATCCAACTATTAAAAATAATTTACCTATTTATAAGTAATTGTATTCGACTGTAATTTTGCGACAGTATAAGAATATTTCAAATATATTCAAATTAATTTTTTAAATACTACAAAATATCGAGATTGGAAACCCTGCTTTGCAAGAGATTGCTCTCTCACTCTCAGCTCACTCGTTTCTACCGGAAAAATCCAATTTTCGCGGATATCATACCGTACGGTCTGTTGAAGCGGACGGTAGAATCGGTGGTGACTGATCATTTACATTGCGCTCTCATAAGATAGGTCGTATCAGCTGATTCGGGACACGGAATTTGGCTGAAATCATCAATTTCTTTAGAAAAGTTCGCTATTAACAAAACGCTTAGGTTCTGGACTGAATCAGTTATAAAGACATTTAGTTCAATCTTTTCTTTGTAATATTTTTTTTTTTCTAGGAATCAATGTTAAATACAAATCGAATTTCAAATATTATAAAATAATTGTACACTGTGTATTTTTTGTGCGGCTTTATATTCATGCTTCTTGGTATGAACAGAAAGCTGGCATAACTATAATATGTATAAAATAGAAAGGAGTTAAGTAAGAGCAGATCTGCAACATAGCGGCTAGAAAAGGCGAGTTAAAGACAACTGACATAAGCATTTTTTTCGTTCTACTTTTTAATAGACATTACATATATTTATATAGTTAATTAGTGTATTTTTCCATTATCTTCATCTAATATGAATATATTGCGCTGAATATATAAATACAGTTAATTTTTAAGATTCTAATCGTTTAATTCCAAAATATGCAACAGTATGATAAATTTTTTTTGGTTTATGTGTGGAATGGATTAAATCAAAATAATTTTAACCCAATTACCAATTAATTTTTGAACGTCTATTCATTAATGTTCTTGAAATATATATATAATTGAACATTACATATCACACAAATTATAATTAGACTATTTTCCTCCTCTGAACTTGTATGCACTTCTCGAATTCCGTCTTCTCACTCCATTATTGACAAAATATGTTTCTAAATAAGAAATTAGTTAATCACATCAAAAACTCTCAAGCCCTAATTTTTCTAAATTAGACATTTAAATCTTGTGTAATAATGAAACTTTATTTAAGCTCTTTGTATTTTTTTTAGCCACAGTTGTAAAAAATATATTCAGAGTTATCTAACCTCACATTTACTGCTTACGTTTGGCCAATGTTAATATATTCATAAAATTTTTCCCATAATTCTCTTAGCCTGTGTGACAATCAGTTTATAAATTACTGTATAACAAATCAGGTTTTTGTTAGATCCAGTAAAACGATTAAAAATAATAGTAATTTCATTAAATAAACCTCAAATTAAAACATTCCAACCCGAAAAATATCATGTAATAGTAAAATTTTAAATGAGACGAGTAAAAAAATAAATATTTATATGTTGTAATCGCATATGTGTGAAGTGATGTAAAAATTTAAAACAATGTTAATGTTTTGTGAAATTTGCGTTATCTTTTGTGGACAGATTTTTTAATATATTAGGTTGGCCGTTATTTCCCTTTTGCTTCTTCGTCTTTTGAATTTCGCGGCTATGTACAAAGCGCTACAGAGCTCGTATCTGGCAACACTATACATAATTTGAAAGGTCTTGACATAACCTACAAAACAACGCTATGCATGATTAGTTTGGATATTGCGTTCAACAGTTATAGACGTGTAAACATGGAGTTCACTAACGCCGAAATTCGCGCTATTTTAAAGTTTTCCTTCGTTAGAGGCAAATCCCATAGAGAAACGTTCCGTGAGATTAATGGTGTTTTGGGGGATGGTACTCTATCACTTCGAACCGCGGAGGAATGGTTTCGACGATTCAGAGCCGGTGAAAACGACACCATGGATAAGCCAGCCGGCGGAAGACCTGTGATGACAAATACCGATCAAATCATGGAATACATCGAGTTAGACCGGCATATGGCATCTCGTGACATCGCCCAGGAGATGGGAGTTAGTCACCAAACCATTTTGAACCATCTGCAGAAGGCTGGATACAAAAAAGTTTGATGTTTGGGTGCCGCATAATTTGACGCAAAAAAACCTTCTGGACCGAAGCAACGCCTGCGATATGCTGCTGAAACGGAACGAACTCGTCCCATTCTTGAAGCGGATGGTGACAATATCAAGCGAAAACGGTCGTGGTCGAAGGCGGGTGAATCGTCCCAAACAGTGGCCAAGCCGGGATTGACGGCCAGGAAGGTTTTGCTGTGTGTTTGGTGGGATTGGAAGGGAATCATCCACTATGAGCTGCTCCCATATGGCCAGACGCTTAATTCTACCATCTACTGCGAACAACTGGACCGCTTGAAGCAGGCGATCGACCAGAAGCGTCCAGAATTGGCCAACAGGAAGGGTGTAGTGTTCCACCGGGACAACGCCAGACCACACACTTCGTTGATGACTCGTCAGAAGCTACGGGAGCTCGGATGGGAGGTTTTATCGCATCCACCACATAGCCCGGACGTAGCGCCAAGTGATTACCACCTGTTCCTGTCCATGGCGAATGCCCTTGGTGGTGTGAAGTTGAACTCAAAAGAGGCTTGTGAAAAGTGGCTGTCCGAATTCTTCGCAAATAAGGAGGAGGGCTTCTACGAGGAAGGTATTATGAAGTTGCCGTCTAGATGGAAACAGATCATCGAACAAAACGGCGCATATTTTAACTAAATCCGATCACTGTAACACTTTTTATAAAGCATTGAATGAAGAGCAAAAAAGCGGAAGGGAAATAACGGCCAACCTTATATATTAATATATATGTTTTTAATTCATAAATAAAAATGACTTTGCAAAGAAGAATATAATATTCGCTCTGATGTAGTCAATAATTTATTTCTTGCCTAATGATTTTTTTTAAACAAATTATATCAGGAAACTCAAAAGATGTTTTAATCAAATCATTGTCCATGAGGAAAAATTATTCACTAATTTCGTCAAAAATATTTTGTATGTGTTTAAGTCATTTGCTTTTCATTCTCTATTACGGTCTAATATAAGGTGTGTTTCCAAACAAAACAGCTATAACTGCTTCAATTTGTGTTAAGTAGTACAATTTTTGCGTGAGCTGCATCATGTTAAGTTTTTGCCTCAATCCATTCTGTTTTGTTTGGAATCGGTTTCGATTAGAAAATCCTACATTTCCTTAGAGTTATTCCTGCGGCGTTACCTTAATATGCTCTGTTGGACGAAATTCAAGTATTATCACAGAAATTTTTATTGCTCAGTTTTGCCCTTTCTTACATGTCAGCTTATAGTTGTTATATATGTAGTTATGATGTTCGCCAATTGAGGAATTGTTGAGGTGTTACTAAAATGGCTTGTGGGATTGTATAGTATTGTGCTTCATCAGACCAGATACTTTCCGGTTCGACATGCTAGAATTTTTTGTATCTTGCTCGCCAGACTCATGGAATTATCGATTTCCGTGGCCCATCGATCAAGTGATAAGCACATACTTTTTAAGCTATTGCATAGCATCTATCGCGGGCTTTGAGCGCGGCGACCGAATCAAGAAATTCCGTAACGGAACTAAACTTAACACGATCACAAAGGATGCGCAAAATGTTTACATATTTGTAGGCGTATTTTCGCATATCTCATGCGGAAGAAATTAATTGAAGAGCAGGGTGATTCAAAAAAAAAAATTTAAGGTACAATTTTTTAATGGCAAATAAAAGTATAGAATTTAATAAAAATTTAGTTAATAAAAAATAAATTATTCAATATTCGGAGTCATAGTGATGTAACATTTTTATTATTTTGGTAAAAAGCTACCCCACCTTTGGGAACAGTATCTCGTTTGACTTGAACAATACAATTGAAATTAGGTATTGCAAGCGGTTGACAACCTTTCTTTCGGAAAAGTTGAATTTGAAAATGAATAATGGTCCACAAGAATCCAAAACAAAATATGGGACCACCATGACGCGGTATGCATAAAAAATTAATAAATAATTATAATTGCATAAGTTGACTAAAACTGCTATGCTATAGCTTTACCAAGTACGCTACACGTTTTTGTGCTGAATCAACTTAAAAGATCAACTGTAATTTTGATTGGGTTAGATAATCGCTTTGCTCAGATAACGCTGTGGGGTTTCCGAAGTTACATTTTCATTTTTTGCGAAAAAATCGGTTCATTTGTTATAGTAAAATTAAAAATATTAACTGATTTGAGGAGCACCGACTTTGAAAACGTGAGTTGTGGGGAAAACGCTTCGAAGTTTACTTTATGCTATTGAAGTTAATATTATTTTATTTTATACAGCAAGCCTGGATGCCAGAATCGGTCAAATGCCAAAAAATACAGCCGCAGAATACAGTTTTTCTCGAATGCATATACGATGGCATTGAGTCGCATGACTTCTCCTAAACTCAAACTGATGTTATATTTTTCCTTCAAATTGGTAACTATCTACTCATAACAATTCTTTTGAATACTTTGGAAAATGTCACCATCATGCTAATAAGACGGTAGGACGAGGTAATATTATTAGGTTATTTGGTTTTGGAATCAATCTAGCTTCCGCACACCTCCATTGTGTAGAAAAGTGGTCCAACCTCAACATTGTATTGTAAATTAGTGCTAAAACGGGGTGACTTTTTTAAGTCTGTATTTTGATCCAGATCCAGACTTTTGAAAAACTTAGACGTTGCTCAATTGCTTATACAAGAAGCGTTTTTTAAGTTGGTGTGATGTTGTATTGCTTCTGGTTTTATCATTTAGACACCTACTGGTTTGCTAATTTTTTCGAAGCTTTCGCTTGTTATAAGCAGATATGAGCAAACCCGTAGCATGTGCGCGTAGAGTGTAAGTGATCGTATATGTATACACACGGATTGTCACTAAGCGCAAGCGAAGAGCGTAAGACGAGTACTTATGATGGGACAAAGCGACGTTAATGCTGGAAGCCGCTTCTACCGACTGTATGGTGGGATATCCGCGAAATTTTTTCCGTAGAAACGAGTGACTCCACAGCCGTATCCACTTCTAAATCAGTTTTAAAAGATATATTTGTATTTATTTATCCAATCTTTAAATAACAAAATCTTTGTCCTAGATGTGACAATTTTATATTTGTTTAATAGTGCTGGAAGAGCAGTGGCTATTGAAATTATAATTGGCGAATGGTCTGAACTTAAGTGATAGTTGTCCGAAATATCTAAATGATCTCGTCGTACTCGAAAATAAACTGCGAACTCTAGAATATTCGGTATTTGGCGGAAGTCTGAAGGCCAATATGTGGGTTTCCCCGTAGATAGTGCTGAAAAATTACTGATATTTATGCATTCATATAGCTCTCTTCCTTTGGGATTGGCCAAACTTGAGCCCCACGAAGGGTGTTGGCATTATAATCTCCACCAGCAATAAGTTAACAGCAAAGTTTTCTATAAAAGTTGTAGTGATCTTGTTCTTTGAAACAAAATCGTGGTGGAAAATACACTGCAATATCAAATTAAATGCATTTAACATTAATGCAAGCCACCTGTTTTATTATATCAATAATATTGCATTATTTCAATAATATTATATCTTAACCCGCTCTTAATTTTTATTGTAGAGTCGCCATGAGCATTTCTTAGGTATTTCAAATCATATTATTCTGCATGGTATTTATGCATTTGTTGTCTAATCATTTGTCGATATCGGACCACTATTAGTCATCGCCGTCATACAAACTGATCGATCAAAATTAAGTTTTTGTAGCAGAAGTCACGTTATTTCTTGTTTTTATTATATTTTTCTTAATAGTGTTTGTTGTTGCTTTTTATTTCGAAAGTAATATTAATATGCCTCTTTTACGTAAATACGTCGTTCCATTTTCTTTACTTATATCAGTCTCACGTAATTTTCGGTCGCTAGGTAAGAAAAGGTATTATACTTTTGTGCAACATGTTGCGAAAGTGTAAAGGAAAGTGCAGATTTTTGTTTTAACTAAGTTCATGTATTTTGTTGAATATGTTGAATATTAGTAATTATTCGCTTCTATACTAGAAAAATTATAACGGCATGTTAGCGCTTGGGAGGGAATGACGGATGTGTTTCTAGAAATTGTCCTCAAGTTCAATAAAGTTATAATAATGCAAAAGCATATTTAAAAATTAAGACATTCATCATTTAGTCGAGTTATTTTTCGCCTTTATGTTGAACATAAATGGTATTTTATATTATTATCCTTGTAATTGGTTTGCTTTTTTTTATAAAACAAATAGTTAAATAGTTGTATTAATACAATCCGATGTAATTTTTTATTAATTTTCCCATCGCGCTAATCTGGCGGTTGATAATTCAAAAGAACAATTTTTGAGAAATATGGCATGCATTTGCTTTGAAGAAAGTATAGGTAATCCGAATGCTGAAAGTTATAACAAAAATTAGTTTTAGAAAAAATTAAACTGTTAAGCAAAAAAATTAACCAGCTGTAAGTGCAACAGAAACACTATTACCATTTGTTTATTTTCCATTCTTTTTTTAATTTTTTTCTTTTGTAGAGGATAAAAAGGGAATTGTTGATCGCAGCACAACAGTCATATCAAAAGAGCCCGAAGGTAATCTTGTTAAATGTGTTTACATAAAAAATAACTAAAAAGTTGATTCCGCAAATAGACAACAAATACATATTATTACTCACATCATTATATAAAACTTATCTTATACTGCATATTTAAAAATTTTGAACCAAAAAATCTCGCAATTTGCCGTTATATTGTTTTACTTAATTATTGCTTATGTTAACAGAAAAAAATTTGCCTTTTGAAAACATTCACTTACATAATTTCAGTTCAACAAATATGCATATACAAACTAAGTTAAAATGCCACTGAATATAAAAACATATATTAACATATTGCGGTGGAGTTGAGAATGAAGTCAAACATTTCTTGCCATCAGTTGTTTGATATGTTCTCATTTATTTCAAAACTAACTCGACTTATATTAAATTACTCCGTTGCCAGTGGTTTTGATAAAAAATTTGGAATTACCCATTCACATACAATTTTTCTCGCTTTTAGTATGAACTGTCATACTAACACAACGAGGCGAAGAAACAAAGGTTATGCCACAATGACCGCTTTGCTTTCAGTGTTTTTCTTCAATAAAAATGAAGACTGTTGCTTGGCAAAGCGTAAAAAGATGAGAACTCTCAAAACTTTGCTGGGCTTAGCCTCAAATGAATGTACTCATATAAAAGCGTATATCGAACTTTTCTTTAAATCAAATGTATGACGCAAAGCGAATCAAAAGTTCTATGTGAATTAGCTAGAGCTCTAATAAATTTAAAACATGATGTATGAAATTGGTATGGTTGCTTTTCTATAATGAAAGAAAAGAAAAGGTCATTTTAAATTTAAAACAACAAAAACGAAGATGATATACAACCTTAAAATCAAAATGTACATCACAAACTCTGCGTATATTATCTTCTCTAGGTCGTTGAATTTTCTAATGTGCTGTTCTTACCAGTAAGTTGTTCAAATATATTGTGTTTGCCCTTTTAATGATTGTATGCATCAAAGCCTTTTGGTGCTCTGTTCCTCATTTTTTAACGATCGATCTTAATTTTTGTAACTGCAGTTTAAGGGAAAATATTATCGCTTGTGATTTTTTTTAAGTACATACAGATAAGATATATGCGCGATAATTAGGTTGGTGCCAGTTTCTGCAAATTAAAATTTAGTTGCAGATTTGTCCTACAACATAAATTATTTCGTAAAAAAATGCTCTCAAAAATATTATACATTATATATACTGAACACATGCTCGCACACTTTTTCATATACATATATATTTATTAAACCGCATGTCTACTATAATATATTATATGTGTTACAAAACCATATTTTACCGGTAATTGAAAAAAATTGTAAATTCCACGCTGACAATTTTAATTTACAAAGTTCACCAATTTTTATGTTATGGTGAAATATGCTTAAACATTTTTACATAAACAAGTTTTTATTTGAACCAATCTATAAACAAATGTATATTTAATTAATTATTCATTACGAATTTCTCATTGTGTTTTTTAAATTTTATTTTTAGCTAAGTATTACTTTTACTCTTTATTTTTTAAAAATTTTATGTATGTACATTGATGAAGCAGTGTATTGCAAAAGCCAACTTAAAAGAAATTTAAATTTTTCTAAATAAAAGATTATATATTGAAATTTTGACAAAACTCGAACGAAAATAATTGTTATAACGATAAGCATTATCTATTTCCCTTGAAAAATTAGATACTCAAAACATCGACAACCTTTGTCTTTACTTCACGCAAATATTTTATTTAAATCTTCTGGAATTTTTTACTATTCTTTACTATGTTTATTGCTTTAACAGCTGTCCTGATGTGCCAATAACGCTCCGAGTGTGGGGTTTTAGCTGGGTTTTCAGCAAGGATTCATTGACTTGTCGTACTCCACAAAAAATGGTCTAACGTAGTCAAATGATGTGGTCTTGATGACCAACTGCATTGGCATTGTTTGATATGATTCGGACACCAAAAGTTCGTCTCATTGAACAGTTTATTTCTCGCTACCTGAATTCTGAAGAGTCGGTTTGTGTCCGAAGATGAGTTTTGGCGTAAAATTTCAAGATTTTCAAACATTAATTAATTAATAAGGGAAATGATAATGGTGGACGAGATACCCATTATAATTTTTTATTTCACTTTGCGTATTAATGTACATAATACAAAAATAAAATCACTAACAAGCTAAGAACAAAAAAAGAGCACTAACCATCATAGTTGCCAAATTTCAAATTTAAAAATGCACCAAAACTAGGAATTAAGTAAAAATACTTGTATTACTAACAAAGTTATTCGTTCATAATGATTAGACATATTTGAAAATTAGCCTTTACACATTCAAAATGTAGGTATATTACAAATTACAAGTAATTTCAAAGAAATTAGGAAAACTTGAGAAATGTCTTTGCTATAGTTGGAAAAAGTTATATAAATTATCATTTGTTATATATTAATTGTCACAACAGGTTTCTCTTTTTTTTTAGCTTTTTTTTATGTAGAGCAATTCATTTAGTGACACAGTACACAGTACAGATAAACGTTTTCGAATTTTGCTTTTAAAAATATGCCTTGAACTAAAGGGAAGATATTAAGAAATCACAGAAATCTACTTGATGCACCAGGGAATCGAATGTGAAATTTAGCTTGCACTTATTTGTAAGAGCTTGTGGGTACTCATGCTTATATTACAGGTTTATATCACATTATCGACTGAACAAATACGCATTTGTTATGACGCTAAATTACGTTTATTGCGTTTTGTATATCCTCTTAAACTATCTGCATTTTTTTCCGTGAACACAATAATTATGGCATTTTGTGTTTTATTCTTATGTTTTCCTCTTTAGAAATAAAGATACGTTTATATCCGTCGTAATAATAAAATAAATTATTTTCTTAACTTACAATACTTTTCAAATCAGTCAGCTCCAATCTTCTTGTTGTTTCTGATAACAAAACCTATAAAATTGGTTTCCGTGACCCCCAAAACCGATACAATTTCTTTTTCGAACATCAAACCAATAATATCTGAATTCATGACAACTACTACATTTTTTAGCTATTGCATAGCTTCTATCGCGGCGACCGAATCAAGATATTTCTTAACGGAAATAAACTTAACACGTTCATGAAATATGCGCAAAATGTTTGCATACTTTTAGGCGTATTTTCGCTGATAAAAAAATAAGAGCGGTTGACTTTCTTTCGGAAAAGTTGAATTTGAAAATAAATAATGATCCACAAGAATCCACAAAAAAATGTGGGATGATATCAAGTCTCAAACTTATATTTCTTATTTCAGTTACCATAAACCTATAGTTTAAATCAGAGATAAAGAGATGGCCAATTCATCTCTCACTGGAAATGAGAGCGCAATTGCTAAACGTCAAAACCTCCGGAACTCAGGCAACTGTCGAATTTCAGGAGGTCTGATGTTTAGCAATTGGAAAAAGAGGGACGGCCAGATTGAAATCCTTCAGAATGTGAACAAAGAGATTTGTTGCTGCTGTTGAAGATCACTAGCAAAAATTGGAAAACAATGAAAATGAAAGAAAACGCGAAATTGATATGTATGTGATGAAATCTTTTGTGACGCCATGCTTAGTAGTATTAATTTTCATTTGAAAATTATAAAAAACATTTATTCTTTTGATTAAGTATTGAAAATTCAAAAATCAATTGTTTTAATATATAACCAAATCACAATAAAGGGTTTAAATTGTTTCTGCATATGTTTAACGGATACATGTATAATAATATTGAATCTTAATAAATGTTGGGCATTTTAATTTATATTCCCAAAAATTGGAAATTGTTATAAAAAACGCAAATTTTGAGGCGCTTTCATACTGGAATAATTTGGGCATCCCTTTATCCCTGTTTTCAATGATAAAAAAAATCATGAATAACCTACATGTATTGTAAGATAATAAAAATATATTAAAAAACATTAACTTTTAATTTATTTAATAAAAGAAAAAAAATTGTTTACTTATCGGTCACCACACTTAAAAAGTATTACTTGAATTAATATCAAAGACAAAAAATACTGCATAAAAAATAAATAAAAAAATATAATTGCATAAGTTAATTAAAAATGCTATGCAATAACTTTACCGCGGCAGTCCCCAAGTGCCACACGTACCTTTTTTTTATCGGTTTCAATTCTGATTCCGACAACTATCAGATTCTACAATACAACACCCCTGTGTATCATCTACAGATAGATTTTATTTAATCAAATATTCCAAAATTACTAGAGAGGGTTAAAAACCATCTATGAGTTCAAAAAAAAGCGCTAAAAAGGACACTAGGCACAATTTTTTGGCGTTTAAATTTTCAAAAAGCGCTAAATCTACTTGTAATGCTTGAAGCACTAAGTGGGCAACTATTCCGCTACTGGTCGTGCCCATCCCTGTTTATTAGAAATTATTCAGTTGTTGTTGTAATAGGTATGTGTATAGAGGTATAATAGGTAGGCGAATCAACAGCAACAAACGAAATAAAACTAATAGAAAATATACACTTACACATTAGGAAATGGCATACGCTGTAATGCGTATGCGATAACTTGTACAATATTTAAATCTTATTCGGATGGTCGAACGCGAACTAATTAAACTTTTTCGCTATTGAGATAACTGGCATAGATGATGGGCCTATTATTTTTAGCTATGACACAGTACTCTGCAAGGGTAATTTTTAATAGCAGGAGCTTTACACAATATCGCAGGATCAACAAGAAAATTTTAATCTAAATCAACTCTTAAATATGCTATCCGAACTGCAGGCACCTTCAAACCTTCTGGTGCTGGATTGATCCAACAACGCAGGCGAAATAGAGAAACCGCAATGGAAGACACACAATTATCAACAGCTATTGGCGACTACAGTGCTAACGATCCCTTAAGTTTATTTATTTTGCGGTCGCATGTATCAAAAGTGGGGAGATGCTTTGCACTTGCTGTTAATGGTAACGCCAACAATAATGGCTCCAAAAACAGTAAAAGCTGCGAATCTGCCTTGAAACAAGATTGCTTTGTACCCAATATAGATAATGATTTGTACGATGGTAACGCTAGTATGCCCTCATCACAAATATTTGGTGTTGGTAACGTGCTGCCTAATTTGTTTGCTACAAATAACATGTGTGGTGACAATGAACATAACGGGAAGTTCATTCTTAAAAAATGTGTGGATGTTACAGTTGATGGTGAAATCGCACAACATCGCCGAAATACATATTTTCCAAAGATCGAGAGTCTAAAAGGTATGTTATGTTCTTACCTGTTCACCTCGCATACCACTAACATTTCGCATACATTATCCTTAAAGTATTAGGAATGATTTGCTAAATTATAGTGTAATTTGTTTTAATCTGCTAATTTTTAATCCCGCTTTGGAATAGGAACTAAAATTAGTTGTTCTTTTTAAAGTAGTGGATATATCTACAAATATCCGTGAAATAATTGTTATAACTACTTTTGACTAATATCATTATACAGAAAAAAAGATGGACAAACAATAGTATGATTTATCTTAAACAGCTAAAAACTTCGCTCATTAGTTGTATGAAATTTCACCTAAAATGATCGTTCCTATATAAAAACCTACAAGAATATTTTGGGGTTATCTTAAAAAATTAAAAAGATTGACTGTTGCGTAATAAAGTTAAGTGAAGCGGTATAATGAAAAAAGGTGAATTACTTGCTTGAATTACCCAGGGATCTTAAACATTTCAAACTAACGATTTCTAATGCAAATTCTATCATATATGACCAAAATTAAAATAAAACTCTTTCTTACTTTTGCTTACAGAACGTATATTACGCGTTTGTTGTGTCTGCCACAAAAGTACTGAAACGTAGTTACCACACCAAAAGACTACATACAAACTACCGCTATATTCAAAAATTATGTACATAGGTATGAATGTTTGTACTTAAAAATTGTCTAGCGGTTTAAAAAAGTGTTAAATGAAAGTAGGATAAACGAAGAAATTTCAATAATGTAATTATATTATTTTTTTAAATAAATTGTTATATTTCTTTAATTCATTAGATTTTTTTATTACATTTTTAGTTATTACAAAGCTATATTTTGGATATTCAAAAGTTTGATGCGACTATCAATGACAGTGACTTCTTAATCGAAAAGGGTTTTTTGAGTGTTTTGTGTAGGAAAATACCCATATGACATAAACAAGTTTGACTCAAAATGTTACCATTGAAGATCAAATAAATTTTTTGTCAAATGTAAACAATGTAAGAGCCAAAATCTCTCAAATGTACCTGCATTTTTTCGATGGTCAAGCTTTTGTCGTACAATAAACGTTTTTTGGCTCTAAACAATGAATAAAGAATACAACTTTGACTATTTTTCGAAGTTCGAAAATTTTCAGAAGTTATTGCTATTTTTTGAATGATCTTGGAAGTATTTATTTTCTATTAACAGACCGAACCGATTTCGCTTATATTCAGTACGATTGTGAGTGAAAATGTCCTCTTTCATTTGATATTACTAATTTTTACCAAGAATAATGTTTGTAAAAAATACAAAAAATTTTCTCAAACAAATTTAATTAAAGTCAACTTCTTAGTCGCTTTAAAAAAAGTTGCTTAGGTTTAACTGCGCTGCAAAAGAAAAACACGGATAACCTTTGTCAAATGAAAGTTTTTCTTTCATTTTAAGGATATTTATTGTAAAATAAATTTGAGTTTCATAACAAAAACCAAAGAAAAATACAACAAAAACTAAAACATACTCATTAAGTACAGTTTTGCTCATAAAAAGTAAATGGTTTCAAATTGATTTTTTTTAATATTTGGTTCAATGGCCTCTGCTCCATATTGCTCGACGCTGTTCGGCAATTGCACAATCTCTTCTTTGAACAATTTTCAATCGGGTTAAGAAATTTAGGGAATTTTGTGCTGGCAAATCGTTGACATTGGAGCCAGCCAGTAATAATTTTGGAAATGTGCTTCGAATGGTTATCCCATTGGAAAACGATCTCTCCCTCTGTCCATAAAATTTTGACTGTAAAATATTCAAATAGTCTTCTTTCCAAAAATTTTGACTAACGGAACAAGTGAAGCACCCCGATAGCATGAAAACGCCTCCACCATGTTTTATAGTCTGTCGCACATGATGTTTTCGAAGTTTTTAATGTGAAAGACGCCAGTATTACTGTTTACCATCCAATTGGTAAGGATTGATTTTTGTTTTATCCAACCATATAATTTTTTTCCCCATCTTTAACGGACCAGTTTTTATGTTCCTTACAAAACTTTAGACGCACTTTCATTTCTTTCATTTTACTAACTTAATTATGTAACGTTGGAGCTAATAGTTAAAATGCTATATCACTTAAAGTGCGAAAGTGGCGAACATCCGAACGATTTGACGGGGATATCGCGGAACTAGGTTAACTAGGATCGATTGTTACCCATAAACTCCCAAAACTTTCAACACTACCTCATAGGTTGACGAAGCGTTTTGAGCTTATTTTGTTAAGGCAATTAGTATCCATCCCAGCCACTTCGCTAAGTTTGCCGACAGTGTGTCTACCGAGATATTTCACTCTCAGTCAGTAAAAGCCAGGAAATAGAGGAGAAAATTACATGATCATTCCAACTCGCCTTCCTCATACAGCTTTGGAAAGGAGCGTCCGACAAAATATTTAGTCACACCGCGTGTGAACTTATTGGTCCTTCCCCAGTCAGAACACCTATAATTACGTCGAAATTGACTTTGATAAGAGCAAGTAGTTCGGATGACTTCTTACGGCTCACACGCATTGTTGACCAGCGTTAGAATGCAAGAAAACATCGGAAAATCGACCCGCTTCGGATCGCATGAAGTTGGACTAAGGGTGCCCACCTTAACAAGCTCATCGGCTTTGCAGTTTCCGGCGATTCCGCTGTGACCGGGCAGCCATCTAATATGGAAGAAACTCGATGATATTACTAACGCGGTAATGCACTCTTTAACTAGTTTTGACTGAATGTATGGACCTCAGTGACTATGGCAGATTTCTTGGCGAAAATATCAGTAAATCTCTGAGATATTTCAATGATATTTAAATGAAACCATACTGTTGTTCTAAGTATGGAAGCAATCGGTCTACGCCGTAATGTGCGATTTAAAAAAACGCTGTTTAGTTACTAAAAAAGTGTCCTCGACCGCTGCAGTGATTGCGGCCTTCATCGTGGATCAAAACAAAATAAAATTGAATATTAACTAAATGGCAGATTTGGGAATACATTTTCAAAATTTTATCAAATATTAGGTGATTTTTGGCCCACCGAAATTACACGTTCCATACGAACAAAAGACTGAACACTGTAAATGAAATATGTACAAAACTCCAAAAAAAAAAAAAAATAACAATAATAAAGCAATCGGATGACTGCAGTCAATTTCAAAAATGTCCTATTGAGTAAAATGCTTTAAACTCAACTAAAAAAATATTCGAAATATTCTTTAAAAATTTTAGTATATTATACTATTTTTAAAGGTATATACAATAGAAATATCCAAAAACAAAGAATGATTTATCACCACGAGTGCCCCTAATTATACCCTGGAGTGGGTATATTAATATTTAGCCATGTTTGAGTATACAAATGTATATACATATTTAATTTAATATTTTTGAGTTGTCGATCTCCCTAAGAAGCTACTCATTTATCGACACAGATTATTGTTCAGGACAATGCTACATTCTCCGAATATATTGTTCGGATTCGACCACTGAAGCCATTTAAACTGACCGATCAAACTCAAGATAAAGGTTTGCCGGTTACTTTTTCAAATTTGGTTATACATATAACCTGCATTATAGCTTCAGCCAAATTAAAGCTCTTTTTTATGTTTTCGATTAAATTCGTTAATTTATGTTTTAATTAAAAAAGTTTATGTTAATTTGGATATAATTTCATGAGATTAATTCTTTGAGACTTGAGATCAAATAATTAAATAAAATAATTATAATTCGAATTTTCTCTTCTGATATTCTGATCCATTTTTTTAATTACTATATCATATACATTCTTCAATTATAAAAAATGTTTTTGGGCATATTTTATCTTGTCCTTATTAACAATGCGACTTTCTGGTAAGAACTTACGGTGCATTCTATTATTGTTTGGAGCATAACCTGCATTCAATTCTTGTCGAATGGTATAACACAAGATTACTACTTTAGAAGTCTTGCTGCAAGGTTGAACCTATTCATATCATTTATCGTTTAATGAAAATTATATTCAATTTTGATAGCGTAATGGTTTGAAATGGTTTTTATAACTTGATTTGTATTTCCGCCTGTATGTATAAATTCGTTTTTTACATTTATCTTTCTATTGGTAAGTCGTTTGGCATTGGAAAGCGATTAATGGAACATTCTAGTAGTTAAAAGTACTATAACTTTAGTTCTTTCTATTCAGCTTGCTTGATTTTTGATTTACGTTAAATATTAGTATACAAGTATATATTTATATACTCGTACATGGGTGCATTCAACATACATTCATATTCAGCTCCACAGCAATGACTCAACTGACTGTATAAAACACATAAAAAAACGATATTGTCGATAATCAAATCATAATTAGTAACAAAAAATAAATAATTAAACGTAATACGCGAACAAAAAAATTTAATGTGCAGTTTAGGATGAACATGCTTTTAACTAACGATTTTTCTCTTATTTTTTTTTTTGCAAATTATACCTCAAACGAATATTTTGAAATATAAAAATTTATTTCAACAACATATTTGACTAATTGAATAATTTAAAACAAACTTGGTCAATTGATTGGTTTATTTATTGAACGACTGATATTAGAAATAAGGATTGTCTGTCCAGCGAAAACTTCACAACAAATGTCATCTAATTCTCAATGCACAGGTACGTAAAAATTGCTTTATTTTTGCATGTTTGTAAAACAACCACTAATTAACCATTTCTTTGTACATAAATATGTACAATAATTTATCGCTGCGTAAAAACAAGTTATCAAATGATGTACAAAACCATCATAGAATTATTCGTCTTTATGTATTACGACGCAGTAAGTTTTGTACAGCGTAAACATTCCGAATTAGACATCATATTCTAAAGTTGAAATTCCTTGGCATATGAAAGTATCGCAATTCACATGCGTAGAATCGACTATTCTAACCGAGTATGAACGCAATGGCCAGCAATTGTATAAGATACAAACAATCTGATTACTACTCCCAAACAGCTGAAATTCATTGGATATTCGCAGGATTACAAATACTGCATTAAATATGATTGAATTAACATTCATTTTTTTTTATTTTGTTATTCCAAATATGGGATTAAAAAATAAATATAATTCAAATATATAAATATAATAAATTTAAATTTTTATAGATTACCGGATTTAAAATAAATTTAGTCCCAAGCGTATAATTTAGAATTAAAAAAGAAATTGTTATAAAATTAATATTTTTTCGAGTTTGCGTACTTTGTGTTCTACTATTTCGAACTAGAGTTCGCACAGTCTTCAATACTCTAGAGCACTGGTCGGCAAACTTACGATATTATGATTTATACTAAATGATTTATATTTAATCAATTTTTAATTCTTAATAAAATTTTTGCTATTAAATTAAACTCCAAAACCAAAATCTAATCTTGCTCTTATCTGATTTATTCAATCTCATCCAATTACTCAATACCAATAAAAGAAATTATTATTTAATGAAAATTACTCCGCCCTAGTATATATACATGTATGTAGTTAGTTAATATTTGTAGTTTTTTAACATAAATAAAAATTGTATATAATATTATATATTTTTCGTGTAAATGCAACTGTGTATATTTCGTATTTGTATGGTGTTGTGTATGGTTATGTCAAGTCAAGAAGTTTAGGTTTTGTGCACATAAAGTATAATGCTTTGGGTACCTAAAGTGTAAAACTATTATTTTTTTATAAAGTTGCACTATTGATAATGGGCATAACGTAGTTCCCGTAAACAATGAGAATAAACGGAAAATGTCATCCAAATGAGTGAAATTTGGCATCAACTAGATTCATTTAACGGTGTTCTTCAAAATTACATCCTTTGACATATTTTTGATGTTCAAACGATATATTACAATTAGTTTGGTAGCTGCTTGTTTCGGACCGCAAAATTCAGGCGACTTTAACTATCGATTGTTGTGTTTTTGGGAGACTATTTTATTCAAGTTGGTCAAATAAAGAGACTAGCACAAGATCGAAATAAATATAAGAGTTTCATTGTGGCACTTTGATGCCCTGCAGAGCTATAGGACACTATACACATATATGCATCCAAAGATTTAAGAAAGGGAATAAAACCATTGAATTTCGATACTTTTTGGAGGGATATTTCGAAAAAACTTAATGCACCATCATGTCGCGATGGAGACGGTTGGCATAAATTAAATATTATTATAATTATTGTCTTATTTATTATGTACTTAAATTCACAAAAATATTCAAATATTTTCTTTAAAACACCAATTAACAGCGTCAGATACAATGGCGCTATTGGGCGTTATCGTACTATCTTCATTTTAATTTAAAAATTTCGATAACTTTTCATTGGCGTATCATACTTCAAGAATACGAATATAGAAATGAAGCGACGATAACAACGACAACAACTTGGAAACGACAATTAAAACGAAAACGAGAATAGGGCCGAATTTTAATGAGACTATACAAAAAATATATGAAATTGAAGATTTGTTATTACTTGAGAATTTTAGGCAACGTGCTAGCATACTACTACGCTACTTGATTCGATGTACTTACATACTATTGTATATACATATGTATATCTTTATAACTTAATGTTCAGGTTTTCGCAAATCTTTTAAGAATACTCTTTATATACCTATATTCGAGAAATACGTCTTTTAAGGATATTTTCGAGCACGTTTACAAAATTTGTGAAAGATTCATCTTTTCTGAAAAGTGGAGTTTTTATACCCTGAACAGGGTGTATTAAGTTTGCTACGATGTTTGTAACACCCAGAAGGAAACTTCGAAGACCCTATAAAGTCTATATATAAATGATCAGCATGGCGAGCTGAAACGATTTAGCCATGTCCGTCTGTCCGTACGTCTGTATAAACCCGAACTAGCCCCTCAGTTTTTGAGATATCGGACTGAAATTTTACATACGTAATTTTCTTACCATGAAACTGCTGATTTGTCGGAAGGATATGTCAGTCATATAACCTGACCAATCAAAATCAAGTCCTTGTATGGAAAACCGAACGATTGGAATCCAGTGTTTGTATGAAAAGCTATCTTCACGAAATTTGGCATGTGTTATTGTCTAAGGCAATAGTGCAATCTCCGAAGAAATTGTTCAGATCGGACAGCATATAGCTGTCATACAAACTGAACTAAAGAAAACTTTTTCGTTTGAGGAAATATCTTCACGAAATGTGGCATGAGTTATTTTCTAAGATAATGGTGTTATCTCCGAAGAAAATGTTCAGATCGGGTCATTATAGCATATAGCTGTCGTACAAACTGACCGATCAAAGTCAAGTTCTTGTGAGGAATATTTTGTATTTGTGAAGGTTCAACCGAAATTACTATTTTTTTTTTTTTTTTGTTAATGTTACGCATGTTTTTTTTTTTGATGACATGAAACAAGAACAAAAAGGTCAGAAGGTTGACACCGGTTGAACATTTGAAATTAAAAAATGTATAAGACAAAGTAACACAGAAATAAAAGTATCGAAATGAAGTTAATTAAAATAGTTTTTGTGATAAGAGTTGCCATGATGCAGAGTTTCACAGAAATGGTATATGAGCTGCTCTCTATGCAATGCAGTAAATAATACTAATATTGGTTATGTATGGGAAGCTTCAATCTATCTCCCTGTAGTGCTTTTAATATAACTCATGGTGCAAAAGTATAATCTTAATTAAGTAGGGAAATGTGATTGTAAGATGCATAAGCTCTTAGCCTTTTGAGGTAATTCCAGTCAAAAAATTTAATTTTCAGAGAATTAAGTTGTACTAATGTGACTCGGTATACTTAGAAACGTTTCAAAGGTCTATATCTCTACCGCTCAAAACTGAGAAAAATATAGTTCAAAACGAAATTCACAAAAAAATTAAAATTTTGCACCCTTTTCACCAAGAAGCTGCTCATTTGTCCGAACGGTACTCTCATATAGCTGCCATACAAACTGAACGATGGGAATAAAGTGCTTGTTTGGAAAGCTTTTTAATTTGACGAGATATCTTCAAGAAATTGGGCATGACTGATTGCATGGGGCAATGATGCATTCTTCGAAGGAATTGTTCAGATAGGATCCCTATAGCAAATAGCTTACATTGCTTTATATGACCGCTATATGCTATAGAGAAGGGTATATATTGCGAAGGGTATATATTGCGAAGGGTATACAAATAAAAAAGAACTTCGTTTAGATCGGTCGTCCAATCTGATGAATTTGTTCGGATATTGTACCATTGCTTTAGACAATAATTCGTGTCAAATGTCGGAAGCTTCTGTGCAACCGAAGCTACCGTTTTTTCTTCTTTTAATTACATTATTTCACGTGCATTTAGCTGTTCTATAGTGGACTATTACTTTCCATTTCGATATTCAATTCTTAGACAATTGAAAGCTTTCTTTGATCTTTTAATCAACTACAATAATATTTTTTTTCTTACATCTTACTTAAAATATGAGAGGCAAGAACTTTCCTTGTTGAAGATATACTTTTTGTATGAAATGGAATAAATACTAATAACATATGAGTAAAAACACGTCAAGTGGACCACCCATTTTCCACTTGATCATCGAATTTGAATGTGAGTATTTTTTCATAAAGTAGTCATCATGAGCACGTAATCCCCCGCTTATTTTTTTTTAATTTTAATTATAACAATAATTTTTTTGTAATTGAAAATTTTTACTACTTTTAGTTAAAAAATTAATAATTAGAAAACGATTGGTGATTTTTTAATGAAATTTTCAGGAGTTATAGTTCAAAACTTGTACTTTAAGAAAATATGTATGAATTCAAATAATTTTTTTTTCAAATTGTTAATTATCTTTTAAGTTAAGAAATGAAAATTTCAATGACTTCTCCCTCAAAAAATTAAAGAGTTTTTTTTTTAGTGTTTTGCAATAAACATTAAAGTAACGAAATCCGCAAAAAAATTGACTGATCGCGATTAGATTAAGCAAAAAAAATTTTTTATGACGGGTAGTCAGCGCTGCCGGTATAGCGGTTTATGTTTGTGCGGTTCGGCAGCGCGACACTTAGAGTGTGTTGCATATTTCATTTGTATGTTGGGATGATGGTCTCACATTTTGCTTACAGTGAATTAGCATGAATGTGGTAGAACAATATGCATAATACCTACCCGCTTAATAGTTTCAAAGAAATACTTAAGACGGGAATTCCCTAATCCACCAGAATGTATTGAATACCCGCTATTAATATTTCAAGGCCAAATTTTTAACTGGAATTTCCTATTCTTTAAGTATTAAAAATTCATAATTTTTTCACCCCATATTTTTTTCTATTCATTATAAAACATTCAATTAACATTACAATTGTTGTTTTAAATAAAATGATATTCGAACTAAATAATAATAATAATATAATTTCTTTATATTGAATATTTTTGAGTATCTTAGTCATTGACTTATCTTTAGAGTTACTTAGTAATTATAAATAAGGAATAATACTCATGTTTTAATTAAAAATATCGTTATTTTATGATTAATTTTATTTTAAAAAATGAAATGTAATAAATTAAATATTTTTTCATGAATAAAAAAACAAAGAAGTTAAATAATTGTTAAATTAATTCTTATAACTTATACGTATTGCTTTATATCTTTTTTTTAACTTTATTTTTAACGATTTTAATGTCTTTGGCGAAAATTTGCACTCGAGTGATGTATTATTAGAGCTCTTTAATGATGATATTGGCGTGTATTTTTTATGGTTACACATCGGTCATAACGTAATTTAAACATCTTCTCATAGGAGTCATGATCTTCTTGAGAGCAAAAACCAAAGTTAATTTTTTTAAATGAATTCTTACCCCATTCAAATAATGAAGTTGCATTAGTTATGTGCTTATCGCTTTCCCGTTGAAGACTTGCACGAACCATCACATGCTCCTTTCCCATGAGAAGTAGCAAAAAAATTCCATTCCGCGTCCACGTTGAAATCTTTTTTATGATTTATTAAATTCACAAAATTATACTTATTTTTGTACTGAGAAGCAGCTCCGTCCAAAAAATAGGAAATCTTTTTTATTTTACGTGTCCAAACTTATTTTTTAGAAATTATATCAATTTAAAATTAAAAAGGTAAACTGAGCTCGCGTCGTGACTAACTTTTTCCGAAATTACAACGTAGTTTATATGTTTCATCTCTTCATTTTCTCTATAGTACACAATGTAAGGGTGAGGTAGTCAGGCTATAAGACTGGTATTCCAATGATGAGATTGGATGGCATTTTGAACAGTTAAAGTATAATTTTCAGAAAAATAAAGGCAAACGATAAATTCTCCATCCTCAACAGATTCTTTCTTGTCAGTAAAATATGACGCTTGAGATCGTGCAAGAAAATCATGTCTCAACAATTCAGGCCATTTTTGTCTTAAATCATAAAGAAAATCTTCTTTTGTCTTCGTTTCTTCAATGATTTCAGTTCAAAAAAATTCAAAATAAATTAACTGAATTAAATAATAATAAAAAAATGGATAATCAAAAGAATTAACAATTTAAACATACAAAATCTAATAATTTCATTATTAATATGTAGATTTCGTAACAAAATATAAAGAATATTAATTACTCAGTGGCGTAGATATAAAAATTATTTGATGACAATAATTACAAAAATTTTAAAAGAAAAGAAGAAGATTTTAGTGAAAATTTCTTTACCTATCAGTACTTTTCCATTGGCTGTATGTAATTTCATTTATTTCATGGTTATTAAGCAATAGTTCCAATTTGTTTATAATACTATCACTTCCTGGACACGTAGTACACTTTGAAAATTAACACAATGATGCAGACTCTTGGCAAACAGAGCTTTTAATTAAATCATTTGAGCTTTCTGAAATAATAGTCCCCTCTTTTTTAATTCATTTTTAAATCCAGCTAATTTCAATTTGAAATTTTGATGGATTTTACACACACCCACATTATGAGTTTCACTTTTGCCAGCAGATATACATTCCCGAGGTCGGAGTTTTTGAAATTTGGATAGTCCAATCTTTTCGTCAGGATAAGCTTCTTATAATTTTTTGTGTATTTCGTGAACATTATATAATAATAATCGTTTTTGTTTTTGGATTTTCTTCCCATTTTCAATCACCGGAATATAATCTTTCATACCAGGCATTACGCGGCTGACATCATCGGATAGATAGAAAGCTTCAATACGATCGAGGGTTTCAATGTTTAGAGATTTTCCTCTCTTAATCATAGGTTGCGATGCGAATCCTCGTTCTTGTCGTATTTTTTTGCAGTTGTCACCATTCGTTTGGAAACTTTAAACTCTTTCCTTATCATTTTAATCGACCAATCTGTAGGAAGCGTAGTCAAAACCTGAATTTTATTAAGTAAAAGCTCTTTTGGATCAATTTCACTATTTACATTGTTAATATTATCCGTAAATTCACACACAACAAATGTTAAAACGTTTTGACATTCTTTATTACTTGAGACTCTCTTGGTGTTGATTGGAGGTTCACCAATTTTCGTTAAAAATTTATTAACCTTATCAAAGTTTAATTTGTTATCTACCGGTTTGCAATGAAAAGAAGGATCTTTTTCTTTGTCATCTTCGATAACATCATTTGACTTCTCAGGCTTGTTGACTTCAGGACATTTATTCACCGATAATTCACCAAGAATTTCAGGTTTTCGGCCTGAATAAATAGTCCGTTCACATGAATTGTATTGTTCTACCACATTCATGCTAATTCACTGCAAGCAAAATGTGAGACCATCATCCCAACATACAAATGAATACTCTAAGTGTCGCGTTGCCGAACCGCATAAACATAAACCGCTATACCGGCAGCGCTGACCGCCCGTCATAAAATTTTTTTTTGCTCAATCCAATCGCGATCAGTCAAATTTTTTTGCGGATTACGTTACTTGAATGTTTATTGCAAAACACTAAAAAAAAAACTCTTTAATTTTTTGAGGGAGAAGTCATTGAAATTTTCATTTCTTAACTTAAAAGTTAATTAACAATTTGAAAAAAAAAATTATTTAAATTCATACATATTTTCTCAAAGTACAAGTTTTGAACTATAACTCCTGAAAATTTCATTAAAAAATCACCAATCGTTTTCTAATTATTAATTTTTTAACTAAAAGTAGTAAAAATTTTCAATTAAAAAAAAATTGTTGTTTTAATTAAAATTAAAAAAAAATAAGCGGGGGATTACGTGCTCATGATGACTACTTTATGAAAAAATACTCACATTAAAATTCGATGATCAAGTGGAAAATGGGGGGTCCACTTGACGTGTTTTTACTCATATGTATATCAATGCATAATTACGAATTAATGACATACATATGTTATAACTTACATGTTTTGTATTCGGCGGATCTTTTAAATTCGATTCTTCGTGAATGCATATCTGGAATCACATTTATAAGTTGTCAAAATTTTACCTAGCTCCTAAGCTGGGTTAAATCCTGCCGTCCAGATTCACCGTGAGAAATGTTAAAATTTCATTTTCATTTGTATGAATCTTAATTTTTCTACCGGTTGGCACACGGTTTGGCCTAAAAAAAGATTCGGTATAAAACTACGACGGATATCTATATCTGGTATGTGGTTACTTTTTATATTAGATTGATCCTTAAAATTTGTATATTCAATTGTAATACTTTACTCAGTAGTTAAAAAATTCAGAGACCGTTACTACTCACAAGCTTTCTTTTGTTCTAATATTTTTGTAAACTGTTCTCTCATGTCCGCTGCTTGTTATGAGAGAATGTGATTTTGCATGTTGTAATGTATATGTAAATACTTATATCAATAGATTTATCTCTAAGTTAAAGAGTTGAGCTAAAGAGCAAGAGAATTGTGCTTCATATAGTGCGCTTTTACATTGGGACTCAAAAGAATCTCAAACCAGTTTATTGTGTGCGAGGCGACGACGAGAAAAGACGAAGGGACCGTGCCACTTGTGTTCGGGTGGCACGCTTTGTGTTCTTGTTCGTAACAGCTCGCTGCTACCCTTTTCAGCATTCCTTTTCAGTTACAAATTCTTTGAATGGTTGCAAGAGCGCTCGGTTTCAAATGAATTCGTTCGCAAATTTGAATTCTGTTATCTATTTTTTGTATGTAATATGCAAATATGTATGCAAAGAACAATAGAAATATTTTGAAAAATTGTAAATAAGGAGAAAATTAAGATATAGATTATGGAGTAAAGAAATTATGAATGTTTAATGCGGAGTAATGAAATTATGAATTTTTAATAATTAAAGATTAGGAAATTTCTGTTATAAATTTGGCCTTGAAAATATTAGTAGCGGATATTCAATACATTCTGGTGGATTAGGGAATTCCCGTCTTAAGTATTTCTTTGAAACTATTAAGCGTGTAGGTATTAGGCATATTGTTCTACCACATTCATGCTAATTCATTGCAAGCAAAATGTGGGACCACCATCCCAATATACAAATGAAATATCCAACACGCTCTAAGTGTTGCGCAGTCGAACCGCAGAAATATTTACGAAAATTTTGTGAAAAGGAATGCAGAAAAACTAGACTCGAGTTGCTGGACTCTTTTTGACCGTGTGAATGCACAGAGCGACACCAAAAGAGAATTTGAAAAAAATGAGACTCTTTTGAGTCCCAATGTAAAAGCGCACATATCAATGCATGTAGCGACCGTAGATAATGGGATGCCCAACTCTTTCCAGTGTGAGAGCACCAACATTTTCGACTGTGGCCAGATCGGACAAAATAATAATTTTTGGGCATTTAAATTATAATACCCAACATTTATTAAGATTAAATATTATTATACATGTATCCGTTAAACATATGGAAAAACTTTTTAAATCCATTTTTTTGATTTTGTGATATATTAAAACTACAGATTTTTGATCTTTCAATACTTAAAGAGTGAAAAAATGTATTAACTCTCAATTAGTAAATGTTTTTTTATCACTTTCGATTAACAATTAATACTACGGAGCATGGCATCACAAAAAATTGTATCTGCACATTTAAATTTTGCGTTTTCTTTCATTTTTATTGTTTTTCAATTATCTCTCTCATCTCTCTGTTCACATATTTTTCTATAGGATTTCAATCTGGCCGTCCGTTCTTTTCCAATTGCTAAACGTCAGACCTCCTGAGCTTTGACAGTTGCCTGAGTTCAGGAGGTTTTGACGTTTAGCAATTGCACTCTCATTTCCAGTGAGAGATGAGTTGGACATCTCTTTATCTCTGGTAGCGACGTTTAGAAGTACATACATATGTATGTACTTATGTATTTAAATTAGAATGTACGCGTTTTCGTGTCAGCATTAAATGCTTCGTTCATATTCGATGACGGGTGTTTGTTCTCGTCCAAACCACATTGTGCAAGCAGAGATAAAGAGATGCCCAACTCCTCTCTCAATGGAAATGAGAGCGCAATTGATAAACGTCAAAACCTACTGAACTCACGCAACTGTCAAAGTTCAGTAGGTCTGACGTTTAGCAATTGGAAAAAGAGAAACGGCCAGATTAAAATCCTACAGAAAAATATGTAAACAGAGAGATTTGTGCTGCTGTTGAAGATCACTAACAAAAATTGGAAAACAATGAAAATGAAAGAAAACGCGAAATTGAAATGTATGTGACGATATCTTTTGTGATGTCATGCTAAGTGGTATTGATTTTCAATTGAAAATTTTCAAAAACGTTTATTAATTGCGAGCTAATACATTTATTCTTTTGATTACGTATTGAAAGTTCAAAAATCAATTGTTTAGTATATCACAAAATTACAAAAAAAAAGTATAAAAAGTTTCTGCATATGTTTAACGGATACATGTATAATAATATTTAATCTTAATAAATGATGGGTATTTTAATTTAATTTCCCAAAAATTATTATTTTGTCCTATGTTGGGCATCCCATTATCCCTATTGCGAGGTTGTATAAGAACACAGCACATCGATGCGTACAATACGGATAGCCGCACTTATTATAGAATGAGAAAAGGCAACGTAGAAAAGCAGTGAAATTGCAAGCAAAACCGCTAAATTTTTTAGTTTTTATAATGATATAGTTTTAGTAAAAGGAATAGGAAATTATTCGGAAAAATATAGGAGTAAAATATTAAAAAAAATTGTTGTCTACACAAATGTCAATTAAGTGGATGATTAAACGTTGTGATATGATTATGATATACTTATATATATAGCAATAGTTTCTTTTATTTTAAATAATTATCTTTATTATTATTATCAATAGTTGTATGTATACTTATATGTATATGAAAGGTAAATGGACATTTGGATCATATGTAAATAAATTTGGTAATTCACAAGCTTTGTCTTATGTCATATGTCGTATTTCAATAGTCTCAAAAATACGGCGCTTGTGAGCACCCCTAATCGTTGTACGTCATATTATGTAAAATTTCTTCAATTCACCAGCTGGTAGGGAAAAATTAAGAATACAAAAATGCCATGAGAAAGTGACAAAAATAAAATTAAAGTTTCTTTTTGAGAAAACTTTCTTTATGTTGAACGGCGGCGTTTTGGTTTACACTGCATTAAAATCATTTCCAACCACAGAAACAACAAATTTTTTTATATTTCACTTTTCTTCAACTTAATTTACCTGAATATTGTGGCTCCCTTGTATTGTGGCACCTTGTGAATACCTTAAATATTTTTACCCTGTCGTTAAATGATTAAATGTGATTGCAATATAATATTATCCTTATTTTAAAAATAGGGTTAATATAATATTTCAGTAAATATAGTTTATTTTAATACTTAATCTGCATCAGGTGTATTAAGGCAAGTAAGTAGCCCTTATTAATTTACGCTCCTTTGCAAAATATCTCTTTACTGCTTCAAATCTTAGGAGTCATTGCTCATTAATCATGCCACACATACAACTCATGCCGTAGATAACTGGACTTTTGTTGCTGCACCAAAGAAATTCATGTGTCAAAAGTGTACGCTCATCTCGTTTCAATTCTAGTTATTCTATCGTACACCCAACGAATTAAAACAAAAACTCATTTTTATAATAAAAACAATCTTAATAAGGCCTTAATTTATATATTTTTAAACATTTTGCGGTTTTAGTAGTAATAGAGAAAAAGCGAAAAAAATTTAAAAGGGTGAAAGGCAAAATATTAATAAATTGTACAATAAAGATATAAATTAACCAAAAATAACATAGACCATTGATAGAAAGTGCACATCAGTTCGGACAATTATTCAAAACTTTGCAGAACGAAAAACGAAAGAGTGGACAGTTGTATTAGGACGTTATGAAGAAGCCACAACCTTATAATATTTGCTTCTAAACAGGATTTTCCGTCCTTTAATGCCAAAGATAATAAACATACTTATGCCACATAATAAAAATAGATTCCAAGACTCTGGTGGTATATTTAAGTGTTTATTTGCGAAAGCAATACACATTGGTCGGTTGCACAATGTGTTATATGGGTTTTACTAGCAATACGTCTCTGATACCCAGCTTCCTTCAAAATTCTTCTGGCGATTGAAACGCCTATGGCCTATGGATAATTGTCCGAACTAATGTGCAATTTATAAAATGGTATATGTTATTTTGGAGTTACTTTAGACCTTTATTGTGCAATTTAATAATATTTTGCTTTTAACCCTTTTTAATTTTTTTCGCTTTTCCTCCATTACTACTATTAAAACCGCAAAATGTTTAAAAATATATGTATAAATTAAGGCCTTTTTAAGATTGTTTCTTAAATGATTTTTTAATTAAATTCGTCGAGTGTACGATACAATAACTAGATCTGAATCTATCGTTATCTATGGTTATTTACGGCGTCGCATTTTTTTTTGACAGATCACGCGTAAGTCGTGTCAAGCTGTCATGTTATTTTGTTTAGTATTGTTTGGCATTTCATCATGGAAAGACTTACGCCTGAACAACGTTTATCATTCATCTTGAGACCCAGGATTCATTATTGGATAATATTTAACCGAAGAGACCACGTCCAGCACGCAGAGAAGAAAATATAGCGGCCGTAGCTGAGAGTGTACACAAAGACCGTGGAGAGTCGTTTCGGCGCTGTTCGCAGCAACTCGGACTTACGTATGGAACGACTTGGCATATTTTACATCGAGATCTTAAATTGAAAGCGTACAAAATACAGCTTGTGCAAGAACTGAAGCCGCACGACTTTCCCAAGCGACATCGCTTTGCTCTATGGTCTCTTGAAAAGTTTCAAGAAGATCCGACGTTTCCGACCCGAGTTTTTTCAGCGATGAGGCTCATTTCTGGCTCAATAGGTATGTAAACAAGCAAAATTGCCGCATTTGGGACGAAGAGAAACCTGAAGAGATTCAAGAGCTGACATTTCACCCAGAAAAAACAACGTTTGGGTGTGGTTTGTGGGCCGGTGGTATCATCGGCTCATATTTCTTCAAAAATGATGCCGGTGAGAACGTAACCGTTATCGCGCCATGATAACCGACTATTTGATGCCTGAAAATGAATCTCGCGATCTCGGCGACATTTTGTTTTAACAAGACGATGCGCCACTTCTCACACATCGCATCAGTCAATAAATTTATTGAGAGAAAACTTCGGTGAGCAGATAATTTAACGTTTTTGGCCGGTCGATTGGCCACCAAGATCATGTGATATCACACCGTTAGACTTTTCCCGCTTCAATTCAGGCCTTGGAGAAAAACATCACGCGTGTTATTCGCCAGTTAACAGTCGAAATGCTCGAACGAGTCATCGAAAATTGGACTCAACGAATGGGCCGTCTGAGACGTAACCGCGGCCAACATTTGAAAGAGATAATCTTCAAAAAATAAATGCCAAAAAATGTCCCATAAATTTGAATTTTCTCGAAATGGATCACCCTATATAAATTTTTTTTATTATTTAAGGGGTTACATGGGTCTTGTAACTTAAAATAAGGTCGTTTTTCAGGATTTTTTTTGAAGTATCAACATTAGAATTCAATTTTTTTATAACACGTATGTGTGTATAATGATAATTGTAAATCAGCCTTCAGCGCCTTTAGTGTCCTCAAAAGTGTAACTGTATCTTAGGTAATTTTTATCTGAAATCAAAAAACCAAAGTTTTTTATTTAAAAGGTGAGTATAGCTACTGCATGACCGAATGATTTTAAGAAAATTTTAAATGAATTGTAAATGATAAAAAACCTTTGTTCTAGCAGTAGTCGAATATGCTTAATAGATATATGCAAAATTTCAAGTCGATCGCTTCAGAAGATCGTTCATCAAGATAATTTGTCTAAAGACTTCAAAAAAACAGTTTTGAGAAAGACGCGTTTAAAGTTTCTCCTGGTCCAGTCGAGTCGACCGTAACTACGAGCTTTAAATGCCTATATATCTAGAAATTTGGCTCGGATCGGCTTGAAATTTTCAGGAAAAATTCCTAGTGAGTTGTACAATTGAATACAAACAAAAAAAAAGTTTTTTTTTAAGTTACAAGACCCCCCTTAAAGCAATAAAGAGTTATTTTGTAAAGAGCGCAGACTTATGAAGGCTAGTGTATGTACTTAATTTTTTTTTAAATTTTCATCAATCGTGGTAGATGTAACTTTAGTGTGAGATATGTATGTAAATTCAATGGATTAGGTTCGGCCCATTCCCCTCTCTAACCATATTACAGTCCTGTATCTTAATTTGTGACTTGACCCGATTCCGCCCATCTGCAATACCAACTTCCTAAGAGTCCTAGCGAAAACGTTTACCACCATCCATATAGGTACTTATTTCAATTTTTTCTCATTTGCGCGGTCATCATTTCATATACATATATCTCTATATCTACCATTTAGTTTTAAGCGTTACAAACAACCGATAGGTAAACAAAACTGTTATAACCTATGGGAACACATTTTAATATACATATGTATTTCTGAAAGCATTTTTAAAGGCTCTTGAGGAGGTATTCTGGTTTAGAAATTAAAAAAAAAATCGATTTGTTTTTGCATATTATTGTAGTAGAACCTTTAAGAATAAACGAAAGAAAAAAGAGTCACAGCTAATTTTGTGATGCGCCGTGTATGTGTGATGCAGTGTGAATGATATATCAAGTTCTACTCTATCGATTTACTTGAAATTTTATACAGAGATTCTTTATACATTATAATATAGCACTACGAGAGGATTTTTGGAATTTTTTTTTTATATATTTAAAAATTCCGTACGGCATTAATTTGTACTCTTTAAATATCAATAAAAAATGTATGGTAAAAAAATTTCTTGTCTGTTTTTTATCAGGTCCGAAAAAGAGTCTAAAATTCGGGCTTCTAAACCAGAATACCCCCTAAGTCCCCTCTTCTCTGCCTGTGTCTTACTGCATCTCACACCTTTTTGTAAAGACATATAATTTATTTTTTTAAGTACGCCTCGCTTAAGTACCATTTATCATATCATATATCGTATATATATCATATTATATATCACATAATTTTGTGCTTCGTTCAAAACTTTACTTACAAATTTCCCTTCTTATGTACTACGTCAAACATTTTTATTTTTTTTTTTTTGTTGAAACACATGCAATGTGTTCCTGTGTTAATCAAAATTTATTTTGGCGGCGTAACATTTTTCAGAGTTGAGTTGGGGTGAAAAAATTTATTATGGTGTAAGCAAATTTTAAATTTTGCTGTGCCAAATGGAAAGTAAGATTTTGACATTTGAAATTCAAAACAAACGCAATTACGTCGTTTGAATTTTCGTGATTTTGTAATTGATCTATGAAATATATTCGCAAAATGAATAAAATTTAAAGCAAATACTTTGTTTTGCTAATTACAATATTAATGAGACTATAAAAATTCATTAATTCGAAGATTTGATATTATTTGAGAATTTTAGGCAACGTGTTAGCCGCTTTGAATTAAATATGCATACATATTTATTACTTCATATTAATATTATATTTGAACAAATCCTTTGAAAAAACAGTATATATTCACATAAGAATTACATCTTTTAAGTATATTTTTCAGCACGTGAACGAAATTTGTGCAAGTTTATCTTTTCTGAAAAGGGAAAATTCAAACTCACGTTTCTCAACGCTTACAGATTGAGTATATATTGATTTCAAGTTTATTAAATATTTTTTCTATTATATTATTATTTTTACTTCCTACTTAAATAATAACAATGGAGAAAAAGGCAATAATTTTAAGTGTAATTCCTATTGAAAGTGTAATTCCTGTATTGAATAGAATAATTAATAGCATATTGTAAATAAATGCATATTTACGAATAAATATCATATTTCAAAACTTTCATGTTTTGTATGCAACGGTTTCTCTAAATTTGGTTCTTCGTGAATGCATATCTCTAAATCACATTTATAAGTTGTCAAAATTTTACCTAGCTCGGAGGCTGGGTTCCGATTCACCAAAAAAAAATATCAAAATTTCACATTCATCTGTCAGAATTTTAATTTTCCTACACGTATATCACACAGACTTTGTAAACAATATGATCTCATATTGCATTGTGTTTATTGTAAAATGTTAGCAGAAAAAATTTGCATCTTTGGTTGTAGCACCTAACCGGGATTGACTGTACATGTACTATGTGCTCTGCATGTAATTAGTATTTAATTAAGTGCGTTTTATTAATTACATACTACACCAATCAATCACGAATACTGATTAAAACGCTTTCAACTTTTAAACGTTCACGAACATTGTACAAACGCACTAGTAACAAATCCTTTTTTTCTACCAATACATACAGAGGAGAATGCTTTTAGAACGACAGAAATTGCGATAAGATTGCATTCAAATGAGGAAATAAAGACGGTTCAAATCTGGTATAGCGTGTTGCCGTGTTATGCTATAAATTTGTTATTAAAATGTTTTAATATTAACTTTACCTAGATTTTATCAAAATAATATTTATTGAATTATTCATTATTTAATGTTTCGAATTTTATTAAACATATTTATATAATATTGGTAAAAAAGTTTTTATTTTACATTCATTTTATTTAAAACGCTCAGGAAAACAGGAAGTATTTCGATCAGGTGATCTCAATTGAGTAAAAATTTTGACAAATAAAGGATTGTTTTGTTATTTTGATGCCTGTACCAGAGATATAGAGACTTGTCACTTAAAATGGATAGCATAAATCACCTATCCGTCAGTTGACTTGATTGGTTGGGTTTAACGTATAGCAATTGGATCGACTGGAACGGCCAAATTTGTAACCGCTGTTCAACATCAATACTGAAAAATGTAAAATATTAAAAATAACAGAATATGGAAAATTGAAACGAATGATTTTTGATTGTCACAAAAAACGCAAATTTTGAGGCGATATCGCACTGGAAGGAGGGGGCCATCACTTTATCCCTGCCCGTACAATGTTAATGAAGTTCAAAATATAATTTCGATGAACAGTGTTTGCCCCTACAAGGTCATATTCGTGTATTTTTCTACAATTTAGTACTATTCCTTTCTAAATATTTTTATAAAACTTTACAAGTTATTTTCATTGTAACTACAATACTATTATTCACAACAATATGAGTTCGTTACTATGCACATTTTTTGGTCGTTTTTGGGAGAAATATAATTGGGGAAATTAGTATTTTAACGAAGTAGTTATACGTACTACAGGGTTTTCCAATAAGAGTGATATGATTTAAAAAAAAACCACTAATTTTTAAGGGAATTCAAATGTTTTTATTTGATGTGAAGTACAAAAGAAAAAAAAACACTAATTTTTAAGGGAATTCAAATGTTTTTATTTGATGTGAAGTACAAAAGAAAAAAAAACCACTAATTTTTAAGGGAATTCAAATGTTTTTATTTGATGTGAATTACTATCGATACAATTAAAGTCTGAATACAACATCACTCAAATGGCCTCCACGACTTCTTTTGCAGGAACGAATTCAATGAACCCAATTTTCAAGTACTTTTTCCACTAAATCAAATCGTATGTCATGAATAGCACGTTCAATACTTACTTCTAAAAATTTAAGAATTTCTGGTTTATTGCTAAAGACTAATGACTTCAAATAACCTCACAAGAAGTAGTCTAATTAAATTACAACTCTTGGGGGCATTCAATGTCGCAATTTCTTGAAATGATCGAATCTCCAAACTTTTCTCGAAATAATTCGGTTGTTGCACGTGATGTGTGGCACGTAGCTCCGTATTGTTGGAACCAGATGTTGTCAAGATCAACTTCTTCCAATTGCGGCCATAAAAAATTAGTTACCGCTCTTCGTTCACAGTAACAGTGTCATCAGCTTCTCGAAAGAAGTACGGACCGATGATTTCCCCCAGACCAAAAACGACACCAAACTGTCAATTTAGATGAATGTAATAGTTGTTCATAAATAATTTTTGGATTTTCTTCGCACCAGAATCGACAGTTTTGTTTATTTACCGCACCACTCATCGTAACCATAACGTTCATTAAATGGCAAAAGCGCACGAAACGTTGCATTGCAGAACGATTATTTTGATAACAAAATTGAATAATTTGTACAAAAATTACAAATCATGACCTATTAAAATTAAAAAAATCGTATCATCCCTATTGGAAAATCCGATATATGCAAAAAATTGCACTTTATTTCTTAATACATACAATAGCGATATTTCCCTCATGTACCTTGGCGCATAAGGTAAAGAATAATACCATTTAAACAACTATGCTTATGCAATTTGACTAAATAATCCCAAAATAACGCTACGGCCAGTCAACAATCAGTTCGATTTTAACAGCAGATTGTGTAACTATTACGAATTATATTATTAAAGCATAAAATTTTGAGTATGAATAGTATTCCGCTTACTGCCCTGTATAAAATAAACTTCCAAAGTCAAATCTTTGATGCAATTACTATTTGGCGTCTGAAACACGTTTAATATTTATTGTGAAAATTGGATCGTAATCCATATTGAGAATTGTAAGATCCAAAGTAAATAGTACACGTTCAATACTTGTCGCGACAGTATTTATTTGTAATAAATCGTGTTTTATAAAAAAAAAGTTTTTTTAATTTATTGTTTGTTTAATTTTTCGTTTGTTTTCTAGCATGTTTGGTTCTGAAGAAAAATCATTCAAAGACAACATTAGAGCAAAAAATGTTAGGAACCATTGTGAAGAATACACGCGAAATTATATTAATAATACGAATTTTAAAATTAAACTTTCGCGGATTTGTAGAGTGTAATTGTCAATTTATTTTTTATGTTGATATACATACCCCTAAGGTATGATAAAATATGAGAAGACTAAACTTTGCATATAAATATAAATAAATACTACATTTTTACTAAAAATCGCACGATTTTTATATTTTTCAATACTTGGTTCCTTTGTATGACGATCCACAATCAACCAACCGGATTACAAAATATTTAAATATTTTGTGATAAGTATGTATGTATTGCGTTCCGTTCATTAAATATCACGATCCTATATGGAGGTCAATATATATGGTTGAAGGTGCAGCAATCGCCTTTCGGTATGGTCGCGGTTAGTGGCAGCAGTTAAATATAATGTCAAACAATTTTTAAATTTTGCTTACGTTTCTTACAGTTTACGTAGACCGTATTCATAATTGACATGATAATTGTAGTGTCTATTTATGTACATGTCCGAATTTCTATTTTTTTATAGGAAGACTCATCTTAAATCTAAACTATTAATGCTATCAACACAAGTATTTGTAAATATTGTGCCTATTTTCTTCTCATAAGTTGGATAGCAATTGAGTAAGCTTTGCAATTCTTTATACATATACCAAATTCAACAAGCTCAGACTGGTTATGTAAATAAATTATAATATTTAAATAGAGTGCTGGTTTTTATAAAATTAACTGTCTTCATAGTTCAAGTTCAATATTTAGTATGTATTCTAAGTGTCGGTTTCCGATATAAATTAGTGAACAAATATCCATACATATGAAGAAAGATAATGGACACATACATAACGTTACCACAAAATAATATCTACAAGAATATTAACTATGTAGTTATAATTATATATTCGCATATATATAATATAAGAATTAAGTTTTTAACATGAAAGTTTGCTTATAATGTTTCTCCATTTTCTAAATTTTTGGGTATCCTCAAACTGTATTGTTATTTTATTAAATAACAACTAAACATGTCATCTGAAACCCACTTATTTGGAATAATTTCAATATACTAATCTACGTTACCTGGATCTGTATTATGTAAAATTACCGTTACTATTGCCTAAACTACTCGATTATAATGTACACAAAAATGTTTTGGATATATTTTCGTCAAAATTGCTCCACACGAATCCTGTCAATTACAACAACTTGGTCTTAATCTAATCAAAAGCAGCAAGACGTCAGGAGATAATTAAAATAACTGAACAACTGATTGAGGCCATAAATAGCGGTGACTTCGATGGATACACGTAAGTTTAATACTAATATATGTATTTTTATGTATGCATGTTTATATCACATATTGCTATAAAAAAAACTTATATACTAGTGTAATAAATTTTTTCCATGACAGAAGATTATTTAATATCCCGTTTATATAAGGCCATTCGTATACGGAAATCAGTATTTTGTATGGCTATTGATCTCAGTGTACTAGAAAAAAATCCCTATGTTAAGGGAAGGAGCTTAAATGTGCTGAAAAACTCGTAAAATGACAAAGAGAAATGGAGTACAACGAAATTCTTTGAAATTTTAAATGGAATTAATTTGTACGTTCGTTGGAAAATTATTAGATTCCTAGGATCGGATAAAGTATTATAAGGAAGCAAGGTTGCAAATAATGCAGTAAACAAATAATTGAATTAGCATTATGTATAATGAAAATTTTTTTAGGGGATCCCAAACACCGTAATGAAAAATAAGAAAATGTTAATCCCACCAACCGGGTTAAAGATTTATTCAATTTTAAATGATAATTTTAATTTAATTAAATTTTAATCCCAAGCATATAATTAACAATTAAAACAAGCAAGGAAGGCCGAAGTTCGGGTGTAACCGAACATTTCATACTCTTGCAACATGGAAGGATCAAAGCCGGCTAATACCTTCCTACCTAAAAAATGTAGCGAAAGGGTTCAACTTCATTGTTCGACGAAATCGTGAAAGGATTACAATCAAATTTGCTGTCATATTAACTTATTTTGAAAGGCATAGGCTCTCTTAGTTTTTTTACTATATTTTTGTTCCTGTTAATAACTCTAAAATGTACCAATTTTCCCGGCAATTGACCGTCACTGTTATTGTTAAAAAGAGATCCTTGCGATTTATATTGCTAACTATAGTTTTACATATATAAGAATGAAATAGCTGCATTCTTTAGTTCTGTTACCACTTACAGTGTCAATGTTTCCAAAAGCAAATTCTGTATACGTCGAAAAGAACCAGCACACATTTCCATAGAAGTTTCGAGAAGTTGGGAAATACCTATGTTGCTGTTATTCCGTGCGATTAACCAAAAGTATTGCTACCTGTGCAATAAGTCTTTTTGTGTTAAAAAAATAAATACACTACGAAGAAGTTTGCAAATATAATATACGCAAGTTAATATTATGTTTAAATTATATTTTTAGTTATTTTCATTTTTATTTAGGCATTTTTTAACTCCGAAATATCCATTACCTAGAGAAACACGTACAGCAGAGCTTTTGAGAGGAGCAAGCATGGAATCAAGTGTAAATGACTTTTCATAGATTATTATTTAATTATATTTTTGTTGCACTCCTTTTTTATATCTATGTACTCGTATATTATTTTATAACTAATTTTAATTAAAAGTTTTGAATTTATTAAAGAAATAAAAATTATATTATCTACTGCGCAGAAGAATTTTTCACTTGTGATAGATTTACATTCATAACTGACAAATGGCAGCTATGATAGCTTTTCAGTCATAACTGACAATTTTTTAGTTTGATGGATTTATGGTCAGCAATGGTTCAAAAAAAGGCACGAGAGTGAGCAGTATAGATATATAGTGAATCATATCCGAATACCCATGTGTTAAAGAGAGATGCAAACTCACACACATACGTTTGCTTACATCAGTGTTTGCACAAGGTTCATAAGAAAATTAATGAAACTTTGTTCTGCGCACTGATACAATTTTTTCAGCTGTGACTGTCATGTCACCGGTCAGATGACTTTCACTGTTTATCAATGCATACATTTATTTATGTATGCATGCGTATTGAAATATAAATGCATATAATTTTATGTTTGTTTATGTCTATATGTACGTTTTTTACTACCTCAGCATTATTGATGATAAGCATGTTCAAAGATATTTGAACACTTCCCGTCAGCGAGAGTTATACTTAAATCATTCTCCCATGAGATGTATGTGATATAAACTCAACCAACAAGAGGCTAAATTCAATATATTTAGTTGATGTACAAAACGTCAACTAAGGAATCGGAATTTATTATATTAGGGATATGAGGTTTAGACCAAGACCAATTGGTTTATATTGGGCGCCAAACCGTTAATAAAATTTTATAACTTTTAAGAAAACGTGTCCACTTAATTTCATTAAAATATCACACATTTTGATCGACCTAAAAGGTTTAAAGTCAGGTGGAAAGTTGGAAATCATTATGTAGGATATGTTGTGGGCAGAGAAATGGAAGGGCTAATTGCATTAATTTTTAACATTGCTCAGGTATACTTTAGAACTTATTTTCAAGCGTAGTAAACATAGTAGATATGGAGTAAAGTCAGCCGGGCGTTTCAAAATCCTGAATATTATGTATTATATGCTGGCTAAGGCAAGTTTTCTCCAGATTTTATCCATTTTAGGCACAAATATACATTGTTTATAAAAAAAAACACGCTCTCTAAATTTTATTAAAATAACTTGCACATTGGCCGCTATATGTGGTATAAAGTCGACTGAAAGTTCAAAAATCTTTATATAATATTAGGTATATCGGGGCTAAGGAAAGTATTGACTAGATTCAACCCACACAGATTGACCGATATTTTCGGCAAAAAGTCAGCCGTACGCACTACGGTCCACATATTTGTCGTCCGCATTCTTGAAAAGTTATCGTCCGATTGAGACGATTTCATTCGTTATGTTACTAGATTTTTACCCAAGTGACTATTATACTCTGTAGCAACAAGTTGCAAGAAATTGTTGTAAAATTAAAATTTTTTCGTGTTAGAGTACTATGTGTTCTACCATTTTGAACTAGAGAAATTAAGGTTTAAATTTTACTATTAAATAAAAAGATTCAATTTTTAATTTAAATAATAATTTATTTTTAATCCAATTAGATTTTTAATCCTAAACCAATCATTTTATAATGTTAATAAGCGTTGTTAATGCTTTAAAATACTCCGCAATAAAAGAAATATGAAGGAAGTAAATATTATTTGAAAAATACTGTACACGACTTGTCTTGAGCGGCTACCATGTAGCTATAAAGCAAATACCACGATACGAGATTTTAAATTCACATCTACGACAGCATTCTACAACACAATACTTTAGTATATTTTTTGGTGGCTCATACCATGTCTTGGGGCAGTGAATACTACATATCGGTTTTAACGAATGCGGATTTTTTTTACCACATTTCCCCTGTATAAAAGGAAGTTTTAAGAAATTAATTAAAGTTAAACTCTTGCATTAGACTCTATAGCAACATATTCATTCGTCCAATGTAAAAAAAAAACTCTTTGTCTAAATCTAAATAGTTTTTAAAATTTATATACAAATATTTACATCTGTTAACATAATTTTTATTTTTACAATTTTCAGGAAAATTTGCGATCCCCACTTAACTGCATTTGAGCCTGAAGCTTTAGGCAACCTTGTCGAAGGAATTGATTTCCATAAATTTTACTTTGAGAACGGTAATTATCCAAAATTTTAAAATGTCTATTTATTTTAGCAAACATCGAAAAAATACAATTCTTCAGGAAAAAAAGTCAAATCTGAATGTAATAGTCAAACGCTTCATATGAATAATAGAATATTTTTCGCTATCCACTATATATTTACAATAACTTAACCGGTTTATAGTCAATCGGAAAGTCGAAAATCACTATATTGGATGAAGTAGGGCTGAAGGAAAATCAGCACTAATTGCCCTTAAAGTATGCCAGAAGGAATAACTCAACTTTCGTATAAGTCAAATATACCAGAATAATGAAACTCACTACATGTACTATGTGGGACCTAAATTAATTCAACGACCAATTTCACCCCCTTTTTTTGACACCAAACTATGATTGAAGGTTCACTTATTTTTAGAATATATTATACTAGAAGACCCCGCCCACGCCTTGCTGTTTCTAAGATGTAATTAAATTATACTACATTATTTATCACTTCGAATAAATATACAATCACAAACATCAACGATTACGATCAAAATACGATCACGAATCGATTGTAATGTGATAATGTAAGTATTGTATTATTATGATTTGATATATAATTTTTTTTATTTATGAATTGTTTTAATTTTTTGGAAAAAATGATAATAACTGCCTATATCCGTTCCCAGATTCTAAGCTACCTCCGAACCAATTTTCAGCCAAATTTCTTTTTATATATGTATGTATATAAATACATAGATGATCCCATACAGAGCGTAAAAAAGCACAATACATTCATGTTACATATAGTGAAGCTGGTGTACTTACCGTTTCTGTGGAATGCAAGCAGTCTTTATCACGACGAATAAAATTCCAAGTACACAATCACAAACTTCAATGATTACGATCCCGAATCGATTGTAATGTGATATGTGAGTCGTAATGTAAATCAGCAACCTGCCTTACCTATAACTTACCGACTGTACATAGTAGTGATAGTGTATAACGGTGCAGGAGATGTCTAATAAATAATAAATAGAATAAACAAATTACTGTGCAAATTTTCACGTCTTTCCGTGCTGTGGTTCGGACGTTCTTCGAGTACATAACGAAATAGCGTTTCATTTTTAATACGCTTTTATTAGCTTGGGTTGTATGTATGTAATTGAATCTTAGAGCTCAATTTTCACCTGTTTCCAGAAGTCTGAACAACTTGAAACTTTGCATACGTGCCAAGGACCGATGACAATGCAATAATCTGATAACATTTTCCCATTATTTTAAAGGTGGACGTAACCCCGCCCCCTAGATGGTTTAATGTATATATCTTCCAAACCGCTAAAGCTAACTCAACCAAATTTGCTGAGAGGAAGTACTTTTAGACCTTTTTCATACGCAAAATCAGATAATAACCACGCCCATTCCCCATTTAATAGTTGTGTTAAAATATACTAAAAGTGCCATAACTGACGAAATAAATGCGCCATAACCATTAAATTTCTCCAACAAGATGGTAGCGAAGAGCTTCATAGGAGGAGGTGTAAAAATTGTAAAATAGGCGTGGCACCACCAACCTTTAGGTGAAATCCTATATCTCAGAAACTATCCAACTAATGTCAACCAAATTTGGTATGTGAGGTTACCCAGCCACTCCTATCACACACTTCGAAAATGGACGAAATCGTTTTAATAACTTTAACTTTATTATAATTTTATTTTATGATTAAAAGCTGGCAACACTTCAAGAACTATTGTGTGTAATTTTGCAAAATTTCTTAAACTTTAATTGATTTTTTAGTGATTTAGTTCAATATTTAGTGATTTTAACTCGGAGCTGCAAGAAAAGTATTAAATGTTCTTCAGTTTTGTGCAGCAGTAAAAAGTTTAAACTTTCGAATTTTTGGTGCCGAGTCAGCTTTTTGTTTCATTTTGTTTTATTTCATTCTATTGTCTTTCTTTATTTATCTCATTTACGTCTTTATTCACAGCTGTGTTGCGTTTAGCTTTTTATTTGTTACAGTGCTTCTAAAACTGCTCGCTATATTGCTTTTTCAAACTGTCAAACTGGTTTTAAACTTTGATTAAAAAAAATTAAAAAAATTGCTATTATTTTTGCGTTTATTCTTAATTGAATTTATTATTATTAATATTTTGTTAACACGCTAATTTATTATATATCTATTAAATTTTGTTCTACTTACTCTTTTATTTGATCTTCATTCTTGTTATTTATTATGACTTGTAACTTCCCCAATTGTAACATTAAAGGCGAGTCACATCGCTACGTTTCATGCTGGCTTTGTGATGGGCTTGCCCATATTAAATGCGCTGGACTGACTGGTAGAATCTTAGATTCTATTCTCGACTGTAAGGGATTTCGTTGGTCCTGTTGTAATTGTAGATCTATTGAAATCGATCTATTTATAGGGAGACACGCAATGGCTTTAACGAAATCGGTCGTGATCTTGTAACCCTCACTGAAAAATTTAGGCACTATGAAAAATTGTTCAAATTTTTTAAGTGCCTGAATGATTCTCACGAATCCTCTAAACCTGCTTCTAAGCGTAAACGTCCTTCCGATGAAGTAACACTTAGTTCTTCTGTTCAGAAAAGAACGTCTCCTCCCAATGACCTAATAAATCTCTCTTCTCCTTGCCCTCAAGGTGATAAGCCGTCAACTTCCAAAGGGCTTAATTCCCCAAAAGCTCTATCTAATAGTAATAAGTGTCTCACAATTCCAGAGGCTCCCCCTATTAACTTAGTAGCATCAGTTTATAATTTGATAGTTATTCCACCTAAAAAGTCTATAGTTATTTCGAGACTTGCCAAAGATACCTTGGTGGAGGACATTAAGTCTTACATTTCGTAGCGTTTAAAAATCGATGATATCAATATACGTAAATTTAACTTCAATTATGATAGAAGTATATCATCGTTTAAAATAGACGTATCTCTTGAAACATTCAAAAAGATCTTAGATAGTTCATTCTGGCCACCTGAATTTAAACCTAAACTTAGAAGTCAAACTGAGGAAAACATTGTTAAATTACCAAAAGCAACCACCGATATAAAACACTGATTGGTAGAAATTCGCTAAGCATTTATTATCAAAATATTAGAGGTCTTAATACAAAATTAACTGACTTGTATTTGAACAGATCCAATTTTAATTTCCATATAATTGGATTTACAGAAACTTGGTTAACACCTCACATTTTTGATAATGAGATTTTAAACAGCGAATTTCAAATTTTTAGATGTGATCGACTAAACAGAATCGGTGGAGGTGTTCTATTTGCCGTGCATTCCTCTATCCCATCTGAAAATATTCTTGTTCCAGGGACCGACTCATTTGAATTTAAATGTATTAGAGTATACGTTAATAGTTGCTTTATTTATTTAACCCTATCTTATATACCACCCCATTCGGACTTATCTGTATACATGCAGCATGCTTCTTTAATAAATAGTGCTACCTCGATGGCAAATAATGCAGATTCAATAATTGTATTGGGTGATTTCAATTTAAAGTGTGCTTCGTGGAAACCTTTCGATGACTATATCGTGCCGATTTGCAATTGGTCATGTTTTAATGAGTTTTTCGAAAAAATGTCCGAGTTGGGTCTGAACCAAATTAATTTGATTCCGAATAAATTTGGTAAATGCTTAGATTTAGTATACGTTGATACCTCTTCAAAGTGTTCCGTTATTCAGAATAATCCTCTTGTTCTACCAGAGGACTCATATCATCCTGCTTTGGAAATATCTGTCGAAATCTCAGGCAATGTACGGGATAATAATCATCAAACTTCGTGCTTCTGTACTCGGTTTAACTTTGCAAAAGCTAATTTTAAAAAGTTAAATACAGAACTTTCTACAATAACATGGCCTAATTATAATGGTGACATTGAATTGAGTGTCTCTCATTTTAATAACATTATTATGAAATTATTTGAAAAGTATGTTCCAATAGCAATTGTTAATAAAAGCAAAAGTATAAGTCCGTGGTTTTCGAAAGAGTTATATAAATTGAAAAACTCGAGCCTTCAAACATTTTAAAAAAATCGGTTCACTTGTCGACTATTCTAAATATTCTCTATTGTGTCGACAATATTTTGACCTAAACAAAAAATGTTATAATAATTACTTAAATAAAGTAAAAACAAATATTGTAAGTAATCCAAAATCGTTTTATGATTTCGTCAACTCCAAACGCAGGATTTCCAAATTTCCCTCCGCAATGAAATACAAATCTATCATTTCAAGTGACAATGATATTATATCCAATATGTTTGCAGAATTTTTCAAGTCAAACTACTGTAATAATTCTTCCAAAACTTTTTCTTATCAGCAAGTGCTGTGTTCGAATACTTTAATTAACGCTCCAATTATTTCTGAAGAAGACGTGCTATTTAACTTAAATAAGTTAAAACCATCTTTTAGTTATGGCCCAGACATGATACCCTCATGCTTCCTAAAAAATAGTGCCAAATATATTTACTTGCCTTTGACAAGGATATTTAATTCCTCTCTTAAACACGGTATATTTCCTTCAATATGGAAACAGTTATTTATAATCCCTTTGCATAAAAGTGGATTTAGATCCAACATTGAAAACTATAGAGGTATCGCAAAACTATCAGTTATACCTAAACTTTTTGAAGCTATCATCACTGACCATATAATCTTTTCGATTTCTCCGTTAATTTCCTCATCTCAGCATGGATTTCGTAAAGGGAATTCGACTATAACAAACTTACTTGAATTTGTAAACCATGTATCATTGGGTTTTAGGGAACATAAGCATACGGATGTTATATACACAGACTTTAGCAAAGCTTTCGATAAAGTAAATATGTCGATTCTCATACATAAACTTGATCTGCTGGGCTTTCAGCCAAGATTCCTTCAATGGGTATCTTCCTATCTTTATAATAGAACACAACGAGTGCTATTTGAGGATACACCTTCAGATACAATTAATGTTTCTTCAGGTGTTCCGCAAGGTAGTCATCTTGGCCCGATTCTGTTCTTGTTGTTTATTAACGATATCTCTTCAGTAATAGAATTCTCAAACATTTTATTATACGCTGACGATGTAAAGCTTTTTAAATCATACACTTCAACTGAGGAAAGGTGTCTGTTGCAAACAGACTTAAACAATTTGGTTGCATGGTGTGATAGAAATGATTTGCCATTGAATCTCAATAAATGTAAGACGATGTGCTTTTCCCGTAGATCTGTGCACCCCTCTTCTTATGTAATAAAACACCATATTCTAGAGCAAGTTTTTAACTATGTTGATTTGGGAGTTAATATGGACCCTAAGCTTAATTTCAGTCTTCATATTGATACCATGGTCTTGAAAGCAAAAGCTGTCCTCAGTTTTGTTAAACGTTGGTCTAAAGAATTTAGAGATCCGTATATTACTAAAACACTTTATACAACTTTGGTTAGACCTATATTGGAATATGGCTCTGTGGTATGGAACCCTAGCTACCAAATCCATTCTGACAAGTTAGAGTCGGTTCAAAAACAATTTTTACTTTTCGCCTTAGCGCATTTCCGATGGGATGCTAGGGTAAGTCTACCTCCATACACTAGTCGTTTAAAACTTATTAATCTACCTACACTTTCTAGTCGTAGGGAAATGCTTGGCATAATATTCTTAGTGAAACTTTTGAATGGAACTGTTTGCAGTTCTTTTCTCCTGTCTGAAATTAAATTTAATATCCCGGTTCGCCTTTCGAGGCAGTTTAGACCTTTACTGCTAAAATCCTGTAGATCAAATTTTGAACTAAACGAGCCATTCCGCCGTATATGTCATGATTTTAATTCTCATTCCAGCACATTTGACTTATCTGACTCACTTTTCAAAATTAAAAAGACTTTATTGTTTTCTCTTAATAAATGAAAATGTAACAATTTATTATATTGTAACTATAAATCTTAGCTGTTAAAATTTTTGTTTCTGTAGCTGAGCAGTTTTAGATCTCAACACTTAAAAAACTCTCTTGCCTTTTCTGACTCGGCTAATTCCGCACGTATGCGCGCCGCGTCGGTTGGGCGGGAGGAGGTAATCGTTGGGTTATTATTATTATTATTAATTAATCATGATTGATTGTTTGACCTGCTACTACTATAATATAAACTCTTTGTAATTAAGAATTATTTCCTACTTTTTGGTTCGATTAGCTATAAAAGCGTGTTTTTTTAGTTTTTTTAAACTATTATCTTTATATTGTATATAAGATATTGCGGAATATGGTATATGCAATATAAAGTCAACCGGAAGTTCGAAAATCATTATAATAGGTATATCGTTAGGGGAAGCACTGAACCGATTCTATTCAAAAGGCTGGGCCTTTTCATTTCCTTCTATACCTATATAAGGATATTTACCGATTTTGCGTCCTTAAATAACCATAGGCAGTGAGACTTCATTCTTGCGCTACCGATAGCCTTTACTGCCGTTTGGCTATCCGCAAGAAAGTGATTAGACTTTCTGGTTAGAACAGAAATCCATTTCTGTCAGTGCATAATACTTTATTATCAGGAAAAGATGCCCTCGTAATTCCATTAAACTATCTCATGCAACAAAAAATGTTGTCTTAGTGATAAAAAATTTATTTCCAAATTGTATTTTGGAGTGAACTGAATAACAGAGTAAAGAGAGTTAACGTCTCCTTTTGTAATGACCATTTGGTTTTTTTTAATTCAATTTCTTGTCTTTGTCTTTCCTACTTTTTAAGCTTTGGAAATGATCAGTATGACGAGCTGAGTCGATTTAGCCATGTACGTCTGTATATGCGAGAGAGATTTCATATGAATTCTTGTCAAAAGAAATTTTACATTGTCGGAAGAAGTTTTTCAGATCGGACTACGATAGCATATAGCTGACATACAAACTGATCGATTAAGAGCAAGGTCTTGTATTAAAAACCTTTTTAATTGGCAAGCTATGTTCATCGAAATTTCACATGGTTTTATCCCCTAAGTAACAGTACAATCTCCAAATAATTTTTTTTTTTTCCAAATCAGACTACTATAGCGAACACTATCGACAACGTATCGTCTCAGGCGTAGATTATTATCTAAGGCGTCGCCACAATCTTCGAGCATATTGTTCAGATCGAACCACTGTAGCATATAGCTGCCATATAAACTGACAGATCAAAACCAAGGGAAAAATTTTTGTATACTCTTTTATGCACCTGTGACCGGTATTATTGTTTCGGTGCAGAGGAAGCTTACGTTTTTTCTTGTTTTTATTTACTTTAGTATATTATGGAAATTTATTATTGCATTGTTTTCAGATTCCTTAAAAGTAAACAAATAATAAATTTTACATTTAGAAAGCATTTATTTTTGCCATTAGATAACGGTACTTTTGTTAAAAACCCATTTATAATTTACCGCTGAAAATTTTTCATTAGTAATTGCTTAATATGTTTTCTTTTTTCTTCCCTCCAGTACTGGGCAAAAATTGTAAAGCCATAAATACTACTATTCTGAATCCTCATGTCCATTTGCTGGGAGAAGATGCAGCATGCATTGCCTATGTACGTCTAACACAATATATAGACAAGTAAGTATATCGCCATTTAACAACAATGAAATCAAAGCATTAAAATTAACTTGGAATATATTAGCCGCCCTTTTTACGCGTATATGCATCAACGCTATGATCGAGAATTGGTTGCGTGATCCTATGCTGTATGCCAGTAATCGTTTGCGGAGTTATTATAACAAATTTAACGTTTTTATTTAAAAACGATTTAGCTAATTTAAAGAAATATTTGCTTATTTGTATTATTAATTCTATGTCATTAAATTTTTAGTACATCAAGTCGCATTTAATGTTTGACACCATGATTTGCTACAGCTGCTAATTATGGTGTAATCCCAACTAGCACTTAGCCCATAATTTGCAATCTTCTGATTTAGTACGTACTGCAATACCGGATAAATAATTTCGTAAAAAAGCATACGGGCTATCAGCTATTTGCAATACAAATCTGTTTAAATTAATATTAATACAAAAAAGTTATTTTAGCTATTAACACTAACTCACTGCTAACGTTTCACCCTATATTAGGCAAGGACATGCACATACGCACCAGTCAGAGGAAACACGTGTGTGGCATAAACGAGATAATAAGTGGCAGAATGTACATTTTCATCGTAGCGCGTCCGGCAAAATTAGCGGTGCAACAACTTTTGATTTTATTCAACAGAAGTAGAATGATTAACGTATAACGATGTCGGTAAGCATACCACAACTACTGTTTGAGACAGTTAATTATATAAATTAACTGTGGGGCTTGCTCAGAAATACCAACCAACTATAATGTTACCAAACAATTTAACAAAAACAACAATTTTAATAGTACGAGAAATAATGGGAGAAATTTAAACTAATATTGAATTCATGAAGCAGTTTGTACACTTTTTATTGGAAGAAAACCGGTAACAATAACAATAAAATAAAAGGTTTTTGTGGTATTGAAATGCATTCATAATTAAAGCAGATTATTGTTGTGCAATTGTTTCCAACATGTTTGGTCTTTGAGTAAAAGAAGATGGTGGACATACTTTACTTATAATAAATATAAAAGAGGATACAATATTTAAGTGCCGCAAAGTGAAGGCAAAATATAAGGGTGTTATAATAAATATATATATATAAATGAAAAACTAAATTATGCAAACTGCAGGTGCTACGAGATGATATTATTTGTCTTCATGTTAGAAAATTGCAAAAACATAGCAAATGAAAAAAGAAAAGATATGGATTTATTTTAAATAGTTATGAATTAAAAAAGTGAAATAGATAATGAAAAGATAAAATTATTGAAAATAAAGTGCGTATAATGCACGTTGTGCGCAAAATATTGTAAACTTTCTTAAACTGTTTGTTATTTAAGTGAAATGTGAAAATATAACAATGAGTTTAATTAAGATTTTATGCAACAACTATTTAAGTATTTATTGGTAATCGCTTATATACCTACTTGTATGTAGCTAATTATTTCTGATGTAAGGTTACGTTTGTACTTTGTGTTTGTCTACTACATAAAATTCTGTCAGAGTTTAACTTTCAAATAAAAAAAATTAATTGAAAATTTAACATTATTACTGTGTGTGAAAACAAACAAAAAAGGGGATAAAGAGATTTACTGGAGATAATTAGGTTAAAGATAATAAAATTTTGAATACTAAATTTTTAAATAGCACAACTAATAAGTTAAATCTTACAAAGTAATTAAGAAAAAAAAACTTACAAACCGACACAATGTTTACCCCTAAGCTATGAAAATAATGTTTAAACAAAATGTGGCATAAAAATTGCAAAGCAAGTATACTAAGGTTCAACAAATATTTAATTATTTATTAAAAAAAGCATATTTGTGTTGTGAAGTTTAAAATGCGCTGTAAATGAAAAGCTTATAACTGATACATGCTATATAAATACACATCTATATATTTTTTGTGTTTAACAAATTCAAGTTCACTCGAAAAAATTTTAAATTTCCGTTGGTTCAATTGTTAAAAACGTAATGGCATTCTTTGATTCTAAGCTCTCCAACGCAAAAAATTTCATGTGAAAGTAGCAAAAAAGTTTACCAGTTAACGTCAAAAAAAGATAGAAGTGGTGTAACTGGTTCACATATGTTTGCTATATTCTTTGGAATATCAATTTTGCTTAAGATTCTCATCCAAATTTATATATCTTCAATGAAAGCGCGTCGAGTTATGTGCAAGCGGTACTTAATACAATTTAACGATTTCACAAATCGTGCTATCTGTTGAATTTGTTGTGAACTCACACTTTACCACATATGCAGACCGCGACTAACGATTAACATAAAAAGTTATTTGTATGTTAAATAAAGTTAATAATTGTTGATATTACATCATTTCTTCGATAATTCCAAAATAATATGTAGCATATACCTTTGACTGGCTTTCTTTACAAAAAAACATACAAAAAACTGATTATATGCTTCAATTAAAGCAAATATTTCAGAACATTGTGTGAAAAAACTAGCACAAGGCTTATGGAACGTAGATGTGATGCCGAGTTGACAGTCAGTTACTTAGACCCGACGGACAACTAATCGAGTCTTTAGCACTGGCTACTTGAAAAATATTTGCCGGTATTTACCGTTTGAACGGCAAAATATTCTAGTCTTACCGCTCTAGTGAATCGTTCCAATTAATGCGATTGCAAACATTGAAAATTTTGTTATTCTTTTAACGGGTTAGGTGTAGTAAGAGACATGAAAAACTCCTTGCGGCGACCATCACTAATCCTAGGAGATTAATCTAAAATCAATGGAAAAAAATTGGTTTTATTAATAGATAATCTAGTGCTTGATCGGAGCCTTTTGTTTTTTTAACTAACAAGATGGCGGCCTGAGGAAAATTTTTTCGTGAAAAAGCCAACAGGTAATTGTTTACAAAATAATTGTTTTATAATAAAAAAATCTTTCGATCAGGCACTAGTATTTCATGTTTTCTAAAAGCTTTTCATTCTGTTTCATTGAAATCTACCGAGCAGTTTTCGAGCTAGAGGGATCACCAGTTACAAAAACATAGTTTTGAGAAAAACTCATAACGCATTTCAAGGACTCAAAACTCGTCTGATTTACTTTTAATTTTCAGAGACTATTTCTAAGATGTTTTTTGTACTTAATATCGACTTTTTGATAATTCTGACTCCCCTTAATGTCCTTAACCCCATAAAGCGACCACACTTATCAGACCTAGTGCCTAGCTAATGAGCATTCGAAATACTATTAAATTTCTATCAGCCTATTTACCTTACCTAACGTAACTTGTAGTCATATTTAGTCTTCTGGTATTGCAAATACATAGCGCGAAGGATCTTAACTTTTACTGATGTTACTGTGGTTAAATAACCAACAAGGGAAAAACGTTGTAGAAAATTGTGTTTGTCATTGTCATTTATGACAAAACTAAAGCTAACATTGATGTTATCAGTTACATTTAAATATATTACTAATCAGTGTGTATAAAGAAAGTAAAAGTGTTGTATTTCAAATCGTGTTCAATTCCCAACAAAATTGTATATTACAAAATAGAAAGCAGCAAATTTTAAGAAAAAAAAAAACGAATATTCAGTAGGCAATTAATCTTGCAGACCCTATAGGGATAGCGCTTATTTTAACTACTTTTTACGTAAAATATTTTCTCTTCACGATAAACTACAAATTTTCCATCAGATTAATATCCAAGATTGTATTTTGGACACTACAACAATTGAATATTGTGTGCGATTTCGGTACTTTCCTAACATCGCTATCCTTCTGCGTATCCGATTTTAATACCCTGGACAAGGTATATTAATTTTGCCACGAAGTTTGTAACATCCAGAAGGAAACGTCAGAGACCCAATAAAATATAAGTATAAATGATCAGCGTGACAAGCTGAGTTGATCTAGCCTTGCCCGTCTGTCTGTCTGTATATACGAAAACTAGTCCCTCAGGTTTTGAGATATCGCCCTGTAATTTTGTACACGTCCTTTTCTCTCCAAGAAGCTTCTCATTTGTCTGAAGCGGCGATATCGAATCACTATAGTATAAAGCTGCCATACAAACTGAACGATCAAAACCATGTCCTTGTACTGACAACTTTTTTATTTGACTAGATATATTTATGAAACTTGGTATGGATTATTGCCGGTATAAGCCCCGAGGAAATTGTTCAGATCGTACCACTATATCTATGCTGCCATACAAACTGATCGATCAAAATCAATACAAAGATCTTTTTATACCGTTTTATGATATAATATATGCTACTGTGAAGGGTATTATAATTTCGGTGCAACTGAAGTTAACTTTTTTTTCTTAAGTATTCAGAATGCTCCCTTTATAAATTCTTTTCTTAGTACTCATAATAAGATTATCTGATCAATAATAATAGCGAAATTGAAAACCAATTTTAACAGTTGACCGTTATAGTAGCTAATAACAATAACAAAACAATATTTTTTAATAGAATCAAGAAGATGGTACTAAATACACAGTTATTTTTCTAGTTATAGTCAAAATATACTTACTAGATAACTAAAATAAAAAAGTCTACTTTTATGTTTTCCTTGTCACAGTCAGTTATAGGTAGATTAAATATCAACAAATCTTTCGACATTGAAAATACTAGTTAGATTTTATGTAAAAATAAAACCCGACTACAAAAAGTTAAAATGAAGCTACAATTTATCAGCCTTTCGGAAATCAATAAATATACGATATGTGGGGTTACAATAAGACGCACAACCACAAATATTGAGAGAATTCAGGCTAAACACTATCAATGATGTTACTATCAATTGCATATGTACCTATTAGTTTTACAATTTTGAACAAAGGCGGAATACCAAATGTTAAAATACTCAACACTTTGAACGGAATCCCATTATTTGGCAAATTTATTTTATAAACGGGGATAATATTAGTATGGGTTGCGAAATTTTTGACTAAAAAATTTTGATTGAAAACTTTTTAAATCTAATTTTTAATCCTAACATCAGAAATTGGACAGTTAATTTTTAATCCAAGATGTTGGGATTAAAAATTTGAAATCTAATTTACAATCCAAATTCTTTTGATCAAAAATTTCGTAACCCTGGATATGAAATCGAAAATTTGAAATCTAATTTTTAATCCAAAATGATTGAGATTAAAAATTGACATTTTTATTTTTGAATTCAATAGTTATATTTGAAAATTGTATAAATTGAAAAATTTAAAAAATGTTTAATCCCAAAGTCAGAATTAAAAGTTGATAAAATATAAATGCTTTGAATGTGTAAGTTTGTCGACCAGTGCTTCAGAGCCTTGATTATTGAAAATGATGGCTCTGTGCTTGTTCAAAATTTTGGAACACGAAAAACGCAAAAGCGGAACAATGTTATTTCTATTTTACTTTTTTAATTTTAATTTATATTCTTGGAATTCAGTTTTTTTTCAATCCAATATTTGATATTAAAAATTTATTTTTAATTTATTTATTTTTAATTTTTAATCCGGTTTTTGGACTTAATTTGTTTTTATATTTTTTTATCCTTTATTTGGAATTAAACATTTAAAAATTATATTTGATTTTCGGGGTTGCAAAATAAATACCAAATTTAATTCAAATGTTAATTCAATTAATTGCATTTTTTGCAACCGTACACTGGTACACAGTATATAATTACAGTAAAAGTAATGGTTCTTTTATATACTATCTGGCAGTAATAATGCAATGTTATATTTGAAATTTTGTATTTGAAAAAATTGCAGAAGTTTTTACACAAATTGGAACGAAAAGTTCTATTCTCTATTGTTACTAATGACGATGCAATAATTTTTTAATTTCTTTTTTATTGAGGACCTAACTCAAAACATACTTTTATCTAAATATATATTAATTTGGCCGAATATTTTAGGCTTGCTTGTACTAGATACCTATGATATATATACACATATACATACATATTTGCCAATATTCCCAGGAAAGTATTCGAATTTTTACATTAATCTGTCAAATTTTCTGTCGATTGGTACACAGCCAAATTAACACTTATAGTAATGTTCGTTGTCAATTATAATAAGGGTGCCTGGAGAGAAAACGTTCAAAGCCGAGCCGAGCGCAAAGCTGACGAGTCCGATAAATCAGATTTAAAACTGTGCATGCACATTTTCATAAGAATTCGCACAGGCGCCGCAGAGTGAAATCCGAGCGTAAAGCTGATCTTTGTGAGAAAACCAGTTTTGAAGCGCTTTTCGGCGCCGACTTGCTTGTTGCATAGTTCATTTGTAAGATGGTCTCATATTTTGCGCTGAATCTTCCATTTACTTTGCGGTACCTCAATTCGACCAGCGCTGATCGAAATAAGTCTTGCGCTCAGCTCGGCTTTGAGCGACTACTCTGCAGGCACCCTTAGACATGACCGTTTAATACGAAATATATAAAGAAGGCAAATTAATACCGATTAATATATATTAATATTAAATATTATAAGGAGGGTACATTGTTAAATTGACTCGATTTCCGAAAATATATAGATGGAAAAAATCATTCAGCAATATTGATTAAAAAAATGATACCCTAAATAATATTAATTTTATTATGAGAGCAAAAAACTGGACAGAGTCCAAAGTTTAAACAAAATAATGTTATAGTTTAAAAACATGTATACGTGAATAATACAACAGCCATCCCGTGGAAGTTGGTCCACGTTCGCTGGGAACTACTTCCTTTACGGATAATTTGAAACAATGTTCATTGTACTTATTATGTATATATTTGGGAAACAGATTATCGTTAATTGTAATCAAATAACATGTAGTAGACAAAATCAATTACAACATAGTCCACTTTGTTTTAGAAATGGTAAGTTGAAAGGATCTCCAATAACAAAAATTAAAGGATATTTAAATGAAATGTTGTATATGTGTAATGAAGAAAACCAATGTTAATGACAACAAGATAACATAACACAAGATCTGTAAAACATAATACAAATACGTAGATTATGTAAAGAGATCTAACAATCTAAAAGCTTAAAAGTAAACTGAACTTGAGAAGGCTTACCGCTTTCAAATTTAAATGGAAACACGCTAGTCATATTATCCAAATGAAAACCGACTTTCTGTTCTTTAGTAGGTAGATGAACTTGAGAATGCAGACAAATTTATGAACTGTTATGCTTTTTGGTTTAACAACAACGCTAAATATTATATATGTTTATATGGTAGAATAGCTAAACTAGATTAATTAAGAAAAAATAACATGCTCATCAATTATTAAGCGAAAGCCGATGCAGACAAGGTTCAGTACCAGCAGTTTCCCAAGAATATAGTGTAAAAGTTTCAACCAATTATAATTATTGTAGTATTTAATTGCGTAATATCGGTGTGTTCGATGGAATAGGTTTAAATAAAAAATCTTTTTTTTTCTTAGCAAGGTAGTCCTGGTTCACGCTTTCGCAAGGTTTAAATAAAACAAGGCAATCATATATGAAGGACTAAAAGCAATTTAAAGGTGGCTGCTATTTCCAAAATCTTGAGGTTGCTTTACTGAAACATGCACATTATCGCATAAATGTATAAAAATACAACATTTTCAAATATCCGAGCTTTAGTTGCTTAAACAAAGGAGTTCATCGCACAAGCGCATATAAAATATGTATACGTATGTTTAACTCAACCATCAAAGTTATGTTAAGTAATTTCAACTTACCAGTTAGGTGCGCATCGTGTCTGCCTTTCAAATTCTTTGTTATAACATGTATAATATTATAAATGCGCTTATTTGATCCTCTACTTAAACAAATTAAGGTTATGAATATTTCATATGTATAGATATATGTAAGTAAAATACATATGGTTATTATAAAAGATAATGAAAGGTTGCTAAAATATTACAAACTTTTCTACCTAATTTCTTGATTAATTTTGTATTATTCGTTAAAAACAGCAAATTTTACATAATTATTGGGTAATATTTGTAATAAAATAATAAAGACTAATACTGTCTTAAGTATAATCTAAATAATGCAAGAACATTTTAGTACAAGCGACTGCAGACGCCGCCGGTGAAGTCTTATGTGATTTTAAATAACAATTTTGTATTATTATTCATCTTAGAATCTTTGTAAAATAAAATATTTATTTTTTTATTTAAATTTAATTTCAATATTTCAAATTATCTCCCTTATTATTAAAAAATTTGACGACAGAGCATATCTTATTCCTCTTCTCCCTAATTACACCTTTAGACACATCGGACATCCTTGCTAAGTTTATCACAACGGCACTTTTTCTTTATATTATAAATCCAGCAAGCCAATCTATTTTTCGCATAATATATCTAATACAATGACCTCTTCTATTTATCTAGCTATGGTTGCATTCGAGCTACGTAATAATTACAGCAGTACAGCAACTCTGTTGCATATTTGACGCTTCTAAGTATGCTGATGTGATGCTTGTTTTGCCAAAAAATGGAAATTCATTAAATTATCGACGAAATGAAGTGAACAAATTTTATTTATTAAATATAAATAAAAAAGAAGTATGCTAATGTCTCACTTGTCGATTTCCTGGCGCGTTTGCCGTCGCTTCCAAAGCAACTGTCCGAGTCACCTTCGTTCTCTTTGCATGTGGGACTTTCCAAAGAGTATTGCAAATTTTCCAAAGGAGCTGAAATGCATCAAAATACTCCCAGCTGGTAGCGTCCCTTCCTGTTGATATGTGTCGCTTCTTTATCCGGTTATATGAGACCGACTTATTTAAACATTTTCATTGGATTAGCTCTTTACAGTATGTAACTTCGGAATTCACGGGTTTCATGAAATCTAACACTTTACCCGAAGAAAAGATTTCTCTATGCCGACAAATTTAGCCTCCATGTGAAGTCGACAACGCACCAAAAACTTAATAATTGCAGAATCTGATATTTCGCTGCAAAAGAGTAAAAAAAATGTCTATAAACTAAATTGATATAAAGTGAAATAAATCACAATTATACTAACCTTTCTTTTTCCATTGCGTTGTGCAGACGAAAATATTGTGTTGCTGATTCTTTGTATAAATTGGGCGCAAAAATGTCAGTAGAATGTCATGTTGCAGGTGTTCCCAGAAATTTACGCAGGACGTGATATTCTGGCAACTTTGCAACACTGCTGTCGCGATTGCCATCAGGAATGCACATCATGTTCCTTAATTCTTTAAAAAAATCTAACCGATTCCGTATAATTATTGAGAAAAAAGGTGATAAAGGTAGAAGGTCTTTTTAGGTTGGTTTATCTAAGCCACTAATCTGTCGGAATTATGAGGATAACGCAAGAATCATATTTCGTATACAGAACAGACTTGGTAGTTTATAAAAGGAAAAATATTCAAAATCTAAATATTAAATTTTCACTCTCTAATACTTAACTTCTTCTATAAGAAACGCTATTTTGTGTACTCTCAGGCTCTTGTGGAACGCAACTGTAGTATTGTGCTAGAAATGATGAAAGAGGATGAATTCCGATTAAATGGAAAAAGTATAAGGTTATAATGATGCAATGCGCTTTATAAGTCTCCATTTAATTGCCTTCTCTAATGTTTGACTCTATGTACATTCCGTTTTTCTTTTCTTTGAGCAACGAAATACGCATTGAACCGGTAGTAAAAAAATGGCTTGTAAAATTTATGTAAGTACATATATGTTTGCCATTAAGCTTTCGAAATTGTTAAATTCACTATATTTAAAATAGCTAAAATTCCTACAGCTGATTTAAGGTACAATAAATTTCATTTTCAAATTTCATTGATATTGATATTTTATACATATATAAATCTTCTAACGGATATATGGAAATTAATATACATACATGCTTAACTTACACACTTGTTATGTAAGTTAACAAACAAGTAACACTGTAATAAATGGTTAAACAATCATAGAAACGCATATGCATATATTAGGATAGATTTTGAATAATCGAATAAATTTAAAAATTAAAAATTTGTAGAGAAGAAAAATAAGAAACCTTGAAGGGAAATTTTTTCTGTATTCTTAATAAAAATAACAAATTTATTTGTACTTTTGAAATCAAACTATTACGTATCATAAAATTTCAATTGAGAACTCGCACTATAAATAAAAAATAAAATAAAAAATATGCATGCATAAATATATTAGTACATACATGTACTAAAAAAATATAAAAAGAATTGTAGATTATATTCAAAATTATGTAAAATTCAATACTAAATACAATTTTCAACAATCTTTAGAATACAGTTGTACCAAAAAAAATACAAAAACATTACATATACATTAGTGTCGGTTATTTGCCCTGAAGTTTCAGTTTTTGCCATAAAAATAAGGACCAACATAAACAAGCTCTTTATTTTCAATTTAAACCGTGCCTAAATCATATTTCTTTTGCTTAGAGTAAAAAGATATACGAAAAACTCTTATCAACTAATATTATTTTAATTTCAGATATAGATAGTTGCAATGTGAAGTAAATAGTCGATTTTCTTTACTGTTGCAAAATACTATTATAATGTAGCGATCATTGCTCCCTTCTTAAGATTGTATGTATTTGCCAATTTTATAACATCAGATTTTTTGATATTTTGCATAAAGCAAGTAAATTTACAGCTTTGAAAAAATTAGTTTTTATTACATAATTCTTTACTCTGCAAAAAAGTTCTGAATTTTTTTCATTAACACATTCCTTATACGCAGGTAAAGTTATACATCAAATGACCTGAGCCTTTATTCAAGTGATTTATACTGGTATATTCTCGATTATTCATACGACATTGTATACTATGTGAATATATGTAGTACATTTGATGCATAACTTTAACTGCGTATAACTTTAAATGCATGATTTTGTGAAAAAAATCATTAATACTTTTTCTAGAGCGGAATTTTGTATTAGAATATAACTTTTTCAGAATTGTAAATTTATTGAATGAAAATAAAGAGCTTCTTTCCTTTGGATCCTTTTTTTTTAAAACCAAAAACTGATACTTCAGGGGACTTTGCAACAAAAAAAATCAAGATAGAATATAACAGACACTCGAATATACCTACATATATATGTATGTTTATAATGGAATATAGATAATTAATTTTGAGTTAATTTTTGATCGATATAGTCTAAGAGCCAGTGGACGGCAAACTGTATGTATTTTACCAAAGGTGATATTTTGCTAAAATATTCTGCTATAGCTACCATACAAGAGGTCGAGAGCCACTAAGCGAAGCTATGACGTCACTAAGGTAATACAGGTATAAAAATTAGAAGAGTTTCGAGTTTTCGTTTTGAAAATTAAAACACAAATTCAAAAGTATTTTAACAAATCTGATTTTTATAAATATTAGGTAATATATTATATAAATATACAAGTATATATATTACCGTCTGCCGGACTGTTACAACCGTAGAAAACGTCTGCCGTTTTAATAATAAGCTAATACAAGTATTAAAAGTATAATATGTATATAAAAATCAGATTTGTTAAAATACTTTTAATTTTCTTTTAATTTTCAAAACGTCTGACACTTACAAAATGGTCTCCCAATAATTTTGGGCGATGCATTCATTGTACTCTTTAATATGACCAAACAGTAGCTTTGTTAAAATACTTTCGAAACTCTTCTAATTTTCATACCTGTATTACCTTAGTGACGTCATAGCTACCTTCGCTGGGCTTAGTGGTTCCCGATCTCTTGTAAGGTAGGTAAAGGAGAATCTTTTAGCAAAATATCGTCTTGGGTAAAATACATAGAGTCTGCCGTCCACTGGCTTTTAGACTAATATTTAAAAAGCACACTGAAGGCCGTTGAGCTTACTTTGAAAACGTATATAAAAAAATATTTTGAAGCGTAATTTTTTTATTATTATATACATAAATCAATACAGCAAATTACAATAATAAAATCAAGAGAAGAAGAGAATAAAAATGAAAATACTAATAAAAGGAATTAAGATTAATGCATTGATACTTACTTGTATTAAAGTTAAATCTAGCTGAATAAATACAGTAATGAAAATGGTCTATGTATATGTAAATTTGTGGAAAAAATAAAGTTAAATACTCTTAAACTCTAACTCAAAGCATATGTTTCAAAATGTATGTATGTTGGATGTTCTCCGTAAAAACATACATTTCTTTTTTTTTTGTTATTAATTTTACGTTCTTTTTTCCAATACTACTCCTGCAAGTGGTAGTTGACTAATTTTATACATACTTATATTATGAAAGAACGTTAAAACTTCCACTTAATATTTACTTCATCTCTCAATAATTTATAATGATTCAAGTTCTCTTCGTTTTCACAGTACTATATTTTCTTTCAACATAAGTACGTATGTTTGTATGAAAGGTGAAATGTTTTCATTTTCTTCTATATCGAATTTTATGTATACATATCGTCACCTAAAATGCCAAACAACGTATCACAAAAAATTCGAAATTGAGCTTTTAATTTATTACGATTCACTACAAGATATTACATACACACATGTGTGTATGTACTAAGTATACATTTTTAAGCTTCCTCTTTCAGATATAACCAAGTTATAACCAACTTCAAATGTGTACTCAATATGATCAGTTTCAATTTTTTTATATTTTGCGTTTTAGGTGACGATATATTGTTATATTTAACTATATTGTATATTATGATATATATGTGCAATATATTTTGAAAACAAACTGTCAAAGTTGAAATACACTAATGTGTGGAAGTTTGTGTTCTACAACAGCTTCTGTATACAGAAAATAATCAGAAGAGTGAAGTAGGGGAAAATACGAAAAGATCTTAATATGTTGTTGTACTCGTGTATGGTCGGATACAAATAAAAAAAAATATACGAAAAATTTTAACTTCAGATATGAACAAAGAATTATAAGCAGTAATAAGAAGAAAATAGTCGATTTTGTTTACTTTTGCAAAATAGTTGGTACACGAAACGAAACGGAAAAGGTGAAGAAGATCGTTATATTTGGCCCAAATCAAACTGACAGCTGAATGGAGTGTGTGTAGTCATATATAGAGTTCCGCGAATCAGAAAATTGGAAAAACATCACTTATTTGTTTATCTTTCTCTTTAACCAAGTCGATAAGCATGTTAAAAGTTTGGTACCCTATCTTAATAAAATTATGTATTCTAAATGAAAAGACCCAATACCAAAACAATTCCTCTATTTTGCAGCGCGACGGAAATTTGCTGACCTTGCCCTCCCACGAGTGAAGTTGTTTATTTCGTGAATCAGAATCTGATATTTCGCTGCAAAAGAGTAAAAAAAATGTCTATAATCTAAATTGATATAAAGTGAAATAAATCACAATTATACTAACCTTTCTATTTCCATTGCGTTGTGCAGACGAAAATATTGTGTTGCTGATTCTTTGTATAAATTGGGCGCAAAAATGTCAGTAGAATGTCATGTTGCAGGTGTTCCCAGAAATTTACGCAGGACGTGATATTTTGACAAATTTGCAACACTGCTGCCGCGATTGCCATCAGGAATGCACATCATGTTCCTTAATTCTTTAAAAAAATCTAACCGATTCCGTATAATTATTGAGAAAAAAGGTGATAAAGGCAGAAGGTCTTTTTAGGTTGGTTTATCTAAGCCACTAATCTGTCGGAATTATGAGGATAACGCAAGAATCATATTTCGTATACAGAACAGACTTGGTAGTTTATAAAAGGAAAAATATTCAAAATCTAAATATTAAATTTTCACTCTCTAATACTTAACTTCTTCTATAAGAAACGCTATTTTGTGTACTCTCAGGCTCTTGTGGAACGCAACTGTAGTATTGTGCTAGAAATGATGAAAGAGGATGAATTCCAATTAAATGGAAAAAGTATAAGGTTATAATGATGCAATGCGCTTTATAAGTCTCCATTTAATTGCCTTCTCTAATGTTTGATTCTATGTACATTCCGTTTTTCTTTTCTTTGAGCAACGAAATACGCATTGAACCGGTAGTAAGAAAATGGCTTGTAAAATTTATGTAAGTACATATATGTTTGCCATTAAGCTTTCAAAATTGTTAAATTCACTATATTAAAAATAGCTAAAATTCCTACAGCTGATTTAAGGTACAATAAATTTCATTTTCAAATTTCATTGATATTGATATTTTATACATATATAAATCTTCTAACGGATATATGGAAATTAATATACATACATACTTAACTTACACACTTGTCATGTAAGTTAACAAACAAGTAACACTGTAATAAATGGTTAAACAATCATAGAAACGCATATGCATATAATGGGATAGATTTTGAATAATCGAATAAATTTAAAAATTAAAAATTTGTAGAGAAGAAAAATAAGAAACCTTGAAGGGAAATTTTTTCTGTATTCTTAATAAAAATAACAAATTTATTTGTACTTTTGAAATCAAACTATTACGTATCATAAAATTTCAATTGAGAACTCGCACTATAAATAAAAAATAAAATAAAAAATATGCATGCATAAATATATTAGTACATACATGTACTAAAAAAATATAAAAAGAATTGTAGATTAAATTCAAAATTATGTAAAATTCAATACTAAATACAATTTTCAACAATCTTTAGAATACAGTTGTACTAAAAAAATACAAAAACATTACATATACATTAGTGTCGGTTATTTCCCCTGAAGTGAAGTTGTTTATTTCGTGACTTTGTCTGTCGCCTATTCTGCATTTTGGTGAATGTATGTATGACTGTAAGGGGTAAGGTGTAGTCTCAGACATGAATAAACTACTTTAAATAATTTTTGTTGACAGAATATTATGTTTTTTTTTGTAAAAATAAGAACATAGCATCATTAATAAAGTTTCAACTTGACTTAAAAAATTTAAAAAAAAATAACAATAAAAAAATAAATAAAGTAATGGCTGTTTATGTTAATCCAGTTCCAGCCAAATCTCCTTGTATTGACCATCACTAATGTTTGGAGATTCATCTAAAATCAATCGGTAAAAAATATTTGTTTTCTTAAAGATAATCTAGAGCCTGATCGAAAATTTTTTTGAATCAATGAAATGGCGACCTCAGGAAATTTATAAAAAATTGAAATTAAAGCTTTTCATGTTTTCGAGCAACAGTGGTCACCAGAACAGAAAAACATAGTTTCGAGTAAAACGCATAATGCATTTCAAGTTTTATAAGAACATTTCAGATCGCCAGTAAAACGTTTGCTAATTATCGAATAACTGGAAAAGTACTTTTGGATGTACTTAAAATTTTCAGGGAATAGAAAAAGTATGTTTTTTGAAAATTATGACTACCCCTAACCCCAAAACTAATGTGAATAGAATTTAAATGTACTCGTTTGAACTTTTAGGTTTATCAAAAATTTGGTTGAGATAATTTGATGGACCGATTTTCTGCATTTTTTTATTATGTACTCTGCACATTAGCGTAGGAAGTGATAAATATAGACGCACTGTTATTAAAAACTTCACCGTTGAATTTATTTAAAAAAAAGTATTTCTGTTAAGGTTGGGGTATGCTGATTACTGATATGCAGTTTAGCAAAAGGCTTTTTAAAATATTGTTGATACACAAATAATTCTTATAATAATTTTTAATTTAGTAATATATTTGTTCGCATTATTTTTTGTCTTGAAATTGATTTTACATATTAATTGGTTCATTCTTTTTTACAGCTCTTATGTCTAATTTTTTACAAATTGGTTTATCCACGATTTGAAGGCTTACAATTTAAACTATAATTTTTTCGTTAGTTGCGATTCCTATTTCAGAAAATTCTAGAGCTGCTAAATTATCTTAAGAAATTCCGGCTACTCGTGGCGTTTTACACTGAGCACTGGGACCTCGAGAAGAATCTGTTTCATATGGATATAACGTTAGGTGACCATATTTTTTCCGACAAAATCCGGGATGGGTTTTTTTAGTCATCGATTTTTTCCATATTATAATTCACTGAAAATCGCGACATATTAAGGTGAGAGAGCAACACAATTTTATTCAAAAAGAATGGAAATGATAAAAGAAAAAGCTAAGTAATATTAAAAATGATTCAATCACTGTCTAATTCGAACGTTTGTATATCAGTTGAATTTAGTAGTTTCTTTTTGCAGGTTCTCCATTTCCACTTTTACTTGCAACGGAAAGTAATTGTGTTGGCTGGATGTTTGCAAATTGTTCATAAAATGTTGCAAGTGTTTGTAAATTGCAACTGCTGGAATGTCAGCGCCTTCAATTTTCTTAATTGTTACTTCGAAAATCATGGTCCTAAATTAATGAGATAATAATTTAATAAATTTCTGTTAATAAAAATATATTTTCATCTGTTTATGAACAAAAATGAACCAGAGCTTTGAAGGTGGATTACTGAAAAAATGGCGGATACATTTGGCTTTTTTGAGTGGTGAAGGAAGATCGTCGAAATACGTTTTCAAAGGTTGGAACATTCGATGATTTTCCCCAAAGCTTTTCTCAAGCCAATGAATCGAGTTTTGTAATAACCAACCAGTTGATCGTATTATTCTTCAGAAATCTCGCAGATTGACTTTAATGCTTCTGTACGAATGGTTTGGATGTAAAAATGTGTGTAGATCTGAGCAACAATGGTCTCTATTTCAACATCAACTGCATTACATGCGTTACGAATCGCATTATGTATGATATTCGCTGCACAACCTACACCAACTATGTTCGATTTTAATTTCTTTAATTTTGTAAAAACATTTTCTTCCCTTTTCCGATCAACGCGACCGAAATTAATCGGTGCATTGTCAAAAACAGTAAGCGATCAATTTATCAGTCAAATCCAAGATTTTATCAATGGAAAAATCATATCCGACTTTTCACCTTTTTCTTTTGAAATTATTTTAACATTCTCTCCAAATAATGGAAAAAAATAACAACGACGAAAAGGAAACATCTTGATTGCTTTGCGATCGGGCTTTCTGTAAATCAGACTTGAGGCATTCCAATGCGTATGGTGCAAAAACATTGGTTATTATCGCTTCACTTTTTGTTTTTGAACACGAAATTTTTTTCATTTGGAAACAGGTTCATAATATTTTGGTTGCGCGGTCGTTTGATCTAGAATAAAAAGTTTCAAAAAAGTTTGAATCGGACGAAAACTGCTTTACATTACATTGTTGCAACGAACGTTGGAATCGTTATAAGTGACTTTCACAAAAAGATATTTTTTCTTCAAATTATCGTTGAAACACACTTTCGTTTCGACATTTCGCAAAGTAATATTTATTCGTAGATATTTATGCTTCAAATTCACAAAATCGCATATGTTTCACTTTGAATGAAAGCAATCAGCTGTCAGTGAACAACGTTGACGTTCGCGCGAAAATCTATACAGAATTCAATGCATTCAAACGGAATGTAGAATATAAAAATAAAACATACTGGGTGGACCATCTACATTTTGTATTATTTTCCGTTTATTGAGAATTTGTTTTTTAAATTTCTAAGCCCGGGACGCTTAACTCGGAATCCGGGATTGTCCCGACTAAACCGGGACGAATGGTCAGCTAAGTATAACCTCTTGTGCAAACTGCCGGTTCTCCGACATGGAGCCGAAAACTCCCGAGCACCTAATTGGAGACTGCACAGTCTGTAGACGCAAGGCGCCCTTGGATCTATATATCCAAAAAGGGGTCACATCGTCTCAATAGCACCCAGCAGGATACTGAAATTTTTCAGAGTGCTGGGTCCATGTGAGTCGGTGTGACAAAGGGGAGAGAACAATATACCTTAGGTTGCGGTGCAATCCTCAATTTATTTATTTCTATCTATGGAACTACTTAAAAGGAAGTTTTGTGGTAAAAATATTCAACGTTTGGCTAATTGAGGAACATACATAAGTACTGAATAGCCTATGGATATAATTTAAGAATTAGCTTTGTTCCCGAAGTTTCCTGAAAAAAAAAACGCTGCAGTATTGGCAAACTATAAAAACAAATAAAGTACGTTCAGTGGGAAGGTAAATACAAAATATACGTGAACGCTTTTCAGGTAAACGCTGTAAATTATCTGTCATTGAATTAAAATAAAATCAATTCTATAGTATATAGTATATAGTCTTCAATTTGACATGTAGGTTTACAGTAAAATAAACTCAGTACAGGATTTGTATGCGTAAATCGAATTTTAGTATACGGTTGAGTAGCTGCTAATAGTAAGGGCCAACATCCATGCATGATTGGGGTGTTGCAGTTTGGACTACCACACATATATCATTAATATGAAACAGATGTATAATTTGTGTAAGCTGCTTTCCTTTTAGTTATTGGACAATTTTCTAGAAAATATAATAAAGTTATTGATAAGCGTAAATATCCATTAATGTTTTCAAAACAAAAACTCTATAGTACGGTAATGTTATAACAATAATAAATAGTAAAGTGCATAAAAATAGAAAACATATTGGAATGTTTATAAAAACATCTATACAAATGCAAATGATAATTTCAGCTAGAATAATTAAAATTAAAAACACTTAATCTTCAAAACAAATGCTACAAAATTCAAGTGCATATTTTCCGTACACTATTCTTACCAAAAACTTAAATTTAATTATTTACTAATAATTAATGTCTACTATAAGAAGTTTAAGCAAAACAATGCAAAAACAAGCACTGCAACAACATTATCAAACTTATCAAAGTGTTCTGTTTGATGTAAAATATATAAATTCAATATAAAAAAATAAAGTCAATAATAAAATACTTCTAAAATGAAACAATAATTGAGTTTAGCTTGGTGATTAGAGTCAGATGATGAGATCAGAGAGAACTGATGATGAGTTCTACGATATAGTTTATATTTACTTGATCCTATTTTTTTTTATTAATATGCAGTTATAAGAATCTCAAACAAACAAAAATCCGGAAAATCCGACATCATAAATTTTTTATATAAAACGTCGTTGGATATGAAATTGCATAAAAGCAATTCTGCTTGAGAAAAATATGGGAAGAAAAATTCACTAACGAAAAAGGAGTCCGAATTCAGTAATATCGGATATCATCTACAATATAATATATGTAACTATTTACAAGTATAATACTCACTTTCGAGTTTGCGTTTGCTTTATCGATTCGCGGTTTTTATTTTAGATTTTTCCTCTGAAAAACATGAAAATATTAAAAAAGAGCATGAATTTTGGCCAACACGTACACTATAAGTCGAAAGTAAACGGTAAAAAGCAAATATTGATCCTAAATCAATATCAAAGCACCTCGTAGTATTCAGAAAATAACGGAAATTTTAAAATTAAAATTTCGCGAGTTTGGAGAGTCCAATTGTCAATATTACAACAGATCGCCGAGCAGTTTTCTACTCGACTTGTACTCTTGCTCTCTGAGAGCAGCGTCGAAGAAAGAAATGCGTGAGTGTGAACAGATTGAGACGCTGGACGACATGTGTAATGCTTGAAATATTTATGAAAAGATGCGGCGACTTCCAGAAGGTTTAAAGACCTTAAAAATTAAGAAAGCAGCGGGAACCGATGACCTATCAGCCGAGCTATTCAAATACTGCGCCGAAGAACTGAAAAGGTGTATGTATCAGCTTCTCTATAGAATATGGCCGGATGATAGCATGTCTGGTGGTTGAAACCTAAGTGTGCTCTGCTCAATCCATTAAAGGGGCACCACACAGTCTGTGCCAATTATTCTCAATATTACTTATAAGGTCCCATAAAGCGTAATATGGAAAATATTAAAGACCACTGTCAATGAATTGACTGGAAGTTTTCAGCGCGGTTTTAGGCCTGGTAAATTCATCATTGACCAGATATACTTGTATACCATGCATGTTGGAAAAGACCCGAGAGAAAAGAATTGGTACACATCATTTTTTATCGAAAGACAGCGGCTGTGCTGGCTAGGTCAATTTCTTCGAGTGAACGAAAGCGCTTAAGCTTTGAAGGTGTTTGATGCAGTACCCGTTGGTGGAAAGGGAAACCCTCCACTCCGTTGGAAAGATCAGGTGGAGAGGGACGTATTTTTGTTTGGTATTTCCAACTGGTCCGGAAATTGTGAGGAGAAAAAAAGAATGTCGCGGTATTGTTTATTCGTCTCTAATCGCGTAAGCAGTGCTTACGCCAATGTGGCGGTAGTAGTATTTGCAGTTCTCCTTCAACATGACTTAATGTTCTTTCCTAAAGTCTTGAATAGAATATCATGGACACGAAATAAGACGAACTATTTATGGAAACTTACTGAAAATACGTGGAAAAGTAATAATAATTTCTACCTTAAAAAATAAACCCGCATTGATTACTTTTAGTTCCTAATATACGATAGAGATGCATACCGTTGCTAGCTCCGATGATTATGGTGCCATTTTGTTACAGCAAATTGATAACAAACCGCATCTGGTTTAGTATTGCAGTAAAAGAACTTCTCCACCAGAATCCAAATATGACTTATACGAATTAGAGATATTAGCTGTCGTTAATTCAGTGAAATATTTACGTCATGCCTACAGGGTCATGAAACTGCAGTATTCCCGATTATAATTCCCTAAAACCTTCTTGTCTGAGTTCAACGCTGGTGGGCATATTTGCAGTCCTTTGATTTCAATAACTTGGCAATGTTTATGGTAACAAGTGGTTAATAATAAGTCACAAACAAGCTTCACTCTGACCTCATTACAGAATAAAGATTCCTTGGCATACAATTCCAGTTGACAAAACTGGTGAATTAAGTGAAAAATTAACAGGAAAAAATATTAACTTCGGTTGCACCGAATTTTATGACAAATTTCGTGTAAATATGAAGATAGTTTCTTGGGAGAAAAGATCGTATGCAAAATTTCAGATCGATATTTCAAAAACTGTTGGACTAGTTAGTGTATACAGACGGATAGATAGACGGATATATCGAAATCGGATCTCGGCACACTGATGCACTACTTGTAGGATACCTTCGTGTGTGATAGAGGGAAGACATCAGACTAAATTAGATCCAAAAATTTTGGCTCCGTTTTTGATGACAGAAGTACTAGAAGGAAATCGTTGAATATTAAGAGAACATTATTATGAGCTTGTTGATTTTCATTTGTTAAAAACTCACACTTCGTTGCTTGTTCGTGAATTCCGAGCCAAAAACAATACTGTAACAATGCTCTTCATATTCGCTAGATATGGCTCCGTGTGACTTTTTCCTATTTTGCCAATATAAAGAGGACCTTAAAGGGCCGTTTTACAAAATAGAAAATCACTGAAAGAGCTAAATGCCCAAAAATCGAGTTTGAGTAATGTTTCGACGATTGGAAGAAGCGCTGTCATATCGAATGGATACTATTTTCAAGGCGAAAACATTAATTTAAACAAATAAATAAATATTTTTTTCAAGAAACGAAAATTCCCGTTCACCTCGTAAAAGTATGCCCATGAGCATTTTCTTCAGGTAAATGTGCGCTCCAAAAAAAAAACAGTAAAGACGGGCTAAGTTAGGATGTAACCGAATTCGTTCAATTTTCAAATATTAAAGCCACGTGCATATTTTCAGATGCTGCCAAACATTTATGTTAAAAAAATGTCAATATTCAACGTTAATTTTTTCACGAAACCGAATGGGTTACAACCCTATTTGGCATCCTGACCTTGATATTTTCATTTCAATCAACATGATTAAATCAAATGATATGAGATATCAACTCAACGAAAGAGGATACATTTTATTAACTAGAGGATGGAAAATCATATGCTAAGGATATGAGGTTTGGTCCAATCTCTAGTATCAATTTTATTTACATTTAGGAAAAAGAACTTCATTAAAATATCTTACAAATTGACCGACTTACGCAGTCGTTTGGAAGGCCGAAACTTCTTTGAATAGGTAAATGGGAGCTTGGGGAAGTAGTGTCCCGATTTCACTCATTTATGACATAGGGTATGCTGCAATCATAAAAACATTCTCTCCGAATTTTACTAGACTTCACAGATTGACTAAAATTTTTAATAAAAAGTCTACCATAGCCACTACCATATTCGCTACCTGGGGGCTTGAAAACTTATGTCGACAGTTTTTAGATGCGATGCTCCAAAAACACTTTTTGTAGAAAGTTCTACTCCGATATCTTCTTTGGCACTTGAAAAGTGAAGGAATCAGATGGAATTTACAACTGTAATAAAATAGAAGTAGGAGTGGTTGTAGTGCGATTTCGCCGATTTTCACAAGGCCCCTACAAGACGGAGGTATCCAATTCACTATTACACTTGTAAAATTTCACCTCTAACACCACTACATAATCAAAAATAACTTTTTGTTTTTAAAAGGAAAATTCTGTTTTAAGAGTAGCAACACTCATCATACATAATTTTTGAATGCGAAAGGATGAGACGCACATATATATAATGATGAGATGCACATAATATATCTATCTTCCTACGGTGCGCGACGCCGAGAAGGCTAAGAATGTGCTGTGTCGTTTGGAGCACACCACCTTGCGAAAGGTAGCCACCAACACTGCTATTTATATGCAGAGGACTGTCATCTCGGAGGATCAACAATTCGTAAATGTCTACTATGAGATGAACGATTTTAATACAACACGCATCTCGCCATCGTTGCTGCGTATCGAATTGAAATATTCCAAGTATTGGGCATAGAGGCTGTGCGTAAATCGGTTGAGATGGAAATGATTGCTGTGCTGCAGTTTTACGGCTTTTACGTGAACTATCGTAATTTGGCCCTATTGTGTGATGTATTGACAGCTTACTGAATACAAGTAAGTAAATTATATACTTTTCTAGGTGTTATATATACGAGTATATAGAAAAATTACGTTCATGTTTTGTCCGGGGTTATCTCCTAAGCTACTGAACTGATTTTAGTACAATTTAGCACACTGTGTCCAAGTTGGCATACCATAAATGGTAATTTTAAAAATTTAAAACAATTCATTAAAATATATTTATACCCATTTCTTAACATAAGCATGTTTTCTAAATTAAAAGAAAATATTAAATTATAGCTGAACCGATTTCTCTAATTATTGTTTTAGGATATTGTTTGAAGTACGAGGATGATTCATACGCAAATTTAAAAAATTGTATAAAAAAGCTTAAAACCTACACTTTTCTATACTCCGATACAAACGCTTCGAAATCTTATATCTACATATATACATATGTATATAAAAAAGTATCGTGTTATTTACACTACGCAAGAACGCCTGAACCAATTTGGCTGAAAATTGGTGAGGAGGTAGCTTAGAACCGCAGGGTACAGACATAGGATACCTTCTATTTCTCCATGTTAAAAGTCAACACAATTCATAAATACAAAAATTATATTTCAAATCATAAGCATGTGCTCAAACTTCATGTAAGATTCATTTGAATATTTTATTACTTAAAAAAAAAAGAAAACAAAAAAAACAAGTAAGGAAGGGCTAAGTTCGGATGTAACCGAACATTTTATACTCTCGCAAAGTTAAATGGTATATTCGTTTGAGACTTCTTTATATATTTTAATAATTAGAAGTAGGAACTGTTGCCTTAGTTATTTACTTTTCACTCAAGGTGAAAATAATTAGAGCAATTTGTAAACTAAATTTACTCAAATTATGAGAAATCGTTCTTGTGCTTTTTGTATACACTTATAATTGATTTTATGAATGCATTACAACTGTATTGAGAAGTATGAAAAGAAATCGTTTTTGGACAATGAATAACATTTTATATTTATTATATCGATATTATTATACATGTTTAGCTTAAAAATAATAAATATTAACAACTTTAAAAATGATGTAATATTATTATATTAATTTGTATAGGTATAATATTTACAATATTAAACATAAATTTTTGTAGAGATTCTTATACATATATCCAAATTATATTTCTTTTTTCCTTATACTATTTAATTTCTATCATATATTTATACAATAATGTCATATATAATTATATATATAATTTAAATTTTCTTAATTAGATTATTTACATATTTTTCTTAAAATTGTCTTAAAAACTACTGTCAAAATTCCTATACTATTCCAATTCGATTATATTTGGAAAAAAAAATGAAGAACTATTGCACTAAGTCTGAAAACTTTAGTTCGAAATAGAGACACAAATACTGTCATGATAGCTGTGTACTGTCTCAAAAGTAATTGCATTTACACGGTAAGGATCCATGTTTGAAATTTCTGCACCAAGTAGGGAACTAACGTTTTTTTCTTGGAGTAGATTTCTTATTGCAGTCCCTGTAGACATTAAACAAATGTTAAATTCTCCAACAATTAGCACATTTTGATTGCCTAACTCAGAAGTAAGGACTTCCTGAAGTTCTACAATTAATTGTTTGACAGAGAAAGCTGAATTTCTATATAGAACCAGAATATTTATATTGAAACATTTAAACAAAACAGCTTCTAAAACTTTGCGGCCTGAATACATTTTCTTTACAGCCTTTGATTTTATAGAGCAAGCCCAGTTTATTTCTGTTGGTTGTTTCCGTGCTATCTATCCTCAGCTCGTTAATTGGAGTAAATCCTGGTATATCAAAACTTTCGCAAGGATAACTCCAAGTTTCTACAAAACATAAAATTTCTGAAGATAGCATCAAACAGTCGCTTTTTATATCATTAATGTGAGCGTGAAGGCTCTGAACATTATGGAAAAAAATTTGATGTCAATAAATACGGGATCCGATTCAGAAAATTTGTTAGGAGAAATAAAATTTCCTATGATGAATAGACCTTCTGCAGAAGTAGCTCGACTACAAGCGACATATATTGAAGCTCTAGGCATTCTGGGTCGAGTATGAACTACAACTTTATTATAAGTGGCACCCTGACTTTTATGAATAGTTATTCCCTCAGCCGGAACAACTGGAAACTGATTTCTTTCAATTGAAATTTGTTTATTTCTTTTATATTGAAAAGATTTTAGAACTTTTTTAATTGGTGTCCAAGAACTTTCTAGAGGATGAGGCTTTTTTGATCGTGTTATCAAACCAACAGCAGGTTCCAACAATTTAATCCACAGAATTGTTGGAAAAGAACAATGGAAATCAATTTGCATAAGTTGTCCAGCTGCCCCATTAACCAAGCCATCACACGTGTTTATGTTTACTGTAATCATATATTTGGCGGAGGTTTTTAGTGTCAATTCATAGGGCAGTCCCTGCGTTTCAGAAGTTTTGAAAAGTTTAACTCTTTCCAAAATATTATCATTTTTATTTATACCAATTCCTTTAACTGAGTCTTTTGCAGTTGAAAGGAAAGCTTCTGTTGGGATTCGACTGAGCTTAAGGGCATTGAAATTATTTGTCTCTTCATTGGACCAAAATAAATGTATGGCATCATCGGGAACTTCTTCGAAATTAACTACTCGGATTTCAATGAGTGATATGTCCTCATTTGTCATAGTACCAGATGCCATATGATTTAATGCAATTGCAAAGGCCTGATCCTCCCGTTGTCTCATTATCTCTGTTAATTCAAAGTATTTAAATAACTCCCACAAAGGGGAACCAACTAAAGTGCTGTATGCATCATTGGGATTAGGAGAGAATATCCACCTATCTCCAACAGGTGAGAGTTGCTTCAAATCACTAAACACTATGATCGGTATACCACCGAAGGGGCTGTCTGTTTTGAAAATTTGTTTTAATCTCGCTTCAACAGAGCTTAACATACGACCACCTACCATCAATATTTCATCATTTATGATTAATTTTAAATCGATAAGTCTGGAATACAATGAATTAACTCTGTCATTGCTATGTGGCCTCAACTCTCTATTAAACTGATTAACAGGTAAAGAGAATATTGAATGATGGGTCATTCCACCTATTCCGAATGCTGCTTTACCCGTAGGTGCGCAAAGAAGAACTTTTAAGGAACTTGGATTGGATCCAGGTGTAGAATTGTAACGATGGTTAAGAGCTTGATATATTGCAGATATCAAACAACTCTTTCCTACACCTGCACCGCCGCCAATGAACTCATAAAATGGGAGATTTGTTTTTAGATGGTGCATCAAATGTGTCAAATAGGTTCTTTGCTTGGTATTTAGACTTTGAACTAAAGAAAATAATTCCTCAACTGGAATTAAAGGGGGTAGTTTAATAAGTCTAATATTGCAATCAGATTCAGTGCCATTATCTGTTGAACCTTCGCCATGCAAGTCCAGCAAATTTATATTTGGGTTTATTTCTGGAAGTGCCAACACTCTGAACTCATTTTCCACTATAGGTAGTTCATTTTGAGCACCTTCGTCTAAGTCTATTTCATTATAAAAACTTTCTAGAACATTTTCAAGTTCTCTTTGCTCAAAAACATCATATTTTCTTTGATTTTCCTCTATTATAATACGATGTGTTATGCAAGTCTGCTCATTATCGTTTTCAATGAGATCTTGCAAAAATCAAAATCAGCTAAACAAAGAGTTTCTAACTGATCGGATCTTTGAACATAACGGTCTAAAATACCGGCTACGAATATTTCAGTCGAACCTGAAGGAAGGTTCCGAAGTTCTGGTCTAGGTTTTACCATTCGAACACGTTCCTCAGGTCGAGAGGTATTTATAAATATTACTGCATTACTTTCTTTCGAAAGATAGAGCCCAATGCAGCAATATACTGCTTCTTGTGCACATATTTCTGTGCCGGGTATAAATTTGTGACCTATATGTTTAAGTTTTTGCTTAATAGTATAATTTCCAGCATTTACCTCTGATATAGCTTCATTTAAGAGCCTAGAAATTCCCCTGTTAGACTTGTTAATATAATTAATTATATATGAACAGCAAGCATATGCATCCAGTATATATTGGATATCCATATTTGCTCTATGGAGTTCCCAAATCAGAGGATTATAAGCGTTTATAAAACGATCCTGTAATTTTCTTTTTAGAAAAATTTTGGGTTTTGCTAAACTTGACCTAAGGGCTAACAGATAGTCATCAAAAGACATATTTATTCTACTATCAGACAGGAAGTGTTCAAAATCGTTTAAATTAGAAATGTCTTCTATAGTCGTATTTGAATTTAAAAAGTTTTGAATTTTGAAAAAGTTTTCCTTATGTCTTTCTGAATTTTGACTTGTTTCTGTAAGAGGTAACAGTATTTGCGTTGAAGGCATTGGTGTATATGGTATACCAAAACGACAAAACTGTTGTCCTCTTATTTCCCTAGTACAAGACCGACTGTGGTTATGCTTTTCATAACCCAAATAATTTTCTAAGTGGCTGATCGAACCATCGGTAGAAATATAATTGTCAATAAAACATTATTAAGCCAATACATGCCATGTACATGCGGGGAACCTCTCTGTTGAAACTCCACTCTCCAGTAGAAATTTGGAACAAAATGCTCTCCAAAAATGCCGGCGTTATCTTTAAAAAGCTTAAGAATTTGTCGATAGCGGTAGTCAAAATATCTAGCACAAGTAACCGCGGCTGACCAAATTAAGCGATATCTATCTTGGGTTGTTAAACTGTTGGCTTCCTCTTCCGAAATATCTTTGGAATCAACAGTTTTAGAGAGGATGACCAAAAGCTCAACCCACTGAGATTCTGCAGCCGATAAAGTGATAAAGAAGGTTAGAAGTCCAAATTGGCGAATCATAGCGATTGCCTTTTTCTTCTCAGCTTCCCAGTGCGCAGGTGTATTATCTTGAATTATGTCAATTGGTCTTTGTCCTTCACCTGGCGCTATAACTAAACGGTTATAGTCTAAGTTTTCTACAGGAATATTGTCCAAAAGAGTTTCTTGACCGCCTGGATTTAGCTCTGAAGGTAAAAGACCAGTGGGAATATTATTACCTGAGGATTATCATGAGAAGTTTGTGCCGCATGAAAAGATTGAACCAATCGGGAATCCTCTGCAGATGCAACAAACGGAACTTCTTCTTGGTCATTAAATTCTGAAATCCAGTTTTCATTAATATGTATATTGTGCTCACGATACAGAGGGGTATTCACTAAGAACTGCAAAGCTTCCATAATTTTTGCGGGGAGTATGGTATCGATCATGTAATCATGATTGTATTCCAAACACCTTCTTAAGTGAATTTGTATAACATGAGCCTCATCAAAGGACCTTGGTAGAGATGTCACAAGAGATTGTTAACAGAAATTGGTATATTAACAACAGCACCTTTGAGCAAACTCTGACCTTGATATCCTAACGGACGGATTGTCATAAAAGACAATCTAGGCATTATGAGACGTTCTTCAATTGGGGTTAAACCTTTCAAACAATCCGGTATTTCAGGAAAGTCTAGACCGTTAGCTAAACATATTTTTGGAACGTTCTTTTTAACAATCGCATTTTTGCAAGTAGCACAATCCACCATCTTCTGAAGGAAATTTTTGCATTAAAAAGTGACCTTGTGCAATAGTTTCGAAATTTAATTTGCGAACTTGGAAATAAATGTTTTTGAAATCTGTTAAATTGCCACTATTATCAGTTTCTATAACATTATTTTCTCTCGTTAATCGGATTCGATGGGACTGCCTTTGATTTCCAATTTGTCTATTGAGTGGGTTATCTCTACGAGGGCGAACTTGACATTGTCTAAAACTTCTCTGATTCAAAATTTCTTCCCTCATACCCCTCCTACTAAGCTGTCGACGTTGTGTTTCTCTATCACGCTCCTCTCTCCTTATTTCAGGATTTCTTCTTGCATGTTCCCTTTGCATTTGATCACGAATGCGCTCTAAATTCCTATACTCAGGATTTCTTGCGCGAAGTTCTCTATGATGCCTAGTGTTCCTACTTTGTTCATCATAACGTACCTCAGGATTTTCTCGACGAGATCTATGACCTCGAGTATTTCTTATTTGCTCTTCAAACCGAATTTGGGGATCTTGCCGCCTTGTTCTATGTTGAACAGTATTTGCAACTTGCTCAACAGATCGAACCTCGGGGTCTTCACGCCGAGACCTATGACCTCGAGTATTTCTTATTAGCTCTTCAGAGCGAATTTGGGGATCTTGCCGCCTTGTTCTATGTTGAACAGTATTTGCAACTTGCTCACCAGATCGAACCTCGGGGTCTTCATGCCGAGACCTATTACGTCGAGTATCTCTTATTTGCTCTTCAGAGCGAATTTGCGGATCTTGTCGCCTTGTTCTATGTTGAACAGTATTTGCAACTTGTTCAATAGATCGAACCTCGGGGTCTTCACGCTGAGACCTATGACCTCGAGTATCTCTTATTTGCTCTTCAGAGCGAATTTGCGGATCTTGCCGCCTTGTTCTATGTTGAACAGTATTTGCGATTTGCTCAACAGATCGAACCTCGGGGTCTTCACGCCGAGACCAATGACCTCGAGTATTTCTTATTAGCTCTTCAGAGCGAATTTGGGGATCTTGCCGCCTTGTTCTATGTTGAACAGTATTTGCAACTTGCTCAACAGATCGAACCTCGGAGTCTTCACGCCGAGACCTATGACCTCGAGTATCACTTATTTGCTCTTCAGAGCGAATTTGCGGATCTTGCCGCCTTGTTCTATGTTGAACAGTATTTGGAATTTGCTCAACAGATCGAACCTCGCGGTCTTCACGCCGTGATCCATGACCTCGAGTATTTCTTATTTGCTCTTCAGAGCGAATTTGGGGATCTTGCCGCCTTGTTCTATGTTGAACAGTATTTGCAACTTGCTCAACAGATCGAACCTCGGGGTCCTCACGCCGAGACCTATGACGTCGAGTATCTCCTATTTGCTCTTCAGAGCGAATTTGCGGATCTTGCCGCCTTGTTCTATGTTGAACAGTATTTAAATTTTGTTCAAAAGACCGTACCTCGAGATTTTTCCGCCTGGTTCTATGTTGATTTGTATTGATAATTTTTTCGGACAGACGTACATCGGAATCTAATCTACGATTAGCGTGACTTACAGTATTTTGTGACTGCTCACTATCTCTATATAAAGAGTTTGCACGAAGAACTCTCATACGTCTTCTATTCGGAAGACAACTTAGTAATATAGATTTTCTACTTAATCTAGGCATAATTAATTAATATTAAAATGGATTAATATATAAAACACTTATAGACAATACTTATATAATTCAGTCCGTCTGGGTGTTAAAAGTTGGATCCTAGGTGCTGCTCTCTTTCACTGTAAATCCTTGTAAGTCCTTGCTATGATTCTTTTCCTGTTCCGTGTATAGGTACTATGGTATACTGGTGCACATATATATATGAGTTTGCTCGCTACTGTATATAATACGGTTTTTCTCGTCACTGTATATAATAATACTTTAAACACTATATAACTAATACACTAAAATTAGTTTGAATAAAGCACTTTGCTGGTAAAGACATCTAGTGAAACTGAAACTATAAACACAGTGTACTGATATTTATTATACTCTTGCAACATGTTGGTACAGCTTACGTACTTTTGTATACCTATATATTGCTTAGCTATTCACTAACATAATAATGCATAATATTTAGTTATATTTATAGTTTAGAAATTAGTAGTTTATTTCATTGTATTGAAATTAAGTTCTCAGAAAACCCCTCCGTAAATTACTTTTGTTAAACGCTTTTTAAAACAGGGGGATCTATGGTACCTATTTTGAAGGGTCTACCCATGAAGGCTAAATTAACAATAACTTACATATAATTAAGTATGGTATACACATATGTAGAGCAGGTATGTAGATTTTCTTCTTTCTGTCTTAATATCTAAAAATTTCATAAGCTGCCAACGGCGCTAGGTAAAAATGTAATTTTCTTGAGTTTACAGTTCACCCAATGACCTTTATATTAAAATGTGTCGCAAAACTGAAATAATAGACAGTAGCATGTAAACCGATGGGGTCGCAGTTTATCTATAACCACATAAAAAGGGTCTTTAGCCCATTTGATACCACATTACTAATATTTATTTCATGCAATTTTTTCTAGAAAGATTTTTTTGCTCTATACAAAGTCCAGCACTCTAAGAAACTTTTTTAGCATTGTTGTCTGGTATATTTTATAATAAGTTCAACATGATGGCTGAGAAAATATATCTAACCACTGATTATCACCAAATATTAGAAGAAATATATGTATATAGAAATCTATATCTATCACTTTAGGTGATGCAAACAACTCTTTGGTGAACAAAACTATACTCTGTTGCAACATGTTGCGAAAGTATAAAAATGTTGCGAAAGAATTCAACATTCATTACTCGACTATTATTTGGTATCTTATTAACTTGTGTTATTGATCATAGATTTATTTTGTGTCAATACTATTTTTTTCTCCGAAATGTTAACTTTTATAAAAAGAAGCTATTTAACTCAAACATGGTATATGTGATATGAACTGAACGAAAGGGGTTAGATTTAATATGTGGGGCATATGAGGTTGCTGTTGTACCAGAGGAGCGGAAATCAGTATATTAGGGTTATAAGGTTTAACAAAGTCTAGACCAATTTCATTCATATGCAGCGATATACATTATTTTTAAGAAAAACTGTCCATTTAATTTCATTAAATTATCAAATTGACGAAGAAAATTATACCATAAGTGGTACATGTGAGCTGGGAAAATCAAAGACCAGAAAATTCCTCCAAACCGTATATTAAAAAATGTTGAATTAAACATCCATTATTAAATGATATCGTGATTAAATTACAATCAAATTTGGTATATTCTTGACTTATATTAAAGGCCATAAACTTAGTCTCAGTTTTATTGCTTGAAGTGAGATATACATAAGTATGAATGTGATATTAACTCCACCAAAGTGGCATAATTTTATATTATAAGCTTAGGTGGCAAACGTCAACCAGAGAATCGGAATTCATTATATGAAGGTGTGACGTTTAGACTTCGTATATACTTATTTCATTCTAATTCAACGTCAAACCACATAATTTTTAAGAAATCTTTTCCACTTAATTTCGTTAAAATATCACGTTGATCAACCGGAACGGTGTAAAGTCAGGTGGAAAGACGGAAATCGTATATATATTGGGGATAGAGAAATATATTAATTTTGACATTACTCAGCTATACTCGAGAACATATTTTGAAGCAATTTTATATATAAAAAAATATTAATACTCACTGACCGACATATTCGGCATAAAACTGGTTAGAATAACGAAAAGCATTATAAGTAGTATATGGAATTTGAGGGTAGTATTAACCCGATTTTATTAACTTTTTCCAATACCACATACTACTAACATGCCACAGACTAATAAAATGCTCCCACTGTTTCATTAAGGTACCTCACATACCATCACCAATCAAATGGAGTAAAGTCAGACGAATGTTCGAAAATCCTGAAATTAGTTACATGGCGGCTAAGGAAAATTTTCACCCGATTTGATCTTGTTATGAGTAAAACACGCTCTCTCATTTTCATTGAGATAACTCACATATGCGGTATAAAGTCACGCGGAAGTTCAAAAATATTTATACTAGATATATGAGGGCTACAAGAACTATTAATCCGATTCAACCCATTTTTGAAACAAAGACATACTATTATCGATAGTTTCATTTATTTATTCTATTATATGAATTTCAATTATATATCTTAGACAACGGCCGATATTTACGGTAAAAAGTCAACTATAGGTACAGGGGTCCACATATTCAGTACCTAGGGGCTTAAACAGTTTTGGTTCGATTTAGAGAATTTTTGGTCACAAGGTGGCATACTTTAAACGTATTATTCACGCAAAGTTTTACGCCGATATAATCATTGTTGCTTGATTTGCATAGTGGAAAGTGAAAGAATCAAGGGGAATTTAAAATGGTGGCATATGGAAAATAGGCGTGGTTGTAATCCGATTTCGCCCATTTTCGCACCAAAACATAGAAATATAAAAAGAATGTTATGTACAAAATTTGGTTGAAATCGGTTAAAAAGATCCAAAGATATGGGTTTTCACCTAAAAGTGGGCGGTGTCACGCCCACTGCCTAATTTTGAACGCGGTTCCTATAAAGTCATCTCATACCATCCCTGAGATAAAATTTAATGTCTCTGGCGTGTTTAGTGCTTGATTTATCGCGTTTTTAGTACCGTACATGGGGAGTGGGCGGGGTTGTCACCCGATTTCACAGTTCACACCGTAGGTAGAGGTGCTAAAAACATTTGTTCCCAGTGAATTTTGTTATTATAGCTTCAGTGGTATAGGAGATATGCACATTAAACTTATTAGGGGCGGGACCACGCCCATTTTAACTGCAGATGCCCCTCCCTAATGTGATTCTGTGTACCAAATAACAGTCTTGTATCTTATTGCGGAGCTTAGTTATGGCAAATTATTTGCTTTTGATTAATGGCATTTTGTGGGCGTGGCAGTGGTCCGATTACGCCCATCTGCAATATCAACCGTCTTACTGTACCAAGAAACATGTGTACCAAGTTTCATAAAGAATCCTGGCTTCACTCCCTACACTAACACGACAATCGATAAAGTTGAAAAGGTGCAGCGTAAATTCTGTCGCTGACCTCTGCTTTTTCTACAAATTAGTCAATAACATCACTGATGCTCATGAGATCCTAACGAAATAGATTACTAAAAACATCGAAATCCAAGAAAAATTATGTTATCCATGGTCCTTAGAATAGACTGGCTAAATTAGTAAATTCACTTCAAGGTGAAATTGATTTCTATGGAGGAACATACGCTGCTTTTACCGAAAACACCAAGAGACATCTGCTCGTCTGAATTACATCTAAATCAAGTCTGAATTACATATTAACTTACAATTATTTGAATATTTTCCAGATATTACACTAATATACCCTAGCTACTTTTGTATAATACTTGAATTCTTTATTATATCTATGTATATTGCCGATTGGCGTTTAAATAAATAAATAAAGATATCTCAATTTTTACTCAAGTTACAGCTTGCACGGACGGACGGACAGACAGTCACCCGGATTTTAACTCGTCTCTTCATGCTGATCATTTATATACTTATACATAACCCTATATCTAACTCGATTAGTTTTAGGTGATACAAACAACCGTTAGGTGAACAAAACTATTATAATCTGTAGCAACATGTTGCGTGAGTATAAAAAGGAAAAGAGAAACACTATCAATAACTACTGCAGGAGTACAGTAAGTTCTAGCATAAAACAATAGCGGAACAGCTGGAGTCTTGATAAAAAATTCAATTATAATTTGAGATGAGTGCATAATGGCTCACAAATATTCTCGAATAATGCTATTTTTAAAAGGCAACAATGAAGTTTTTGGTGGCGCTGTCTTACCACTGTCTGGAGATTGCCGACAGCGCGGTCACTTTCGCTTTTCTTAAGCCAATGAGATTATCTTATGTTTAAGCAATCGCTCTTATGGTGAAGTGTTAAAATACTTCGATAGACCATAAATATGCGCGCACAATTGCAAATTGACTCAACAGCACAAAATTATTGAATATTATACTGCAAATATTGTTAGCAACTGACAACTTCGAAAATTACTCATTGGTTTCAAACTTGAATATACAATAAATAAAATAAAAAATCAACAAATTTGATGTTTTGTTTCTTTGTGCTTAATAACACATCGAAGTGAATTATTGTAGTATCAATCATTTTCAAATTTGAAAGTGATCCGCGGTGCTATTCTTACACCGGAAATAACGTTTTTGTTTTTATTCATAGATACATACAATTTTGCTGTATTGAATAATTTATAATTAATGTCTACCATAGCAATGGCAACGCGTGGACGGGGCCCTCTAGTAATAATATATAATTATGAATAATTTAATCATAACGGGCCAATATTGTATATTTCTATGTTGAAATTGAAAGTTTAAGACTTTTTCATCTTACCCTAAAATCTTTTGTTTGGTTAGAAAATATCATCAGCTGAAGTTTTACATTTTGCTTGGTTACCTTAACATAGGTAACTCATGTTAATCATTTGTTTGGTTACCAAACAAATGTTGAGGAAACCAAACAAAAGATTCTATGTCAAAACTTCAGTACAAGTTTAGACGTTTCTTAACATGTAGGCAAGGTAACGACCGTAGATAACATATCTACCATATGTTAAGTAGCATGTTAAATATTGTAGTCCTCAACTTTTTATAAAAATTGTGTACAAACTTGCATTTATTTTTAAAAAATATAGATAATTACCAAATACAAAAGAAAAATAATTTATAATTAATTTTTATTCAGTTTAGATATTTGCAAATTTCGATGGAAAGTTTTCAAGCTGCATTTCAATATCACCATTTTAGTTCTTAAATTATACAATTTAAGTTTCTTATTAGCCTTAAATACTAATTAACAAAAATTTGTAAGAATAGTTGTAAGAAGGAAAATTTAGTTTATAATGTACAGCAGACTTTGCCTTTGGTCTTGGTCTAAACCTCATATCGCTAGTATAATGAATTCCAAGCTTTGGTTGATGTTTTTCACTTCAATTCAATATATTAAATGGAGTTTAAAATATAGTAATAAGACTAAGTGATTTGTTAATTGCAAGAGTATAAAATGTTCGGGTACACCCAAACTTAGCCCGTCCTTACTTATTTTGAATTAGAAATTTTCTAAAAATGTCAAAATGATGGAAACATAAAATTATGACAGAAGAGCTTAAAGCGTTTGTAGTGTTCAGTGCAATCCATAGTAGTACATTACAGAACACCGCATAATTTCAATGGTTTCTTGAACACATTGTAGTACAGAACTCCATTTTCTTTGGAACAAGCAAGCGGTTGACACACTTATGGTTTCCGTAGCATACAAGAATATATACTACGTGTCTGTCTTTGGCATTATAGACTAATTAAATAAAATAAAAGTTCTGAGCAAAAATTGTTAATACATCGTAAATTATCAAATATGTAAGTATTTTCAGTGCAAGTAAACAAGAAAAATGAGTGCAATAATTGCAAACGAAAAATGTAGTAGCATGTATGTTCTTAAACATTACTTTTACGATATACTTTGTTGTTTTTGAAAAACAAAATTAAATTTTTAAATTAATACCTCCCGAATATGAGGGTGAACGTACTTTTTTACGTTTTTTCTTTTTCGATACATAGCCGTAGTTCTCCAGTGCGCTCCACCCTGGATATAATTCCATATGTAATTTGCGCTCTTGTCGCGCCTTTTCGTAATATTTACTTTGCTCTTCACGGCTAAGTTTGGCACTATTGTTACAGAACTGTGAGAGTATGTTAGTAGTGTTGATGCGCCTTAGATAATAATGCAATAGATCGTTGTAATTATTTTGGTTTTTCATGGTGGTAGATGTGATATATGTGCGGATCCAACCAAAACCAAATTTCGACGAATACATTTATATACAATACACAGAAAATAGAAGCAAAAAACAAATACAAAACAAAAGAATCGTTTAAATTTTATTTCAATTTTCAAATAGTAATTTATTTGCTAGTGGAATTTTGAAAATCAAAATTATTATTGATTGAAACGAAAAAAGCTATATGTTTTCGTCCACACACACAAACATCATTTCCAAGTATAGTTGTATATGTAAATATTTGTCTGAGGGAATGTGCTAGAGTGAGTATACGCATTTATGTTCCCGTTTTTTTCATGCTACTCTCTCTAAATAGGTACATGTACCTAGGCCGTCTGCCTATTCACGCATTTGGATTTTGAATCTTTATTATTTTTATTATTATTGTATTTGGCTGTAGTAGTCGAATATTTTCTATTACAGCATGTACAAATATATGTTAATTCAATTTATTTAGTTGAAAATTCAAAAAATTTTACAGTTTAAAGGTTCTTAAAGAGAGTCCAATAATTATTAAAGAAAAAACAAAGTTGCAAAAAAAAAAGTTTATTTTACTGACTTTCCAACAAAATACTTCGCTCATACTGACCGAAAGCAGAAATATATTAAACATATAAAAGCTCAGTAAACCATGTACCGGCATAGTGACACACATATGGTATTTTATGAGTTTGACACTTATCAGCTGATGCAAAAAAATTAACACAACTAAAAGAAAATTAGTCTAACAAGTTAGGGAGGGCCAAGTTCGGGTGTAGCCGAACATTTGATACTCTTGCAACTTGCAAGCATCGACGCCCGCTAAACTGGCAAAACTTTATGTTAAACAATGTAGCGAAAGGGTTCAACTTCATTGTTCGACGAAATTGTCAATGGATAACAATCGAATTTGATATTATATTAACTTCTTTTGAAAATCATAGACTCACTTAGTTTTATTACTAATCATTCTCAAAGGAGATATATATAATATTATATAAACTCAACTAAAGAAGCTAAATTTAATGTAATGAGTTTATGTGGAAAACGTCAACCAAATAATCGGAATTCATTATATTAAGGATTTGAGGTTTAGAACAAAACCAATTTATATTTATAACATTAATTTTTTATCTAAGAAAGCGACTTTCCACATAATAAAAATTTGTCCATTTAATTTTTATTAAAATATCACACATTTTGACCAACCTAAACGGTTTAAGGCCATGTGGAAAGCCGGACGACATTATATAGGATATATATTTATAAAGCGCAGAGAAATGCAAGGCTGATGGCATTAATTTTTGACATTGATCAGGTATACATGAGAATTCATTCTCAAGCAATTTTATGAATATATAAATATAAACATGTATTTATATGTAGTAAAGTCTGGGTTCTTCAAAATCCTGAATATGAGTTATAAGGGGCTGAAAAAAGTTTTCGCTCGATTTTTATCCATGTTAGGCACAAAGATACAAAAAAAAGCTCTCTCAATTTTATTAAAATAACTCCCACATTGGTCAATATACGTGGTACAAAGTAAACTGGAAGTTCAAAAATCTTTATATTAAGTATATGGAGGCTAAGGGAAGTATTGACCCGATTCAATCCAGTTCTTACCAAAGGGTATAATATTATCAAAGGAGTATTTTCCCCAAACTTCAATAATATATCTCACAGATTGACCGATAGTTTCGGCAAAAAGTCAGTCATACACACTGGGGCCCACATATTCGGTATGTGGGGGCTTGAACAGTTATCGTGCGATTTTGACGAGTTTAATACCTGAGATGACATACCTTAATAACACTATTTGTGCAAAGCTTTATCCGAATATATCCATTAATGTTTGATTTGTGTGCTAAAAAACAAAGGAATCAGATGGGACTTAAAATTATGTTATATGGGAAGTGGGCCAATTTCGATTAGTAGTTTGTTTTTGACAACAAAAAAAGTTAGTCACGTTTTTGTGTGCTCTTCGATTTTGACTTTAGAAAGAAATGCATCACTTATTATGTATAAAATTTTGCGTTAAAAATGGAATAAAATGCTCCAAGGTACTTGAAATGTTGACTGTGGCATTCGGTTAGTCCACTTTGTCTCAAAAAAGGGTTTATAAGTGGGACAAACATTTTACAGAAGGCGAGAAGGTGTTGAAATAGTGAAAAAAATTGTGCTTGAAAATCGTCTAATCACTACTAGGGAAGTTGCAGAGGATGTTGGCATATCAAATGGCTCATGCCATTTAATTTTCTCGAATGTTTTGAGCATGAAACGTGTGGCAGCGAAGTTTGAACCGAAATTACTAAATTTTGAGCAAAATCAATGTCGCCTTAGTATCGCTCAGGAGTTGTTGAATGACATCCGTATCATGCAGCGACCACCGATTCACCAGATTTGACTCCCTGTGGCTTTTTCTTATTACCAAAACTGAAGGAACTAATAAAAGAAAAGCGTTTTGCCACAATTGATGAGGTTAAGTCAAAATAGAAAAAGCTGTTTGCCATACCGAAAAGCGCATTTCAGAAGTATTTCGCGGATTGAAAAAAGCACAAGTGTTCTATATCCGAGGGGGGAAAACACAAAATAGATATTGATGAATAAATAAGTACATTTCAAAAAAATTCAAAATTCACCTTTTCTTTTGTACCTCGTATGTATGTAAATAGGTGAAAACAAATCTAAAATAATTACTAAAAATGTGTAAATATATAAAGCAAAAATAGAACTATAATGTATAAACATGAATATTAAAAATATAAAAAACAATAAATATCAATAAAATAAGAGTTTCAATTGCTTTATTTATAAGGATAAAAGTAACCGATACATTAGGCAGTGGTAACCAATATATAACCAAACAAATAACCCATAGAAAGTGACGAGGTAACCGATGCATCAGTTTTCTGTAACTAATGGCTAACCAAATAAATAACCTATGCTTCAGTTTTTTGTGACTTATAGGTAACCATAACAATAACCAAACAAACTATTTTCAGTAACAGATGGCTAACCAAACAAACACCCTAGAAAAGGACGCTGTTAACCAAAGAGTAACAGATAGTTCTCCAAAATAGTTGGCAAATTAGAGCAGTAAAATATATATAGCATTTACGCTAAGGAATGAAAGAGAGCGAGTAAGATATTCGCACCGAAGTGTATTGAAAGAGTGGAAATAGTTACTTTTTTCCCGAAGCTAGAACAAAAGCGGATAACAAATGCATTAATTACTGATAACCTATCGGTAACCAGTTAGTTAACTTTTACCCGTCTTGGAGCGGTAAATAGTTATGTGTAGATAATATCGTAACCCAAATTGAGTTAGTATTCGTTGAGTTCGTGAGATAAAGGGTTTCACCTAAAAGTGAACGATAACCAGGGCTGCAAATAATGCAATAAGAAAAGAATGAAATAAACATTTGAAAATATGAAAAAAAATTTTATTTTGTAATTCCAAATACGAATTAAAAATTTTTTTAAATGTTTTAATTCCACATATCGGATTGAAAAAAAAATTTAATTCCGCATACCCGATTAAAATATAAAAACTAAATTTTAATTCCATAAACCGAATTTTTGATACGTGCCCTCCAAGTCCACACCACTGGACTATTTTTTGTGGGGTTATTTGAAGTCGCTCGTCTACGCAAAAATGCTCGAGATGATTGACGCCTTAGTTGAGAATCTTCGGCGCGTTATTGCTGACATATGGTCCCAATTTCTGCAGAAAGTGTTCGAAAATTGGGACTCTCGGCTGGAATTTATTTATGACATTGAATTAAATACATATATGAGTTTCTACATCCGAGCTGAGCCCTTCCTTACTTGTCAGATATTTATTGATATATTTCTCGACTGCTTTATAAAAATAAAATTTGTAGAATAGTTGTTTTAAGAGCAGCAATACAACTAAGGCGGAGCTCTAACTGTTTTCGAGAGAAGATGTATATTTAGAATATTTGGCGTGTGTGAACAGAACTCTAAAGAAAAAAAATTTCACTAGTGATATTTTGGTGGCAAGCAAATCTTAATAAAGTTTTTATTTATAATCCAATTTAAAATTTTATATTAAACATTGTATAAAACGAGTTAAACTCATAACACGCTCTTGTAAATGAACATGCTTGAAATTTAAAACTTCAGTAAAATAATATTTCACTATTTTAGTAACTACTAAAATTAAAAACTGTTTTGAAATGAAAAATGCGAAAAAATAATAACGAAAAGAAAGACCTGCACTGGACCAATTCAACAGTATTCGAAGTATGCACTTGCAGTATTCACAGTCACGACTTTTGATCGCACGATATTTGTATTTAAATATCTATGTGATAATATGTAAACTATAAAAAGCTAGATTGTCATATCGAAACTCAATATATCACATTAAGTTAATTTAAATGTATTTCAACCATAACCATCCCCCCAAGGTTACATCTCAGTAGATGAAAATACCCTGTAGACGTGAATGGAGAAGGGGTTTAATAGTGAGTTAGTTAAGAGTCGTTATGAAACCACAGGGATTAAAATCCCTCACTCTATTGTCTCCTCTCTGAATCATAGCGTGCTTCTGATGAAGGTCATCTGTACAAAAAGTTTATCTGTGCAACCTCCGAAATATCGTCAAGAAACCCTCGACCGATGCTTGCGATTCTTTTCCTACACAGAGCTTTACGTTTGCATAAAAGATAGTTTATAGTCTCCTTTTCTTCTACCGCCTGATAGCTTCTATACAAACTCCTACTAAAGTTCTTATGTTATTCCTTTTGAATTTTAATAGTTGCCATGTGCGGAGACTCTACTACATTTATATCATGTTATTGATTAAATACAGGGTGACCCACGAATCGTGCTACAAAAACAAACCGAAATAACTGATTTTTAATCAATGCAGTACATTTATTTTTTTTGTTGTATGGCAAATTTTATTTTATTTTATGTAACTAATTATTTTTAAAAATTATGGACCGTAAATTACCTCCATGTTCAGCCACGCATATGCAACACTTAATTAGAAAGTTATTCATTGCGGCCTGAAGGGTTAAAGTCGGGATTGCCTCAATTATCGATTTAATGGACTGATTCAATTCAGTTAGATTTCTGAGTTTTGTTTTGTACACCTCTTGCTTGGCATAACCCCATAAAAAAAATCTGGAGTAGTCAGGTCAGTTGACCTTGGCGGCCAGCGGAAAGTTTAGTTTATTGAAATAAATTTTTTTTTAAATCGGCAATAATCGGTCTGGCTATGTGCGCAACTTCTCCATCTTGCTGGAAACACACGCTATTGAAAGTGATAAAAACCCTTTAACATCTCTAAATAACGGTGTCTATTGACAGTTACTGTCACACCGTTTTCTTCAAAGAAGTATGGTCCGACAATACACCTTGATAAAACTGGGCACCACATAGTGACTCGTTCTGGGTGAAGTTCCGTCTCGTGAATTTTTTCTGACTGATCAGACATAAAAAGGCAATTTATCAAATTATTTCAATCAATTGTTGGCAAAATTCCTGGGAATAGTCAAATTTAGAGTGTTTAACCGGCTTGTTATTTGAACTTTGTACGGAAACAGGTTTAGGTCAACAAAATTATCCGTTGTAATGACCGTCAGCTAACTCCAAGTTGCGAGTCGAAACTCTTGGATTTGCCTGAATTGACGATACAACAGCCGCGATTGTTTCTTGAACACGAACATGCGGATCTCGATGGTACGGTCTTCTTGCGATACTTCCAGATTCGGCAAACATGTTATAATGGTCTATCTACTCGAGGTGTGCCGCCAAAATCCCGTCTGTATTCCATTTGGACGGAAATGACAGACTACAAAGCATGGTACCGCTGCACTATCCAAACCCTCATTTCAGTATTCCAGGTATTCATATTTAAAATACTTAAATAATAACCTGCCAAATAAAAAAAAAAAGTAAGTCAATTACTCACACAAAAAAAGGTATTTCGCTTTGTTTTTTGTAGCACGATTCTAATTATAGGGAGTGTCTGTTCTGGCTAGTTCATCTGCTATACAGTTACCACGAATATCACTACCGCCTGAAACCCATTGCAAGTTTATCGTAAAATAGGATGTCAGATCCACTAAGAGATCAAGGAATTTCTTCACTATCTTTGACGAAACCCTAAGAGTGTTTTTAAAGCCGCTTGGCTTCCTTGCTGTGAGCATACTCCTTGTCAGAACAACAAGACTTTCCTTAATTGCTGTAATCTCCGCTAAGAAGACACTGCAGTGGTCTGGTAAACGGAATTTGATTTTGGTATCCAATCCGACTATCTATTTTGGACCCATCCATTTAGATGCTTATCCCTGCGTCCCTGTTTGCCTCGCCCCTTTCTCACTCTTCTTTGGAAGAGAAGGCAATATTTGGGTCCGAATTGAGTTTTAATTATATAGGATTTCGAAAATGCGTGGTAATAGGTAGAAGCGGGAACTTACTGAGTGTCTATTTTACTGACTTTCCAACAAAATATTTCGCTCATACTGACCGAAAGCAGAAATAAGTATATTAAACACATTTGGTTTCCGTACTATAATGTGTACTACCATAAAAGCTCAGTAAACCATGTACCGGCATAGTGACACACATATGGTATTTTATGAGTTTGAGACTCATCAGCTGATGCCAAAAAATTAAAATCAACTAAAAGAAAATTAGTCTAACAAGTAAGGGAGGGCCAAGTTCGGGTGTAGCCGAACATTTTATACTCTTGCAACTTGCAAGGATCAACGCCTGCTAAATGCCTTTAGGTGTAGGCAAAATGTTAAACAATGTAGCGAAAGGGTTCAACTTCATTGTTCGACGCAATCGTGAATGGATAACAATCGAATTTGATATTATATTAACTTCTTTTGAAAATCATAGACTCACTTAGTTTTATTACTAATCAGCGAAAATTAATTTATTGAGTTAATGTGGAAAACGTCAACCAAATAATCGGAATTCATTATATTGAGGATTTGAGGTTTAGAACAAAACCAATTTCTATTTATAAATTTAAAATAATTTTTTAAGAAAACGTGTCCGTTTTATTTTAATAAAATATCACACATTTTTACCAACCTAAACGGTTTAAGGCCATGTGGAAAGTCGGACGTCATTATATAGGATATATATAAAGGGCAGAGAAATGCAAGGCTACTGACATTGATCAGGTATATATGAGAATTCATTCTCAAGCAATTTTATGAATACAATTATATAAATATAAACATGTATATGCAGTAAAGTCTGGATGTTTCAAAATCCTGAATATGAGTTATATTAGGGGTTATAAAAAGCTTTCGCCGGATTTTTATCCCGCTTAGGCACAAAGATACACTGTTAGTAGAACAATAAGCTCTCTCAATTTTATTAAAATAACTCCCACATTGGTCAATATACGTGGTACAAAGTCAACTGGAAGTTCAAAAATCTTTATATTAGGTATATGGAGGCTAAGGGAAGTATTGACCCGATTCAATCCAGTTCTTACACGAGTGTTCAATATTATCAAGGAAGCATTTTCCCCAAACTTCAATAATATATCTCACATATTGACCGATAATTTCGGCAAAAAGTCAGTCAAACGCACTGGGGCCCACATATTCAGTATGTGGGGGATTGAACATAATAACACTATTTGTGCAAAGCTTTACTAGTATAAATCCTTTAATACTTGATAGAAAAGGTTAGTCACGTTTTTGTGACTCTTGGATTTTTGACTTTTGAAAGAAATGGATCATTTAATATGTATGTAATGTAATTATGCGTTAAAAATGGAGTAAAGTGCTCCAAGGTACTTGAAATCTTGACTGTGGCATTCGGTTAGTCCACTTTGACTCAAAAAAGTGTTTATAAGTGGTACAAAATTTTACAGAAGGCGAGAAGGTGTTGATGACAACGAGCATCCTGAAGGTGCGACCACGTCAACAAGCTAAGAAACCATCGAAACAGTAAAAAAAAATTGTTCTTGAAAATCGTCTAATCACTACTAGGGAATTTGCAGAGGATGTTGGCATATCAATCGGCTCATACCATTAAATTTTCTCGAATGTTTTGGGCATGAAACGTGTGGCAGCGAAGTTTGGACCGAAATGACTAAATTTTGAGCAAAAGCAATGTCGCCTTAGTATCGCTCAGGGGTTGTTGAATGACATCCGTATCATGCGGCAACCACCGATTCACCAGATTTGGCTCCCTGTGGCTTTTTCCTATTACCAAAACTGAAGGAACTAATGAAAGAAAAGCGTTTTGCCACAATTGATGAGGTTAGGTAAATAGAGAAAGCTGTTGGCCATACCGAAAAGCGCATTTCAGAAGTGCTTGGCGGATTGAAAAAAGCACAAGTGTTCTATATTTGAGGGGGATTACTTTGAAGGAAAAGATAAAATAGATATTGATAAATAAATAAGTACATTTCAAAAAAATTCAAAATTAACCTTTTCTTTTGAACACACCTCGTATGTATGCAAATAGGTGAAAACTAATCTAAAATAATTACTAAAAATTTGTAAATATATAAAGCAAAAATATAACTATAATGTATAAACATGAAAATTAAAAAAAAAAACAATAAATATCATCAAAATAAGAGTTTCAATTGCTTTATTTATAAGGATAAAAGTAACCGATTCATTAGGCAGCGGTAACCAATATATAACCAAACAAATAACCCATAGCAAGTGACGAGGTAGCCGATGCATCAGTTGTAACTAATGGCTAACCAAATAAATAACCTATGCTTCAGTTTTTGTAACTTATAGGTAACCATAACAATAACCAAACAAACTATTTTCAGTAACAGATGGCTAACCAAACAAACACCCTAGAAAAGGACGCTGTTAACCAAAGAGTAACAGATAGTTCTCCAAAATAGTTGGCAAATTAGAGCAGTAAAATATATGTAGCATTTACGCTAAGGAATGAAAGAGAGCGAGTAAGATATTCGCAACGAAGTGTATTGAAAGAGGGAAAATAGTTACTTTTTTCCCGAAGCTAGAACAAAAGCGATAACCTATCGGTAACCAGTTAGTTAACTTTTACCCGTCTTGTAGCGGTAAATAGTTATGTGTAGATAATGTGGTAACCCAAATTGGGTTAATATTCCTTGAGTTCGTAAGATAAAGGGTTTCACCTAAAAGTGAACGATAACCAGGGCTGCAAATAATGCAATAAAAATAATGGAATTAACATTTGAAAATATAAAAAAAAAATTTATTTTGTAATCCCAAATACCGAATTAAAATTTTTTTATATATGTTTTAATTCCACATATCGGATTGAAAAAAAAAATTTTAGTCCACATACCGGATTAATAGATATAAAAACTAAATTTTAATTGCATAAACCGGATTAAAAAATTTTGATACGTGCCCTCCAAGTCCACACCACTGGACTATTTTTTGTGGGGTTATGTGAAGTCGCTCGTCTACGCAAAAATGCTCGAGATGATTGACGCCTTAGTTGAGAATCTTCGGCGCGTTATTGCCGACATATGGCCCCAATTGCTGCAAAGGGTGTTCGAAAATTGGGACTCTCGGCTGGAATTTATTTATGACATTGAATTAAATACATATATGAGTTACTACATCCGAGCTGAGCCCTTCCTTACTTGTTAGATATTAAGTTTTGTTTTGTTCGATTCTTCTCTTTTAAATTTCTAGACTGCTTTATAAAAATAAAATTTGTAGAATAGTTGTTTTAAGAGAACCAATACAACAAAGGCGGAGCTCTAACTTTTTTCGAGAGAAGATTTATATTTAGAATATTTGGCGTGTGTGAACAGAAGTCCAAAGAAAAAATATTTTTACTAGTGATATTTTGGTGGCAAGCAAATCTTATAAAAGTTTTTATTTATAATCCAATTTAAAATTTTATATTAAACATTGTATAAAACGAGTTAAACGCTCTTGTAAATGAACATGCTTGAAATTTAAAACTTCAGTAAAATAATATTTCACTATTTTAGTAACTACTAAAATTAAAAACTGTTTTGAAATGAAAAATGCGAAAAAATAATAACGAAAAGAAAGACCTGCACTGGACCAATTCAACAGTATTCGAAGTATGCACTTGCAGTATTCACAGTCACGACTTTTGATCGCACGATATTTGTATTTAAATATCTATGTGATAATATATAAACTATAAAAAGCTAGATTGTCATATCGAAACTCAATAGATCACATTAAGTTAATTTAAATGTATTTCAACCATAACCATCCCCCCAAGGTTATATCTCAGTAGATGAGAATGCGCTGTAGATGTGAATGGAGAGAGGTTTAATAGTGAGTTAGTTAAGACTCGTTATGAAACCACAGGGATTAAAATCCCTCACTCTATTGTCTCCTCTCTGAATCATAGCGTGCTTCTGATGAAGGTCATCTGTACAAAAAGTTTATCTGTGCAACCTCCGAAATATCGTCAACAAACCCTCGACCGATGCTTGCGATTCTTTTTCTACACAGAGCTTAACGTTCGCATAAAAGATAGTTTATAGTCTCCTTTGTGAGAACTAAATGTCCAGAGGGAATTTAGCCCACACAACACATGAAGACGCACCCTGTTAAATAAAATCAACGCAACGAGTATTGGGCTGCAACGGGAAAATCACGCCACTTTTAGCAACACACGCCATCCTAAAGCAACATGTTGCGACACAACAGTTACATCACGCCACTTCTAGCAACACACGCCATCCTAAGGCAACATGTTGCCACACAACAGTTAAATCACGCCACGCAAGCGACACAGCGAGTATTGGTCTGCAACGGGAAAATCACGCCACTTCTAGCAACACACGCCATCCTAAGCATCATGTTGCGAACGGGCGAGCAAGCAACACACGGCTTGGTGGAAAGCAAGCAGGCCGATCAGCAGTCATTCAGGATCGGACTGCGAAGGCGAGCACAACGCTGGACGGATGATTGAGGACAGGACCGTGAAGGCGAGCACAACGATTGGCGGGCTTTGAGGACAGGACTGCGAAGGCGAGCACAACGGATCTGGACACGGAAGGTAAGTCACCCCGAGACGCGTAGCACACTGGCAGGGTAGTATACGCGATAGTATACCAATTATCCAACGGGAGCGCGGAAAGGTAAGTGACGTTTCGTGCGGTAAGGAGTGAATGTCTCGCAGTGAGTCGATCCTCTGGCAGGCATTTCACTCCTTAACGTGGGAAGGCCGGAAGTCACGCGTGAAGTGGGTAGTGAGTCGATCCTCTGACCTGCTCCACGCTTGGCATCGCGGTCGCTGTCACTGCCCTCCGTAATTCCGCGTGATAGTGACGCGCTAACAAGTTACGAGAACCACTACCCTGTCGGGACGCCAGCAACGGGTGACGCTCCTATAACGCAGTTCCAGAGATCGTGAAGGGAAACTGTCGGAACGCCAGCAACGGGCGGCGCTCCTACAACGCAGTTCCAGAGATCGTGAAGGTAAAACTGTCGGAACGCCAGCAACGGGCGGCGCTCCTAAAACGCAGTTCCAGAGAGTGTAGTAATAATATACAATAAAGTACGTGTGGTAGTGTGCAATTCTAAATAAAGAGCGATTTGTAAAGAGCCCCATAGTTTACAAATTTATTGTAACGAACCCTGGACACGGCGAGTATACCTCAGCAAATCAGAAGAAGCAGGGGCAGAAGAAAAGCTTCGTTACACCTTTTCTTCTACCTCCTGATAGCTTCTACACAAACTACTACTAAAGTTCTTATGTTATTCCTTTTGAATTTTAATAGTTGCCATGTGCGGAGACTCTCCTACATTTATACCATGTTATCGATTAAATACAGGGTATCCCACGAATCGTGCTACAAAAACAAACCGTAATAACTGATTTTTAATCAATGCGGTACATTTATTTTTTTTTATTGTATGGCAAATTTTATTTTATTTTATGTAACTAATTACTTTTAAAAATTATGGACCGTAAATGACTTCCATTTTCAGCCACGCATATGCAACACTTAATTAGAAAATTATTCATTGCGGCCTGAAGGGTTGAAGTCGGGAATGCCTCAATTATCAATGCGGTACATTTATTTTTTTATTGGTTTTCTGGGTTTAATCCAATCCATATACGGGAATTTTGCTTGTTTCCATTTCCGTTTAGATCGAAATGGACCTCATCAGACATAAACAGGCAATTTATCAAGAAAAATTGCTGGGAGTAGTCAAATTTAGAGTGTTTAACCGGCTTGTTATTTGAACTTTGTACGGAAACAGGTTAAGGTCATCATAAATTATTCGTCGTAATGACTGTCTGCTAACTCCAAGTTGCGAGTCGAAACTCTTGGATTTGCCTGAATTGACGATACAACAGCCGCGATTGTTTCTTGAACACGAACATGCGGATCTCGATGGTACGGTCTTCTTGCGATACTTCCAGATTCGGCAAACATGTTATAATGGTCTATCTACTCGAGGTGTGCCGCCAAAATCCCGTCTGTATTCCATTTGGATGGAAATGACAGACTACAAAGCATGGTACCGCTGCACTATCCAAACCCTCATTTCGGTATTCCAGGTATTCATATTTAAAATACTTAAATAATAACCTGCCAAATAAAAAAAAAAGTAAGTCAATTACTCACACAAAAAAAGGTTTTTCGCTTTGTTTTTTGTTGCACGATTCTAATTATAGGGAATGTATGTTCTGGCTAGTTCATCTGCTATACAGTTACCAGGAATATCACTATCGCCTGGAGCCCATTGCAAGTTTATCGTAAAATAGGATATCAGATCCACGTAATTTCTTCATTATCTTTGACGAAACCCATTTAAAGCCGCTTGGCTCTTGTTTTGTAAGCAGACTCTTTGTCAGAACAACAAGGTTTTCCTTAATTGCTGTAATCTCCGCTTGGGAGACACTGCAGTGGTCTGGTAAGCGGAAGGTGATTTTGGTATCTAAGCTGACTATCTAGTTTAGATTCCCATCCGTTTAGATGCCTATCCCTGCGTCCCTGTCCACCTCGACAGTTTCTCATTCTTCTTTAGAAGAGAAGGCAATATTGGAGTCCGAATTGAGTTTCAATTGTATAGGATTTCGAAAATCCGTGGTAATAGGTAGAAGCGGGAACTTACTGAGTATCAAAGAAAGCCCCTTATTACAGGCAATTAATCTAAGGATTTCCTCAGTCTAAGAGCTGACATCGTTGCCAGTTGCTTATAGAACAAGCCTGTTGGAAGTAAATGTAAAATGGCGTTTAGTGCCTGGCTTGTTCTAAGAGCTTCAATGATGCATATACTAGCTGCTTTTGGTATTTTTTCCATACGCCTTACCGCGTATTTCTTTTCCATTACTGGCCACCGGTGGGTGAACGGTCTTTTTAACGTTTTTTTGTATTTCGAAACATAGCCGTAGTGTCCAGTGCGCTCCACCCTAGATATAATTCCATATGTAATTGGCGCTCTTGTCGCGCCTTTTCGTAATATTTACTTTGCTCTTCACGGCTATGCTCATGCCACTATTGTTACAGAATTGTGAGAGTATGTTGGTAGTGTTGATGCGCCTTAGATAATTGGCTAGAGGAGTTACGCCTCCCCCCTCTATACACGCCACTGAGCGCCAACACACCATATCAACACGATCCACAAGAACACACCACCCCTGCAGACATCACACCACGCAGACATCACACCACTCAGACCACCCACACATACACATCCCATCACACCACAACCCAACCCTCAAAAGGGACTAACAGAGGACCAGAGGTCTTCTTTTTCATTAGCGAATCGAACCAGCTAGACGTCCGCAAGTTTCCGCCTGTATATATTAGTAATTTAAAGTGTAAAACGGTGAGTGCGCAAACGAAACACTTATTTATTGGTCCTTCGAGCCATAGTGAGCGGCACTATGGAATGAACAAAAAACCTAGCAAAAAAAAAAAAACGAAAAAAGAAAATAAGAATATATAAAATATAACTTAAGTGAAAAAAAGTGCTGTGAAGTGGCTAAACATTGATATAAAAACGAAAAAAAGGAACAAACACATATAAGTTAATGTGGAAAACGTCAACCAAATAATCGGAATTCATTATATTAAGGATTTGAGGCTTAGAACAAAACCAATTTCTATTTATAAATTTAAAATAATTTTTTAAGAAAACGTGTCCGTTTTATTTTAATAAAATATCACACATTTTTACCAACCTAAACGGTTTAAGGCCATGTGGAAAGTCGGACGTCATTATATAGGATATATATAAAGGGCAGAGAAATGCAAGCTCTCTCAATTTTATTAAAATAACTCCCACATTGGTCAATATACGTGGTACAAAGTCAACTGGAAGTTCAAAAATCTTTATATTAGGTATATGGAGGCTAAGGGAAGTATTGACCCGATTCAATCCAGTTCTTACACGAGTGTTCAATATTATCAAGGAAGCATTTTCCCCAAACTTCAATAATATATCTCACATATTGACCGATAATTTCGGCAAAAAGTCAGTCAAACGCACTGGGGCCCACATATTCAGTATGTGGGGGATTGAACATAATAACACTATTTGTGCAAAGCTTTACTAGTATAAATCCTTTAATACTTGATAGAAAAGGTTAGTCACGTTTTTGTGACTCTTGGATTTTTGACTTTTGAAAGAAATGGATCATTTAATATGTATTAAATTATGCGTTAAAAATGGAGTAAAGTGCTCCAAGGTACTTGAAATCTTGACTGTGGCATTCGGTTAGTCCACTTTGACTCAAAAAAGTGTTTATAAGTGGTACAAAATTTTACAGAAGGCGAGAAGGTGTTGATGACAACGAGCATCCTGAAGGTGCGACCACGTCAACAAGCTAAGAAACCATCGAAACAGTAAAAAAAAAATTGTTCTTGAAAATCGTCTAATCACTACTAGGGAAGTTGCAGAGGATGTTGGCATATCAATCGGCTCATACCATTAAATTTTCTCGAATGTTTTGGGCATGAAACGTGTGGCAGCGAAGTTTGGACCGAAATGACTAAATTTTGAGCAAAAGCAATGTCGCCTTAGTATCGCTCAGGGGTTGTTGAATGACATCCGTATCATGCGGCAACCACCGATTCACCAGATTTGGCTCCCTGTGGCTTTTTCCTATTACCAAAACTGAAGGAACTAATGAAAGAAAAGCGTTTTGCCACAATTGATGAGGTTAGGTCAAAATAGACAAAGCTGTTGGCCATACCGAAAAGCGCATTTCAGAAGTGCTTGGCGGATTGAAAAAAGCACAAGTGTTCTATATTTGAGGGGGATTACTTTGAAGGAAAAGATAAAATAGATATTGATAAATAAATAAGTACATTTCAAAAAAATTCAAAATTAACCTTTTCTTTTGAACACACCTCGTATGTATGCAAATATGTGAAAACTAATCTAAAATAATTACTAAAAATTTGTAAATATATAAAGCAAAAATATAACTATAATGTATAAACATGAAAATTAAAAAAAAAAAACAATAAATATCATCAAAATAAGAGTTTCAATTGCTTTATTTATAAGGATAAAAGTAACCGATTCATTAGGCAGCGGTAACCAATATATAACCAAACAAATAACCCATAGCAAGTGACGAGGTAGCCGATGCATCAGTTGTAACTAATGGCTAACCAAATAAATAACCTATGCTTCAGTTTTTGTAACTTATAGGTAACCATAACAATAACCAAACAAACTATTTTCAGTAACAGATGGCTAACCAAACAAACACCCTAGAAAAGGACGCTGTTAACCAAAGAGTAACAGATAGTTCTCCAAAATAGTTGGCAAATTAGAGCAGTAAAATATATGTAGCATTTACGCTAAGGAATGAAAGAGAGCGAGTAAGATATTCGCAACGAAGTGTATTGAAAGAGGGAAAATAGTTACTTTTTTCCCGAAGCTAGAACAAAAGCGATAACCTATCGGTAACCAGTTAGTTAACTTTTACCCGTCTTGTAGCGGTAAATAGTTATGTGTAGATAATGTGGTAACCCAAATTGGGTTAATATTCCTTGAGTTCGTAAGATAAAGGGTTTCACCTAAAAGTGAACGATAACCAGGGCTGCAAATAATGCAATAAAAATAATGGAATTAACATTTGAAAATATAAAAAAAAAATTTATTTTGTAATCCCAAATACCGAATTAAAATTTTTTTATATATGTTTTAATTCCACATATCGGATTGAAAAAAAAAATTTTAGTCCACATACCGGATTAATAGATATAAAAACTAAATTTTAATTGCATAAACCGGATTAAAAAATTTTGATACGTGCCCTCCAAGTCCACACCACTGGACTATTTTTTGTGGGGTTATGTGAAGTCGCTCGTCTACGCAAAAATGCTCGAGATGATTGACGCCTTAGTTGAGAATCTTCGGCGCGTTATTGCCGACATATGGCCCCAATTGCTGCAAAGGGTGTTCGAAAATTGGGACTCTCGGCTGGAATTTATTTATGACATTGAATTAAATACATATATGAGTTACTACATCCGAGCTGAGCCCTTCCTTACTTGTTAGATATTAAGTTTTGTTTTGTTCGATTCTTCTCTTTTAAATTTCTAGACTGCTTTATAAAAATAAAATTTGTAGAATAGTTGTTTTAAGAGAACCAATACAACAAAGGCGGAGCTCTAACTTTTTTCGAGAGAAGATTTATATTTAGAATATTTGGCGTGTGTGAACAGAAGTCCAAAGAAAAAATATTTTTACTAGTGATATTTTGGTGGCAAGCAAATCTTATAAAAGTTTTTATTTATAATCCAATTTAAAATTTTATATTAAACATTGTATAAAACGAGTTAAACTCATAACACGCTCTTGTAAATGAACATGCTTGAAATTTAAAACTTCAGTAAAATAATATTTCACTATTTTAGTAACTACTAAATTTAAAAACTGTTTTGAAATGAAAAATGCGAAATAACGAAAAGAAAGACCTTCACTGGACCAATTCAACAGTATTCGAAGTATGCACTTGCAGTATTCCCAGTCACGACTTTTGATCGCACGATATTTGTATTTAAATATCTATGTGATAATATATAAACTATAAAAAGCTAGATTGTCATATCGAAACTCAATAGATCACATTAAGTTAATTTAAATGTATTTCAACCATAACCATCCCCCCAAGGTTATATCTCAGTAGATGAGAATGCCCTGTAGATGTGAATGGAGAGAGGTTTAATAGTGAGTTAGTTAAGACTCGTTATGAAACCACAGGGATTAAAATCCCTCACTCTATTGTCTCCTCTCTGAATCATAGCGTGCTTCTGATGAAGGTCATCTGTACAAAAAGTTTATCTGTGCAACCTCCGAAATATCGTCAATAAACCCTCGACCGATGCTTGCGATTCTTTTTCTACACAGAGCTTAACGTTCGCATAAAAGATAGTTTATAGTCTCCTTTTCTTCTACCTCCTGATAGCTTCTACACAAACTACTACTAAAGTTCTTATGTTATTCCTTTTGAATTTTAATAGTTGCCATGTGCGGAGACTCTCCTACATTTATACCATGTTATCGATTAAATACAGGGTAACCCACGAATCGTGCTACAAAAACAAACCGTAATAACTGATTTTTAATCAATGCGGTACATTTATTTTTTTTTATTGTATGGCAAATTTTATTTTATTTTATGTAACTAATTACTTTTAAAAATTATGGACCGTAAATGACTTCCATTTTCAGCCACGCATATGCAACACTTAATTAGAAAATTATTCATTGCGGCCTGAAGGGTTGAAGTCGGGAATGCCTCAATTATCAATGCGGTACATTTATTTTTTTATTGGTTTTCTGGGTTTAATCCAATCCATATACGGGAATTTTGCTTGTTTCCATTTCCGTTTAGATCGAAATGGACCTCATCAGACATAAACAGGCAATTTATCAAGAAAAATTGCTGGGAGTAGTCAAATTTAGAGTGTTTAACCGGCTTGTTATTTGAACTTTGTACGGAAACAGGTTAAGGTCATCATAAATTATTCGTCGTAATGACTGTCTGCTAACTCCAAGTTGCGAGTCGAAACTCTTGGATTTGCCTGAATTGACGATACAACAGCCGCGATTGTTTCTTGAACACGAACATGCGGATCTCGATGGTACGGTCTTCTTGCGATACTTCCAGATTCGGCAAACATGTTATAATGGTCTATCTACTCGAGGTGTGCCGCCAAAATCCCGTCTGTATTCCATTTGGATGGAAATGACAGACTACAAAGCATGGTACCGCTGCACTATCCAAACCCTCATTTCGGTATTCCAGGTATTCATATTTAAAATACTTAAATAATAACCTGCCAAATAAAAAAAAAAGTAAGTCAATTACTCACACAAAAAAAGGTTTTTCGCTTTGTTTTTTGTTGCACGATTCTAATTATAGGGAATGTATGTTCTGGCTAGTTCATCTGCTATACAGTTACCAGGAATATCACTATCGCCTGGAGCCCATTGCAAGTTTATCGTAAAATAGGATATCAGATCCACGTAATTTCTTCATTATCTTTGACGAAACCCATTTAAAGCCGCTTGGCTCTTGTTTTGTAAGCAGACTCTTTGTCAGAACAACAAGGTTTTCCTTAATTGCTGTAATCTCCGCTTGGGAGACACTGCAGTGGTCTGGTAAGCGGAAGGTGATTTTGGTATCTAAGCTGACTATCTAGTTTAGATTCCCATCCGTTTAGATGCCTATCCCTGCGTCCCTGTCCACCTCGACAGTTTCTCATTCTTCTTTAGAAGAGAAGGCAATATTGGAGTCCGAATTGAGTTTCAATTGTATAGGATTTCGAAAATCCGTGGTAATAGGTAGAAGCGGGAACTTACTGAGTATCAAAGAAAGCCCCTTATTACAGGCAATTAATCTAAGGATTTCCTCAGTCTAAGAGCTGACATCGTTGCCAGTTGCTTATAGAACAAGCCTGTTGGAAGTAAATGTAAAATGGCGTTTAGTGCCTGGCTTGTTCTAAGAGCTTCAATGATGCATATACTAGCTGCTTTTGGTATTTTTTCCATACGCCTTACCGCGTATTTCTTTTCCATTACTGGCCACCGGTGGGTGAACGGTCTTTTTAACGTTTTTTTGTACTTCGAAACATAGCCGTAGTGTCCAGTGCGCTCCACCCTAGATATAATTCCATATGTAATTGGCGCTCTTGTCGCGCCTTTTCGTAATATTTACTTTGCTCTTCACGGCTATGCTCATGCCACTATTGTTACAGAATTGTGAGAGTATGTTGGTAGTGTTGATGCGCCTTAGATAATTGGCTAGAGGAGTTACGCCTCCCCCCTCTATACACGCCACTGAGCGCCAACACACCATATCAACACGATCCACAAGAACACACCACCCCTGCAGACATCACACCACGCAGACATCACACCACTCAGACCACCCACACATACACATCCCATCACACCACAACCCAACCCTCAAAAGGGACTAACAGAGGACCAGAGGTCTTCTTTTTCATTAGCGAATCGAACCAGCTAGACGTCCGCAAGTTTCCGCCTGTATATATTAGTAATTTAAAGTGTAAAACGGTGAGTGCGCAAACGAAACACTTATTTATTGGTCCTTCGAGCCATAGTGAGCGGCACTATGGAATGAACAAAAAACCTAGCAAAAAAAAAAAAAACGAAAAAAGAAAATAAGAATATATAAAATATAACTTAAGTGAAAAAAAGTGCTGTGAAGTGGCTAAACATTGATATAAAAACGAAAAAAAGGAACAAACACATATAAGTTAATGTGGAAAACGTCAACCAAATAATCGGAATTCATTATATTAAGGATTTGAGGCTTAGAACAAAACCAATTTCTATTTATAAATTTAAAATAATTTTTTAAGAAAACGTGTCCGTTTTATTTTAATAAAATATCACACATTTTTACCAACCTAAACGGTTTAAGGCCATGTGGAAAGTCGGACGTCATTATATAAGATATATATAAAGGGCAGAGAAATGCAAGCTCTCTCAATTTTATTAAAATAACTCCCACATTGGTCAATATACGTGGTACAAAGTCAACTGGAAGTTCAAAAATCTTTATATTAGGTATATGGAGGCTAAGGGAAGTATTGACCCGATTCAATCCAGTTCTTACACGAGTGTTCAATATTATCAAGGAAGCATTTTCCCCAAACTTCAATAATATATCTCACATATTGACCGATAATTTCGGCAAAAAGTCAGTCAAACGCACTGGGGCCCACATATTCAGTATGTGGGGGATTGAACATAATAACACTATTTGTGCAAAGCTTTACTAGTATAAATCCTTTAATACTTGATAGAAAAGGTTAGTCACGTTTTTGTGACTCTTGGATTTTTGACTTTTGAAAGAAATGGATCATTTAATATGTATTAAATTATGCGTTAAAAATGGAGTAAAGTGCTCCAAGGTACTTGAAATCTTGACTGTGGCATTCGGTTAGTCCACTTTGACTCAAAAAAGTGTTTATAAGTGGTACAAAATTTTACAGAAGGCGAGAAGGTGTTGATGACAACGAGCATCCTGAAGGTACGACCACGTCAACAAGCTAAGAAACCATCGAAACAGTAAAAAAAAAATTGTTCTTGAAAATCGTCTAATCACTACTAGGGAAGTTGCAGAGGATGTTGGCATATCAATCGGCTCATACCATTAAATTTTCTCGAATGTTTTGGGCATGAAACGTGTGGCAGCGAAGTTTGGACCGAAATGACTAAATTTTGAGCAAAAGCAATGTCGCCTTAGTATCGCTCAGGGGTTGTTGAATGACATCCGTATCATGCGGCAACCACCGATTCACCAGATTTGGCTCCCTGTGGCTTTTTCCTATTACCAAAACTGAAGGAACTAATGAAAGAAAAGCGTTTTGCCACAATTGATGAGGTTAGGTCAAAATAGACAAAGCTGTTGGCCATACCGAAAAGCGCGTTTCAGAAGTGCTTGGCGGATTGAAAAAAGCACAAGTGTTCTATATTTGAGGGGGATTACTTTGAAGGAAAAGATAAAATAGATATTGATAAATAAATAAGTACATTTCAAAAAAATTCAAAATTAACCTTTTCTTTTGAACACACCTCGTATGTATGCAAATAGGTGAAAACTAATCTAAAATAATTACTAAAAATTTGTAAATATATAAAGCAAAAATAGAACTATAATGTATAAACATGAAAATTAAAAAAAAAAAACAATAAATATCATCAAAATAAGAGTTTCAATTGCTTTATTTATAAGGATAAAAGTAACCGATTCATTAGGCAGCGGTAACCAATATATAACCAAACAAATAACCCATAGCAAGTGACGAGGTAGCCGATGCATCAGTTGTAACTAATGGCTAACCAAATAAATAACCTATGCTTCAGTTTTTGTAACTTATAGGTAACCATAACAATAACCAAACAAACTATTTTCAGTAACAGATGGCTAACCAAACAAACACCCTAGAAAAGGACGCTGTTAACCAAAGAGTAACAGATAGTTCTCCAAAATAGTTGGCAAATTAGAGCAGTAAAATATATGTAGCATTTACGCTAAGGAATGAAAGAGAGCGAGTAAGATATTCGCAACGAAGTGTATTGAAAGAGGGAAAATAGTTACTTTTTTCCCGAAGCTAGAACAAAAGCGATAACCTATCGGTAACCAGTTAGTTAACTTTTACCCGTCTTGTAGCGGTAAATAGTTATGTGTAGATAATGTGGTAACCCAAATTGGATTAATATTCCTTGAGTTCGTAAGATAAAGGGTTTCACCTAAAAGTGAACGATAACCAGGGCTGCAAATAATGCAATAAAAATAATGGAATTAACATTTGAAAATATAAAAAAAAAATTTATTTTGTAATCCCAAATACCGAATTAAAATTTTTTTATATATGTTTTAATTCCACATATCGGATTGAAAAAAAAAATTTTAGTCCACATACCGGATTAATAGATATAAAAACTAAATTTTAATTGCATAAACCGGATTAAAAAATTTTGATACGTGCCCTCCAAGTCCACACCACTGGACTATTTTTTGTGGGGTTATGTGAAGTCGCTCGTCTACGCAAAAATGCTCGAGATGATTGACGCCTTAGTTGAGAATCTTCGGCGCGTTATTGCCGACATATGGCCCCAATTGCACATCCGAGCTGAGCCCTTCCTTACTTGTTAGATATTTAGTTTTGTTTTGTTCGATTCTTCTCTTTTAAATTTCTAGACTGCTTTATAAAAATAAAATTTGTAGAATAGTTGTTTTAAGAGAATATTTTTACTAGTGATATTTTGGTGGCATGCAAATCTTATAAAAGTTTTTATTTAAAATTTTATATTAAACATTGTATAAAACGAGTAAAACTCATAACACGCTTGTGTAAATGAATATGCTTGAAAATTAAAATTTCAGTAAATAATATTTCACTATTTTAGTAACTACTAAATTTAAAAACTGTTTTGAAATGAAAAATGCGAAATAACGAAAAGAAAGACCTTCACTGGACCAATTCAACAGTATTCGAAGTATGCACTTGCAGTATTCCCAGTCACGACTTTTGATCGCACGATATTTGTATTTAAATATCTATGTGATAATATATAAACTATAAAAAGCTAGATTGTCATATCGAAACTCAATAGATCACATTAAGTTAATTTAAATGTATTTCAACCATAACCATCCCCCCAAGGTTATATCTCAGTAGATGAGAATGCCCTGTAGATGTGAATGGAGAGAGGTTTAATAGTGAGTTAGTTAAGACTCGTTATGAAACCACAGGGATTAAAATCCCTCACTCTATTGTCTCCTCTCTGAATCATAGCGTGCTTCTGATGAAGGTCATCTGTACAAAAAGTTTATCTGTGCAACCTCCGAAATATCGTCAATAAACCCTCGACCGATGCTTGCGATTCTTTTTCTACACAGAGCTTAACGTTCGCATAAAAGATAGTTTATAGTCTCCTTTTCTTCTACCTCCTGATAGCTTCTACACAAACTACTACTAAAGTTCTTATGTTATTCCTTTTGAATTTTAATAGTTGCCATGTGCGGAGACTCTCCTACATTTATACCATGTTATCGATTAAATACAGGGTAACCCACGAATCGTGCTACAAAAACAAACCGTAATAACTGATTTTTAATCAATGCGGTACATTTATTTTTTTTTATTGTATGGCAAATTTTATTTTATTTTATGTAACTAATTACTTTTAAAAATTATGGACCGTAAATGACTTCCATTTTCAGCCACGCATATGCAACACTTAATTAGAAAATTATTCATTGCGGCCTGAAGGGTTGAAGTCGGGAATGCCTCAATTATCAATGCGGTACATTTATTTTTTTATTGGTTTTCTGGGTTTAATCCAATCCATATACGGGAATTTTGCTTGTTTCCATTTCCGTTTAGATCGAAATGGACCTCATCAGACATAAACAGGCAATTTATCAAGAAAAATTGCTGGGAGTAGTCAAATTTAGAGTGTTTAACCGGCTTGTTATTTGAACTTTGTACGGAAACAGGTTAAGGTCATCATAAATTATTCGTCGTAATGACTGTCTGCTAACTCCAAGTTGCGAGTCGAAACTCTTGGATTTGCCTGAATTGACGATACAACAGCCGCGATTGTTTCTTGAACACGAACTTGCGGATCTCGATGGTACGGTCTTCTTGCGATACTTCCAGATTCGGCAAACATGTTATAATGGTCTATCTACTCGAGGTGTGCCGCCAAAATCCCGTCTGTATTCCATTTGGATGGAAATGACAGACTACAAAGCATGGTACCGCTGCACTATCCAAACCCTCATTTCGGTATTCCAGGTATTCATATTTAAAATACTTAAATAATAACCTGCCAAATAAAAAAAAAAGTAAGTCAATTACTCACACAAAAAAAGGTTTTTCGCTTTGTTTTTTGTTGCACGATTCTAATTATAGGGAGTGTATGTTCTGGCTAGTTCATCTGCTATACAGTTACCAGGAATATCACTATCGCCTGGAGCCCATTGCAAGTTTATCGTAAAATAGGATATCAGATCCACGTAATTTCTTCATTATTTTTGACGAAACCCATTTAAAGCCGCTTGGCTCTTGTTTTGTAAGCAGACTCTTTGTCAGAACAACAAGGTTTTCCTTAATTGCTGTAATCTCCGCTTGGGAGACACTGCAGTGGTCTGGTAAGCGGAAGGTGATTTTGGTATCTAAGCTGACTATCTAGTTTAGATTCCCATCCGTTTAGATGCCTATCCCTGCGTCCCTGTCCACCTCGACAGTTTCTCACTCTTCTTTAGAAGAGAAGGCAATATTGGAGTCCGAATTGAGTTTCAATTGTATAGGATTTCGAAAATCCGTGGTAATAGGTAGAAGCGGGAACTTACTGAGTATCAAAGAAAGCCCCTTATTACAGGCAATTAATCTAAGGATTTCCTCAGTCTAAGAGCTGACATCGTTGCCAGTTGCTTATAGAACAAGCCTGTTGGAAGTAAATGTAAAATGGCGTTTAGTGCCTGGCTTGTTCTAAGAGCTTCAATGATGCATATACTAGCTGCTTTTGGTATTTTTTCCATACGCCTTACCGCATATTTCTTTTCCATTACTGGCCACCGGTGGGTGAACGGTCTTTTTAACGTTTTTTTGTATTTCGAAACATAGCCGTAGTGTCCAGTGCGCTCCACCCTAGATATAATTCCATATGTAATTGGCGCTCTTGTCGCGCCTTTTCGTAATATTTACTTTGCTCTTCACGGCTATGCTCATGCCACTATTGTTACAGAATTGTGAGAGTATGTTGGTAGTGTTGATGCGCCTTAGATAATTGGCTAGAGGAGTTACGCCTCCCCCCTCTATACACGTCACTGAGCGCCAACACACCATATCAACACGATCCACAAGAACACACCACCCCTGCAGACATCACACCATGCAGACATCACACCACTCAGACCACCCACACATACACATCCCATCACACCACAACCCAACCCTCAAAAGGGACTAACAGAGGACCAGAGGTCTTCTTTTTCATAAGCGAATCGAACCAGCTAGACGTCCGCAAGTTTCCGCCTGTATATATTAGTAATTTAAAGTGTAAAACGGTGAGTGCGCAAACGAAACACTTATTTATTGGTCCTTCGAGCCATAGTGAGCGGCACTATGGAATGAACAAAAAACCTAGCAAAAAAAAAAACGAAAAAAGAAAATAAGAATATATAAAATATAACTTAAGTGAAAAAAAAGTGCTGTGAATTGGCTAAACATTGATATAAAAACGAAAAAAAGGAACAAACACATATAAGTGCTGTGCAGTGCAGTGGAATAACACATATACACATACAAAAAAAAGATATATATATATCTACAAAGATCTTCATGGCACACCGTCTGGTGGAGCGCGGACACAAACGCAAGAGGTGAGTCGCGTTTTGATTTTATTTGTGATGTACATTTTTTATCTGCAATAAGGGAAACTGCCCTACTTTTGTGACAGCTAGCAGGGCGGAAGTCATTGACGTCACGTTAGCCTCTAGGGAAATTGCTTCCTTGATCTCGAAATTTAGAGTTCTAAACGACCACTCCTTTTCTGATCATAAATATATTGGGTTCAGTTTGGACGCCTCGCGCCCGAAGCATAGAACCTACAGAAACTTCAGGAATACCAATTGGGTCTTGTATTGCAGGAAGCTTCGATCAGCTCTTCCAACCGCGCCTGACAGGGATTCGATCCTATCTGCGGACGCGATTGAGGAGCTCATCGAGGTTTTCCGCTCTGTTAGTAGAGCTACTCTCGAAAGCTAATGTCCTCTGAAAACTCAGAATACTAAAGGGAAACCCCCTTGGTGGACTTCGGAGCTAACGGAGATTAGATCTTCGAGTAGAAGACTCTTCAATAAAGCCCGTAACAGTGGCTCTAATGACGACTGGGCGTTGTACACGACCGGACTGGCCATTTACAAATCCGAGTTGAAGAAAGCCAAGAGGGCTTCGTGGAGAGCCTCCTGCGGCAGTGTAGAGGGTTGTCACGAGTCCTCAAGGTTTAGACGCATTTTTGCAAAAAATCCTACTCCAGTGGGGTATCTAAGAAATGTAGATAACGGGTGGACTACGAGTAGTGAGGAGTCGCTGAAGCCACTCCTAGATGCTCATTTGCCGCTGAATCGCTCTACTGAAGAAGTGCCACTGGGGGAGCTTCGGGAAGGCTGTACAGCCTTCTTGGACCTTCTGGATGAGCGTAACCTTACCTGGGCGCTGAAATCATTCAAGCCCTTCAAGTCCCCGGGTTCCGATGGCATCATACTGGCGCTACTACAGCGTACGGTTAAGGTGTCATGTAGCTGGCTGGCCCCCATCTACGCGAACTGTGTTAGATTGGGCCACGTCCCGAAGGCATGGAGACAGGTTAAGATTACGTTTATTCCGAAGGCCGGTAAAAGCTCTTATGTCGGTGCAAAATATTTCAGACCCATCAGCCTATCCTCGTTTCTGTTGAAAACGCTGGAGACTTATGGATCTGTACATTAAGTGCAGAATACCGAGGGGTAAACTGTTTCGGGTGCAGCATGCCTATATCAAGGGCAGGTCGGTCGACCCTGCTTTGCATGATGTAGTGTCATGGCTGGAGATAGCGCTGTTGCACAAGGAATTTGCAGTGGGCACCTCTCTTGACATGGAGGGGGCCTTCAATAACGTGCGGTCAGAGGCAGTGGATAAAGCCCTCGAAAAGTTTGAGGTGGAATCGAACCTCAAACACCTCATTTTCAGTCTTCTTTGCGACAGAACTGTCATAGCGGAGTGGGGTAGTGCCAAGTCAACCAGAGAGGTTAATAGGGGAACTCCGCAGGGAGGAGTACTCTCCCCACTGCTCTGGGTCTTGGTGGTAAACGACCTACTTAAAGAACTCGAGGAGCAAGGATGTCGGGTGATAGCCTATGCTGATGTGGTTCTTATGGTTAAAGGTAAATTCCTGAATACCGTCTATGAGCTCACCGAAGGGTATCTAAACGTGGTATCCAACTGGGCAAATAGAAGGGGCCTAGCCGTCAACCCAAATAAAACCGAAATGGCTTTATTTACTAGGAGGTATAAGATCCCAAATGTGCCTCTCCCTTCTTTCGGGGGTTCACGTTTCCAACCTGTTGATAAGGTGAAATATCTAGGGCTCATCCTTGATAGAAAGCTTTCTTGGAGGCCGAACATCGAGGAGAGAGTCAAAAAGGCATCGGTCGCCTTATATTGCTGCAGGGGAGCTATAGGGAAAAGGTGGGGACTCTCACCAAAGGTGGTGTTCTGGCTATACGAAACCGTAGTCAAGCCAACATTGTTCTATGGTGTGTTCGTCTGGTGGAGGGCGCTCGAAAAGGCTACCTTGGCTAAAAAGCTTGAGCGAGTCCAAAGAGCGGCGCTCATCGCAATCTCCGGTGCACTGCGAACCACACCAACGATAGCTCTCAACGCTATATTAAATATAGCACCTGTGGACATTGCCGGTAGGTGCATTGCTGCGAGGTGTGCTATTAGGCTCAGGGAAGCTGGGCTCTTGAAGAGGTCCGAACAATGACACGCCACAATTCTCTCCTCCATCAGCTGCATTTCTGAAAATTTGGATCACTGCGTCACAGCGGACACTCGAGGCGGCTTTTTCTCTGCTCATATCCCGACGAGGGAGATGTGGAGGGGAAGAAGCCGCTGGAGAAGAGGCGCGGTGAGCTTTTTCACGGATGGGTCGAAGCTAGGAGGGAATGTTGGAGAGGGGTTTTCTGTAAAGAGCTTTCCGTCAATCTTTGCTTCAGGCTACCGGACTACTGTAGCGTTTTTCAGGCGGAAGTGGCCGCGATCAAGGTGGCGGTAGAAGTACTGTTACGAAGTGCAGCTTCGTTTAGAGAGGTGAGCATTCACTCCGACAGCAGAACGGCAATACAAGCCCTGAATGCGCGAACCGTGCATTCAAAGCTAGTCAAGGAGTGTCGGTCCTCACTAGAATTAGCATCAGGCTACTTCAATATCAGGCTCGTTTGGGTGCCTGGTCACAGCGGAATCGCTCGGAATTGCAAGGCCGATGGGCTGGCCAGGGGGGGCACCCTTGCCCCGCTCACATCGGATTGGGATCGAGTTGGTTCTCCGCTAACGTCTTGCATTCTGACTCTGGACCAATGGACCTCGCATGCGCTCAGCAGACGCTGGTCGACGACCAACTCCTGCGCGATCCTTCTGGCCGAGAGTGGATCGCAGGAGGTCGGGGGATCTTCTCGCCCTGAACAAAGTTCACCTCGCCGCCATGGTAGGAGTTCTCAGTGGGCACTGTCCAATGGGAACTCATGTGGTGCGGGTTAAAATACTACCCGAGCTGTATGGAGGAGGGTGAAGTGGAAACATCCCGGCACTTTCTCCTCCACTGTCCGGCTTTGGCTAGGCTGAGAATGAAACATCTCGGCAATCACACTTTTGGCGGACCAGAAGATTTGGCCGAAATGGATATAGGCCGTCTCAACAAGTTTGTCATAGGCACAAAGCGCTTTGTCGGCATGTAAGGGTCTATTGATCCAGCTCATAGGAGTTTTGGGTACCACAACGGACCGGCGTTTAAGCTGTCCAAGTGTGATCCTTCTTGGGATCGACCCTCTAACCTAACCTAACCTAACCTATCTACAAAGATATACATAACAAAAAAAAAAATAGCAGGAAAAACCAACAACGTGCGCGAAATAATAAGAAATTACGAACGGGCGCGATTTTCAACAAAAAACAATAAAAATACAGAACGGGCGAGAATTAAATAAACAAAAACCTTACCAGCTGACAACAACAACCACACCAGCTCACCAAAGTCAGCGCAGCCAAACAGCAAAGGACTGGGCCACAGAAATAACAGCACACGCACTAGCATATATGTATATGTATTTAACATTGCCCTCAAAACCCCTTGGCGGAAACCCCAAAGGGAGTCGTATCGATTATATTTAGTATCTGTATATATCCTATTATTATATGTATGTTAAAATTTATGCCTTTGCGGTTTATTTATTACATAAATCCGTCTTAATAAAGGCAATAACAAACAAGTAAGGAAGGGCTAAGTTCGGATGTAACCGAACATTTTATACTCTCGCAAAGTCAAATGGTATACTCGTTTGAGATTTCTTTGTGAATTGGCTGATATTTTCGGTAGAAGGTCAACTACAGGCACTGGGGTCCAAATATTTAGTACTTAGGGGCTTGAACAGTTTTGGTTCGATTTAGACAATTTTTGGTCACAAGGTGGCATACTTTAAACGCATTATTTAGGCCGATATAATAATTGTTGCTTGATTTGCATAGTAGAAAGTGAAAGAATCAAGTGGAATTTAAAATAGTGTCATTTAGAAAATTGGCGTGGTTGTAATCCGATTTCGCCCATTTTCGCACCATAACATAGAAATTTAAAAAGAATGTTATGTACCAAATTTGGTTGAAATCGATTAAGCAGAACCCAAGATATGGGTTTTCACCTAAAAGTGGGCGGTGCCACGCCCACTGACTAATTTTGAACGCGGTTCCTATAAAGTCATCTTATACCATCGCAGAGATAAAATTTAATGTCTCTGGCGTGTTTAGTGCTTGGTTTATCGTGCTTTTAGTATTTTTTAACAGTACCGTTATATGGGGAGTGAGGGGACTTGTCACCCGTCAATAGAGGTGCTAAAAACAATTGCTCCCAGTGAATTTGGTTATTATAGCTTTAGCGGTTTAGGAGATATGCACATTAAACCTATTAGGGGCGGGACGACGCCAAATGTGTACCAAATAACAGTCTTGTTTTTTATTGCGGAGCTTAGTTTTGGCAATTTATTTGTTTTTGATTAATGGCGTTTTGTGGGCGTGACAGTGGTCTGATTGCGCGCATACCAACCGTCTCACGATACCAAGAAACAAGTCTACCAAGTTTTATAAAGATATCTCAATTTTTACTCAAGTTAGAGCTGACACGGACGGACGGACAGACAGTCACCCGGATTTCAACTCGTCTCTTCATCCTGATCCTTTATATATAATATATAACCCTATATCTAACGCGATTAGTTTTAGGTGATACAAACAACCGTTAGGTGAACAAAACTATTATACTCTCAGGTTGCGAGAGTATAAAAAGAGCGGTTACCAAACTGTTTCTATATTTCGGTTTATTTTCCAGTAAAACCCGAAATACCGCTAACAGATAAAACAGTTTGATAAAAAATATATATCCAACGAACTCTTGATTGCCTAACTGCATACCGTTGTGTTCAAATACACAAAAATATCTCTACAACTAAATAATTCAAGTATTTACTTGCACCTATTGTCAGCAATACCCCTTATATAATACTTCATCAAGTATAAGCAAGATTGCGTAAAATAAGCAAAGGCAAAACAAAAGCAAAAAAAAAAAAAGCGAAAACTTACAAAATAAATTTAAACATACTTACATAAAGGCCAATGCAATTTATGATACATACATATACATATTATATTTAACATATATAAATATATACATACTATATTAGGAGAAAACCTCCGTTTAAAGCATAAACATATGTATGAAAACATACAAACATACATATAATACTAATAATTACTATACATACATATGTACAAAGTGCATTGATCTCTAAGACGAGCTCTCAATTGCGCATAACATCAAGTACATATGTATCAGCTGATCCGCTTATAGGTATATGTACCTTATAGGAACTAAGGACACATGGACACATAATACATACAAATAAAATTAAAAATAAAAAACATTTGCGTTTAATATTAATCAATTAAATAATATTAAATTAAAAAAAAAGCGATTAAACACGAAATACGCGTAATATATTAATTTCATTAAATAAAAACCTCGTATTATCTTAAAAGAGTTAGGTACTCATACGAGTACGTAAAAACGTAACTAATTTGTTAAATTTTTCAAAAAAAAAACTGTTATTTTCTTAAAAGAGGTTTCAAACATATACATATATTTCTTACATTGAAAATATTTTATTTTATTTCGGCACATATTTTAAATGAGCTCAGACTCGAAAGATTCTAAAACGACTCAGTTGATAAAAGTTCCAAAAATGATTTCTGACGAAAGAAGTCTATGTACACCTGCAGAAGCTACACGCTCAAAGCAAGGTGCTACAAAGCAAAAAAGGGGGAAAGACATTACATACAGTAAATTCATTGCTGAGAGTGACAATTTAATAAGATACTGCACTCGATTTTCTTCTTCTCCGATTCAAGATCATTCTGAATCGGCATTAGACATCAAAAAGGAAAATCTCGACAATTTTTGGATACGTCTCCAATCTTCATATGACGCCATAGTAGAATCTGACGAATCAGATCTACCAGAAAGTTTTAAATCTTCGGCTTACGCCAAATATGAAAACTGCTTAGACCAGTTCGAAGAAACTAAAGCAATGATTTCCGATCAGCTGAAGCTAATAAAAGCAATTGCACCTACTCCACATTAGCGAGTAGAGCTGCTACAAGTACAAAGTCAAGAGGCAAGTTCAGGCATCCATCTCAAGGTGCCCACATGTGACACAGAAATATTTCATGGTGGTTATGAACAATGGCCGTCCTTCCGGGACATGTTTACAGCCGTTTACATTAACCACCCCAAATTATCAAATGCACAAAAATTGTATCACCTCCGATACAAAACAAAAGGTCAAGCAGGCGGAATAGTAAAACAGTTCGCACTAAATGACGATAATTTTAATTTGGATTGGGAAGCTCTTAAATCTAGATATGAAAATGAGAGAATATTGGTTGATAAGCAAGTAACGATACTAATGAACTTGCCTAAGATTCAAAAGGAAACAAGTGAAGAGTTTAAAAAACTGCAATCCACTGTTTCTAATTGCTTGTCGGTTCTATCGACACAAAATATTCCCGCTGGGACCCAATACTGGTAAATATATGCACCGCCGCTTTACCAGAAAAATCGTTACTTTTGTGGGAGCAATTGCTCTCATCTCGAAAAAAATGCCCAACGTGGCAACAGATGAAAGACTTTTTAATAACCCAATACGAAATCGTAGAAAGGGTGGATAAAAAAATGGTCAGAACGAAAACCGTTCAACACGACCTAAATAGAAGCTTCCACAAACCCCAAGCCAGTAGCAACAACAATTTAAATAGAAGCTTCTTCAGAAATCAAACATTCACATCCGAACAGTACAAACAAAAGTCATGCGAACTATGTACAGGGGGGCATAAGCTCAAATCTTGCGAGAGATTAAAAAAATTGAACATTATCGACCGAAACAATTTTATAAAACCAAAAAGACTTTGTACAAATTGTCTATCACATGCACATATACTTAAAGAGTACGGAAGCAAATTTGATTGCGTTTATTGTCATAAACGACATCATCCTATGCTGCATTACAACACATTTTCCAGCTCACCCCCAAACAGCGCAAATATGAAAAGAGCCACGGGTTTAGTTGCAACAGCCAATCCCGAAGTGCGAAATCTCGAAAATTGCCAAGAAGCATCATGCTGCTCAAAGGCAATAAAAACCCAAACGCTACACAGCGAAAATCAAAATAGAGTACTACTACCCACAGCAGTCGTCTCTATCGAACACCGAGGAGAACTGTTTAAACTTAGGGCCTTAATAGACCAAGGATCACAACGATCTTTCATAGCGTCTAGGGCTCAAAATAGGCTACAACTGCCAACAGAACTAGCCAATTTGGAAATCACGGCAATGGGCGGAAGAGTAGTCCAAAACTCAAATAAAATCTGTCCCATTACCCTAATTTCCCCCATGCGGATAAGCACATACAAGTAGAAGCTATAGTCTTACCGCAACTTACAAATATGCTTCCAAGCTATCACATAAATAGCTAGCAGATCCCAACTGCTCCTCAAATAGATCTCCTATTAGGCAGCGATCTCATACCACAGATAATACTCGAGGGTATTGAGAAAATTATAAAAAATACACTATTGGCACAAAATACTATTTTTGGTTGGATCCTAAGTGGACTAGTTATGGAACCAGTTACCACCCTGGCCACTCAAGTTGAGGAAATCTCAAACGAATACCTCAATTCATAATTAAAGAAATTTTGGGAGTTAGAAGAGCTCCCCCCCCATATCAATCACAACCCCTGAAGATCAGTATTGTGAAGATTATTACAAAGCCACAACTACTAGATCAGATAATGGTCGGTATGTCGTACGACTACCACTAAAACAACAATTTCCCAACACACTCGCCGTTGGTCACACTCGCATTTCTGCAATGCAGCAGTTTCAAAGTATGGAAAAAAACCTACTTAAAAAAGGCGAACTCAAACCAGTATATGACGGTGTTTTAGAAGAATACCTCCATTTAGACTACATGGAGGAAGTAAGCCCATGCGAATAAATCATCAACGGCAAAAATCATTTTATTTGCCGAATTATGCAGTGGTAAAGCCAGACAAAAAACAACTAAAGTAAGAGTTGTCTTTAATGCATCAAGATCCACCAGCTCGGGGAATTCCCTAAATGATATCCTATTTACGGGACCCACGCTCCAATCTAATGGTACTAATTTTAAATTGGCGTATATTTAAATACGTATTTAACAGAGACGTCGAAAAAATGTATAGACAAATAGTCGTATATAAAGACAATCAAGATTTTCAGCGAATTATTTTCCGGTTACCTTTGGCGTCAACTGTGCTCCATATTTAGCCATTCGAACACTCCACGAATTGGCAGAAAACACCAAGTCAGAATTTCCTCTGGCAACCCAGGTGTTAAAAATGCAAACGTATGTAGACGATATCTTGTCTGGAGTTACAGTCTTCCACAAGCATACAAGTCACTATCACAAGGGGTAAAAGCCCTCAAAACCGCAGGGTTTCCGTTGAAAAAGATAACGGGGAACCACCCTAATATTTTAAAAAATATACCACATGAAAATTTGTTAGATACTAATTTCCTTAAATTCGAAAAGGAAAGTACAACAAAAACTCTGGGGATCCAATGGAATGCGATATCTGACCAGTTTTCATACACTACAGAGTCAATATCAGCATTATCCGCCATAACAAAACACAACCCAACACTCAAAAGGGACTCACAGAGGACCAGAGGTCTTCTTTTTCATTAGCGAATCGAACCAGCTAGACGTCCGCAAGTTTCCACCGTATATATTTTTTATTCTTCATACTAGCTACATAATAGTGATTTAAAGTGTTAAACGGTGAGTGCGCAAACGAAACACTTATTTAATAATAATGCAATAGATCGTTGTAATTATTTTGGTTTTTCATGGAGGTCGATGTGATATACCTATGTGCGGATCCAACCAAAACCAAATTTCGACGAATACATTTTGGAACAGAAAATAAAAGCAAAAAACAAATACAAAACAAAATAATCGTTTTAATTTTAATATAGTAATTTATTTGCTAGTGGAATTTTGAAAATCAAAATTATTATTGATTAAAACGAAAAAAGCTATATGTTTTCGTCGACACACACAGACATCATTTCCAAGTATATTTGGATATGTGAATATTTGTACATGCACCTAGGCCGTCTGCTTATTTACACATTTGGATTTTGAATCTTTATTATTTTTATTATTATTGCATTTGCCTGCTAAGCCGAGTCGTCGAATATTTTTTATTACAACATGTTCAAGTATATGTTAATTCAATTTATTTAGTTGAAAATTCAAAAGGTATCACAGTTTAAAGGTTCTTAAAGAGAGTCCAATAATTATTTATGAAAAAACAAAGTTGCAAAACAAAAAGTCTATTTTACTGACTTTCCAACAAAATACTTCGCTCATACTGACCGAAAGCAGAAATATATTAAACACATTTGGTTTCCGTACTATAATATGTACTACAATAAAAGCTCAGTAAACCATGTACCGACATAGTGCCACACATATGGTATTCTATGAGTTTGACACTCATCAGCTAATGCAAACAAATTAAAATCAACTAAAAGAAAATTAGTCTAACAAGTAAGGGAGGGCCACGTTCGGGTGTAGCCGAACATTTGATACTCTTGCAACTTGCAAGGATCGACGCCCGCTAAACTGGCAAAACTTTATGTTAAACAATGTAGCGAAAGGGTTCAACTTCATTGTTCGACGTAATCGTCAATGGATAACAATCGAATTTGATATTAAAATATATTAACTTATTTTGAAGATCATAGACTCAATTAGTTTTATTACTAATCAGCTAAAATTATTCCAAAATCATTCTCAAAGGAGATATATATTATATTATATAAACTCAACCTAAGAAGCTAAATTTAATGTATTGAGTTAATGTGGAAAACGCCAACCAAATAATCGGAATTCATTATATTAAGGATTTGAAGTTTAGAACAAAACCAATTTCTATTTATAACATTAATATAATTTTTTAAAAACACGTGTCCATTTAATTTTAATAAAATATCACACATTTTGACCAACCTAAACGGTTTAAGGCCATGTGGTAAGTCGGACGTCATTATATAGGATATATATAAAGGGCAGAAAAATGCAAGGCTAATGACATTAATTTCTGACATTGATCAGGTATGAATACAAGTATAAAAATATAAACATGTATATGCAGTAAAGTCTGGATGTTTCAAAATCCTGAATATGAGTTATAAGGGGGCTGAAAAAAGTTTTCGCCCGATTTTTATCCCGGTTAGGCACAAAGATACACTGTTATTAGAAAAATAAGCTCTCTCAATTTTATTAAAATAACTCCCACATTGGCCAATATACGTGGTACAAAGTCTTCTGGAAGTTCAAAAATCTTTATATTAGGTATATGGAGGCTAAGGGAAGTATTGACCCGATTCAATTCAGTTCTTACACGAGGGTATAATATTATCAAGGAAGCATTTTCCCCAAACTTCAATAATATATCTCATATATTGATCGATAATTTCGGCAAAAATTCAGTCAAACGCACTGGGGCCCACACATTCGGTATGTGGGGGATTGAACAGTTATGGTGCGATTTTGACGATTTTAATACCTGAGATGACATACCTTAATAACACTATTTGTTCAAAACTGTATTCAAATATATTCATTAATGCTTGATAGAAAAGGTTAGTCACGTTTTTGTGTGCTCTTCGATTTTTGACTTTTGAAAGAAATGGATCACTTAATGTGTATTAAATTTTGCGTTAAAAATGGAATATAGTGCTCCAAGGTACTTGAAATGTTGACTGTGGCATTCGGTTAGTCCACTTTGTTCAAAAAAGTGTTTATAAGTGGTACAAAATTTTACAGAAGGCGAGAAGGTGTTGATGACAATGAGCAGCCTGGAGGTGCGACCACGTCAACAAGCGAAGAAAACATCGAAACAGTGAAAAAAATTGTTCTTGAAAATCGTTGCGGCTCATGCCATTAAATTTTCTCGAATGTTTTGAACATGAAACGTGTGGCAGCGAAGTTTGACCGAAATTACTAAATTTTAAGCAAAAGCAATGTCGCCTTAGTATCGCTCAGGAGTTGTTGAATGACATCCGTATCATGCGGCAACCACCGATTCACCAGATTTGGCTCTCTGAGGATTTTTCCTATTACCAAAACTGAAGGAACTAATGAAAGAAAAGCGTTTTGCCACAATTGAGGAGGTTAGGTCAAAATAGAAAAGGCTGTTGGCGATACCGAAAAGCGCCTTTCAGAAAGGCTTCGCGGATTGAAAAAAGCACAAGTGTTCTATAGAATTCAAAATTCACCTTTTCCTTTGAACACACCTCGTATGTATGTAAATAGTTAAAAACTAATCTAAAACAATTACTAAAAATTCGTAAATATATAAAAGAAAATAGAACTATAATGTATAAACATGAAAAAAAAAAACAAAAAAAAAACAATAAATATCAATAAAATAAGGGTTTCAATTGCTTTATTTATAAGGATGAAAGTGACCGATACATTAGGCAGTGGTAACCAATATATAACCAAACAAATAACCCATAGCAAGTGACGAGGTAACCGATGCATCAGTTTTCTGTAACTAATGGCTAATCAAAATAATAACCTATGCTTCAGTTTTTTGTAACTTATAGGTAACCATAACATTAGCCAAACAAACTAATTTCAGTAACAGATGGCTAACCAAACAAACACCCAAGAAAAGGACGCTGTTAACCAAAGAGTAACAGATAGTTTTCCAAAATAGTTGGCAAATTAGAGCAGTAAAATATATATAGCATTTCCTCTAAGGAATGAAAGAAAGCGAGTAAGATAATCGCACCGAAGTGTATTGAACGAGTAGAAATAGTTACTTTTTCCCGAAGCTAGAACAAAAGCGGATAACAAATGCATTAATTACTGATAACCTATCGGTAACCAGTTAGTTAACTTTTTCCCGTCTTGTAGCGGTAAATAGTTATGTGTAGATAATGTCGTAACCTAAATTGGGTTAAAATTCGTTGAGTTCGTGAAAAAAGGGGTGAGCGATAACCAGGGTTGCAAATAATGCAATAAAAAAGAATGGAATTAACATTTGAAAATATGAAAAAAATATTTATTTTGTAATCCCAAATACCGAAATAAAATTTTTTTTTAAATGTTTAATATGTGGAATTAATATCGGATTAAAAAAAAATTTAATTTCGCATACCGGATTAAAATATAAAAACTAAATTTTAATTCCATAAACCGAATTAAACATTTTTAATACGTGCCCTCCAAGCCCACACCACTGGACTATTTTTTGTGGAGTTATTTGAAGAAATGCTCGAGACGATTGAATCTTTAAATAACGGTGTCTATTGAAAGTTACTGTCACACCGTTTTCTTCAAAGAAGTGTGGCCCGACAATACACCTTGATGAAACTGCGCACCACATAGTGACTCGTTCTGGGTGAAGTTCCGTCTCGTGAATTTTTTTGGGTTTAATACAATCCATATCCGGGAATTTTGCTTGTCTTTATTACCGTTTAGATCGAAATAGCTGCTCATCAGACATAAGCAGGCAATTTATCAAGTTATTTTCTTCGGCCATTTCATTCAATCTTTGGCAAAATTCCTGGCGAGTAGTCAAATTTAGAGTGTTTAACCGGCTTGTTATTTGAACTTTGTACAGAAACTGGTTTAGGTCATAAATTATCCGTTGTAATGACCGTCTGTTAACTCCAAGTTGGGCCGATAAGTTGCGAGTCGAAACTCTTGGATTTGCCTGAATTGACGATGCAACAGCCGCGATTGTTTCTTGAACACGAACATGGGGATTTTGATGGTACGGTCTTCTTGCGATACTTCCAGATTCGGCAAACATGTTCTAATGGTTCATCTACTCGGGGTGTGCCGCAAAAATCCCGTCTGATTTCCATTTGGGCGGAAATGACAGACTACAAAGCATGGTACCGCTGCACTATCCAAACCCTCATTTCGGTATCCCAGGTATTCATATTTAAAAAACTTAAATAATAACCTGCCAAATAAAAAAAAAGTTAGTCGATTACGCACACAAAAAAAAGTTATTACGCTTTGTTTTTTGTAGCACGTAACTATAGGGAGTGTCTGTTCTGGCTAGTTCATATGCTGTACAGTTACCAGGAATTTCACTATCGCCTGAAGCCCATTGCAAGTTTATCGTAAAATAGGATGTCATATCCACGTAATTTCGTCACTATCTTAGACGAAACCCTAAGAGTGCTTTTCAAGCCGCTTGGTTTCCTTTTTTGAGCACACTCTTTGTCAGAACAACAAGACTTTCCTTACTTGCTGTAATCTCCGCTTGGAAGACACTGCAGTGGTCTGGTAAACGGAAGGTGATTTTGGTATCTAAGCCGACTATCTAGTTTAGATTCCCATCCGTCTAGATGCTTATCTCTGCGTCCCTGTCCACCTCGACAGTTTCTCACTCTTCTTTGGAAGGGAAGGCAATATTGGAGTCCGAATTGAGTTTCAATTATATAGGATTTCGAAAATCCGTGGTAATAGGTAGAAGCGGGAACTTACTGAGTATCATAGAAACCCCATTATTACAGGCAGTTAATCTGAGGATTTCCTCAGTCTAAGACCTGACATCGTTGCCAGTTGCTTATTGAACAAGTCTCTTGGCAATAAATGTAAAATGACGTTTAGTGCTTGGCTTGGAGTTGTTCTAAGAGCTTCAATGATGCATATACTAGCTGCTTTTGGTAATTTTCCCATACGCCTTACCGCGCATTTCTTTTCCATTATTGGCCACCTGTGGCTGAACGGTCTATAGCCGTAGTTGTCCAGTGCGATCCACCCTGGATATAATTCCTTATGTAAATGGCGCTCTTGTCGCGCCTTTTCGTAATATTTACTTTGCTCTTCAAGGCTAAGTTCATGCCACTATTGTTACAGAATTGTGAGAGTATGTTGGTAGTCTTAATTTGCCTTAGATAATAATGGAATAGATCGTTGTAATTATTTTGGTTTTTCATGGTGGTAGATGTGATATATGTGCGGATCCAACCAAAACCAAATTTCGACGAATACATTTTGGAACAGAAAATAAAAGCAAAAAACAAATACAAAACAAGTAAGGAAGGGCTAAGTTCGGATGTAACCGAACATTTAATACTCTCGAAAAGTTAAATGGTATATTCGTTTGAGACTTCTTTATATATTTTAATAATTAGAAGTAGGAACTGTTGCCTTAGTTATTTACTTTTCACTCACAGTGAAAATAATTAGAGCAATTTTTAAACTAAATTTACTCAAATTATGAGAAATCGTTCTTGTGCTTTTTGTATACGCTTATAATTGATTTTATATAGAATGCATTACAACTGTATTGAGAAGTATGAAAAGAAATCGTTTTTGGACAATGAATAACATTTTTTATTTATTATATCGATATTATTATACATGTTTAGCTTAAAAATAATAAATATTAACAACTTTAAAAATTATATAATATTATTATATTAATTTGTATATACTATTTACAATATTAAACATAAATTTTTGTAGAGATTCTTATACATATATCCAAATTATATTTCTTTTTTCCTTATACTATTTAATTTCTATCATATATTTATACAATAATGTATATAATATATAATAATAGATTATTTACATATTTTTCTTAAAATTGTCTTAAAAACTACTGTCAAAATTCCTATACCATTCCAATTCGATTATATTTGGAAAAAAAAATGAAGAGCTATTGCACTAAGTCTGAAAACCTTAGTTCGAAATAGAGACACAAATACTGTCATGATAGCTGTGTACTGTCTCAAAAGTAATTGCACTTACACGGTAAGGATCCATGTTTGAAATTTCTGCACCAAGCAGGGAACTAAAGTTTTTTTCTTGGAGCAGATTTCTTATTGCAGTCCCTGTAGATATTAAACAAATATTAAAATCTCCAACAATTAGCACATTTTGATTGCCTAACTCAGAAGTAAGGACTTCCTGAAGTTCTGCAATTAATTGTCTGACAGAGAAAGCTGAATTTCTATATAGAACCAGAATATTAATATTGAAACATTTAAATAAAACCGCTTCTAAAACTTTGCGGCCTGAATAAATTTTCTTTACAGCCTTTGATTCTATAGAGCAAGCAATACTATGCTTTGCATATATTATAATGCCCCGTTTATTTCTGTTGGTTGTTTCCGTGCTATCTATCCTCAGCTCGTTAATTGGAGTAAATCCTGGTATATCAAAACTTTCGCAAGGATAACTCCAAGTTTCTACAAAACATAAAATTTCTGAAGATAGTATCAAACAGTCGCTTTTTATATCATTAATGTGAGCGTGAAGACTCTGAACATTATGGAATAAAATTTGATGTCCTGATGTTCGGGAAATCATAAAATTGAAATTGTTGCCACAGCTTTATTTGTGTACAATTTCCTCAGTTCCCTAAATACGGGATCCGATTCAGAAAATTTGTTAGGAGGAATAAAATTTCCTATGATGAATAGACCTTCTACAGAAGTAGCTCGACTACAAGCGACATATATTGAAGCTCTAGGCATTCTGGGTCGAGTATGAACTACAACTTTATTATATGTGGCACCCTGGCTTTTATAAATAGTTATTCCCTCAGCCGGAACAACTGGAAACTGATTTCTTTCAATTGAAATTTGTTCATTTCTTTTATATTGAAAAGATTTTAGAACTTTTTCAATTGGTGTCCAAGAATTTTCTAGAGGATGAGGCTTTTTTGATCGTGCTATCAAACCAACAGCAGGTTCCAAAAATTTAATCCACAGAATTATTGGAAAAGAACAATGGAAATCAATTTGCATAAGTTGTCCAGCTGCCCCATTAACCAAGCCATCACACGTGTTTATGTTTACTGTAATCATATATTTGGCGGAGGTTGTTAGTGTCAATTCATAGGGCAGTCCCTGCTATTCAATAGTTTTGAAAAGTTTAACTCTTTCCAAAATATTATCATTTTCATTTATACCAATTCCTTTAACTGAGTCTTTTGCAGTTGAAAGGAAAGCTTCTGTTGGGACTCGACTGAGCTTAAGGACATTGAAATTATTTGTCTCTTCATTTGACCAAAATAAATGTATGGCATCATCGGGAACTTCTTCGAAATTAACTACTCGGATTTCAATGAGTGATATGTCCTCATTTGTCATAGTACCAGATGCCATATGATTTAATGCAATTGCAAAGGCCTGATCCTCCCGTTGTCTCATTATCTCTGTTAATTCAAAGTATTTAAATAACTCCCACAAAGGGGAACCAACTAAAGTGCTGTATGCATCATTGTGATTAGGAGAGAATATCCACCTTTCTCCAACAGGTGAGAGTTGCTTCAAATCACCAAACACTATGATCGGTATACCACCGAAGGGGCTGTCTGTTTTGAAAATTTGTTTTAATCTCGCATCAACAGAGCTAAACATACGAGCACCTACCATCGATATTTCATCATTTATGATTAATTTTAAATCGATAAGTCTGGAATACAATGAATTAACTGTGTCATTGCTAAGTGACCTCAACTCTCTATTAAACTGATTAACAGGTAAAGAGAATATTGAATGATGGGTCATTCCACCTATTCCGAATGCTGCTTTACCCGTAGGTGCGCAAAGAAGAACTTTTAAGGAACTTGGATTGGATCCAGGTGTGGAATTGTAACGATGGTTAAGAGCTTGATATATTGCAGATATCAAACGACTCTTTCCTACACCTGCACCGCCGCCAATGAACTCATAAAATGGGAGATTTGTTTTTAGGTGGTGCATCAAATGTGTCAAATATGTTCTTTGCTTAGTATTTAGACTTTGAACTAAAGAAAATAATTCGTCAACTGGAATTAAAGGGGGTAGTTTAATAAGTCTAATATTGCAATCAGATTCAGTGCCATTATCTGTTGAATCTTCGCCATGCAAGTCCAGCAAATTTATATTTGGGTTTATTTCTGGAAGTGCCAAAACTCTGAACTCATTTTCCACGATAGGTAGTTCATTTTGAGCACCTTCGTCCAAGTCTATTTCATTATAAAGACTTTCTAGAACATTTTCAAGTTCTCTTTGCTCAAAAACATCATATTTTCTTTGATTTTCCTCTATTATAATACGATGTGTTATGCAAGTCTGCTCATTATCGTTTTCAATGAGATCTTGCTGTTCATTCCGCCAAAGAAAGTAAAGCATTAACATTTCGCGGAAATACTCAACTTCTATACCGAATAATACAAGGTTCGGTACGTTTTTTCACAAAACCGCTACCGTCTTTAAGAGGCATGACAACCCCGATTTCTAGCAAATTATCGTCTTCCCTCTCTTCTTCATCATGATCTCTATCTTGTGCTCTTCTACTAGATTTAAAATATTTATACCTAGATGCAAAATCAGCTAAACAAAGAGTTTCTAACTGATCGGATCTTTGAATATAACGGTCTAAAATACCGGCTACGAATATTTCAGTCGAACCTGAAGGAAGGTTCTGAAGTTCTGGTCTAGGTTTTACCATTCGAACACGTTCCTCAGGTCGAGAGGTATTTATAAATATTACTGCATTACTTTCTTTCGAAAGATGGAGCCCAATGCAGCAATATACTGCTTCTTGTGCAGATATTTCTGTGCCGGGTATAAATTTGTGACTTATATGTTTAAGTTTTTGCTTAATAGTATAATTTCCAGCATTTACCTCTGATATAGCTTCATTTAAGAGCCTAGAAATTCCCCTGTTAGACTTGTTAATATAATTAATTATATATGAACAGCAAGCATATGCATCCAGTATATATTGGATATCCATATTTGCTCTATGGAGTTCCCAAATCAGAGGATTATAAGCGTTTATAAAACGATCCTGTAATTTTCTTTTTAGCAAAATTTTGGGTTTTGTTAAACTTGACCTAAGGGCTAACAAATAGTCATCAAAAAACATATTTATTCTACTATCAGACTGGAAGTGTTCAAAATCGTTTAAATTAGAAATGTCTTCTATAGTCATATTTGAATTTAAAACGTTTTGAATTTTAAAAAAGTTTTCCTTGTGTCTTTCTGAATTTTGACTTGTTTCTGTCTTGACTTATTCAGTATTTGCGTTGAAGGCATTGGTGGATATGGTATACCAAAACGACAAAACTGTTGTCCTCTTATTTCCCTAGTACAAGACTGACTGTGGTTATGCTTTTGATAACCCAAATAATTTTCTAAGTGGCTGATCGAACCATCGGTAGAAATATAATTGTCAATAAAACTAATGACATCAGGGAATGTCTGAGGATCTTGAAGGATGATCCTGGGAGCATTATTAAGCCAATACATGCCATGTACATGCGGGGAACCTCTCTGTTGAAACTCCACTCTCCAGTAGAAATTTGGAACAAAATGCTCTCCAAAAATGCCGGTGTTATCTTTAAAAAGCTTAAGAATTTGTCGATAGCGGTAGTCAAAATATCTAGCACAAGTAACCGCGGCTGACCGAATTAAGCGATATCTATCTTGGGTTGTTAAACTGTTGGCTTCCTCTTCCGAAATATCTTTAGAATCAACAGTTTTAGAGAGGATGACCAAAAGCTCAACCCACTGAGATTCTGCAGCCGATAAAGTGATAAAGAAGGTCGGAAGCCCAAATTGATGAATCATAGCGATTGGCTTTTTCTTCTCAGCTTCCCAGTGCGCAGGTGAGGATCTAACGCCTTTCAAAACCTTGTAACCATCATCGTGTTGAATCAAGTTTTGAACAAAGTTTTCATTTAATAGATTTTGGGCCGTAACTCGGTTGCGACCTGAAAACTTTTTAAGGCAATAATCATAGAACAACTTTGGAATGGTACACGCTCTTCTGTCAAAACGGCGAATTTCAGAACGTATTATCTTGCTATACGTTTCAGAGCATGTACGCTTCTGCCCAACGTATATTGTCTAAGTTTTCTAAAGGAATATTGTCCAAAAGAGTTTCTTGACCGCCTAAATTTACCTCTGAAGGTAAAAGACCCGTGGGAATATTATTACCTGAGGGATTATCATGAGAAGTTTGTGCCGAATGAAAAGATTGAACCAATCGGGAATCCTCTGCAGATGCAACAAACGGAACTTCTTCTTGGTTATTAAATTCTGAAATTCAGTTTTCATTAATATGTATATTGTGCTCACGATACAGAGGGGTATTCACTAAGAACTGCAAAGATTCCATAATCTTTGCGGGGCGTATGGTATCGATCATGTAATCATGATTGTATTCCAAACGCCTTCTTAAGTGAATTTGTATAACATGAGCCTCATCAAAGGACCTTGGTAGAGATGTCACAAGAGATTGTTAACAGAAATTGGTATATTAACAACAGCACCTTTGAGCAAACTCTGACCTTGATATCCTAACGGACGGATTGTCATAAAAGGCAATCTAGGTATTATGAGACGTTCTTCAATTGGGGTTAAACCTTTCAAACAATCCGGTATTTCAGGAAAGTCTAGACCGTTAGCTAAACATATTTTTGGAACGTTCTTTTTAACAATCGCATTTTTGCAAGTAGCACAAAGATTGTAATTTCCATCTTCTGAAGGAAATTTTTGAATTAAAAAGAAGGCGGATGCAGCATTCGGATGACCTTGCGCAATAGTTTCGAAATTCAATTTGCGAACTTGGTGTGAAAACCATAAGCCGCCGCAGCAAATACATATTTCAGTAGGGCCCTTATTGTCGGGCTCTTGGTTGTCGCAAGGCATCTCGGCATCTCCCAACTGGTGTGAGCGGTGGTTGTCAGAAGCCATATGCGTGCGACGACCAAGAGCTGCCACCTCCTAATCCAGGGTGTTATGCGACTCCCGTGCCCAGTGGATGATTTGCAGCCAGGAGGTTAATTCGGCTGTAGTATAACGGAGCCTTCCCAACACCGGGCCGCATTGGGAAGTAACGGTGGCCTTACCGCTTCAAGGGGCTCTGGCGCGGCGGACTCTCTATTCACCTATACAAAAGTTGACCCGACGGCTCGCCCTGTCGAGCCAAGGGTCGTAAGAAAAAGATGAGCAAAATAACTAAAACAAAAACCACAACAACTACAACTATTGGAACCCGGCAACAACAACAGCAAACGACTTTGGACAACGGAAACAACAAGAACAGCGGTGCAGGTAAGGGCGAAACAGGGGCTAAACGTAAGTTCAGCTTCCTGGACGCTTTTTCACCAGAGGAGCGAGCGCTGTTCGAGGGGCATGCCAGGGATGACGATGATGACATGCCCTCGTGCAGCAGCGCTAAGCAGGCGACGGAGACTCTCTCGAGCAGGAGCAACTGCTCGGACACAGAGGAGTCGCAACGGGCGATCACCGGTGGGGCTCATAAACGAAGAAGTAAGAGGGGAGGCAGACTACCCCCCCTGCCACTAACGGGATGTCCGGGAGGACAGGACGATCCAATAAGAAAGGGAATGCCAGTCTGAAGTGGTACCTGAGGCACCTCCAGGAGGAAAGAACTCCGGAAGAAGCGAAACAGGGTGAGAGGTGACAGCACCTCCCCGGCTTCAGGAAAGCAAAAGGGTGGTAACACCGCGGCCATTAGGAAGCGTAATGGCAGCAATCGTAGCCACTGCCCAGTAAGCGCAACTCAGCCCGCGGGCCGAGGTTGCGAAAGGGCAGCTCCCTCGACCACCCAAGCGGACAGCTGACGCCGCAGGAGCCGCCCAACACCAAGCGGCAGAGGGGCAACATCGCACAGGCGACTGGTGGCCACCGCTCAACCCCAAACCCCCCGGCCAGTGGAGGGACAGCGCAGGTATGCGGATGCCCTCAAAGGGTGCGGATGGTATCCTTCCAGCTTTTCTGCAACAGGGGGAGCAGGTGCTACTGCCCCACCTTGTTCGGCTGATGAGGGATAGCCTTGCGCTGGCATATATCCCAGAACCATGGCGCTCTGCAAGGGTGATCTTCATTCCCAAAGTAGGAAGGAAGGACTACTCATTGGCTAAATCTTTTAGGCCAATCAGTCTTACTTCCTTCCTACCTAAGAGTATGGAAAAGATCATAGACCACGAAATACGATCGAAGGTGCTGAAGGCTTCACCGCTTCATGCGAAGCAACATGCCTACAGCGCAGGCAGATCGACAAACACTGCTCTGTATCAGCTAACCTCAGAGATCCAGAATTCGTTAGATGGGGGCGAGGGATGTTATGCGCCGTCCTTGACATCGAAGGTGCCTTTGACAATACGTCGCATGAAAGCGTGTCAAGAGCACTGGAGAAAAGGAGTGTGACAGCACCAGTGTGCAGATGGATTGAAGCCGTACTGCGCACTAGGGTAGCGGAAACCGCAGTAGGTGACACTAAAATTCGTCTGGGCACAACAAGAGGTTGCCCACAGGGTTGATTGCTATCCCCCCTACTTTGGAGCAGGGATATGCGGATGACATTGTCATCTTAGCTAGAGAAAAATTCGAAGACACACTCTGCGATGTCGTACAAAGGGGACTGGGACTGGCAAAGGGATGGTGCAGTGGGGTTGGCTTGAATATCAACCCCTCCAAAACTACAGGCCAGGCCTCAGAAGTATATCCCTTGACGGCAGAGTGGTGGAGATGGCCAACAAGGTCAAATATCTGGGCCTCACGCTGGATTCCACTCTACGATGGAAGCAGCACGTGACCCTAACCAAATCCTGGGGGTGCTCCCCAGGGACAATCAGGTGGATGTACACCATGATTGTGAGACCGATTATCACGTATGGAGCAGTATCATGGTTTGCTAAAGCAATGCAGACTTCGGTAGGACTCAGACTGTCGAAGCTGCAAAGACTTGCCTGCATCTGCGCGTCGGGAGCAATGCGAACGTGTCCGACCGCAGCACTGGAAGTCATGCTAGAACTTTAACCGCTACATCTGGTAAACACACAGACAGCCAAACGAACTCTGCTCCAAATGACATCAGAGGGAGTTGGCACAGGGAAGGTAATCTCATCCCAGCAGATGAAGGCGCTAAGTGAGGAAATACCACTAGCCCTTCTTCCAAGGGATAGCATTACCAAAGTAGTAAACTTCAACAGGAAGTTCAAAGTTACCCTTGGCAGCAAGTCTGAATGGAATAATTCATCACTGGACCTGCTGCTAAGGGAAAGCACTATCAAGTGGTACACCGACGGGTCGAAAACGGAGGAGGGGATTGGTGAAGGGGTCGCTGGGCCAAGCACCAAACTCTCCATTCCCATGGGAAGTTTCCCAAGCCGAGGTCTATGCTATAAGTCGGTGTGTAGGAATAAACCTCCAACGCAACTATCGCAATAAAAGTATTGCTATACTTAGCGATAGCGATCTCTGCCTATGAGGTAAGATCTCTTCTACTGCTGGAGTGTATAGAACGGCTGAACAGCCTATCAGAACACAACCGAGTGCACCTTATTTGGGTACCTGGCCACAGGGGTATAGCCGGGAACGAACTGGCTGACGAGCTGGCCCGCTCTGCGGCCTCTACAAAAATGATAGGACCGGAACCATTCATAGCGGTTGGTCCACATACAATTAAAGAGCTCCTCCGTAGGTAGGAAAGAGTAGGTAGGGAGACACATTGGCAACAACTTCAGGGCATGCACCATGCCAGACTGCTAATGGGGGGTTAAAACCTCAAACGGTTCAAAACCATAATTAATCTCCCGAGGAACAAATTCCGGCTACTTGTCGCGTTCTACACCGCCCACTGCAGGCTTAAGAAGCACCTCTTCAACATGGGCATAGCTTCTTCTGCAAACTGCCGGTTCTGCGACATAGAGCCGGAAACCCCTGAATATCTGCTGATGAACTGCACAGCAGTCTGCAGACGCAGAATCAAGGCCCTGGGGTCCATGTTTCCACACAGGGATTGTATCGCCTCACTAGCACCCAGCAGAATTTTGGAATTTATCAACATGCTGGGCCTAGATTATACGATATGACTTAGGGGAGGGCGCGGTTGCTCAACAGATCGAACCTCTGGGTCTTCACGCCGAGACCTATGACCTCGAGTATTTCTTATTTGCTCTTCAGATCGAATTTGGGGATCTTGTCGCCTTGTTCTATGTTGAACAGTATTTGCAACTTGCTCAACAGGTCGAACCTCGGGGTCTTCACGCCGAGACCTATGACCTCGAGTATCTCTTATTTGCTCTTCAGAGCGAATTTGGGGTTCTTGCCGCCTTGTTCTATGTTAAACAGTATTTGCAATTTACTCAACAGATCAAACCTCGGGGTCTTCACGCCGAGATCTATGACCTCGAGTATTTCTTATTTGCTCTTCAGAGCAAATTTGGGGATCTTGCCGCCTTGTTCTATGTTGAACAGTATTTGCAACTTGCTCAACATATCGAACCTCGCGGTCTTCACGCCGAAACCTATGACCTCGAGTATCTCTTATTTGCTCTTCAGAGCGAATTTGGGGATCTTGCCGCCTTGTTTTATGTTGAACAGTATTTAAATTTTGTTCAAAAGACCGTACCTCGAGATTTTTCCGCCTGGTTCTATGTTGATTTGTATTGATAATTTTTTCGGACAGACGTACATCGGAATCTTATCTACGATTAGCGTGACTTACAGTATTTTGTGACTGCTCACTATCTCTATATAAAGAGTTTGCACGAAGAACTCTCATACGTCTTCTATTCTGAAGACAACTTAGTAATATAGATTTTCTACTTAATCTAGGCATAATTAATTAATATTAAATGGATTAATATATAAAACACTTATAGACAATACTTATATAATTCAGTCCGTCTGGGTGTTAAAAGTTGGATCCTAGGTGCTGCTCTCTTTCACTGTAAATCCTTGTAAGTCCTTGCTATGATTCCTTTCCTGTTCCGTGTATAGGTACTATGGTATACTGGTGCACATATGTATATGTGTTTGCTCGCCACTGTATATAATACGGTTTTGCTCGTCACTGTATATAATAATACTTTAAACACTATATAACTAATACACTAAAATTAGTTTGAATAAAGCACTTTGCTGGTAAAGACATCTAGTGAAACTGAAACTACAAACACAGTGTACTGATATTTATTATACTCTTGCAACATGTTGGTACAGCTTACGTACTTTTTTATACCTATATATTACTTAACTATTCACTAACATAACAATACATAATATTAAGTTATATTTATATTTTAGAAATTAGTAGTTTATTTCATTGTATTGAAATTAAGTTCTCGGAAAACCCCTCCGTAAATTACTTTTGTTAAACGCTTTCTAAAACAGGGCGATCTATGGTACCTATTTTGAAGGGTCTACCCATGAAGGCTAAATTAACAATAACTTACATATGATTAAGTATGGTATACACATATGTAGAGCAGGTATGTAGATTTTCTTCTTTCTGTCTTAATATCTAAACTTTTCATAAGCTGCCAACGGCGCTAGGTAAAAATGTAATTTTCTTGAGTTTACAGTTCACCTCATGACCTTCATATTAAAATGTGTCGCAAAACTGAAATAATAGACAGTAGCATGTAAACCGATGGGGTGCAGTTTATCTATAACCACATAAAAAGGGTCTTAAGCCCTTCTGATACCACATTACTAATATTTATTTCATACAATTTTTTCTAGAAAGATTTTTTTGCTCTATACAAAGTCCAACACTCTATGAAACTTTTTTAGCATTGTTTTCTGGTATATTTTATAATAAGTTCAACATGATGGCTGAAAAAATATACCTAACCACTGATTATCACCAAATATTAGAAGAAATATATGTATATAGAAATCTATATCTATCACTTTAGGTTATGCAAACAACTCTTTGGTGAACAAAACTATACTCTGTTGCAACATGTTACGAAAGTATAAAAATGTTGCGAAAGAATTCAACATTCATTACTCGATTATTATTTGGTATCTTATTAACTTATGTTATTGATCATAGATTTATTTTGAGTCAATACTATTTTTTTCTCCGAAATGTTAACTTTTATAAAAAGAAGTTATTTAACTCAAACATGGTATATGTGATATAAACTGAACCAAGGGGGTTAGATTATACCATATTATACCATAAGTAGTACATGTGAGCTGGGAAAATCAAAGACCAGAAAATTCCTCCAAACCGTATATTAAAAAATGTTGAATTAAACATCCATTATTAAATGATATCGTGATTAAATTACAATCAAATTTGGTATCTTCTTGAAATATATTAAAGGCCATAAACTTAGTCTCAGTTTTATTGCTTGAAGTGAGATATACATAAGTATGAATGTGATATTAACTCCACCAAAGTGGCTAAATTTTATATTATAAGCTTAGGTGGCAAACGTCAATCAGAGAATCGGAATTCATTATATGAAGGTGTGAGGTTTGGACTTAGTATATACTAATTTCATTCTAATTCAGCGTCAAACCACATACTTTTTAAGAAATCTTTTCCACTTAATTTCGTATAAATATCACGTTGATCAACCGGAACGGTGTAAAGTTAGGTGGAAAGACGGAAATCGTATATATATTGGGGATAGAGAAATATATTAATTTTGACATTGCTCAGCTATACTCAAGAACATATTTTAAAGCAATTTTATATATAAAAAAATATGAATACTCACTGACCGACATATTCGGCATAAAACTGGTTAGAATAACGAAAAGCATTATAATTAGTATATGGAATTTGAGGGTAGTATTAACCCGTTTTTATTAATTTTTTCCAATACCACATACTACTAACATGCCACAGACTAATAAAATGCTCCCATTGTTTTATTAAGGTACCTCACATACCATCACCAATCAAATGGAGTAAAGTCAGACGAATGTTCGAAAATCCTGATATTAGTTACATGGGGGCTAAGGAAAATTTTCACTCGATTATGAGCAAAACACGCTCTCTCATTTTCATTGAGATAACTCATATATGCGGTATAAAGTCACGCGGAAGTTCAAAAATATTTATATTAGATATATGAGGGCTACAAGAACTATTGATCCGATTCAACCCATTTTTGAAACAAAGACATACTTATATCGATAGTTTCATTTATTTATTCTATTATATGAATTTCAATTATACCTATATCTTACACATTGGCCGATATTTACGGTAAAAAGTCAACTATGGGTACTGGGGTCCACATATTCAGTACCTAGGGGCTTGAACAGTTTTGATTCGATTTAGAGAATTTTTGGTCACAAGGTGGCATACTTTAAACGTATTATTCACGCAAAGTTTTACGCCGATATAATCATTGTTGCTTGATTTTCATAAAGATATCTCAATTTTTACTCAAGTTACAGCTTGCACGGACGGACGGACAGACGGACGGACGGACAGACAGTCACCCGGATTTCAACTCGTCCCTTCATCCTGATCATTTATATATGCATAACCCTATATCTAACTCGATTAGTTTTAGGTGATACAAACAACCGTTAGGTGAACAAAACTATTATATACTGTAGCAACATGTTGCGAGAGTATAACAAAAGAATCGTTTCAATTTTGATATATTAATTTATTTGCTTGTGGAATTTTGAAAATCTAAATTTAACGAATGCTATTATTGATTAAAACGAAAAAAGATATAATATATGTTTACGTCGACACACACAGACATCATTTCCAAGTATAATTGTATATGTGAATATTTGTGTGAGGGAATGTGCTAGAGTGAGTATACGCATTTATATTCCCGTTTTTCTCATGCTACGAAGCGCTTTCTCTTTCTAAATAGGTACATGTACCTAGGCCGTCTGCTTATTTACGCATTGGATTTTGAATCTTTATTATTTTTATACTCTCGCAACCTGTTGCTACAGAGTATAATAGTTTTGTTCACCTAACGGTTGATTGTATCACCTAAAACTCATCGAGTTAGATATAGGGTTATATATATATAAACGATCAGGATGGAGAGACGAGTTGAAATCCGGGTGACTGTCTGTCCGTCCGTCCGTCCGTGCAAGCTCTAACTTGAGTAAAAATTGAGGTATCATTATGAAACTTGGTAGACATGTTTCTTGGTACCCGGAGACGGTTGGTATTGCAGATGGGCGTAATCGGACAACTGCCACGCCCACAAAACACCGTTAATCAAAAACAAATAAATTGCCATAACTAAGCTCCGCAAAAAGATACAAGACTGTTATTTGGTACACAGGAACTGCAGTTAATTTTTTTTTTTAGTGGGCTTGGTCCCGCCCCTAATAGGTTTAATTTAACTTATTACAGTTAAGGGTTTAAGAGATTATTAATGAAAAAACAAAGTTGCAAAACAAAAAGTCTATTTTACTGACTTTCCAACAAAATACTTCGCTCATACTGACCGAAAGCAGAAATATATTAAACACATTTGATTTCCGTACTATAATGTGTACTACCATAAAAGCTCAGTAAACCCTGTACCGGCATAGTGACACAGATATGGTATTTTATGAGTTTGACACTCATCAGCTGATGCAAAAAAATTATAATCAACTAAAAGAAAATTAGTCTAACAAGTAAGGGAGGGCCAAGTTCGGGTGTAGCCGAACATTAGATGCTCTTGCAACTTGCAACTTGCAAGGATCAACGCCTGCTAAATGCCTTCAGGTGTTGGCAAAACTGTATGTTAAACAATGTAGCGAAAGTGTTCAACTTCATTGTTCGACGAAATCGAGAATAGATAACAATCGAATTTGATATTATATTAACTTCTATTGAAAACCATAGACTCACTTAGTTTTGTTACTAATCATCGAAAATTATTCCAAATCATTCTCAAATGATATATGTATAATATTATATAAACTCAACCTGTTTAAATGAGTTTAAACTCCCTCCTCCAAGTGCACCACTCTACTCGGGAAAAACTGACACGCCTTAATGAAACACACCACACCTGTGAACACTCAAGGAATTTCACCCCACACCAGATGACACCAAACAGGACAACACAACATACCATTTCTCATTCGCTATATATTCATTCGCTTATCGTCTACGGGCCTGAGCGTCACATCAACCTTAAATATTCGAAATAATTCCGATCTCTTTTGCGCAACGTCACCGTGTAATCGCTATCTCCGCTACCGACCTCTTTAAAATCGTGGTATTAACTTTTAGTTCAAAGGTTGTGAAAAATAAAATTTAATAAAAAAAATAAAAAATAAACATTTTTAATTTAAACCTAAAAGGAGCGTTTTATGAAAAAAAGGAAATAACATGTCTTGCGTGAGTGAATTATTCATGGTCCTTCGAGCCGGATAGTGAGAGGCACTATGGAGTATATTTAATGGAGGAAAACATTAAAAAAAAAAAAAAAATTTAGTTACATATACACAGTGCGGTGACCAAATACGAACCAACCAAAATAAACATAAACATACATATATAACATATCGAAAAGGTTGAAGTGCTGTGACAAAAACCAAAAGTGCGGTGCACAATAATAAATACATATAATTTATATAAAGTGAGTGGCAAAACACAAACAAAAAAGGGTTCAACTAACTAATACAACACAAATCGAGCGCGAAAACTAAAATACCTAATTGCATACATAAATAGCAATAACTTAAACGGGCGCGAATTTAAAACAAACGATAATAAGCATATATTACTTAACTATTCACTAACATAATAATACATAATATTTAGTTATATTTATATTTTAGAAATTAGTAGTTTATTTCATTGTATTGAAATTAAGTTCTCGGAAAACCCCTCCGTAAATTACTTTTGTTAAACGCTTTCTAAAACAGGGGGATCTATGGTACCTATTTTGAAGGGTCTACCCATGAAGGCTAAATTAACAATAATTGATTGAATGAATTAGTATGGTATACACATATGTAGAGCAGGTATGTAGATTTTCTTCTTTCTGTCTTAATATCTAAACTTTTCATAAGCTGCCAACGGCTTGCTACAGAGTATAATAGTTGCTACAGAGTATAATAGTTTTGTTCACCTAACGGTTGATTGTATCACCTAAAACTCATCGAGTTAGATATAGGGTTATATATATATATTAACGATCAGGATGAAGGGACGAGTTGAAATCCTGTGACTGTCTGTCCGTCCGTCCGTCCGTCTGTCCGTCCGTCCGTGCAAGCTGTAACTTGAGTAAAAATTGAGATATCTTTATGAAACTTGGTAGACATGTTTCTTGGTACCCGGAGACGGTTGGTAAACGCTTTCTAAAACAGGGGGATCTATGGTACCTATTTTGAAGGGTCTACCCATGAAGGCTAAATTAACAATAACTTACATATGATTAAGTATGGTATACACATATGTAGAGCAGGTATGTAGATTTTCTTCTTTCTGTCTTAATATCTAAACTTTTCATAAGCTGCCAACGGCGCTAGGTAAAAATGTAATTTTCTTGAGTTTACAGTTCACCTCATGACCTTCATATTAAAATGTGTCGCAAAACTGAAATAATAGACAGTAGCATGTAAACCGATGGGGTGCAGTTTATCTATAACCACATAAAAAGGGTCTTAAGCCCTTCTGATGATGACATTACTAATATTTATTTCATACAATTTTTTCTAGAAAGATTTTGCTCTATACAAAGTCCAACACTCTATGAAACTTTTTTAGCATTGTTTTCTGGTATATTTTATAATAAGTTCAACATGATGGCTAAAAAAATATACCTAACCACTGATTATCACGAAATATTAGAAGAAATATATGTATATAGAAATCTATATCTATCACTTTAGGTTATGCAAACAACTCTTTGGTGAACAAAACTATACTCTGTTGCAACATGTGGCGAAAGTATAAAAATGTTGCGAAAGAATTCAACATTCATTACTCGATTATTATTTGGTATCTTATTAACTTATGTTATTGATCATAGATTTATTTTGTGTCAATACTATTTTTTTCCACCAAAGTGGCTAAATTTTATATTATAAGCTTAGGTGGCAAACGTCAACCAGAGAATCGGAATTCATTATATGAAGGTGTGAGGTTTAGACTTAGTATATACTAATTTCATTCTAATTCAGCGTCAAACCACATACTTTTTAAGAAATCTTTTCCACTTAATTTCGTAAAAATATCACGTTGATCAACCGGAACGGTGTAAAGTTAGGTGGAAAGACGGAAATCGTATATATATTGGGGATAGAGAAATATATTAATTTTGACATTGCTCAGCTATACTCAAGAACATATTTTAAAGCAATTTTATATATAAAAAAAATATTAATACTCACTGACCGACATATTCGGCATAAAACTGGTTAGAATAACGAAAAGCATTATAATTAGTATATTGAATTTGAGGGTAGTATTAACCCGTTTTTATTAATTTTTTCCAATACCACATACTACTAACATGCCACAGACTAATAAAATGCTCCCATTGTTTTATTAAGGTACCTCACATACCATCACCAATCAAATGGAGTAAAGTCAGACGAATGTTCGAAAATCCTGATATTAGTTACATGGGGGCTAAGGAAAATTTTCACTCGATTATGAGCAAAACACGCTCTCTCATTTTCATTGAGATAACTCATATATGCGGTATAAAGTCACGCGGAAGTTCAAAAATATTTATATTAGATATATGAGGGCTACAAGAACTATTGATCCGATTCAACCCATTTTTGAAACAAAGACATACTTATATCGATAGTTTCATTTATTTATTCTATTATATGAATTTCAATTATACCTATATCTTACACATTGGCCGATATTTACGGTAAAAAGTCAACTATAGGTACTGGGGTCCACATATTCAGTACCTAGGGGCTTGAACAGTTTTGATTCGATTTAGAGAATTTTTGGTCACAAGGTGGCATACTTTAAACGTATTATTCACGCAAAGTTTTACGCCGATATAATCATTGTTGCTTGATTTTCATAAAGATATCTCAATTTTTACTCAAGTTACAGCTTGCACGGACGGACGGACAGACGGACGGACGGACAGACAGTCACCCGGATTTCAACTCGTCCCTTCATCCTGATCATTTATATATGCATAACCCTATATCTAACTCGATTAGTTTTAGGTGATACAAACAACCGTTAGGTGAACAAAACTATTATATACTGTAGCAACATGTTGCGAGAGTATAACAAAAGAATCGTTTCAATTTTGATATATTAATTTATTTGCTTGTGGAATTTTGAAAATCTAAATTTAACGAATGCTATTATTGATTAAAACGAAAAAAGATATAATATATGTTTACGTCGACACACACAGACATCATTTCCAAGTATAATTGTATATGTGAATATTTGTGTGAGGGAATGTGCTAGAGTGAGTATACGCATTTATATTCCCGTTTTTTTCATGCTACGAAGCGCTTTCTCTTTCTAAATAGGTACATGTACCTAGGCCGTCTGCTTATTTACGCATTTGGATTTTGAATCTTTATTATTTTTATACTCTCGCAACCTGTTGCTACAGAGTATAATAGTTTTGTTCACCTAACGGTTGATTGTATCACCTAAAACTCATCGAGTTAGATATAGGGTTATATATATATAAACGATCAGGATGAAGGGACGAGTTGAAATCCTGTGACTGTCTGTCCGTCTGTCCGTCCGTCCGTGCAAGCTGTAACTTGAGTAAAAATTGAGATATCTTTATGAAACTTGGTAGACATGTTTCTTGGTACCCGGAGACGGTTGGTATTGCAGATGGGCGTAATCGGACCACTGCCACGCCCACAAAACACCATTGATCAAAAACAAATAAATTGCCATAACTAAGCTCCGCAAAAAGATACAAGACTGTTATTTGGTACACAGGAACTGCAGTTAATTTTTTTTTTTAGTGGGCTTGGTCCCGCCCCTAATAGGTTTAATTTAACTTATTACAGTTAAGGGTTTAAGAGATTATTAATGAAAAAACAAAGTTGCAAAACAAAAAGTCTATTTTACTGACTTTCCAACAAAATACTTCGCTCATACTGACCGAAAGCAGAAATATATTAAACACATTTGGTTTCCGTACTATAATGTGTACTACCATAAAAGCTCAGTAAACCCTGTACCGGCATAGTGACACAGATATGGTATTTTATGAGTTTGACACTCATCAGCTGATGCAAAAAAATTAAAATCAACTAAAAGAAAATTAGTCTAACAAGTAAGGGAGGGCCAAGTTCGGGTGTAGCCGAACATTAGATGCTCTTGCAACTTGCAACTTGCAAGGATCAACGCCTGCTAAATGCCTTCAGGTGTTGGCAAAACTGTATGTTAAACAAAGTAGCGAAAGTGTTCAACTTCATTGTTCGACGAAATCGAGAATGGATAACAATCGAATTTGATATTATATTAACTTCTATTGAAAATCATAGACTCACTTAGTTTTGTTACTAATCATCGAAAATTATTCCAAATCATTCTCAAATGATATATGTATAATATTATATAAACTCAACCTGTTTAAATGAGTTTAAACTCCCTCCTCCAAGTGCACCACTCTACTCGGGAAAAACTGACACGCCTTAATAAACACACCACACCTGTGAACACTCAAGGAATTTCACCCCACACCAGATGACACCACACCAGATGACACCAAACAGGACAACACAACATACCATTTCTCATTCGCTATATATTCATTCGCTTATCGTCTACGGGCCTGAGCGTCACATCAACAAGGATGACATGATGCGAGACTCTCTCATTTTCGCTGATTTTTCTGTTATTCTCTTTCCCTGATTATTAAAATCAGGGAATTTCGAACAGCTGATGTCAAAAAAGCGGGATGCCAGAAACAAACCAGCTAAAAATAGCTAACAAAAGCAGTGCGAAACAAAATTTCAAGGAACGACACAAATACATTTGAATAACGTGCAACTAAATTGTATTTGTTAATTTAATTTAAAACGTTCATTATAAAACCATGATCTTTTATTATGACTTGTTTTGTTTCTTTGTTATAATTTTTTTTTATTTATATGCAATTTTTTTTATGTTATATGATTTTTAAAAAATTTTATAATATAAATATACGTATATAGGGATGTATATGCGTTATAAAGGCCTACTCGGGGACGGAGCACCTAAAAATAATATTGAAATACAAAATACCCAAAAGTTTTTTTTATAATACCCAATCCATTTTCTTTCGACAGTGGCATGGTTGGCAAATGTTATAAAAAATGTGGGTTTTGACAGCTCTCTCTCGATTCAAAGAGTCTCGCATCATTTCATCCTTGACATCAACCTTAAATATTCGAAATAATTCCGATCTCTTTTGCGCAACGTCACCGTGTAATCGCTATCTCCGCTACCGACCTCTTTAAAATCGTGGTATTAACTTTTAGTTCAAAGGTTGTGAAAAATAAAATTTAATAAAAAAAATAAAAAATAAACATTTTTAATTTAAACCTAAAAGGAGCGTTTTATGAAAAAAAGGAAATAACATGTCTTGCGTGAGTGCTAACATTGTAGCATAATTATTCATGGTCCTTCGAGCCGGATAGTGAGAGGCACTATGGAGTATATTTAATGGAGAAAAACATTAAAAAAAAACAAAAAAATTTAGTTACATATACACAGTGCGGTGACCAAATACGAACCAACCAAAATAAACATAAACATACATATATAACATATCGAAAAGGTTGAAGTGCTGTGACAAAAACCAAAAGTGCGGTGCACAATAATAAATACATATAATTTATATAAAGTGAGTGGCAAAACACAAACAAAAAAGGGTTCAACTAACTAATACAACACAAATCGAGCGCGAAAACTAAAATACCTAATTGCATACATAAATAGCAATAACTTAAACGGGCGCGAATTTAAAACAAACGATAATAAACAAGAACAACACTCACTAAAACCAGGCACAACCGGAAGCAGAGGAAAAGGAATTGACAACAAAGGAACACACATGCGTACATACAAACAGAAAACTACCCCTGCAAAACCAAAGTGAGCGTATTTATTTCACTTATAACTTTATATATGTTAATATGTATGTTTAAATACGGTTTTATAAAACGTAAAACCTCTAGCAGTAAATCCGTTTTTACTAATAGAAAAACGATTATCAAACTGGTATAAATCACGGGAAAAACCGAAATACCGCTGACATTAAAACCAGTTTTGTACAATATATTTGTATATCCAAATATATATAATATGTAAATAATTATTGTATGCCTATAAGCCTACCTTTGTGTTTTCACACAAAAAACAAAAACAGAATTCAAGTATTTACTTGCAAATATTTTCCGGCAATACCCCTTATTTTTAACAAAAACAGTAAGCAGGATTGCCTAAAATAAGTAAGCAAAGGCACAAATATATAACAAACATATAATAATTTAAAGAAAGAGAAACAAAATAAATACAAACGACATATTTATATATTTTCAAAAACCAAGTGCATATTTACATCCATATATGTGCATACGGAGAATACCTGCACATTATCAATTCCTTTTTTGCGCCCTCTTTCTATTGCAAAATATAGAAGCCCAGTTTATACATACATACGGCATACAACCTATATTTTTATAACATACTCAACATTGGGTCATATTAAATTATTAAAATTTTAAACATTCACTAAAAAGTGATTTTCAAATTGCGAATGAATAAACAAGTGAACATATTTTCAAAGTCCACATTGGCATACACCCCGCAATACCCCTTGTAACAAACAAGCAGGATTGCGTACATAAAAAACTAAAAGCACATTGATCTCTTCAACGAGCACCCAATTGCATTAGAAAATATACACACATACGCACAAACAATCCGTGCATACTTATGTACAAAGTGTATTGATCTCTTTAACGATCTCTCATTTTCACGATCACATAAATATATACTAACAAGTCCGTGTATTAGGGTGTACCTAAATACGCCAACATAAGGACATAAAAGTGCGATTCTTAATAATTAAATTAAGAAAATTTAAATTACACTCACAACAAAATATTTAAAATAAAATACAAATTAAAAAATTTATTTCGCATTTAAATATTTATCTAGTCCGGAAAAAACTCGTATACAAGTATACGTAAAAGAGTATTCGGTATTAATTATCATTTATTGCTGCGTTTAAATCAGTTTACACTGAGAAAATTTTAACTAACTTTGACACATATAGTAATAAATAACATAACAAAAATGGTTAATGACGATAAAAATCAAATTACACCTGCAGAAGCTACACGCGAAAGACAGGTTACCACAAAGCAAATAAAAGGCAAAAATATTTGTGCCACCAAATTCATTTCTGAGAGTGACAGATTAACACGATACTGCACTCGATTTTCATCTTCACCGACTCAAGACATCTCTGAATCGTTATTGGAAATAAAAAAACAAAATATTGACAATTTTTGGACTCGTCTCCAAACGGCTCATGACGCATAGTAGATTATGACAATTCAGATCTACCACACGATTTTAAATCATCGGCTTACGCACTATACGAAAACTGCTTAGACCAGTACGAAGAAACAAAAGCTATGATTTCTGATCAATTAAAGCTAATAAAAGCGATTGCACCTACTCCACATCCGAGAGTAGAGCTGCCACAAATTCTAAGTCAAGAGGCAAGTTCAGGCATCCATCTCGAGGAGCCCGCATGTGACACAGAAATATTTTATGGAGGTTATGAAGAATGGCCGTCCTTCCGGGACATGTTCACTGCCGTATACATCAACCATCCAAAATTAACAAAGGCGCAGAAATTGTATCACCTCCGATACAAAACAAAAGGTCATTACCAAAAAAATCGTTACTTTTATGGAAGCAATCGCTCTCATCACGAAAGAAATGCCCCACGTGGCAACAAATGAAAGACTTTCTTACTACCCAGTACGAAATCGCTGAAAGGGTAGACAAAAAGCTAATTAAAACAAAAATTGTACAACACGACCTAAAAAGAAGCTTCAATAGACCCCAAGCTAGTAGCAAAAACAAATTAAACAGAAGCTTGTACAAAACGCAATCGTTCACATCTGAACAGAACAATCATACGTCATGCGAACTATGCACGAGAGGGCATAAACTGTAACTCTTGCGAGAAATTCAAAAAATTAAAAATTATAGAAAGAAACTATTTCGTGGGATCAAAAAAATTATGTACAAATTGCTTGTCACATGCGCATACATATAAAAATTGCAAAAGCAAATTCAATTGCTTATATTGTCACAAAAGACACAACTCAATGCTTCATTACAGCAAGTTACCCATATCACCCCAAAGAAGCGCTTATACAAAAAGAACCACAGGTTTAGTGGTAACCAAAACTCCCAAAAACCAAAATGCCGAAAATTGCCAAAAGACACCAAGTTGCTCAAAGGCATTAAAAACTCAAACGCTACATAGCGAAATACAAAACAGGGTATTACTACCCACAGCAGTCATCTCCATCGAACACCGAGGAGAGCTGTTTAAACTTAGGGCCTTAATAAACCAAGGATCACAACGATCTTTCATAGCGTCTAGGGCACAAAATAGGCTACAACTGCCAACAAAACAAGTCAACTTTGAAATCACGGGAATGGGCGGAAGAGTAGTCCAAAACTCAAATAAAATCTGCCCCATTACCCTAATTTCCCCCCAAGCGGATAAGAGATTTAAAGCAGAAGCTATAATCTTACCGCAACTAACAAATATGCTTCCAAGCTATCATATAAATAGCAAGCATTGGCAAAAGGTTTCACACCTAAAGCTAGCATATCCCAACTGCAACACCCCCGCTCAAATAGACATTCTATTAGGTACCGATCTCATACCTCAGATAATGCTCGAGGGTGTTGAGAAAATTTCAAACAAACTATTGGCACAAATACTATTTTCGGTTGTATCCTAAGTGGACTAGTTACAGAACCAGTTTCCACAACAACAACTCAAGTTGACGAATATTCTAATGAATACCTTCATTCACAATTAAGGAAACTTCGGGAGTTAGAAAAACGCCCCCTCATATCAATTACAACCCCAAAAGATCAGTATTGTAAAGACTTCTACAAAGCCACAACTACTCGATCAACTAATGGCCGGTACGTCGTATGACTACCACCAAAGCCACAAACTTCCAACACTTTACAAATTGGCACAAAAAACCAGGTGAGAGTTTGTTCTGACAACCCCAGTGTTAAAAACACAAATATCTATAATTTAACCAAATCATCGAGATTTATTACTAAGTATTCGAAAAAAAAATTTGTTGTACACTAATTTCCTTAAATTTGAAAAGGGCAGTACAACATAAAAATACAGGGGATCCAATGGAATGCGATATCTGATCAGCTTTCATATCCTACTGAATCAATATCCGCATTATCCGCAATAACAATTTTAGTTACCATAAAATATTTGTTACATTTATAAACTGTGAAACTCAGGATGAAGATGGTATTGACAATAGAATAATTGACAATAATTGAAAATAGATCAAATTGACTTAACGACTGTAATTAATATTGTTTTCAGTTCTTTAATGTTTGTATATCATCTAAATAAATGTTAAAAATTATTTAATTTAAGAGTATCCTAAAACACAGAGTTGAATAAAAAAAGTGTTACTGGGAAAACTAATCTGCTTGTATCATTTTCCATTACCATTCCGATTTTCCAAAAATAAAATTGAAATTGATTATGCCATTGCAATACCCTTAATAGAATATTATTCCAAAAATTATTAATTTAATGTCTACGATATGAAAATAAGTTTCACTTTTAGCGTGGTTTCATAAAACCACACAATAGCATTTTTTTTTTAATTTTCGTTGGAGATCCGCAATAACCGGTCTGGCTATGTGAGCAGCTGCTCCATCTTGCTGGATATACATGCTATTGAAAGTGATAAAAACCCCTTTAACATCTCTAAATAATGGTGTCTATTGACAGTTAATGTCACACCGTCACCACCAAAGAAGTATGGCCCGACAATACACCTTGATGAAACTGCGCACCACATAGTGACTCGTTCTGGGTGAAGTTCCGTCTCGTGAATTTTTTCTGGGCTTAATACAATCCATATACGGGAATTTTGCTTGTTTATACTTCCGTTTAGATCGAAATATACCTCATCAGACATAAACAGGCAATTTTTCAAGTTATTTTTTCGGTCATTTCAATCATTTTTTGGCAAAATTCCTTTGAATAATCAAATTTAGAGTGTTTAACCGGCTTGTTTTTTGAACTTTGTACGGTAACAGGTTTAGGTCAACAAAATTATCCGTTGTAATGACCGTCAGCTAACTCCAAGTTGCGAGTCGAAACTCTTGGATTTGCCTGAATTGACGATACAACAGCCGCGATTGTTTCTTGAACACGAACATGCGGATCTCGATGGTACGGTCTTCTTGCGATACTTCCAGATTCGGCAAACATGTTATAATGGTCTATCTACTCGGGGTGTGCCGCCAAAATCCCGTCTGTATTCCATTTGGATGGAAATGACAGACTACAAAGCATGGTACCGCTGCACTATCCAAACCCTCATTTCGGTATCCCAGGTATTCATATTTAAAATACTTAAATAATAACCTGCCAAATAAAAAAAAAAGTAAGTCAATTACTCACACAAAAAAATGTATTTCGCTTTGTTTCTTGTAGCACGATTCTAATTATAGGGAGTGTATGTTCTGGCTAGTTCATCTGCTATACAGTTACCAAGAATATCACTACCGCCTGAAACCCATTGCAAGTTTATCGTAAAATATAATGTCAGATCCACTAAGAGATCAAGGAATTTCTTCACTATCTTTGACGAAACCCTAAGAGTGCTTTTAAAGCCGCTTGGCTTCCTTGCAGTGAGCATACTCCTTGTCAGAACAACATTGCCTTAATTGCTGTAATCTTCGCTAAGAAGACACTGCAGTGGTCTGGTAAACGGAATTTGATTTTGGTATCCAATCCGACTATCTATTTTGGACCCATCCATTTAGATGCTTATCCCTGCGTCCCTGTTTGCCTCGCCCCTTTCTCACTCTTCTTTGGAAGAGAAGGCAATATTTGGGTCCGAATTGAGTTTTAATTATATAGGATTTCGAAAATCCGTGGTAATAGGTAGAAGCGGGAACTTACTGAGTGTCATAGAAAGCCCCTTATTACAGGCAATTAATTTGAGGATTTCCTCAGTCTAAGAGCTGACATCGTTGCCAGTTGCTTATAGAACAAGTCTGTTGGCAGTAAGTGTAAAATGACGTTTAGTGCCTGGCTTGGCGTGGTTATAAGAGCTCCAATGCATAATTTTGGGATTTCTGTGTCTCCTAGGGAACAATACTAGTTCTGTATTGCCATCATTTAAGTTTCGACCTCACGAAACGGTGCATCGATTAATGTCATTTAAAATTCTTTGCATAAAGTTTACGAGGGTATTTGAGAATTTACCTCTAACTGAAACCGCCACCTCATCAGCGTAGGCCACAACATGTACCCCCTTCTTTTGTTAGATCAAACTACATTTTAATCATGTTATGTTATTTAAGGCGCCTTCTATGTTTAGGAAGGTTACGAGGGTGTATGAATTCTTTTATTTTCATAGATTTTTCAATCACTGCAACCACTGAGCTTAGTGCTGTTTCAGTGAATTTTCCTTTAAAATATGCATGATGCGAAACTTCCAGTTAGTTTCCAGGGCTTAATTTTTTTCTTATGTGTATTTCTATTGGTCTTTCCAACGTTTTTTTTTTTATCAGAAATGAGGAAATACTAATTGGTCCGAAGTTCTCTTCACTGAATACCGTCCAGCTCCTAAGCCGAAATGCTTCTGCCGATATAATTACAAAAATATTTCCAAGAGTTTCTTTTTGCTCTTCTTATATCTTTTTTGAATGACTTTAGGTTGTTATAACTATTCGAATCCTCTTCATCTTGGGATAGTTTAGCTACATTAAATTTCTTACTGCAATCCTTCTGTAATTTTTTTTCAGTTCGAGAGACCGTAATGGTGGTCGAATTCTTCCCTTACTTCGTGTTATTGGACAAGCCACCTCTAATATTTGTTAGCAAGATACCGTGAACATTTGAACGAGGTCTCCTTGTTCTTGGGATGAAATGGTTCTTGGAATCACAGGAAAATGTTTTTTTGGCTCTTGCATGTGCATCTGACAGTTCGTTTTCCTGTGATTCCTGAAATTGTCCACACTTTCCTCACTTATGCATTCAATGTATCGGTGATCGGAAAGGAGTGGTATTCAAAAGCTCTCCATTGGGTCACCATATTTAACAGTTCTTCCTACACAAGTATGATACCTAATAACTTTTGTCGATTTCTTGTGAAAAACGTTGGCATACTACCTTTGCTGCACAACAGAAGCTTAGTGTCTAGTACTTAAAGGAACACTCACCTCTATCATTGATATCTGTGCTGCCCCATATCGTGTGGTGTGCGTCACATGCAACTATAATCATGCACTTGGATGCCTCGCTGTCCCGTACCAGCTTTTTAGCAGCTGCCATGGTACTTGTTCCTCGTCGTATGGCATATAGTAGCTAGACACCAGCTGGTATCTACTTGCACCCGTCTTCCAGCTTGTTGTGGTATCTTTATTGCTATAAAAATGTAACATAAGGATCAACATTGTGGCCGTCTTGGTCTCCAGACCCTTCCTCTGGTCTGGACAGGATGTCTTATTTGTGAACCGCTACACGCACTTCCAATGGGCTCTGAGAATTTTGCCTTTGGGATTACCCTCATCTAGTACGCCAATAATAATGCGATTCCGGGCCATATCAGCAAATGATTTAGCATGTGTCACACCCTTAGCTTGTCAGCTGCCACTGCTGTCGGTTCAAGCTTAAAGTTAGGTAGAACTGCCTCCGCGCAATCAATGTAGTCTTGGATTTCTTTGTGAGCTCTCCATTGGTTGGCGGTTGTAGCTGTACCCTTATGACTAGGTAGGCAGCGCCTCTCCGAGTACCTGACTTCCGCGGGGCTCTCTTCTCAGAAAAAGTAGTTCCCTCCGTTTTTTTTTCAGGAGATCCGGTCAACAAATGTAGGAACACTTTAAGCTCACTGGCAGGTCAACTTCACTTGTCTAGAATTTGGGTTCCCGGTCAAAAAACGTTTCGTTGCCAAAAGAGCACACGAGTTGGACAAGTCAGGAGCCTGTTAAGACAAGTCTGAGGCGGAGACAATACAGAGTCCTCTAGGAACGATCAAGATGGAGCTAAATACGCAATGTGAACAAATAGCTCAGAATAGATAAAAATCTACAACCAAATGCAAGATAGTGAACACATATGACCAAAATGTGGCAAGACAGGAACTATGGACTTATTGAATATGTAAGTCCTGGAATATGTATATTTATATATATAACATGGACTTTCAGTTATCATAACCGGGCGTTGGCCATTTGAAGAACTCGCGTTAAAAATGGGAATGCTTCATAACAATATTTGATATATATTTGCCCATGTCTCTATTACAATCAGGATGTAGAACTATTGGAAGCCATCATACCTCATGAACAAAACCTTGAATGTCTATCTACAAAAGCATAACGGAGATCAATAGTTTATTGAAAGCACACAACTATGAAAACAGATAGCACTATTTAAATTTCTTACGAATATAGTACCAAAATGGCGCATCTAGCGCTAATAGCGCCTGAAGGGGTTGCATTTATATCTACCTACCTACCTTAGCCATTTAATGATCAAGTCTGGAAACCCATATTTTTATTGATCGATGTTGCTGGCATATTCAAGGAGAAAGGTATCAATACCATGAAACTATATTCACCAAAAATTGTCTTTCCTTTTCAGAAGCCTTTTGAAATGGCTTTATCTATGATTCGCTTTTTCTTTGCTCGACAAGAGATGTCAAACAAAATTACATATAAAAGCAACCACTAAATTATCGAGTTGAATTCGTACAACAGAGTATACGGATACCTCATTAAAGAGGTACAGCCACTATCTTCAGTGCTATTCAGTTTTGTTACGCATATTTTAGATCCGTTTAGTTCAAATGACAAATGAAATCTTGTATTTTTAAAACTCAAGACTTAAAATCAATTACAGTAATTTATAGAAAACAAAAATATATGATTTCAACGTTTTTTAACGAAAAAATAATTTATCCACTTAGTAAGAGCCATAACACTATTGCACGTGTGTGAGAAGACATGTTAGCTCAGGGTTGCACCACAAGTGCTGCCGGTTTGTTTGAGCATCTGGTATAGCTTTATTAATTTGAATGATATATGTTAGCTGTCTTTTTGGAAAAAAGGGCGGCTTTTTTTTTAAATACATTCGGAGAGTTCCAAAATATGAGGGTACAGTTACTAGCATGTCTACCTTATGAACAACCAACCCTTCATTGGCATATTTAACTTATTGAAAAAAAGTTCTGGCATCACTGTCGTCCAACGTGACGTCTACCGATAAGCCTATTTTATCAGTAGCTTAATTATTGACTGGAAAACCAACGTAAATGTTAATTGGGTATGTTAACATGCATATTTACGTGTGTCCATTCTTGAGTGGAAAACCAACGTAAATGTTAATTGGGTATGTTAACATACATATTTACGTGTGTCCATTTGTGTGTGTGCATTCATATCCATTATTTACTGTGCTATTATCTGCGCTATTTACTTTTAGTTAGATATGACAACTCGTGTGTACATTCGTATATGCCCTATAGAGAGATGAATTAATTTGGTCCTGCGAATTGAAAATAATCTTTAACGAAAGAGTAAACCAGGTATAAAGGGATGTCCAACGCTTTCTAGTGTGAGAGCATTTCAAAATAAGTGTTTTTTATAACATTTTGCATTGTAGCTAGATCAGACAAAATAATAATTTTTGATTATTTAAATTAAAACACCCAACATTTATTTAATTAATTAAAAATAATTATATATTGTCAGTCCAATATATGGAGAAACTATTTAGATCTTTTTTTGTGATTTTATGATATATTGAAACAACTGATTTTTGAACTATCAACATTTAGCAAAGTGAGCTCTTAATTAATACATATTTTTTATCACTTTCAACTTAAAATTAATACTACGAAGCATCACAAAAGATTGCAACATACATATTTAAATATTGCGTTTTCTTTACTTTTCATTGATTTACATTTGTTATTAGTGATCTTGAACGGCGCCAACAAATTTCTCCATTCATATATATTATGGGTAGGATTTCAATCTGGCCGTACCAGTCGTTCCAATTGCTAAACGTCCAACCTACCCGTTCCAATCAACTATTGAAGTCGTGCAGGTGATTTACGCTCTCAATTTCAAGTAACAAAAGGGTTAGGCATCTCTTTATTTCTGGAGTAAACATATATAAGTTAACAAACATACATAAGTAATATATTCAACCCTCTCAAAGCGAAGGTCAGAGATAAAGAGGTGCCCAACACTCTTGTTCCTTGAAATTCTGTCACTTGAAATGAAATGAATTGGGCATCCCTTTATCCCTGGTCAAGGTACTCAGTACTAGATATATGCTTGGCTATTCCTGCAGGGTATGTTTTTGTCAGCATATATTTTGAATGATAGCAGTTAAGCATTCTCATGTTTTCACGAGCAAATGTCAGACTCGTTCTTAATAGTTCAAACAGTCACCGACGCAAAACCGTGGACCGAATCAGCTAATACGACCTATCTTATAAGAGCGCAATGTAAATGAACACTCAGCACCGCTTCTACTATATGGTAAGATATCCGGAGAAACGAGTGAGCTGAGAAAGAGAGAACAATCTCTTGTAACGCGGCGTTGCCTTTCTCAATATTTTGTAGTAATGAAAAAATAAACTTGAATATATATGAAATATTCTGAAAATAACTCAAAGTCACAGTCGAATACGTCTATTTACAAATACATTATGAAAAATTACAAGTAAAGAACTAAATGTGTGAAAAGTTGCGTATACAAATAGAACAGTGGCAACATTGGTGAAATGAAAACAAAAGTGAACAACAGAGTTCTGCGTTGCAACTACGGGCATAACTTTTGACAAATTTGGTTGAATACAGCGGTAAGTACGGAAGGGAGGAATGTCGGTGACTGTTTGAAGCATAAGTTTGAACTATACATACATATATGATAGTATTTGTTTGTACGCCATAACCAAGCGTACATAAGTTCTAAGTGCATGTGAATGAATGATTAAGATTCGTTCGTTTTTATTTATTATGTTGAACACTGAACTATAACAAATTACAGCCCAAACTTAACCAAGTAAACAGCCCATGAATAAGCCATTTATGTAAGGTATATTGTAGTAATGCAACCCAAGGAATATATCAAAAATGTTGTAGACAACAACAATAAAATACAAAGTCAAATGACCAATAAGGAATATTATTATTTTAACAAAATCCACAATAAGACAAGCATGCCACATTCAGTCAGTTAGTTAACCAAACCGTCAACGATCGTAAGAAGTGAATGTGCCCAGCTGTATTGGTGTGGTGTGTATTACACAGATTAATTATGTAGTTCATCAGTCACTCGGTATGTGTAACGGTACGAACAGTAAAGTGTCAGTACGCATTTCTAGATTGATCAAGTTTCGACAATTATCATTCAAATTGATAAAGATACGAAGATAGTTGCATATATATACATAAATGTCAATATATGCATGCGTTGCGAAGACGTTAAGGCATAGGAGAATGTGAATAAAAATACCTACAGAAAAAATGTGTTATCATTATTAATAATATGCATATCAAAATAAAAAATGTTAAAGCAACAACCGATATCGCATTATAAAACAACAAAGGTTCACAGAAACTTGGAAAAATAATATATTCTAATATAGTTCTAAACTCAAATGCTTGTGCATGCATTACTAGAAATGCTTCGGTAATTTGAAGTATGTAACCCCACCATACACTACAATTAGGAAGGCAGTATACTTAACGCCTTGATATACATATCTACAAGTATATCTGCATTTTGAAGACCGATTTATCTTTAAAGCGTGATCTACTTCACCTAGTCAATCTCCAACGATCAGATATCTAACATAATGAAACTTTATCAGAATATGAAATCATTCTTTAATAAGCTGGTATTTAAATACTGACTTCCAGAATATAAGAAATATGTCCTAATTTTATTTTATACGTATTGTAATGAATGCGATTTTGTTGCAAGTATGCTTTATTTGGAAGGGAAAGCCTGAATGTGTGATTGGTTGTTTTCTATAAAAAAGGAATATATCTTATATATACAAATTTTCCTTAATGCTGTTGAAGCCACTCTTAAATTCAACTATGTGAAAAGTGTTTCATTCACTAGAACATCTTCCTGAGAAATTGTGTTCCAATTTCAAATAATAAGCAATCTTTTCATCAATGCAATCAAAATAACATGACCAGTTTGTACAATTCGGTTTGATATTATTGATATGTTATGAATTCATATAATACTTTCTTATTTTTATACCTTGCACAGGGTATATTAAGCAATAGTAGCGTGCCGAACTGAGTCGATTTAGCCATCAACATCTGTTTGTAGTGAACTAGTTCCTCAGTTTTTTAGGTCTTGTATTGAAATTGTTTTCACGTCGATATCTGGCCACTAAAGCATATAGCTGTTATACAAACTGATCGATAAAAATCAAGTTCTTGTATACAAAACGTTTTTATTTGACAAAGTGTTTTCACGAAATTTGGCAAATATTATTACCCTGGCAACGCTGACTTTCCAACACATTTTCAGGCACAAAGAATGAGCTAAACAGAAAATTAAACTAAGTAGAACTGATCTGAAATTATCCATACATCTTTCAGTATTTAAATTTTCAGATCCAAAATTTTAATGCGTTTACCGATTGTTGATTACAGATACGGTTCTACATCTACTAATGAATGAGTACAAGCGATATGAAATGACCTTCGATTTCGAACTTGTTACGCAAACTGTCTGCCATGTCAAATTTACAATCGGAAAAAAATTTTTCAGGCACGACAGCCTTTTCCGATTACATATAAATTTGATTTGGGTTATTTTCTGACATTTCAATTCAATTTCAATATTATTTTCTTAAATACTCGTTAGTTTTTTTAGTTAGTTCAATTTTATTTTGATAATAGCAAACCTTATTATAACGTAGAAAACAAAATTAATTGAATTAGAGACTACTCCAAGATTCTACCGTTACTTATTTGGTTGCCGCGAGCGAAACATTAAAACGAAATATATTAAAGAATGTACGTTTGTATTTACATATGCATATAAAACTATAAGTGAACAAGTAAGAAAGGGGGTTACCGAACATTTTATACTCTTGCAACTTGCAAGAATCAAATCAGGAGAAAAACCTGGAAGTGTGGCAAAACTTTAGATTAAATAAGTAAGGAAGGGCTAAGTTTAGGTGTAACCGAACATTTCCTACTCTTACAACTTGCAAGGATCGAAGCTTTCGGTGTTGGCAAAGCTCTATATCAAACAATTAAAGAAGAGCTAAGTTCGGGGGTATCTGAACATTTTATACTCATACAATATCAATATCAAAAACGATTATATTATATTAGGAATATGAGGTTTGGGCCAAGATATAAACAAATTCCATTCATATTCACCGCTAAATCACAAAATTTTTAAGAAAGCTTGTGAACTTAAATTTATTTAAATATCACACATTTTGATCAACCTAAATGGTTTAAAGACACGTGGGAGGTCGAAAATATTATATAGGGTATATTAGGGGCTGCAAATATCTGGGCCGATTTCACCAACTTTTGACATTGCTTAGGTATACTCGACAGCTTAGTTTCAAACATGCTGACCCGGCAAACGTTGTTTTGCCATACAGGTTATTTTTTGGAAATATTTTTAAAAGCACTAACACTATAGTAAGTGTGGGGAGGATGTAATTATAATTGAAAGAGGAATGAATAATTGTAGCCAATTAAAGTATACTTTATTCAAGCTAAGAAATTATTCTTTAATAAAGTAACAAATATATTTTAAATTACAATTATAGTTAGCTGTCTAAACATCCATCAGCGCAATGGAGTATACAATATTTTTTGTCAGTCTGTCTTTAGCCCACGCGGGAATATGCAACATAAAGTTGTCCGTGGGAAAAACTCGGTATATCCAAATCTAAGCCACAAACAGACAACGTTTGGCCTTGCGACTTATTCATTAATTTTTTAATTACTGATCTTGTGCCATTGTAAGGCCGTAGTGGGATGAAATTATGAAGCAAAATAACCGGAGATCCAACTCATTCCCAACATATCTAATGAATTCGGAAAGTCAATTGAATAATTCTCAGTTTCCTTGGCGTCGATAGATTTGTATGATACCAAGTCCCGTGGCAACATTTTTTGTTGCCAAAAACGCACTTTTTGCCAGCCATCTAATAGTTTTATATTTTGTGTTTACACTGGGAAATATATTGTCGATGAGAGTATCTTGTGAGTTGATGATGGTGCAGAAATCAGTCGGTAATTTTATGCATCCAGTATTTCTACGTACAGCAACTATTCGTTTTGTTTCTATTGCCTATTCTCAACAGTTGTTTTGAGAAAGTTTCGACAGATGAATCTTGAAGCATACGAATGTGTATGTTCACTGTGAGTTGCACTTTTTCAACATTACGCCACAGTCGCGATGATTTTAAGCAAGCATTGATATCATCAGCATACGCTGAACGTGTTTGAAATAATCTGAAAGGAGTAACAAAGTGCAGTCGTAAGTTATTTTTTTTGGTCATCATTTAGTAGTGGAAGGTGCGAGTAACAATCGGTGCCAAATCGACAGTAGCATACTTCGCTTCACTATTTATATCTGTGTTGATTAAATCAGATGCACTCCGATTTGGTGAACTTATACCGATGTCGATACAATGATTATCCCACAAGATTTGTGCTGGGATCGGAAAACATGTCATCACTACTAAACAGTAGACACATTTGTGTTGCTGTGCAATTTAGTTCAGCTTGAAATGACAGTGGTCCGGTAACATTAACAAACAACAGTCCCAGATAAAGGCACTCAGTCTGCCTTGGATTGACTATATATACACGAAACAATTATTATAGCACGATTTCGTTCGTGAAAAATACGCGTTAGCCGTTTTCGAGATGCAGAAATAAATGAATAACTGCTGAATGTTGTTTATGTATTTGGAAACCAAAGATACGCCAGGCAACTTTATTGGAGCTTATAAACCGGCCAATTTGGTAATTCGTTATTTCATAATTTTCATTAATTGGACGAGTATCTACAATTCTAAATTTGCTTCCTTTATTCACATACTTGCAAATATATTTGAAGCTTTTCATCGAATTCCAGAACTAAACATTAATATCGTATAAACATTGAATGTTTTACTCAGCTGAGGTCAATATGGTACCAACTAACGATTGTCTTGTCTGCGATATCGATATTTTTAGCACTGAAAAATAATGTTAAATTCACTATAAGAATAATATTTGCTTGAGAGTTGCACTGAAAAATTAAAATGATACGTATTGGAGTCACTGCTACGATCAAGACACAAATAAGATCAAATTAACAACATGGACAAACACTGTATAGAGAGGGCTTTCATCCCTACTCCGTAATGTTTGCTGGTTTAGAAGTGACAACGGGAGACACCTGGCGGGGATAACTGATGGATTGATAAAACAATTATTATATTCGATTGCCATCTTGTGGATCTGTGGATGGAACGGCATAACATAAAAATTGCGATATAAAATCAGGGGTTAATCGAATAAGGGTGAAAATTAAAAAATCGTATGTATTTTTAAATGCAGAATCATATAAAATAAAAACAAAAAATGTTGTCCAAAAAAGATAATTATAATATTTTTTGTTGTGGACCAGGTAGGGGTATAAAAAAAATGTATATAATAGATAAACATATATGTATATGGAGTAAAGTCAGCCGGGTGTTTCAAAATCGTGAATATCAGTTATATGGGGGCTGAAAAAAGTTTTCGCCCGATTTTATCCATGTTAGGCATACCGACGTATCGTTATTAAAAAAACACGCTCTCTTAATTTTATAAAGATAACTCACATATTGATCGATATTTGCGGTAGTCAGCCGGAAGATCGAACATTTTTCTATTAGGTATATAGGGACTAAGGAAATTATTGTGCCGATTCAACCCATTTTTGGCAAACGGGAAAATTATTATCAGATAAGGATTCTCTATAAGTTTCTAAAATATATCTCACAGATTTACCAATATATTCGATAAAAAGTTTGCAATGGGAACAGGGGCACATAAATTCGGCTTGAATAGTTTTCGTCCGATTTGAATAATTTTTTGTCATAAACTGGCACACTTCAAAGGCTGAGAATCAGATGGAATTTAAAATTGTGTTATATATATATGAGAAGTAGGCGTGGTTGTTTGTTGGTTTTCACACTGCAACATAGGAATGTCAAAATGATGCTATCACAGAATTTGGTTGAAATCAGTTGAGCAGGTTCCGAGGTATGGGTTTTCAACATAATGAGGGCGATGCCAGGCCTATCGTAAAATTTTTATAGCTGCTTCTATAAAGACCTTTGCTATAATCTCGGGTGTAAAATTTTATGTTTCTGACGCATTTTTACACTGTAGGTAGGTGTGCTTAAGGAATTGTCCTGAGCCAATTTGATTATAACAGCTTGAATGATTAAGGAGGTATATACATTAGGCAGTGGTCCGATTACGTCCATCTATGATCATCGGTCTCCCTTTTTTGTCAAAAAACATCCAAGTTTCATTACGTATCTCAATATTTACTCAAGTTACGGCTTGCACAGACGGACGGACAGACAGTCACCCGGATATCAACTCGTCTCTTCATTCAAATCAATTATATATAACATAATCTATCTCGATATTCTCTGTTGCGAAAGAATTAAACAGTCATTGTTTACTGTGGCTTATAATCAAATTTGTATCTTATTAACTTATCATAGACTCACTTAGTTTTATTGCTATATGTTACTTCCCGTCAGCGTAAATTGTATTAAAATCAATTTCAAATTTGACATATGTATAATTAAACAGCTGAAAATTCAAAACAATTCAGTTCAGTTATTGCTCACGAAAAGGTAAACTGGACATTAGTTTTGATTTATATTACGATGACCGAAATTTTCGGGCCAGAACTGATGTGCTGCGCTTAAGATCACTCAAATCAATTTTAACTTCCTAACATCAAGTAAGCCAAAGTTTTATTGACAATTAAATGGCTTTTAGATATTCTTTATTGCAGCTTCATAAGTTATTTTTGTTGAAATGAGGAATCATTTTGAGTTTTACTAAATGACATGAAGGAACGTTACCACTAACTCTCCATTTCCTTGCTTCCGGTAGTTATCAAGAATGCATTTGAAATGATTTAAACTTTGGGCTGAAGCCCAAAACCCAGTTGACATTTTTTGATACTCTAGTCAACCCCACTGTCACAGAAATTTGACAACACTTCAACCAAACATTTTTTGACGGGTTGAGTTGAAAGCCATAATACCAAGTTTCAAAACTTCAACCAAAATTCAGTTGGGTTGAAAACCTTAATAGGGGCCAGAGTATATTAGGTCTGGGCTTGTTGCATTAACCTTTGCATTGCTTAGGTATACTCGAGAACATATTTTCAAGCAATTTTATAAATATACTAGAAGACCGACAAACGTTGTCCTGTTCCACGTCTTAAATGTAAACTTTTTGAAATTAGCTGTAATAATTACACCGTTTTGTTGTTATTAGAAATTTATTACAATATCTAACGTCATTCATATATAATATATTTATCACAATCCGACCAATCGATAGGGTGTCAATATGTATATTAGAATGCTTTCAGAGATGTTAATTGTAGAAGCAGTATTGAATGAAAACTTGAAGTCCTTTTAATTGATTGTAAAAAGGCTGAATCTATTCTATAACGGGTATTTATTCTTAGAGATAATTATCTACAAAAACTGAAGTTATCGTAATGCCATAGGATGTACAATATTTTTGTTTAATCCTTGAGAGGTATAAACATATAAATTCGATGGTTTTCCTACTCTCGAGCACGCAACGTATAATTGGCCATGTGAAAAGCACAGATTTTCTAAATCCAATCCACAAATCGTCATTGTTTGACCTTATGCCTTTTTAATAGTTATCGCAAATGCCAAGCAGATGGGTAATTGTAAATGTTTAAATGGTAACGGCGAATCTGAAGGAATCATTGGAATTCGTGGTAAAAGTGCAACTTCACCTTGAAATTTTCCACTCAAAATAGTGGCTTAAAAAATGTTGCCCATGACATTTTTTATGACTAATCCTCATTGGTCTATGTGTATTTTTCATAGTATTTTATTTCTACAAAAAATGCGAAAGAGTAAGAAATATAAACAAATTTATTATTTATTTACATATTTCTTAGATTTGTATATTCACCATTTCCGTATAGAGTAGCATAGCTGTATGAATGTTTAAACTCTATACACGATACACATGTTTATAGTCTTAATAGTTTAAACTATACTTATGCTATCTTAGAATCTGATCTCAGCGCCATCTACCAGGCACAAATATACTTTTGAATATCTGTCACGACTGCTGCGCTGTCTGCCGGAATTCTATGTAAAACGTTCTAACATCTGCGATGGTAGCGCAGTTTACCGGATCCAATGCAAACTTTCCAAACTTAACAACTACTTATAAATGAAAAATTAGTAAATAAACATTTTCCAGTGAAGTCGAATCCCCTTGAGCTCACACAAAAAATTTCATCAAAATCGGTAAAGCCGTCTGGGAGGAGTCAGTGACATACACACGCACAAAAGAAATATTTATATAAAGATAACTTACAACTTGACCCACATATTCGACATAAGTTTTGTTAGAATAAAAAAATTCATTATATGTATTATAATATAATTTCAGATATTTTCAGTCCAATATTATAAAAAATCTTATATTATTGTAGGTATATGAAAGAAAGCGGTAGTATTGAACCTCTTTTATCTATTTTTGCCATTACTACATATTAATTACATTAAGAGATTATCTCTGAGTTTCATTAAGGTACCTCACATACCATCACCAATAAACATATGCGGTATAAAGTCAACCGGATGTTTTAAAAACCTGATATTAGTTATATGGCGGCTAGCAAGTTTGCACCTGATGTTATCCATTTTATTCACAAAGATACATTGTTATTAGAAAATCACGCTCTTTCAATTTCATTAAAATAACTCATATATTGACCGATATTTGCGGTATAAAGTCAACCAGATGTTCTATTAGGTATATGCGGACTATAGTAATTATTGATCCGATTCACCCCATTTTTGGGTTCCTAAAATATATCTTACAGATTGACCGATGTTTTCGATAAAATGTTCGCAATAGGAACTGGGGTCCACATATTCGGAACTCATTATTTTTTTCATTACTTTAAATTTTTTATGAGTGATCAAAGATGGCGGTATGAAATATCTCCGTTCATATATTTTTTGATACGATTTCAATCTGACCATCACTGAAGTTCCAATTGCTAAACTTCAAACCTACCTGAACCCTGTCCAGTCAGGATTCAAGCGGAAGGTTTGAACATTTTACCGGACAATTCCCACTACAGCCGGTTCTACGTTACCGGAATTGACCTGAATTTTATCCGGCGAAGGGCTGTTATTTTGGCGATCTTACTCTGTTTGGATTCCTCTACAAAAAAAAATAACATTTTACCGGATGCCAGCTGCTTTTAAGCAGCTGAGGAAGAAAATGAGATAGAAACATCTCAACAAATTGCCCCGCCTTTGGCAGTTGAAGGCTAAAACATGTACATGTTTCCTCCGTTCTGTTTATGCATTTAAGATACTGAAGTATTGGTAAGCCAAGGCGTTTAACTTTAAATTGAGAGTTACCCTTTTTATACTCTCGCAACTTGTTGCTACAGAGTATAATAGTTTTGTTCACCTAATGGTTGCTTGTATCACCTAAAACTAATCAAGTTAGATATAGAGTTATATATATAGAAATGATCAGGATGAAGAGACGAGTTGAAATCCGGGTGACTGTCTGTCCGTCTGTCCGTCCGTCTGTGCAAGCTGTAACTTGAGTAAAAATTGAGATATGAAACTTGGTACACATGATTCTTGGTACCGTAAGACGGTTGGTATTGCAGATGGACGTAATCGGACCACTGCCACGCTCACAAAGCGCCATTAATCAAAAACAAATATATTGCCATAACTAAGCTCCACAACAAGCTACAAGACTCTTATTTGGTATACAGGATCACATTAGGGAGGGGCATCTGCAGTTTAAATTTGTTTTTTAAAATGGGCGTGGTCCAGCCCCCTAATAAGTTTAATGTGCATATCTCCTATACCACTAAAGCTACAATAACAAAATTCACTGGGAACAAATGTTTTTAGCATTTCTATCGACGGTGTGAATATGGGTGAAATCGAGTGGCAACCCCGCCCACTCCCCATATAACGGTACTGTTAAAAACTACTTAAGGCGCGATAAATCAAGCACTAAACAAGCCAGAGACATTAAATTTTATACCTGCGATGGTATAAGATGATTTTATAGGAACCACGTTCAGAATTAGATAGTGGGCATGGCATCGCCCACTTTTAGGTGAAAACCCATATCTTGGGATCTGCTTAACCAATTTCAAATAAATTCGGTACATAACATTCTTCTTATATTTCTGCTATAGTACGAAAATTTGCGAAATCGGATTACAACCACGCCTATTTCCCATATAACATCATTTTAAATTCCATTTGATTTTTTCCCTTTCCAGTATGCAAATCAAGCAACAATGATTATATCGGCGTACAAATTTGAGTGAATAATACGTTTAAAGTATGCCACTTTGTGACCAGAAATTATCTAAATTGAACCAAAACCGTTCAAGCCCCTAAGTACTGAATATGTGGACCCCAGTGCCTATAGTTGACTTTTTACCGAAAATATCGGTTAACATAGAACGAGGCGGTAAGATCCACAAAGAAATCCAAAACGAGTATACCATTTGACTTTGCGAGAGTACAAAATGTTGTGTTACATCCGAACTTAGCCCTTCCTTACTTGTTTATACTTAAAATAATTACTCTCAAAAAAATAGATTTCATCATTAGTGTTCTTACTGTACCATCTTATTCCCCCTGCGGGCAGGGGTAAGAATTTGCCCGCGGTAAGTTATGCCTGTCGTAAGAGGCGACTTAAATCCTAATGCACTATTACTGTTATTAAACCTGGCCAAGAAATATCAACATAGTTATGTCGGAAATAGTGCTATAATACTCAGCTTGAACTGATATTATAGTCTTTAAATGATTCCAAATAAAAAGACATTTAAGTTCAAGCGACAAATGTCACCAGTCATTGAGTTGATGGGTAGCTCAACTGGCAGTAGCTTCGGCTACACAGACTTACCGGAGACTCAACTCTGGTACCACGGGGAGGAAAACGCCCTTGGACTTCGGTCCAATCTGCTCATTGGGTTTGGCCCTTTGTGGAGATTCGTAGTTGCTGTGGTTTAAACCTAAATGCTGGGAGAACTGAAAATTCAGTTCAAAAAAAGAAGTTGCACAAGCAACTGGGTTCCGTACCCGAAAACGGAAGAGGTTTTAGGTCGGCCTTTAATCCTACCAAGATGGTCAGTGTGCCCATACACACTGGCTGCTGGTAATCAAATAAATACTTGCAAATAGCTCGTATTATTTGGGGCGCTGATCAATGCATTGTATTGATAGGCTGTGCTTTTCAGCACCGTGAGGTTAGACCGTCACCGTCAGGTACTCACGTAAATCACAACAAAAGTTGTACCATCTTATAATATGTCGTATAATGACTTCTAGTCACTTTAGGAAATAATATAAGGATTCTGAATAGGAAGAAGTGCGTGTATATTTTAAATGATTAAAAAGCAAAAAAAGGAAATGGAATCATAGTCCTAGACTCTTTTGCTTTAATTTTTCCGAAAAATAAATTCCTTCATTAAACCGAAAACATTAGGACGATTTGCAATGCAAATTTACTTAGCGGAAAAAAACCTCAACCATCTTCGAGAAGAACTGAAAAAAGGGAGCAACAATTTTAAATAATTTTTTGCCCGAAAATTCTTTTATTTTATAACAGTAAAAGCATAGGATTATTAAATAAGGTTTCGACTTGGTGTGACAGAAATTAGAAAATAAAATTATAATACTAAAAGTAAATGTTGTGGTGTTGATCCAATTCTATCCGAAGTTCCTTGCGGTGACCAGTTCTGTTGTGATCAGTAATTCTGGGAGATTCATCAGCTACTTTCCCTCGAACGTTCCAGAGTGCTCGAGAATCCCTTGCTAATTAGCGAATAACACGAAAAGTGTTTGTCGAATTTACTTCTAACTTTCAGAGAATATTTCTGAAAGATTGTACTTTAAAAAGAACATTCCGCGTTGCATAATACGAAATAACAAAGTTTATTTCTAGTTTAAATATTGTTGAAAACCCGTATTTATTTCATAACTGAGTACACATTTTTCAAAATCGAAATTGTGTGAAGGAAAATATCAGAAGAACTTAAATCATCGATTGTGATACAAAACTAAACAGCGCCGTAAAATGATCACAAGATTAATATCAAGTATAATCAAATGTCTATATTTTAAAGTTAGTATACGAAGTCGACTACAAAGATATTATATTGTTCTGTTTATGTTATCGGCGTCGCTGGATTCGACGTCTTCTAATGGTAAGTAAAATTGTTATATTATGGACATACATAGCATTGAATTATTATTAATTTAGATTCTGCTTAGATTAATTAAGCCATAAGCGAAGATTATTTCTAGTCTGAGTCTCTGAGAACTGTCGAGCATCAAGTAATAAATCTTGATAAAAACTTGGAGCGGTTATGCAGTTCCCAATGATCAAATAAATGGAAACATTGCAATGGTACTTTCGTTCCATATCTCATAAACCCCTTGATAAAATAGAATTACACGAAAAGTTATAATTAGCTATCGCCTTAATATCTCGGTGGAAATATCGGAATATTCGGATATTTATTGTTGACCAGAAATTGCTTCATACTATCTTTTAATGCGGTATAGCTTGATTTTCAATTGAATCAAAACCTTCTACGACACTAGAATTTTTATCTTTCTCATTTAATTTTAATTTTTATTTAATTCTTTTTACGTGTTCTGGGTCAAGAGAATGTCTTCTTGCCATAACAGGTATGAAATTGCATATGCAAAACGTCTCTCACTTGAGAGGGACCTGTTTACTTTATTTTTATTCGTGACTTTTCTAGCTACTTTGTAAATCCACAGTATTTGGCCGCCTCTCTGTTATATTAATAGCTGAATTCTCTTTCTTACTTCTTGTCTACCACGCCTAGTTGAAGAATAAAGTGCTGTTTATTAAAGACATTATATCGCGGCAAAAATTTATTAAAACGGTTCAATGAATTGGTCTTCGAATCCTGGTAATCCCCTATACTGAGAACTATTTTGAAGCAAATAAATTTTAAATTATCAATGAATGCAAAAAAAATTAATTTCTATTACATTGATTAATCGATTTTTCTTTTTGTAAACGCAATCGTATTCCCCTCTCTTTTTATGTAATATGCTCCAGAGGTTTCGAATATCGAGGGAAACAAATTGACCCTGCTATCACCGAGCTCACAGCAGAAATGCATATAACTTGATTCGACTTTATTCGGTTTGGGTCCAGAACTCTTGATTATAAAAAAAATTACAAGAAATTTAAAAGATTGGAATGTTTCGCTTTATATATGCTGAGCTGGGTATAAAGTTTGCCACGTAGTTTGTTACACTCAGAAAGAAACGTCGGAGACCCTATAAAGCATATTTGTATTTATATTTCACTTATATTCAAGTTTGTAACAAATGAGTAAATTACAAAGTGGTTAGTTGATGATAAATATGACAAGTATGCAACAATCTTATATTAAAAACTTCATACAATCATATTTAGACTTTGAACTAAAGAAAATAATTCCTCAACTGGAATTAAAGGGGGTAGTTTAATAAGTCTAATATTGCAATCAGATTCAGTGCCATTATCTGTTGAACCTTCGCCATGCAAGTCCAGCAAATTTATATTTGGGTTTATTTCTGGAAGTGCCAACACTCTGAACTCATTTTCCACTATAGGTAGTTCATTTTGAGCACCTTCGTCTAAGTCTATTTCATTATAAAAACTTTCTAGAACATTTTCAAGTTCTCTTTCCTCAAAAACATCATATTTTCTTTGATTTCTCTATTATAATACGATGTGTTATGCAAGTCTGCTCATTATCGTTTTCAATGAGATCTTGCTGTTCATTTCGTCAAGGATAATAAAGCATTAACATTTCGCGGAAATACTCAACTCTGGCCAAATCTGGGTTAAATCTTCTATACTGAATAAGACAAGGTTTGGTACGTTTTTTCATAAAACCGCTACCGTCTTTAAGAGGCATAGCAACCGAGCTTTCTAGTAAATTATCGTCTTCCCTCTCTTCTTCATCATGATCTCTATCTTGTGCTCTTCTACTAGATTTAAAATATTTATACCTAGATGCAAAATCAGCTAAACAAAGAGTTTCTAACTGATGGGATCTTTGAACATAACGGTCTAAAATACCGGCTACGAATATTTCAGTCGAACCTGAAGGAAGGTTCTGAAGTTCCGCTCTAGGTTTTACCATTCGAACACGTTCCTCAGGTCGAGAGGTATTTATAAATATTTCTGCATTACTTGCTGGTATAAATTTGTGACCTATATGTTTAAGTTTTTGCTTAATAGTATAATTTCCAGCATTTACCTCTGATATAGCTTCATTTAAGAGCCTAGAAATTCCCCTGTTAGACTTGTTAATATAATTAATTATATATGAACAGCAAGCATATGCATCCAGTATATATTGGATATCCATATTTGCTCTATGGAGTTCCAAAATCAGAGGATTATAAGCGTTTATAAAACGATCCTGTAATTTTCTTTTTAGCAAAATTTTGGGTTTTGTTAAACTTGACCTAAGGGCTAACAAATAGTCATCAAAAAACATATTTATTCTACTATCAGACTGGAAGTGTTCAAAATCGTTTAAATTAGAAATGTCTTCTATAGTCATATTTGAATTTAAAACGTTTTGAATTTTAAAAAAGTTTTCCTTGTGTCTTTCTGAATTTTGACTTGTTTCTGTAAGAGGTAACAGTATTTGCGTTGAAGGCATTGGTGGATATGGTATACCAAAACGACAAAACTGTTGTCCTCTTATTTCCCTAGTACAAGACTGACTGTGGTTATGCTTTTGATAACCCAAAAAATTTTCTAAGTGGCTGATCGAACCATCGGTAGAAATATAATTGTCAATAAAACTAATGACATCAGGGAATGTCTGAGGATCTTGAAGGATGATCCTGGGAGCATTATTAAGCCAATACATGCCATGTACATGCGGGGAACCTCTCTGTTGAAACTCCACTCTCCAGTAGAAATTTGGAACAAAATGCTCTCCAAAAATGCCGGTGTTATCTTTAAAAAGCTTAAGAATTTGTCGATAGCGTTAGTCAAAATATCTAGCACAAGTAACCGCGTCTGACCGAATTAAGCGATATCTATCTTGGGTTGTTAAACTGTTGGCTTCCTCTTCCGAAATATCTTTAGAATCAACAGTTTTAGAGAGGATCACCAAAAGCTCTACCCACTGAGATTCTGCAGCCGATAAAGTGATAAAGAAGGTTGGAAGCCCAAATTGGTGAATCATAGCGATTGGCTTTTTCTTCTCAGCTTCCCAGTGCGCAGCTGAGGATCTAACGCCTTTCAAAACCTTGTAACCATCATCGTGTTGAATCAAGTTTTGAAAAAAGTTTTCGTTTAATAGATTTTGGGCCGTAACTCGGTTGCGACCTGAAAACTTTCTAAGGCAAATGGATGTACTATTCTTAATTTGTAGCAGTTCTAATTTTTTGTAATCATAGAACAACTTTGGAATGGTACACGCTCTTCTGTAAAAACGGCGAATTTCAGAACGTATTATGTTGCTATACGTTTCAGAGCATGTACGCTTCTGCCCAACGTATATTGTTCCAAATGACAACTCTTCTGAATTATTATCTTTAATTATGTCAATTGGTCTTTGTCCTTCACCTGGCGCTATAACTAAACGATTAAAGTCTAAGTTTTCTACAGGAATATTGTCCAAAAGGGTTTCTTGACCGCCTGGATTTAGCTCTGAAGGTAAAAGACCAGTGGGAATATTATTACCTGAGCGATTATCATGAGAAGTTTGTGCCGCATGAAAAGATTGAACCAATCGGGAATCCTCTGCAGATGCAACAAACGGAACTTCTTCTTGGTTATTAAATTCTGAAATCCAGTTTTCATTAATATGTATATTGTGCTCACGATACAGAGGGGTATTCACTAAGAACTGCAAAGTTTCCATAATTTTTGCGGGGCGTATGGTATCGATCATGTAATCATGATTGTATTCCAAACACCTTCTTAAGTGAATTTGTATAACATGAGCCTCATCAAAGGACCTTGGTAGAGATGTCACAAGAGATTGTTAACAGAAATTGGTATATTAACAACAGCACCTTTGAGCAAACTCTGACCTTGATATCCTAACGGACGGATTGTCATAAAAGGCAATCTAGGCATTATGAGACGTTCTTCAATTGGGGTTAAACCTTTAAAACAATCTGGTATTTCAGGAAAGTCTAGACCGTTAGCTAAACATATTTTTGGAACGTTCTTTTTAACAATCGCATTTTTGCAAGTAGCACAATCCACCATCAGCATTCGGGTGACCTTGTGCAATAGTTTCGAAATTTAATTTGCGAACTTGGTGTGAAAACCATAAGCCGCCGCAGCAAATAGATATTTCAGTAGGGTCCTTATTCATATTTTGGAAATAAATGTTTTTGAAATCTGTTAAATTGCCAATATTATCAGTTTCTATAACATTATTTTCTCTCGTTAATCGGATTCGTTGGGACTGCCTTTGGTTTTCAATTTGTCTATTGAGTGGGTTATCTCTACGAAGGCGAACTTGACATTGTCTAAGACGTCTCTGATTCAAAATTTCTTCTCTCATACCCCTTCTACTAAGCTGTCGACGTTGTGTTTCTCTATCACGCTCCTCTCCCCTTATTTCAGGATTTCTTCTTGCATGTTCCCTTTGCATTTGATCACGAATGCGCTCTAAATTCCTATACTCAGGATTTCTTGCGCGAAGTTCTCTATGATTCCTACTGTTCCTACTTTGTTCATCATAACGTACCTCAAGATTTTCTCGACGAGACCTATGACCTCGAGTATTTCTTATTTGCTCTTCAGAGCGAATTTGGGGATCTTGCCGCCTTGTTCTATGTTGAACAGTATTTGCAACTTGCTCAACAGATCGAACCTCGGGGTCTTCACGCTGAGACCTATGACCTCGAGTATCTCTTATTTGCTCTTCAGAGCGAATTTGGGGATCTTGCCGCCTTGTTCTATGTTGAACAGTATTTGCAACTTGCTCAACAGATCGAACCTCGGGGTCTTCACGCCGAGACCTATGACTTCGAGTATCTGTTATTTGCTCTTCAGAGCGAATTTGCGGATCTTGTCGCCTTGTTCTATGTTGAACGGTATTTAAATTTTGTTCAAAAGACCGTACCTCGAGATTTTCCCGCCTGGTTCTATGTTGATTTGTATTGATACTTTTTTCGGACAGACGTACATCGGAATCTAATCTACGATTAGCGTGACTTACAGTATCTTGTGACTGCTCACTATCTCTATATAAAGAGTTTGCACGAATAACTCTCATACATCTTCTATTCTGAAGACGACTTAGTAATATAGATTTTCTACTTAATCTAGGCATAATTAATTAATAATAAATGGATTAATATATAAAATACTTATAGATAATACTTATGTAATTCAGTCCGTCTGGGTGTTAAAAGTTGGATCCTAGGTGCTGCTCTCTTTCACTGTAAATCCTTGTAAGTCCTTGCTATGATTCCTTTCCTGTTCCGTGTATAGGTACTATGGTATACTGGTGCACATATGTATATGTGTTTGCTAGCTACTGTATATAATACGGTTTTGCTCGTCACTGTATATAATAATACTTTAAACACTATATAACTAATACACTAAAATTAGTTTGAATAAAGCACTTTGCTGGTAAAAACATCTAGTGAAACTGAAACTATAAACACAGTGTACTGATATTTATTATACTCTTGCAACATGTTGGTACAGCTTACGTACTTTTTTATACCTATATATTACTTAGCTATTCACTAACATAATAATGCATAATATTTAGTTATATTTATATTTTAGAAATTAGTAGTTTATTTCATTGTATTGAAATTAAGTTCTCGGAAAACCCCTCCGTAAATTACTTTTGTTAAACGCTTTCTAAAACAGGGGGATCTATGGTACCTATTTTGAAGGGTCTACCCATGAAGGCTAAATTAACAATAACTTACATATAATTAAGTATGGTATACACATATGTAGAGCAGGTATGTAGATTTTCTTCTTTCTGTCTTAATATCTAAACCTTTCATAAGCTGCCAACGGCGCTAGGTAAAAATGTAATTTTCTTGAGTTTACAGTTCACCTCATGACCTTCATATTAAAATGTGTCGCAAAACTGAAATAATAGACAGTAGCATGTAAACGGAATGGGGTCGCAGTTTATCTATAACCACATAAAAAGGTTCTTTAGCCCTTTTGATACTACATTACTAATATTTATTTCATGCAATTTTTTCTAGAAAGATTTTTTTGTTCTATACAAAGTCCAGCACTCTAAGAAACTTTTTTAGCATTGTTGTCTGGTATATTTTATAATAAGTTCAACATGATGGCTGAGAAAATATACCTAACCACTGATTATCACCAAATATTAGAAGAAATATATGTATATAGAAATCTATATCTATCACTTTAGGTTATGCAAACAACTCTTTGGTGAACAAAACTATACTCTGTTGCAACATGTTGCGAAAGTATAAAAATGTTGCGAAAGAATTCAACATTCATTACTCGATTATTATTTGATCATAGATTTATTTTATGTCAATACTATTTTTTTCTCCGAAATGTTAACTTTTATAAAAAGAAGCTATTTAACTCAAACATGGTATATGTGATATAATATAAACTGAACCAAAGGGGTTAGATTTAATATGTGGGGTATATGAGGTTGCTGTTGTACCAGAGGAGCGGAAATCAGTTTATTAGGGTTGTAAGGTTTAAACAAAGTCTAGACCAATTTCATTCATATGCAGCGATATACATTATTTTTAAGAAAAACTGTCCATTTAATTTCATGAAATTATCAAATTGACGAAAAAAAGTATACCATAAGTAGTACATGTGAGCTGGGAAAATCAAAGACCAGAAAATTCCTCCAAACCGTATATTAAAAAATGTTGAATTAAACATCCATTATTAAATGATATCGTGATTAAATTACAATCAAATTTGGTATCTTCTTGACTTATATTAAAGGCCATAAACTTAGTCTCAGTTTTATTGCTTAAAGTGAGATATACATAAGTATGAATGTGATATTAACTCCACCAAAGTGGCTAAATTTTATATTATAAGCTTAGGTGGCAAACGTCAACCAGAGAATCGGAATTCATTATATGAACGTGTGAGGTTTGGACTTAGTATATACTTATTTAATTCTAATTCAACGTCAAACCACATAATTTTTTAAAAAATCTTTTCTACTTAATTTCGTTAAAATATCACGTTGATCAACCGCAACGGTGTAAAGTCAGGTGGAAAGACGGAAATCGTATATATATTGGGGATAGAGAAATATATTAATTTTGACATTGCTCAGCTAAACTCGAGAACATATTTTGAAGCAATTTTATATATAAACAAGTTAGGAAGGGCTAAGTTCGGATGTAACCGAACATTTTATACTCTCGCAAAGTCAAATGGTATACTCGTTTGAGATTTCTTTGTGGATTGACTGATATTTTCGATAGAAGGTCAACTATAGGCACTGGGGTCCACATATTTAGTACTTAGACAATTTTTGGCCGCAAGGTGGCATACTTTAATTCCATTATTCACGCAAAGTTTTACCCCGATATAATCATTGTTACCTGATTTGCATAGTGGAAAGTGAAAGAATCAGATGGAATTGAAAATGGTGTTACATGGGAAGTAAGCGTGGTTGTAGTCCGATTTCGCCCATTTTCGCACTATGACATAGAAACATGAAGAGAACGTTACGCACCGAATTTGGTTGAAATCGGTTGAGCAGATCTCAAGATATGGGTTTTCACCTAAAAGTGGGCTGTGCCACGCCCGCTGACTAATTTTGAACGCGGTTCCTATAAAGCCAATTTATACCATCTCAGAGATAAAATTTAATGTCTCTGGCGTGTTTAGTGCTTGATTTATCGCGCTTTTAGTAGTTTTTAACAGTACCGTTATATGGGGAGTGGGCGGAGTTGCCACCCGATTTCAACTATTTTCACCCCGCGATAGAAGTGCTAAAAACATTTGCTTCTAGTAAATTTTGTTATTATAGCATTAGCGGTTTAGGAGATATGCACATTAAACCTATTAGAGGCGCGACCACGCCCACTTTTAAAAAAAAGTTTTAACTGCAGATGCCCCTCCCTAATGTGATCCTGTGTACCAAATAACAGTCTTGTATCTTATTGCGGAGCTTAGTTATGGCAAGTTATTTGTTTTTGATTAATGGCGTTTTGTGGGCGTGGCAGTGGTCCGATTACGCCCATCTGCAATACCAACCGTCTCACGGTACCAAGAAACATGTCTACCAAGTTTTATAAAGATATCTCAATTTTTACTCAAGTTAGAGCTTGCACGGACGGACGGACGGACAGACAGTCACCCGGATTTCAACTCGTCTCTTCATCCTGATCATTTATATATATATAACCCTATATCTAACTAGATTAGTTTTAGGTGATAAAAACAACCGTTAGGTGAACAAAACTATTATACTCTGTAGCAACAGGTTGCGAGAGTATAAAAAAAATATGAATACTCACTGACCGACATATTCGGCATAAAACTGGTTAGAATAACGAAAAGAATTATAAGTAGTATATGGAATTTGAGGGTAGTATTAACCCGATTTTATTAATTTTTTCCAATACCACATACTACTAACATGCCACAGACTAATAAAATGCTCCCACTGTTTCATTAGGGTACCTCACATACCATCACCAATCAAATGAAGTAAAGTCAGACGAATGTTCGAAAATCCTGAAATTAGTTACATGGGGGCTAAGGAAAATTTTCACCCGATTATGAGTAAAACACGCTCTCTCATTTTCATTGAGATAACTCACATATGCGGTATAAAGTCACGCGAAAGTTCAAAAATATTTATATTAGATATATAAGGGCTACAAGAGTTATTGATCCGATTCAACCCATTTTTGAAACAAAGACATACTATTATCGATAGTTTCATTTATTTATTCTATTATATGAATTTCAATTATATATCTTACACAATGGCAGATATTTACGGTAAAAAGTCAACTATAGGTACTGGGGTCTACATATTCAGTACCTAGGGTCTTAAACAGTTTTAGTTCGATTTAGAGAATTTTTGGTCACAAGGTGGCATACTTTAAACGTATTATTCACGCAAAGTTTTACGCCGATATAATCATTGTTGCTTGATTTGCATAGTGGAAAGTGAAAGAATCAAGGGGAATTTAAAATGGTGTCATATGGAAAATAGGCGTGGTTGTAATCCGATTTCGCCCGTTTTCGCACCATAATTTAGAAATATAAAAAGAATGTTATGTACCATATTTGGTCGAAATCGGTTAAAAAGATCCCAAGATATGGGTTTTCACCTAAAAGTGGGCGGTGTCACGCCCACTGTCTAATTTTGAACGCGGTTCCTACAAAGTCTTCTCATACTATCCCTGAGATAAAATTTAATGTCTCTGGCGTGTTTAGTGCTTGATTTATCGCGCTTTTAGTAGTTTTACAGTACCGTTACATGGGGAGTGGGCGGGGTTGTCACCCATTTTCACACCGTAGGTAGATGGGCTAAAAACATTTTCATCCAGTGAATTCTGTTATTATAGCTTTAGTAGTTTAAGAGATATGCCCAATAAACCTATTAGGGGCGGGACCACGCCCATTTTAACTTCAGATGCCCCTCCCTAATGTGATCTCGTGCACCAAATAACAGTCTTGTATCTTATTGCGGAGCTTAGTTATGACAATTTATTTGTTTTTGATTAATGGCGTTTTGTGGGCGTGGCAGTGGTCCGATTACGCCCATCTGCAATACCAACCGTCTTACTGTTCCAAGAAATATGTGTACCAAGTTTCATAAAGATATCTCAATTTCTACTCAAGTTACAGCTTGCACGGACGGACGGACAGACGGACGGACGGACAGACAGTCACCCGGATTTCAACTCGTCTCTTCATCCTGATCATTTATATATACATAACCCTATATCTAACTCGATTAGTTTTAGGTGATACAAACAACCGTTAGGTGAACAAAACTATTATACTATGTAGCAACATGTTGCGTGAGTATAAAAATGATGCTCACTGACCGACATATTCGTCATAAAACTTGTTCGAATAACGAAAATCATTATACGTAGTATATGGGAGTTCACTTTTCAACGGAAGCATACCATACGTCAACCAAATTGTGGCGGACTACCAAGCAGGATTTATAACTGAAAGAGGCACCACCGATCATATATTTATAATAAGACAATTTCTTGAGAAAACGCAGGAAAATAATATCACGACATTTCACTTGTCTATAGATTTCAAGGCGGCACACGATAGTATAAACAGGTCGCTTCTCTAAGAAGCCTCTTATATGTTTGGAATACCCAATAAATTAGTAAATCTTATTATAGCCACAATGGCGAACAAAAGAAACTCTATATCAAGCGAATTTGTATTGAAAAACGACCTACGACAAATGGATGAGCATTCATGCCTACTATTCAATCTTGCACTTGAAAAGGTGGTAAGGAGTAAGTACCAAAGGTACAATATTTTTCAAATCGACTCAAATTTTGGCTTACGCTGATGATATAGACGTTGTTGCAACATCTACAACCAATTGAAAAATTTCATTTATAAAAATAGAAAAAGCTGCAAGGATTTTGGGCCTTACAATAAACGTAGAAAAAACGAAAGTATTAATATCCTCAACGGCGAAATCAGTTCACCACAGTATTGGACAAAACTTAAGCTTTGGCGAGTATAACTTTGAGGTAGCTGCCGAGTTTAAGTACTTAGGAGTAAACTTTAACAATACGAACAATATGTCTGCAGAAATAAACCAAAGTATAATAGCCGCTAACAAATGCTATTTCACGTTAAGCAAACACCTAAAGCGTCGCATCCTTGATAACCTGGACGTTAACCTGTGAACGAAAGGCTTTGCGCAGAATTTTTGGAGCTATTTGCGATGATGGCTTATGAAAGATGCGGTATAACCACAATATACAGACCTTGTATAAGCACCCCGATATTGTAACAACAATTAAATTAAACAGGCGACGGTGGGCTGGTCATATTATTCGCGCCGACGAAAACTATCCTCCTAAACAAATTCTCCTGCGCAGATGCAGAAATAATAGGAGCAGAGGCACACCAAAGCTTTTATGAATTGAAGGTGTGGACCAGGACGTTGAAGCGCTGAAATTACAATGCTGACGAACCCAAGCAAGGGACAGAAATAACTGGAAAACTAAATTATAGCAAGCGAAGACCCGCATCGAGTTGTGGAGATAATGATGATGATTTATCACGATTTAAGTAGATTTTAACAGTACCATTATATGGGAAGTGGGCGGGTCAATTATTACTGAAGTTACAGCTTGCACAAACAGACGGACAGACAGACATCCGGATTTCAACTCATCTCGTCATCCTGATCATTTATATATATGATCTATATCGAACAAATTAAAAATTTGTATTGCCACTACCAGTATAAATAAGTAAGATTATGTGGAACCGGCATTTCAGAACAATAGAAATCTTACCTAACTGTAAATATTTCCGTAAACCTATCTATTATATTCCTTCTAGCGCAACCAACACCTTATTAAAGGGTTAGGAATAGTTAAATTTAATAATTTGTATATTATTTTAAAAAATTGTCTGTACGTACGTATTTGAATGAAAGGATGATATTTCACACATTGATTACCAGACTACACTATATACTACAATACTACTCGTTATTCAGCTACATACATTTAGTAGAATTTTTCTAATTTATGAAATTTGTTGGTAAGTCAAAAATCATTGATAGTCAAAATAAATTTTCGATAGTCAGACGAAAATAAAACTAACGATACTATCGATAGACCCATCGATTGTCTGCACCTCTAATCAGAAGTTGACTGAACGGGTTCATGCGGACGGAAGTGTTTATTTTACGTATGAAATTAAACTAATTCTTACGCTATAAAATATCATATAGTCCCTTTTTTAAATGTAAATAGTTTAACTATAGTCTAATAACCACTCAACCGGAAATAATAATAATTTTGATACATTTATTTGAACGTGCACATATTCAGTCCAGCATAATTCCAATGATTCGCTTTGTCACACAGTAAACGCACCAACACAATGTCAATTTATGAAGGTGGTTTGGTTGTGGTCGTGGCCATCTCTGATCATAAACTTGTCAACATTAATAGATCAGCAAATACTAACACCGAAGAGAAACCAAGATCTTCCACAAAATAAAATGTCTGGACTAAATATATCTACAAGTATAAGTAGACTCACTCCGACCTTTCATTTTATTTAAATCTGCACATTCCTTTCATTTTGACACAATGGATTTAAGCGACGCAACCCATTGAAAAAGTTTCACAAAAATTAAGATAATATTCAAAAGCAGCGAAATTGAAATTTAAAATATAAGTATCTATTATATATGTAGTTAATTTATATTTTGAATAAACGTTACTCAGCGCGGCCGAAATTGTTAGCTCTTAAGGAAAGGCAAAGTTTTAGATGAATTGTGTCACTTTTAATGTAGAATAAGATTGTTATTTACCTAAAAATATTGATTCAAATTTACTTATTTGGCTATTTATTTTATATTAATCCAACGAATTATTACCAACCCAATTGAGGAGTACGGAGGAGCAATGGAGAAGTATTAAAGGCTTAGAAATATTTATAGGTTCTGACAAAAATGTATATTTAAACAAGTAAGGAAGGGCTAAGTTCGGATGTATCCGAACATTTTACACTCTTCCAAGGACTAAAGCCTTGTTTTCGTTTACGGTAATTTTTTAATTGCTTATGATTTCTATAATATATTCGGTATTATACAAAAGGGATAAAGGACTGAAAACAAATTCTTAGCTATAGTTGCATTTGAGCTTCCTGTACTAAAGATGAAAACTAAACGCCGTAGTAATGAACATACCATTTGTATATATACATATGTACGAGTATGTATGTATTACAGTAGTGATGTTCTTTAATAATGTAATCACAAAATGTTCTGTGCTTCGTTTTGACATTATAACTTTGTATGAAAACTCGATTAAACCGAGTCACGAACTGTCTCATATTCTAGATGACATCGCCAGTCATATTAGAAAATGCTGCTTAAATGGTATTCAGTATGCTGCTAATGAAAAAAACTGCGAACAATACGATTACGAAGTGAGCGCGATACCCCCCCTATGGCGTGGGCTTTGTCATTCGACGTATGGTGTTTGTTGTTCAAAGAAATTGGAAGAGCAGTATTGTGTTGCGGGACGCTTAGCTGCCTTGCGGGGTACTCGTTGCGATGATGAATACAATACTAACGCATATGCAAATTGCTGTCGCGCTTGTCAGGTGGGCTTAGCTGTAAAGGCTAGTAGTAACGATTGCAACAATGCGCTTTTTTCATATTTTGCGAAAATCGATACATATCACATTTGCTGTGATGGCAGTAAAACTAATTATAACTATCCTGGCGCTATAATAATTGATGACAACAACGGTGATTATGTGAGTAATGAAGAAAACGATAAATTGGAAGCTAAAGCAAATAAATTTTTTAACGGCTCGGACGAGAAAGATCTAATTGTTGAAGACGAATTGATTGGAAATGCAAGTGATGGTACAATTGTGTTGCCAGAAGATGACGGTAAGTAAATGCAAATACGCTCCTAATATTGCTATCTACATTTACATACTTATTCGTAAAAAAATAACTCATGATGATTTAGATGATATATGCGGTAAAGTGAAGAATCTGTGCGCGCATATTTGTGAGAATACGAAGGAAGCGTATCGTTGCAAATGCAATGCTGGCTATAAGCTGGATGAGAATAACGTGACTTGCTCTCCAAACAATGGTAAATATTGCACAGCACAGATTCTAAAATCGTTTTTAATATAATATATGCAAATAAGTTGCATATAAATTTTTATAAGTTTATGTGTATCAAAACTCTTTTTAAAATTTTGAATTAAATATTTCATACCTCTAGAGCTACATATAGCGTCCTTTTTGACCAAAAGATTGTTCGATATTTTGTTATTACACAAAAGAATATTAAGATAAACATTATTCATTGAAGTGGCTAGTAAAATCTTCGTTTAATTACACTGACCGACATAATATTATAGTTCACAACATAGATCACAAAATCAGATTCAATTTTACCGTATCACATCAGGTTTTTAGTAAAGTTATTTTATTGGCTATTTTATATTTTTTGACAAAAATAAATTAAATCATTGCATTTCGGCTCTCGTTTCTTGAATCGTGAGACCTCTCGCGGAAAACATATTATTTCCAACACCGACACAGCCATTATAAAAGGGTTATATCAAAATAAAAGCTCATTTACATAAAACTCTCCTCGTTTTGCTTGACAGGTTGTACTTCGAAACGAAGAAAACATGTGGTTTGTCAGAATGAACGCTTTACTTTCCGTGCTTCTCTGAGATATTATATAATTCTAATCTTACATACATACTTCAAAAATATATTTCAACCCAGTTGAAAAATAATAGATATAAAGGAAATATAAATGGCGATTGTTGCTTGTCACGAAAAGATATGAGTCGCCCAACATTTTCCTTTGCTTTTCATTGAGACTCGTAGCATAATTATGCATGCGCAGAAGACATGCTGCTTCTTTGTTTGAACATCTCGTATAGTTTGTTCGATTGGTTAGTATGATTGATTTTTAATCGACATTGCACAAAAATTTCGCTGATTTTTATACCCGGAACAAGGTAATATCATGTTTGCAACGAAGTTTGTAACACTCAAAAGGAAACGTCGGAGACCCTATAAAATGTATAAATATAAAATATACCTATATAAATGATTAGTGTGACGAGATTCGATTCAGCTACATATGATAGTCTATCTGTCCGTCTGTCTGTATACAACGAGTCGTTCGTTTTTGAGATACCCATCTCTCACACACGTCCTTTACTCCCATGCAAGCTGCTCATTAGTCGGAACTGCTGATATCGGACCACTATAGTATATAGCTGGCATACACACTGTGTTATCTATATCATGTTCTTGTATAGAAATTTTTTCATTTAAGAAGGTATCGTCACGAAATTCGGCATAGATTATTATTTAAGGCAATGCTACAATCTCCGAAAAATTGTTCAGATCTGAATTGTAGCATATAGCTTTCATTTAAGTTGACCGATTAAAATCAAGATAAAGATCTTTTTAGACGCTTTTATGCTATTGTATAAAAAATGCACACGTGAAGGGTAGTATAGCTTTGGTGCAGCCGAATTAACGTTCTATCTTGTTTTTGTATTAGTTACAAAATTGGTTTAATTGCTATGCTATTCCAATGAAATTTATCGAGTCCGGTAATTTAATTTTATGCAATTACAAACTTATTCATTTTAATTAATTAGATCAAACGGGATTTGATCCAAAACTTTATCATATAATAATAGCTTATTATATTTAAAAATTAACACCAGATTAGTATGAGCAAAACTAATATTTTATAAACAAATTTGTAGTTTCGGATAAAGTACACAAAAATGAAGTCAATGCGGGGAAAGACATAGAGGATGTTCACGAAGGTGATGTTGGAAATGTAGAAAGTCAGGCAAAAAAAGGCGTAATTGATGATAACCAGTCAGAACACATTAACAAAGTGGAATCAATAAGTTGCGGTACTGGTTATGAATTTAACTACATCAAAAGAAAATGCCTGGATGTTGATGAATGCGCTAATAAATTACACAATTGTAAAATCAGTCAGTATTGCCATAACACTATGGGCGGTTTCCATTGTTTGAGCGTCAATTCCAGGAAGTGCGACCCACATAAAGAAAAATGTGAAAATGCCTGCAGTGCCGGTTTCCAATACAAAAATGAAGGCTGCGTCGATGTCGATGAATGTTTAGTAGATGAATATGCATGTGATAGCAGTCAGGTGTGCTTCAATGACATTGGCGGTTACCGCTGTGATTGTAAAATAGGGTTTAATCTAGATGCGACCACGAATGCATGTGTGGGTGAGTACTCTAAGTTATATAAAAAACAAAAGATGTGTCCCAAAATTTTTAACACCTAGGGCATGCTCAAAACGTCGCATCAATTTAAGGGGATGCTTTTGAAAAATTATATTTTATTGATCCAAGTCACCATTGGTAAAGTTAGAGTTTTCTCCAAAATAACTAGCTACCTTTCCTACCAGTAAGTACTCGTATTTTTTCTTGAGATGTAGAGACAGAAGATCCTGCTACGGACCAGATCCGAAGAATACTCTTTTCAAGATAATCAATTTAAATTATTAAAGCCATCAGTTTAGAGTTAGAGCTTTCACGATTAACATCAATCAATGGTTATTCAAATACATTTTTTTGGAATTTAGTAAAGCATGTCAATGGTTTCATTCTCCGTCACAGAACCGAGACAACACTGAATAAGTACTGTTTTGACATCAGCAGAGTTTTTATACCCTGAGTAGGGTATATTAAGTTTGTTTCGATGTTTGTAACACCCGGAAGGAAACGTCGTATACTCTATAAAATATATATATAAATGATCTGCTTGATCACATGAGTCGATTTAGTCTGTCAAAAACGCGAACTATTCCCTCAGTTTTTGAGATATCAATCTGAAAATTTACAGACGTCCTTTTCTTCCAAGCTACTAATTTGTCGGACTCGCCGACATCGGACCACTATCGCTTGTAGCTGCTTTGTGAAATATTATATTTCCATTTATAACCGCAAATTTATGTTACATCATATACGCAGAAAGACGAAGGCCACATTCGCCTATACTCGTATGTACAATTTGATAGTAGTGTTTTTAATTAATTAAATTACATGCATGTGAACTTTTCCAAATTGTATTCACAATGATCTCATACCTTCATACATTTCCAGATATAAATGAGTGTTCTATCAATAACCATAACTGCCTACCAACGCAGCGATGTGACAATACATACGGTTCATATGTCTGCGTTAGACTTCAAAGCTGTGGTACCGGTTATACACTAAATGCCGAAACAGGCAACTGCGATGGTAAGCAAAACATACAATAGCAAAAATTTATTTGAAGCAGCAAGAGTATAAAAACTCTTATATATTTCTTATACATAACAGAAACAAATTTAGTGATTAATTTTAAAGTTTGCTTGTGAAAAGATTGATGTTTTTTTTTTACATCTCCTAAAGACGATGATGAGTGCACACTAGGAACTCATAACTGTCCACTTGATTATGAGTGCCATAACACGAAAGGTTCTTTCCGTTGCTACCGTCGCACACCAACAACTATAGCAACCACAACGACGAAGGCGACTACTACAACTACCACGTCACCACCAGTCAGTGGTTTATCTAATTATTACTACCATAATCGTACCTCATATAATAATCCAGGTCAATATGCTTCTCGGCAAACCCACAGTTATAACTATATGCGGGAGGATGTACAGCGATACACTGGCATTGGTGAAACTGAAAATAATCAACTCCCACCATGTAGTATAGGCTTTCATCGGAACAATTTGGGTGCTTGCACAGGTAAATAATATATACCTATTTATTTGCTTCAGAAATACCAGACCTATCACCACAATCCTGTTAATATTTTCGTCAAACGCCTGATACGCATTAACTGGTTCTACGTATATACTATATGTAAAAATTTATACTTCACACTTTTTTAAAACTCAGCATAATTATTATTTAAAACTGTGTTTTATTATGTATATTATTTACTTTTACTACTTTTCTCCATAAATTCCATTACACTGAATTTTTTACATACATAGAAGTTAACGAAAGATAAAAATGAAAAGAAAATACGCTAGGCTTAAATTCACGTGCGAGGTCCAATGCCTCACTTAACCCATTATATGGATATATTAGGTAAAGTAAAAAGCTCGTTCGGTTTCTTATTGATTTTTCAAAAGATAATAACTTTGTGTGCATTTGTGTTCATAAACTTGTTGCCAACGAGATGCCAACTTCATTATACCCCTCTCTTAGAAGGCTGCGTCCCTATTGGCAAAAAACTCGGAGAGCCAATTTTCACAGGCCTCTCTTGAGGCTAACTTCTTACCATTAAGCGCGTTCGCCATTGACAGGAAAAGATGGTAATCACTTGGTGCCAGGTCCGGACTATAAGGTGGGTGCATTAGGACCTCCCATCCGAGCTCCAGGAGCTTCTGGCGAGTCACCAAAGACGTGTGTGGCCTGGCGTTGTCCTGATGGAACACAATTCGTTGTGTTGTTGATCAAAGATGGCCTCTTTTGGATGAGTGCTGCCTTCAAGCGGTCCAGTTGTTGGCAGTAGAGGGCCGAATTGAGCGTTTGGCCATAGAGGAGCAGCTCGCAGTAGATGATTCCTTGCCCATCCCACCAAACACACAGCAAAACCTTCCTGGCCGTCAATCAGGTCTTGGCCACCATTTGGGCCGCTTCCCCGAGCTTTGACCACGACCGTTTGCGTTGTTGTCATAAGTGACCCATTTTTCATCCCCAGTCACAATCCGCTTCAGAAACGGGTCGATTTTGTTGCGATTCTGCAGCGATTTGCAGATGGAAATTCGGTCCATCATGTTTTTTGCGTTAGTTCGTGTGACACCCAAACATCGAGCTCCTTTTTGAATCCAAGGTTATGCAAATGGTTCCAAACGGTTTTCTGGCTTATCTTCAGTTCCTAAGCAATTAAATAAGTGCTCACGTGGCGGTCTGTTTCCACTATTTCCATGATTTTATCGCAATTTTCGACGACAGGCCTCCCAACACGTGGTGCATCTTTGACATCGAAATTACCGGAACGGAACCTAGCAAACCACTTTTGTGCTACACGTTTGTTTACAGTATCGGGCCCATAAACTAAATAAATTTTTTCAGCCGCTTTGGCTGCTTTTTCGCCTTGATCGAAGAAAAATTGTAAAATATAGCGAATTTTCTCTTTGCTGGTGTCCATCTTTGACGAGCGCTCACAACGTACTGAGTCAATCGATCGAAAAACTGTCAAAGACATTTAGGGCGAATAAACGCGTTTTCAGCGCCGTATAGTATGACATGATGCGACACGTAACACTAATACTATGGACAATAACGCCATCTCTTAGATAAAAACCGAACGAACTTTTTACTTTACCTAATATTTACATATATGGTACAATTCGGTAGGCTATTAGTTCAACACATGCAATATGAACAGAGAAGCACAATGTTATTACCATGTTATGGCTACTTTAAATCTGCTTACGCTACCGATCATTACTCAGAAATACAAATCGAAACTGGCTGTGGCATTGCCGAGTATGAGTTACCAGCACAGGATTTTTTCCCTAAGAACCACTTCAACGGCTGCACTAGCGGCGGCGTTGGGTGAGTTCTGCACAGGAGCCTTCGTACATAGCTCGAAAATATGGGATTGGTGGATAAAATATACCACATACCCTCACGTTTTATTTATAAGAGAAGATTTCAAGTCACACCAACAGAAGGTAGATGGCGTAGGAGCATGCGACTTGCTAGATAAGTACCGCTGGTTTCACAGACGGATCAGAAATAGCTAATGGGATGGGAGCCGGAATATCGGAGCTGCATCTCAGGCGACCCTTCAAGCTTTCGGAGTACTGCAGTATTTTTCTGGTGGAAGACTTTTCGTTCAGGGAAACGGCTGAGATAGCTAGCAACGCAGGAAATAACATAAAAATTATCAATATATACGTCGATAGCCAGGCGGAATTTAAGGCAATAATTTTACATCGTACCACATCAGATGATGTCTTTGGCTGTCGGAAAGTGGCTGCATATATTCTGGCTTCCAGGCCATAAAGGAATCCCGGAAAGAGAAATAGCTGGTGAAATTACCAAAAGTTATATCTGTCTGGTTACTGAACGAGTACAGGAAATATGTTCCTACGACAAAAGGAAGAAGATACAATCACCTTTTCATCCATAAAACCTCTATGTCGCTATGTCTGACTTTGGTATCCCGCAAAGCTTATTTGGCTATGTAAACCGTTCAATACCAAAAGGAATTTCAGACAGGGTGACTCCTTATCATATGATTTCTTCTATATGTAGCTGGAGAAAATAATAAGAGCTGCCGAACTAAATAGGAAAGATACAATATTTTACAAAAGAGTACAATTGCGTTTGCCGATTGTATTTAGATTATTGGCCTTAACAACGGCGCCGTTAGTTTCGCATGCTCTAGACTAGATAAAAAAGCGAAGCGAATGGGTCCGGTTGTGGGCGAGGACAATAGAAAATTTCTCCTGCCATCAAACAAGCAGTCATCGCATTTACGCCTTGGCTTCTACTTCACTGTTGGCAGCCAGCTTTGAAACCCAACACAGAATCGCTCTTGCACCTGTTAGTACTTTGGACTGAGCATTCAACTAAAAAGTAAAGTTCTCTTCTGATAAACCAAAACCAAACTCTACAAGTCGTTCATAATACCCTTTCTGCTATATGGTGCAGAAACGTGGACTATGTCAACATCCGATGAGACGGCACTAGGAGTTTCCAAGTGAAAGGTTTTGTGGAAGATTTATTGTCCTGTGAGCAACGTCAACAGCGAATACCGCAGATGATGGAATGATGAGTTATACGACGATATGGACATAATTCAGCGGCTACGCTGGCTGGTCATGTTGTCCGAATGGATGAAAGCACAACAACTTTTGCTGCTGGGGAAAGGGAAGGGAAAGACCAGTTGAAGAGTGTATCTTTCTAAATTATTTGCATTAACGTGTTTGCTTTTGATCTACTTGAATGGTCATTGAACTACGATGTATTGGAAATGCCGATTTCACAATTTCGATATATGGGAACTATCTGAGGTACTTTTTACCGTGTGCCTCCATTCTCAAATACAATAGAGGGTTGAGTGCCAAGTTTAACTTATATTGGTTCCATTTCCATGAGAAACGAAATCATTAAATAGGTGCGTTGTCGCTTTAATATAATATTATCTCATTTAAATAATTGTATTTGTGCAAAATGTTTATCTTTAGTTTACAGGATATGCATAAAGGATAGCTATCTCACTAATATTAAATGAGATATCTATAAGTATATTTAAAAATTTACCGTACCAGTATAAAATTTGTGGTTTTGACATAGTAATGATTAGCAAAAGTAAGATAATTTGATAATCCGAAGGGCTTAGGTGTGCATGTGCGCTAGTTTATTCTGCGTACAGGAAAAACGCGGGCATTTTAAGAACTCCTAGTATTTTGTACTTCTCCAAAACTTATTCTTTGTCCTCAGATTTTTAATTTCGTTAGTAATTTTTTAGAGGATTATATTCAATGTATCAATATCTGCGAGACCGTGTTTTCAATGCAAACTGATGCTATAACATAAAGTAATAAGTGGCACGGTGATTACAAATTACTGCATAAGATTCATCTCATAGAAATACTATTCTATGATCAATAATTCTAATATCATGAATATATTTATTTTTGTCATGTGTTCGATTTTACCGTTTTCTGCATTTCCCTACAAGGTACACTTGTTCTCAAAATGCGCGATTGTTTGTAAAATTAGTTATATCGTATGTATGACATAAATATTTTTTTTAACAGATCTCAATGAATGTATTTTAATGAGCCCTTGCAGCTCACATCAACGTTGCATTAATACAAATGGTTCCTATCGCTGTCAAAACTTGCTACAATGTACGGCGGGCTATAAATCCACTTCAGACGGCACGCAATGTATAGGTAATGTTTTGATAAATGTTTTGGAAAAATTCAAAATTGAGTCCCATTTTTACCCTGTATACGAATAGTGCTACAAAAATAAACCGTAATAACTTTTTTCTGTGTGATTAATCGACTTCCTTTTTTTATTTGGCAGATTATTATTTAATTTTTTTAAAAATGAGTGCTTGAAATACCGGGTTACATAGGGTTTGGATAGTGTAGCAGTACTATGCTTTGCAGTCTGTCATTTCCGTCCACAGGGAATTCAGACGGGATTTTGATGACACTCCCCATGTATATATTGAATATGGAAGTATCGCAAGAAGAGCGTATCATCGAGATCCGTATGTTCGCGATCAAGAAACAATCGCGGCTTCGCGTTTTGACTTATCGGCGCAATTTGGAGTTAGCAAACGGTCATTACAACGGATAAAAGTTCAAATAACAAGCCGGTTAAACCATCTAGAGTTGACTATTCGCAACATTATGGAACAACTGCACATATAGCCAGACCGGTTATTGCGGAGCCCCAACGGAAATTTGAAAACAAATTTAAATCAAGAAACTCCACTTTCCGCTGGCCTCCAAGGTCACCTGATCTGACTGCACCTGACTTTTTTTTATACGGTTTTGTTAAGCAAGAGGTGTAAAAAACAAAACCCAGAAATCTGACTGACTTAAATCGATAATTGAGGCAATCCCGACTTCAACCCTTCAGGCCGCATTGAATAATTTTCTAATAAGGTGTCGCTTATGCGTGGCTGAACGTGAAGGTCATTTACGGTCCATAATTTTTAAAAATAATTATTTATATATAATCAAATACAATTTGCTATACAATAAAAAAAATAAATGTATTGCATAGATTAGAATAAAAAGTTATTACGTTTTTTTTTTTGTAGCACGATTCGTGAGCTACCCTCTATATTTTCTTTTACTCTATTTTATTTATTAATAGATATTGACGAATGCGAAACCGGAGAACATCAGTGTGCTGAGAATCAGATTTGTCGAAACCGCAACGGTGGATATATTTGTTCATGTCCACCGGGGCATCAGCTTTTACGAATGCGCGACGTAAGCCGTTGCATAGACATAAATGAATGTGACCAGGGGCATCCACCGGTTTGTCCCTCAAATGCTCAGTGTCTGAATACCATAGGATCCTATTATTGTGAATGCAAGTCTGGATTCCAAAAAAGCAAAGAGAACGAACACATTTGTTTGGATGTGGATGAGTGCCAGGAAATACCGGGCTTATGTCAACAGAAGTGTGTTAATTATTGGGGAGGTTACCGATGCACTTGTAACCAAGGATTCGAGTTAAGTGCCGACAATCGAACATGCAATGATGTAGACGAATGCGTAGTACATAAGGCGTACAAACTCTGTATGGGCTATTGCAATAATGTTCCCGGATCTTATGAGTGTTCATGTCCGCGCGGATATGCGCTGGCTCTGGACAAAAATACTTGTCGCGATATTGACGAGTGCGCAACCGAAGAATTTTGTACGGGACGTAACGATATATGCACGAATATACATGGTAGTTACAAATGTACCTCCATACATTGCCAGTACGGATATGTCAATGATCCGGATCAGAAAAAGTAAAGCTATAAAAAATATTTTTTTATTTAAAACAATATATTGTATATCAATATATTTTTTTTATGTCAGCCGTTGCCGCTTGACCAGCAATCTCTGTGAGGGCGACGAATGCTTTAGCAAACCATCTGCTTACACTTACAATTTTATTACACTTGTCTCAAAGCTTATGATACCTCCAGAAGGTAGGATCATATTTACTCTTCGTGGACCTCTTTGGTATGATGATATCGACTTTGATTTAAAAATCATAAAAATTCAGGCGGCAGCTAATATTGAAAAAGCGTCGGATAATCACTTTGAGTAAGTTGATCAAAACGTCTTAGGTTCATTCAATACTTTTACATTTTTCTCAAAATTTATAGCACCATCAAGAGCAAACATGAGGTTCACTTACAGTTGAAACGTTCAATGGAAGGTCCGCAGGATATTGAACTGGAACTAAGTATGACGGTTTTCACAAATGGTATGCCGCGGGGAAAGAGCGTTGCCAAAATATTTATTTTAGTGTCACAGTACACCTTTTAAAATTGGCACACAAAACAATGTACTTATAAAAAACGTATATTGCTACTTTTTTGTTTATGATTTAAATTAATTGTTTCAAAATTACCTTGGGAAATTATTGTTGCAATAAATCATGTTTCTGTCTAATATCTTAGTGTAAAACGACTAACCGAATAGTGTTAACACCAACATAGTGCTGCTGCGTTAAATTACAAAAAACACAACTAATTTCGGGTGCAAAGCCTGCAGGTGTTGGCAAAACTTTATATTAAGCAAGTAAGAAAGTTTTAAGTTCGGGTGTAACCGAAAAATTTGTACTCTTGCAACTCGCGAGAATCAAAGCCGGCTAAATACCTTCAGGTGTAGGCAATATTGAAAAATGTAGCGAAAGGGTTCAACTTCAGTGTTCGACGAAATCGTGAATGGCTAAAAATCAAAATTGGTATCATATTAAATTTTTTAGAAGGTCATAGACTTTCTTAGTTTTATTGCTATATATTCAAAGATACACTCTTATTAGAAAAACATGCTCAGTCAATTTCATATAAATTTCTAGCACATTGGTCGATATATGTGGTATAAAGTCAACTGGAAGTTCGAAATTTTTTTTTATTAGATAATGGTATATTATTATCAAAAAAGTATTTTCTCCGAATTTCAATAATGAATCTCTTAGATTGACCGACATTTCCGCCAAAATGCCATACACTCTGGCGTCCACATATATGGCGTCTGGGTTCTTCAAAAGTTATGGTCCGATTTCGACAATCTTATGTCTCTGAAACATTTAGTTATTGATTTATCGCACTTTTAGTAGTTTTGAACAAAACCGTTACATGGGGAGTGAGCGTGGTTAACGTCCAATTTCATCTACCGTGTTTTCACACTGTTGGTAGGGGCTCTTAACTTGGTTATTGCAGCTTTAGTGGTTTAAGATATATGTACATTAAACCTCTTAAAGAGCTTACAGGTGCCCCTTGCTACTGTAATCTATACCAAATTGCAGTTTTATATCTTAACAATGTGCTTAGTTATGGCATTTTATAGAATGGCGTTTTATAGGCGTGGCAGTGGTCCGATTACGCCCATCTACGAAGTCGTCCTTACATTTTTGCCAAGGAACACAAAGTTTCATTACGATATCTATATTTTACTCAAGTTAGAGCACGGACAGGCGGACGGACAACACTCACCTGAATTTCAACTCATATCGTCATCGTAATCATTTATATATACATAACCCTTTATCTAACTCGATTATTTTTAGGTGATACAAATAAGAGTCAGGTGAACAAAACTATTATACTCTGTAGCAACATGTTGCAAGAGCATAAAAATGTTGTGAAAGAATTCAACATTAATTGTTCGACAAAATCGTGAGTGGATTAAAATCAAAGTTGGTATCTTATAAACTTATATCATAGGTCATAGACTCACTTAGTTTTTTTACTATATTTTACTTCGTGTCCAGCTAGAGAATAGGAATTTATTATATAAAGCGTATGAGTTTTGGAGCAAGGTCTTGATCAATTCCGTTTATTCTCAGTGCTAAGAAACATAATTTTAAAGAAAACTTTTCAAACTTCATTTCAATACAATATCACACATTTTGAACAACCTAAACGGTTTAAAGCCAACATTTCTATAAATATATAACTCAATATATACAGTATAAGGCCAACCAGAAGAAATCTTTTTTTAAACCTTTTTTTTGATACAGGCAAATATTATCAGAAAAGGATTATTTTCGAATTTTGATAATGTATCTCACAGATTGACCGATATTTTTAGTAAAATGTTAGCAATAGTCACTATGGTCCATATAATCGGTATCTAGCGGATTGAGCAGTTGTAGTTCGGCTTTGACAATTTTTGATCGTGAAGCACACCTTTTGAATCTTATCCCGGTGTGTACATTGCCGCATTTGGAACGAAGAAATTCAAGAGCTACCATTTCATCCAGAAAAAACAGGGACATTTTCTTTTGGGTCAAAAAGGAGGATCCAAATTCCCCTGTTTCATGTGCATATGAGATAGCCGAGTCAATACAGAAGACTGGACTTAAAAAGTTTGGCCTTTGAGAATGAATTTAGTACCAGGTGGCGTGAATGTGATGAATGCATCTTTAGTAGCCGGATACAGAATTATATTAACCCCTCTTAATATGAAGTTAGGTCTGATAAAACAGTTTCTAAAAGCAAATTGAAACTGGTTTTTAAATAAAAATTCTCAACTTAGCCTTGACAATAAAGTTTTGTTGTAGAACGCGATATTAAAGCCGATCTGGATGTATGGTATTCAACTATGGGGTACGACGTGTGCAATTAATATTGATATAATACTCTAGTCAAAAATCCTTAGAGCTATAACGAGTTCACTATGGCACATTCGAAATAAAAACATTCTCAAAGATCTTGCTATTCCTATGGTAAAAAAAGAAGTAGAGGACAGCAGAAAGAACTATGAACTTAAACTCCGTAACCATCCAAATCCATTAGCTAATGCCTTGCTACAGCCTTGTAATCAAACCCGCTTAAAAAGGAAAGATCTACTAACCTTTTAAAGATTTTATAAGATAAATTCTAGTTTTAATTAGATTTAAGATTTTTACTTGTTGTTAGGCTTTGAGCAAGCAAATTCAATAAATAGAGATATATTAACAAAAAAAGAAAGAAAACAAAACTCTCCAAGGATGGGGAATGTTTTAAATAAATCAGTAAAATAATTCCGAAATTGAGCGCAGAAAATAATAAAGCTGGTATTTTTGACGGTCCTCAAAACAGGTAACTAATAAAGGACCAACATTTTACCGATTGTTGGCTAGATAAGGAGATGTCTGCATTGATTGAACTCATTTGGGTTGTGCAAAATTTCTTAGGAAATAAAAAGTCTCCGGACTACATTCAACACATCGAGCAGCTCATCGTGCACTTCCAGAAACTAGGATGTAATATGAGCATCAAGATGCACTTATTTTTCAGCAATTTAGACCGCTTCCCAGGAAATTTTGGCGACTTAACCGAAGAACAAGGATAACGCTTTAATCCGGATCACACTATGGAAGCGCGATACCAGGGTCGTTGGAATGCTAATATGATGGCTGATTACTGCTGGAGCATTTAAACCAAGACAGATGTTTCGACTCATGTAAGTAAAGCACATAAAAGAAAGTTTTTTTTCTCGTTGAGTAAGAGCAATATAAAAAAACTAGAGCAGCTAGAGAAAAACTGACAACAGTCTTGAAATCGGCGAGGCAAAATCATAAAAAATTGGGCAAGAAACTTCATAAAATGAAACTATGCAGTGTAATCATTCGAAGATAATTCTACTTCAGGCGTAAACTTAACCTTCTTTATCTTTTGGAACCGCGAACGATCAGATAATAATCGATTATTACTAAATGTAAATGCCACTGGAGGTGTGGGATTTGGATTTTCTGATTTTAAAGTATATTTAGGGTTAAAAAAGGAATTTAGAATTGCGTTGTTTGTAAAAGCTTGTTCCATTATAATTATCAATTTTCATTGGTGTTATTTTATTTAAATTAAAATTTTTGATCCCTGTTGACTGATATTAATGCAAAAATGGTCTTCGCCGATGAGACTTAATTGTACGTCAGGGCTGATAGAAAGTCCGTATGTCTAGCGGGGAATAAGTCATCACATAACGGTCTTCGATGATCAGATATGTAGACGCGTAACGCGTTCTCTCTAGCCTGCTCGTTAAAAGCAGCTATGAGCTCATTGTTACCACTATGGGTCATAATTTTATTTATAATGAAATATATAATAACTTGCTGTCTATTCGATTATAGTAATCAGTGATAGACGAATTTTACTGTTTTAAAATACTTAACTCATTATCTTTAACATATTGCTGTCTTTTACCTGAATAAGTCTGTGAATAATTTAAATTTAGAACAGATTTAAAGGATTCTATTTCTACAGATTCGATAATTTTATTTCCATTGCATTATAGTACCCCTCCGAACCCTTCTTTTAGTATTCATAGGGAATTGCGCGGCACTTCGCCAAGCAAGCTGTAAATTGATTAAAAATTGAGATATCTTTATGAAACTTGGTATACATGTTTCTTGGTACCGTAAGACGGTTGGTATTGCACATGGGCGTAATTCTGGTGGTCGTGGTCCCGCCCCCTAATAGGTTTAATGTGCTTATCTCCTAAACCGCTAAAGCTATAATAACTAAATTCGCTGAAATGCTTTTAACACCTCTATCGACAGTGTAAAAATGGGTGAAACCGGGGGACAACCCCGCCCACTCCATATAACGGTACTGATAAAAACTACTAAAAGCGCAATAAATAAAGCAGTAAACACGCCAGAAGCATTAAATTCTATCTCTGGGATGGTATTAGATGACTTTATTGGAACCGACTTCAAAATTAGGCAGTGGGCGTGACACCGCCTACTTTTTGGTAAAAACCCATATATTGGAATCTGCTTAACCAATTTCAACTAAATTCGGTACATAATATTCTTCTTATATTTCTATGTAATAGTGCGAAAATGGGCGAAATCGGATTACAACTATGCCTACTTCCCATATAACACCATTTTAAATTCCATCTGATTCTTTCACTTTCCCTATGCAAATCAAGCAACAATGATTGTATCGGGGTAAAAATTTGCATGAACAATGCGTTTAAAGTGTGCCACCTTGTGACTAAATATTGCCTATAGTTAACTTTTTACCGAAATTATCGCTCAATGTGAAGGATATTTATTTCATATAATAAAATAAATAAATTAAACCTTCCATAATAGTATGTTTTGTGTCAAAACTGGGTTGAATCGGATCAATACTTCCTTTAATATAACATTTTTCCAGGACCTGAAGTAGTTTCCCGGCTTTGATCCTTGCTTACGAGAGTATAAAATGTTCGGTTACACCCGAACTTAGAACTTTCTTACTTCTTTTAATTACGAAATGTGTTTGATTGGGCAAAATTTACTCTTCTAATAAGAAAAACTGAAGAAGACAATAAGTTGATGACTTGCCAGTTTATATCAGATGTAGTCATTTTGATCTAAACGGAAATGCTAAAGAAGACAATAAGTTGATAACTTGCCTGTTCATATCTGATGTAGGTCTATTTTGATCTAAACGGAAATGTAAACAAGCGAAATTGCCGTATATGGAGTAAATCAAATCCAGAAATAATACACGAAACAGAACTTCACCCCGAACGAGTCACTGCATGGTGCTCTTTTTCATCAACTTTACTTCTTTAGAGGAAACGGTGTAACAGTAACTGTCAATGGGCACCGTTATTTAAAGATGTTAAATGAATTTTTTTTACCCAGAACTGCGCCGAAGACCCTTTCATTAGCGTTTGGTCTCAGAAAGATGGAGCAACTGTCCTGAATGCACCAGACTTTTTTTATGAGGTTATGAGGTTATGAGGCCGCAATGAATAACTTTATAATTAGGTGTCGCATATGCGTGTCTGAGCATGGAGGTCATTTACGGTCCATAGTTTTTAAAAATAATTTATTATAAAAAATGAAATGAAATTTGCTATACGCTAACTAGTTAAAAAGAGGACTAAGTTAGTATACATTGTGACCGGAAAGTTTCCAGAAATCGTTCGCGCTGAATATATTTTTTATTAAGTTGGTACCACTGTCCTTAATTCCTATGCCAAAAATGAGCGCGATCTGTCAACCGGTTTGTTTGCAGCAGCTGTTGAAATCAGTCGACCTTTGTATTGTTTTGCGATTTTTACAAAAGTACCTTTAAACCTTTGCATATACGAAGAAAAGTATTTCATTATAAAAATAACTAGCCGGACTAATGCTTGCGATTTTTTCTCAGCTTACTAATGAGATACACGGTTTTTTACCTATTTTTTATAAATAAAAAGTACATTTTTACAAACAATAAATTTTTTTTTTTCAATTTGGAATTAATTGTATTCGTTTATTAATATACATTAGGCTATTTAGTTACTAGTTTATACATTTCGAAGTAGTGTAATTAATTTAACGTTTATAAATTATTTTAGATTTCGAAATGTTTTATATTAGATCCGAAAGACTGCGCTACTGTCGTTGTATAGAATTTTCAATTATGATGTGTTATGAAATATTACCTTACGGTGTAATTAGTGTTTTTGCTAATTTAGTGCGGAATAGAATTATATATTTTTTAATCATTTTCTAACAAATGTTCACATGCGTTGATTAAAATCTGTCCTAATGGTACTTATAATTATTTTTGTTTTCGAAATATTTTATATTGGATCACACCGCGCTACTGTCGCTATACCAAATCTTCAATTCCAGTTTGTCCCAACTGATGGTGCTGAAGTCAAATTTAGAAAAAAATTTGAAACATCGAAACGTTTTTTTATATATTTATAATAAAAAATCGTATGCGTTGTGAAATATTACATTAAGGTATAATTAAGGTATTTGATAAAAAGTGTCTTTCGTATTTTGCGACGTAATTATAATAATCATACATGGCTACGTGAACTAGCCGCAAAAAATTTAGATATTAACGAAATTAATTTCCAAATACATACAACAAACTGTACCTGGTAATGAAATAATATTCAAATATATAATATTGACACTGTTGTTGATCCTGATGAAGTTGTCGAAATTGTGAAACATTTTTTGTGCCACAATTTTGAGTTGAAATTTTCAAGGTGAAGTTGTTCGCCTATACCGTTTAAAATTTCCAATCCGCTTTGCATTTACTATGACCATCAATAAGAAACAAGTTCAAACAATGACAATTTGTGACTTAGATCAAGAAAATCCGTCCTTTTCGCACGGCCACTTATATGTTCCAAGGTTGGAAAACTATCGAAATTGTTTATACATATACATCCCTCAGGGGTTAACCAAAATACATCCAATGGCATAACCATAAATTTTGTAAATTAAAAAAACCAGAAATCTGTTATAAAATAGTTAGAGTTTAAACTTTTACGTGTTTATTAAAAAAAATAAGTTTTTAATTCAAACACGCATCAAATGGTCGAGTTGTGATGAATGTACATATGATGACGTCAGATATTGAAATAACTGTTAAATAAAAATCAAAACGATCCAGATTGTTAGAGTTGAAATATACGAATTAAATACTTGTGTACCATACAGACCAACGTCTGTCGGGTTGGTTGAAAAATACCGGGTATTACGCATAGATGGCGCTAGTTTTATTGAATTCATCTAATTTTCAGTTAGTACTAACATTTAAAAGACAGCTGTTAAATTTCTGACATTCTATTCATTAGTTTGAGAGTTATTGTGCTAAGAGTGACGCTTCTTTTGTTATTTTAAAAACAATGGATGCTAAACAATTTCGTGTTTTAATTTTACACTGCTTCTGGATGATGGAGAGTGGATGCAGCGTTTGCTGACTGTTGACCAAAAACGTGTTCATGATTCTGAGCAGTGTTCGGCCATGTTTAAACGTAACATACCATACGCAGACCTCAAAATGTTCGCCGGTAAGAAATTTCAATTTCGCTCAAATGAAGAGGTTATCACTGAAGCTGAGGCCTATTTTGAGGCAAAAGACAAATTGTTCTACAAAAGTGCTATTGAAATGTTGGAGCGGCGCTGGAAAGATTTTGTTGCTCTTGATGAAGATTATATTGAAGAATAAAGCCAATTTTGAACAAAAAAAACTATGTTTTCTGAGTTAGGTCCGGTCATTTTCAGCCCATGTGTTATAATGTATACTTATCTTTTTTTTGTAAATTGCAAGTGACCATTTTTGTAGAGCAGCAAATGTAGGAAGCAACAAAACGATGAGTTTTCCGATTTATTATGTTTTTTTTATAGAGTTATAAAATTCATTAAAAAAAATTGCCTAGAATATTTTGTAGAGCAATCAATTTCCTACAAAATCTATGAAACAAGATAGTACGTAGAAAACTGTAAGGTGGAGGACCTTCCCGTTACAATCAGGAGCTTATACTTGGAGCTCATTCTTAGAGGTGTCTAAAAATCTATTGTTTAGAGTGCCAAGAAAAAAATATTTATTTACCCTAATATCTATGGTATATATTTCGTAAAGTAAATAGCGGTTCAAACGGAATTATGTAGAAAAATTAGGGACAGTCTAGTTTAAAGATGCAGAATTGATTGACAATTATCTTTCAAAAATTTCTTGATTTTGCACAATATTCTTTGCATGTATGCATGTTTATGTTTGTAACTTGGTGTGTTTGTGATTATTTTGACATTTACTGTCATCATGTGTCAAGAATTTACTGCCTCTGAAATTTCTTTGCCAATTCGAAAATTATTAGTGCGTTAGTAAAAAAATGTGAATTGTATTGAGTTTTTCGAACTGATACTGGCACGTGTGGCCGCCCAGTAACACCAATGGGGTTAACTAAAATAGCGTTCACAGTTATTTACAATCCTACTGTTAGATGATATGAGAAAAAGAGAGCGCATGGCATTGAAACTTTTGTGCTTCATTGCGGAACATTTTCTTCCTATTACTAAAGTAAATGTAGTCGTTATTACTGTAATCAGCCAACAGACCAAAATGTAAGCAACGATGACGGCGAAGTGCGCTCACAATAATGAGGTACTTGTGCTCGTTCTCTTTCGGAAACGTTAACGAAAGCTTTGAAGCAAGGCATGAAAATATTACCAAGCCATTAAAACTTTGTGAAGAATCAAACAGTTCTTATTTTTGGTTACGTTTGAAGCGTACAACTAAAGAAATCAATCAGAAGAGAGTTAGTTATATATATAAAAAAATTTGTTTCTTCATATTTTAATAAATCCATTATAATTAATAATTAGAAAGAGCGAAAACAATTTTTATTAAATATTCAAATTTACTTTTTAGGGTATGTATTCTTCATACATAGCAGTTTAATAGAAAACCTCGATTTGACAATGGTGCTATGTGAAGGAACATAAAGTACGTACGCGCAAACATATATATACACTAACATATGCATTTTGTACATATAATAATCATTAAAAAGGTAAAAGTAAAGGATATACGCAGCGTTAACTTGTGAAAGAAAATAAATAGGTATACGGCGCTCAGGCATAAGAATCTCTCCGATGGGCGCTTATGTCATTGATGAATAATGAGAAAACTAATTTTAGTAGGAAGTAACAACATGTTTACGTACGTGAACGTCAGTGTATTTATGTGTATACATATGTGTTTGTAATGTCCAGACGTTATAATAAATGCACTAATTTGCACGTAGTACGATAATATATTAATTTATAATAAATATAATAAATTTGCACGTGAGTACCATAATACCCATGTTTCCATTGTTTATGCCTGAATGCGTGCGTATACGGGGGTGTGCATAATGACACAACTGCCATAAGCTACGTGAAATGATAACAGTTCTGATTTTATAGTGACATTTTTATAAAGGTTCATGTAAGCAACTATGAAGCAGTGCGCATATGTGACTAAGGATTCTACGAATATTAACGTCTTCTGGCATTCAATTCTTTACTTTCAATAAAAAACGTTGTTGACATACATATTGCATATAATTTTAGGCTCATAGCCGTATTTCTCGTCTAAGAAAGTGCAAAAATGACCGAAAATACTACAGTAAATATATTAAGGCAAAACTAATGATTTCAAAACCAAATCAAAAGAACGCATATGTATGCTGTGAACTGAAAGTATAGGGAAAGGTATGTACATAAATCTTTGTGAGTAATATGGTTTGTCAAATTAGCAACATTGTACGTATATGTCTTGTTCGTTATAGTAGGACTTGTCAAGAAAACAATGTTAAAACAAAATATCATAAAACTTTTGAATAAAAATGGTTGCCATTAGTTTGTTAGTTAACTAATTCCATCTTTTGTACTAGCTTATTGTGTATATAGAGCTTCAATAACTTTTTATAAAGCTGCTTTTTAAAGAACGTTTAGAATGTATTTTCGGGCACATTAACGCATGTAACATCAATTATATAACATTTGACTATTGATATTCATATGCACGACTTTAACAACGAATAAGTGTTACTTCTGGATAGTAGCTGGTAACAAGCTTTAAATAGCTCTAAGCAATGTTGATGTGGTGCTTAATACTGACGCCTTTCAAATGAAATAATTTGCAGCAGTCACTTTGATAATTCCATGCGTGGAAGGTTTGAAGAAAGCTAATGTTGACTCTTTCACGTATTTCGTGTAGTATTCAAAATATGTACACGATCTATCTAAATAAGCAGCGCAATTTATAAATGTATTTACAGTGGAATTGAGATTTTAGAGATTTCGACAAGCCTTAGGTATTTAATTAAAGTTTCTTATAGAATGAACGGAAACGTGATTAAGGATCATATAAGGAGTAAAAAAATTATTAATGTTGGTGATGTATTTTTTCAGGGTTGTCTTGGACAATAATCCATGCGAAATTTCATAAATATATCTTGTCAAATAAACAAATTTTCCATACAAAACTTGATTTTATTGTTTGTATGGTAGCTTTATGCTATAGTGGTCCGATTTCGTTAAGATATCTGCCAAATAAAAAAGTTTTCCTTAAAAGAACTTTATTCCGATCGTTTATTTTGTATGGCAGCTATATTCTGCCGATATCGACAGTTCCGACAAATGAGCAGCTTCTTGGGGAAAAAAGAACGTATGAAAAATGTCAGAACGGTATTTCAAAAACTTATCACTCAGTAATATATACAGGCAGACAGACGGACATGGCTAAATCGACTCAATTCCTCACGCTGAAGATTTATATATAATATATATTTCCTCCGACATTTCCTTCTGTATGACAGCTACAAGTATATACTGTAGTAATTCGATCCGAACAATTTGTTCGGAAAGTGTCGCCTTGCCATGGACAATAACCCTTACCAAATTCCATGAAGATATCTTGTCTAATAATAAAGTTTTCCGTACACGGACTTGATCGTACCATATACATTTTAAAGGGTCTCCGATGTTTCCTTTTGAGTGTTACAAACATTGTGTCAAACTTAATATAACCTATTCAGGGTATAGAAATTGAAGTATAGCATTTTAAGCAAAACTAAGTTTTTGGCTCTTTATGCTGTGTTTGTTAAAACCAATAGCATACGTATAAGTGCTTATAGGTATGTGGAATGAAGCGCCTCTCTGTTTATTTTTCCAATTATTGTTTTATATAAAACCAAACGAAATTAGCAAAAATTAAAAAAGAAACAAAATTTTAATTTAACTTATATTCTTGGATTATCGTCTATAGATGTCGATAATGCGGAAGATTTTACATATCTGTTTTTATTTATTTTCAGACGAATACTGGGGAACTACTGAGTAATGTGGTTCATATGTACCTTTCCGTAATGTATCAAAAATATAAAACATGTAACAAACTAAAACTAGTAACAACAAAAGCTAATAAAATTAAAAATTAATATCTATATCAAAACAAGGATGTTCTGGTACATTTAATAACAGATTTAAAACTGTTTCGAAGTTATTAAAGCAATATGAAATAAAACAAACAAAATACTTTCCGCAAACCTGCAAAAAGCAACACACTCTGATTTAATACATAATTTATTTACTAAAAGATATACTTAAACAAACTTAATTTATAGGCTCAATTTGAAATATATTAAACGAATGATAAATTTAAACTAAGCGTTGTTTGCTTTATATTAACAATATTAATATGTTTGATTTCGATAAATAATAATGTCTTCAAATAGCGCATTAAGTGTTATCAATATGCTCAATACAAAGAGCAAAGTGCATACTTGAAGAATGACCAAAGATTTAAATTGAGTAAAAATTAAGCTAATTAAAAACAGTTTCGATATAAGTAAATTATACATCAACGAATTAAATAGAAGCGATCACGAATTTCTGGTAAATGGATTAATCGTTATACGTATCAGAGTTTTTGGACGCCGCTGTCTTTTCAAATTCGTCAAAGTTTTATGTAAGTGTACATATTGTCAAAAACTTTTCATATTTGCGATATTTAACTGTTATTTCAACGTTAAGAAAAATTGGCACCGAATTGCTAAGTTAAAATTAAGTTCACACTAGAATTACATTGCACATTATTTTAAAACGGACATGTAAAATATGCAAACTCGAAAAATCAGAAAAGTGTTCTATTGTGCTACGAAGAAATTAAAATCAACAAAACCTATAACAAAAAAAATTGGAACAACAAACTTGTAAAATATCTTCCAGGCTATTGACAGTACGCTGTAGTTTACTGTGAAACCTCAAGAATCTATATGATCTAAAACACTTCCCGGTAACTTACGTCGGACCGCAAGGACATTAGATAAGGTATATCTACTTACGCTTCTAATTTTATTGAAACAATAAAATCTGTATTATATATTATATTAATTATTATATATTGGGTGTATGCATTAATTCGCGCGGTTTTCTAAGAGAGGGCTCTACTAGTATTATTTCGCGTCGTATTCATCTGTGGCTATATTCATTTCAAAGGTACTGCCATTTCGCGTCGTTTTCAGTAGATATAAATTGTTTGAGCGTGAACAACAATTTGTTTCATTCATTTGAAAATGTCGAAATTTGTACCAGATAAAGTGTTTTTGCGGGGAGTTCTTCTTCATTATTTTAACATGAAGAAAAGTGCTGCCGAAAGCCATCGTATTTTACTGGACGTTTATGGTGACCATGCTTTAGCCGAACGAACGTGCCAAAAGTGGTTTGCACGGTTTAAAAGTGGCAATTTCGACTAAGACGACGGAGAACGACCCGGACAGCCAAACAAACTTCAAGACGAAGAATTGGAGACATTGCTCGACGCAGATGCATGCCAGATGCAAGAAGAACTTGCCAAAATATTAGGAGTTGATCAAGCAACCGTTTCCAGACGATTAAAATCATTAGGATTCATCCAGAAGCTTGGAAATTAGGTGCCTTATGAATTAAAGCCAAGAGACGTCGAACGTCGATTCTGCATGTCGGAAATGTTGCTTCAACGCCACCAAAAGAAGTCGTTTTTGCATCGGATTGTCACTGGCGATGAAAAATGGATTCACTATGATAACCAAAAGCGCAAGAAATCGTATGTGAAGCCCGGCCAACCATCAACATCCACGGCAAAGCCGAATATCCATGCTGCTAAGGTTGTGCTATGTATTTGGTGAGACCACAAGGGTGTGCTCTATTATGAGCTATTGAAATCGGGTCAGACGATCAATGGGGACCTCTACCGAAAACAATTGATTCGTTTGAAAAACGCCATCGCGGAAAAACGACCAGAATATGCGACCAGACACGAATCAATAATTTTTCATCATGACAACGCTCGGCCACATATTGCAAGGCCAGTTAAAACCTATTTGGAAAACTGTGGGTGGGAAGTTCTACCTCACCCGCCTTATAGCCCAGACATAGCACCTTCCGATTACCACTTGTTCAGATCAATGCAGAATGCCCTCGCCGGAGTACGCTTCACTTCAGAACAGGGTATCAAAAATTGGCTCGATTCTTTCTTGACCTCCAAGCCGGAGAAGTTCTTTTGGAATTAATGCATACACCCAATATAATATAATATATACTACGGCAGTAGTTTATGCGGCAGAGACCTAAATTTATTTGAAGAGCATATTACAATACTTTTTTTTGTTTTGAACTTATTTACTATACATGATAACAAGAAACAACTTAAACTTCACTTCATTTTGGCCTTTACTAAAACAAAAGTTTCCATACATGGCCTTGATTTTCATCGATCATTTTGTATGGTAGCTAAAAGCTTTAGTAATCCGTTCTAAACAATTGAGATTGTACCGTTACTTTGGGCAAATTTATGTGAAGATATCTCCTCAAATGAAAAAGTTGTCCATACAAGCACTGATTCCCATCGTTCCGTTGGGTGGTCCTATATCGGTTGTTTCAACAAATAAGCTGCTTCTTGAGCAGAAAACAAGTGTGCAATACGTCAGGTCGCGTATATACAGACAGTCAGACGGACATGACAAAATCGGCTCAGCTCGTCCCACTGATCATATATATAATATTATATTATATATGTTTTATAGGGGCTCCGACCCTACCCTGTTTAGGGAACCGAAATGCTCGATGAATCGAGCTACAATACAAGAGAATATATGTTATCATTCCCCCAATGTAGTAAATGATGCACAGCATGTGTGGTTTGAAACATATTTGAACCATACCACATTAAACTACTTTTACGTACATTTGGCAGCTCGACATATAAATATTCAAAGTTAATAAATCTTAACCTTGAACTAATTCGGCATTTGAACTTTAACAAGTTTTGCTGATGGTTGATTATTTTTGATCATTGAAGCGCACTAACACAACGTCATTTTATGGGGGTCGTTTGATTGCAGTCATGCCCATCACTGGTCATAAAGAAAACCTTTACGAGGTTTGCGCTACCTCCGATATAATGTTCGACGGTCAATAACTGCTACATCTCACTGGTATAACCGCAAATGGAATTGAGGGTTATAGACCGCGTTGTCAAAAATTTTCTACAACGAGTGCGGTTGTATTTTTTGAAATTATAAGCAAAACATACATATTAGAACTGCAAGAGTGCCTAATTTTCGCACTCAAAGTATACTTGGACGGATTTTACATTGGGACTCTTTTGACCCTCATTTTTTTCAAATTCTCTTTTGGTGTCGCTCTGTGCATTCACACGGGCAAAAAGAGTCCAGCAACTCGAGTCTAGTTTTTCTGCATTCCTTTTCGCAAAATTTTCGTAAATATAATATTTGTGCGGTTCGACTGCGCAACACTTAGAGCGTGTTGCATTTCATTTGTATGTTGAGATGTTGGTCAAACATTTTGCTTGCAATGAATTACCATGAATATGGTAGAACAATATGCATAATACCTACTCGTACCCGCTTAATAGTTTCAAAGAAATACTTAAGACGGGAATTCCCTAATCCACCAGAATGTATTGAATATCCGCTACTAATATTTTCAAGGCCAAATTTATAACAGGAATTTCCTAATCTTTAATTATTAAAATTTCATAATTTCTTAACTCCATAATCTATATCTTAATTTTCTCCTTATTTACAATTTTTCAAAATATTTCTATTATTCTATGCATACATACAAGTATTTGCATATTACATACAAAAAATAGATAACAGAATTCAAATTTGTGAACGAATTCATTTGAAACCGAGCGCTCTTGCAACCATTCAAAGAATTTGAAAGTGAAAAGGAATGCTGAAAAGGGTAGCAGCGAGCTATTACGAACAAGAACACAAAGCGTGACACCCGAACACGAGTGGCACGGTCCCTTCGTTTTTCCTCGTCGTCCCCTCACCCCGTCCCCTAAACCGGCTTGGGTTACAAAAGAGTCTGTGCTCACAGAAATATTAGGTCAAGTAAAAAGTTCGGTGTTCATCTAAGAGATGGCGTTATTGTCCACGTGTTTATTCGCGCTAAAAGCCTGTCTTTGACAGTTTTTCGATTAATTTACTCAGTTCGTTGTGAGCGCTCGTCAAAGATGGACACCAGCAAAGAGAAAATTCGCTATATTTTACAAATTTTCTTCGATCAAGGCGAAAAAGCAGCCAAAGTGGCTGAAAAAATTTATTTAGTTTATGGGCCCGATACTGTAAACAAACGTGTAGCACAAAAGTGGTTTGCTAGGTTCCGTTCCGGTAATTTCGATGTCAAAGATGCACCACGTGTTGGGAGGCCTGTCGTCGAAAATTGCGATAAAATCATGGAAATAGTGGAAACAGACCACCACGTGAGCACTTATTTAATTGCTGAGGAACTAAAGATAAGCCAAAAAACCGTTTGGAACCATTTGCATAACCTTGGATTCAAAAAGGAGCTCGATGTTTGGGTGTCACACGAACTAACGCAAAAAACATGATGGACCGAATTTCCATCTGCAAATCGCTGCAGAATCGCAACAAAATCGACCCGTTTCTGAAGCGGATTGTGACTGGGGATGAAAAATGGGTCACTTATGACAACAACGCAAACGGTCGTGGTCAAAGCTCGGGGAAGCGGCCCAGATGGTGGCCAAGACCTGATTGACGGCCAGGAAGGTTTTGCTGTGTGTTTGGTGGGATGGGCAAGGAATCATCTACTGCGAGCTGCTCCCCTATGGCCAAACGCTCAATTCGGCCCTCTACTGCCAACAACTGGACCGCTTGAAGGCAGCACTCATCCAAAAGAGGCCATCTTTGATCAACAACACAACGAATTGTGTTCCATCAGGAAAACGCCAGGCCACACACGTTTTTGGTGACTCGCCAGAAGCTCCTGGAGCTCGGATGGGAGGTTCTAATGCACCTACCTTATCGTCCCGACCTGGCACCAAGTGACTACCATCTTTTCTTGTCCATGGTGAACGCGCTTAATGGTGAGAAGTTGGCCTCAAAAGAGGCCTGCGAAAATTGGCTCTCCGAATTTTTTGGCAATAGGGACGCAGTCTTCTACGAGAGGGGTATAATGAAGTTGGCATCTCGTTGGCAACAAGTTTACGAACAAAACGGCGCATATTTGACTTAAATCGGAAAAATGTACACAAAGCTATCATCTTTTGAAAAATCAATAAAAAACCGAACGAACTTTTTACTTTGCCTATTGTAATATAAGCGAGAAAGGAAACTTGGCACTTCGCTTATTTGCAGTCTTCTTTTTTATTTGCATAGACTTGTGGCGGTCTTGCTTATCAAAAAATGTATAAGTAAATCAAAAACTCATGACAAGCAGAGACAAGTACAACAAATTCACATCAATAGTCGGTGTACCTACTTACATACATACTACGTATTTAATCTCTATTTATGTTGTATTTTTTTTTTTTGTGCTTTAGAGTTTGGAGCGTTGTTGATTGAGAACTTTTAACATATTTGTTGTTAATGTATGCTGAACGAATTTTTAAATTGTTTTTTTCGTTTTAGAGTATCCTTAAAACTTTAATATTTTTAAAATTTAATTTTTGAATAAAACCATTTACACATATATTTATACTTATAGACGAGTATAAGTCTAACTTTAGAGAAAAAATTCAGGTTTAAATAAACAAAGACATACATATTACTATGTAAGAAAAAGTTTTGTATTATTACTAAGTTTAATATTTAATAAATACATCTTTTTATACATACATATATACATACTAGAGAACTAAAACGGTGAACACCAACAAAAAGTACACCTCATGCTTACTTGTGTATTTTTCTTACATATGGATACAAAACGATTAGACAAAGAAGAACAAAGTTGTAAATGCGCCCAATACTCTCAGTGCACACTACAATCGGACTATGTCATTTACTCAGAAAAGCTTTTTGTGCTGTTGCTCAGCATAAGTGAAAGCGTGAGCAAGTAGAAGTGTGTTAAATATAAACAAATATACATTGAGCTAAGTAATACTGCGTTAACATGGAGACTCTTTTGTCGCTCATTATCGGCAAATTCTCTTTTGATGTCGCTCTGACCGTTCACACGAACACCAAGATTCCAGCAACTCGAGTCGAGTTAATCTGTCCTTCATTTTCAGACAATTTTCGTAAATGTTTGTGCGGTTCGGCTACGCGACACTCAGAGCGTGTTGCATAGTTCATTTGTATGTTGGGATGGTAGTCTCACATTTTGCTTGCAAGGAATTACCATGAATGTGGTAATACCCGCTTAATTTCCTAATCTACCAGAATGTATCGAATACCCTCTACTAATATTTTCAAGGCCAAATTTGTATCACCAATTTCCTAATATTTCGGGTAGTATTTAAAATCCACAATTTTTTTACTCAATATTTTTTCTATTTATTATGAAACATTCATGAGTTAATTACAATACTTGTTTTAAATAAAATGATATTTGAACCAAATCCTTTGCGGTTAAAAAACATAAATATGAAAGCATCTTAATATTACATATAAATATAAAAAAGTAAAGTTACAATTTTTAATAAAATTCATTTACCGCTAATATATACGCTGAAAAGGAATGCTGAGAAGGGTAGCAGCGAGCTGTTACGAGCAAGTGCCACGCGAGTACGAGTAGAATGGTTCCTTCGTCTTTCCTCGTCGTCTCCTCGCCTACAATAAACCGGTTTGCGTTACAAAAGAGTCTGTGTGTGAACTGGCACTAAGCAGGCGGTGTACTCTTTGTTGCAGTGCGCCGCTGCAGGTTTCTGATACATATGTATATTGATCAAGTATGCGGCTGCGTGTATTGAAAACTATAAGCGTAACATACATTTATTGTTTTTCAAAAACTAAGTAGTATACAAAAGGGGTTAACGTTTTAGTTTTTTTAAACTTTATTTATTTATTCTTAAGTCGTACTCAAAACGTTGGCTCTTTCCATGAATAATGGAGTAAGAGCCTTATAATTAGTTTTAAATATAAAGAAGCTCCACCGTTATCATCGAATGAAAGAACACATATTTCGCATCTAAAACTAATCGTGATAGATATAGAGTTATATATATTTAGAGGATCAGGAGACGAATTGAAATCTAGGAGATTGTCTGTCCGTCCGTTCATTAGTTTGTGCAAGCTTCAACTTTAGTAAAATTTAAGATATCATCATGAAACTTTGTACTCGTGTTCCTAGGTCAAATCGGGAAGAGGCCATTGTCACGCTTACAAAATGGCTAAGCTCCAAATTAAGCTATAAAACTGGAATTTGGTAAAGCGGACTGCGGTAATGAGGGGCATACTCATGAGCTGAAAATTATTAAAAAGTGGGTGAGTGGGTGTAGCTCCTCCCCCTAATAGGTGTAATGTATATAACATTAAAACCTCTAAAGCTATAACAACTAAATTAAAGGATGATTGGTTTTGGCACCTCCCCAAACACTGTGAAAATGGGTGAAATAGAATAGTAACCCTGCTCACTCCCCATATAACGGTTATGTTGAAAACTACAAAATGCGCGATAACTCGTTAAGTAAATACGTTAGAAGCATTAAATTTCACAAATAGGATGGATTGAACAATGAGCACGGCCTCACCGACCTTAAGGAGCAACTCCATATCTCAGGATCTACTCGCCCAATTTCAAGCGAATTCGGTTCATAACATTCTCCTGACATTTCTATATAACGATGTTCAAACGAACGATATTGGACAAAAATCACACTTACTTCCCACAATTATAAATTCCATCTGATTCATTCCAGTACACAAAACAAGCCACAATGAATATATCAAGGCAAGGCCTTACACGTATAGTGCCTTTAAAGTTTGCCTTCTCTTTAGTAAAAATTGTCAAAATCGGGTTATAACTCTCCAAGCCTCCCAGACACTAAATATGTTGACCTGAGTGCTAACAGCTGACTTTTTACCGAAAATAGTGGTCGTTCTCAAAGACATTATAGAACAATGGAACTTAGAGAATGTATTTTTCGGGCAATATTTGGTTCTGGTGCTAAAAGTGGGTAAAATCAAGCAACTGCTTCCAGTTGACTTTATGAGTGAGTTATCTTAATGAACATCAGACCGAATCTGTTTCAATTAACAGTTTGTCTTTAAGTCTAATATAGATAAAATCGGGTAAAAATTTTCCTCAGTTCCCACATACATAATACAAGAAGTTTAAACTTTCGGTTGGCTGTATACCTTAGATATTGGTCAATATGTAAGGTATCTTAATCTCAGTCCCCGTTTTGTGTGTGTCAGACGAGAAGATTCATCACTACATTTACCAGATATACGCTTACCAAACAGACTAGTATTGCTTTAGGGCTTCTCCGCACCCTGTGAGTTTTCCATCACTCAACAGCGAACCCGGCCCACATTTTCCCATGTAAGGAAAGTTATTTTACAAAAAATACTTCTTTTTATTTTTCATTAAAAAAAAAAACTATCAGTAATTAAATATGTTATTCTTTTACCTACCTTTCTTTTATAGGAATATGGCAAACATAATATTGATTGCTTGCCTTGCAGTATTGGGCATCATAATAGCTATCGCGTTGTTCCTTGCTGGAGGCTATCTTTGGTGGCGCCACAAACGTTCGCAGTTGCAGTTCATCGAACCCAATGAGGATGAGGATTCTAGTAGTTACAGCTTAAGGTAAGTGTATGAAAGTAAAAGGCACAATCTAGTTTTTATTTTTAATTTGAAGCGAAAAAGCTTAGCACCAATAACGCTGTTGAAAACCAAAAAGAAAGCTTCGGAGACCGTAGGTTATGTTAGATAAATAGGCTGATGTATCGTGAGGCCACGAATAATTCCATTTGGACAGCTATAGATGCTTGTCCGTTGTAATGCCCAGAACTCTTAGGCATGGATCAAAAATACCGCTGTATATCGACAAAACACCTAGAGCCTGTCACAAATTTATTGAGGTTGCTTATATCAATTCCAGTCAATTCGCTGGGTTCGTAAAAAGTATGGCAACCGATACGGTTCAATCTTAGTCTGGCGAAAGCTGGACAGTGGAGGGGAAGGTGAATAGATGTTTCCATCTCATCTTCCTCATTGCAACTTTAACAAGTTGCGTCCTCCAAAATCTTTAGCCACACCGCGTGAATTCCAAGGGGACAGTGTCCAGTTAGGACGCCTATCATTGCGGCGATGCGAGTCTTGCTAATAAGCAGTTCAAGAGACCCTTTACGTTCCACTCTGCGCCAGTAGGCTTTCGCATCCCCACAAGTACTAGTTGCTGACCAGCGCTTGCTGAGCTTGGGTGGAGCCACGAGATCCAGCGCCCGAACGCACAAAAAAAGAAAACCTGTCTAGGAGTATGGGTGCCATTTCTTGCAAGCTAATCGGCTTTACAATATCCGACGATTCCGCTGTGGTCAGGCGCCCAGGCGAATTTAATATGGAAGTAGCTTGATGCTTTTGATGTCCTTTTCTGCCCAAAAAGCTGATTGTTTGTTGAAAACGGCATACGACACCGATGCGCTACTTTGAACAATTATACACTTACTCGATACATTTACTTGTGTAAAATTTATTTAAAAAAAAATTAAGTCAAATAAAGTGTATACGTCTAAAGCGCTGTCATTTTTCTTTGTGAAAGTTCAATAGGGGAATATAGTTGGCACCCCAATTATTCAGCGATACCATACAAACTAAACGATGTTAATCAAGTTCTTGTCTGAAAAACTTTTCAATTTAACCAGATATCTTTATGAAATTTGCACAGATTATTACTCAAGGCATCGTTACAATCTTTAAAGAAATTGTTTATATCGGACAGCTGTAGAAAACTTTTTATTTTACCATATACCTTCACGAAATTTGGCATTGCTTATTTCATAAGGCATCGCTACAATATAACTTCCATACAAACTCATCGACCAAAATCAAGTTGTTGCATTTATCTGTGAAATACTTTTCACTTTGGTCTTGTTTGCACCGTTTTTTTTATTTTTTTTATGGAAAAGTGAAGTTTGTAACACCCAGAAGGAAACGTCGGAGACCCTAAAAAAAATATATATAAATGATCAGCGTGATGAAGTAAGTCGATTTAGCCATGACCGTCACATATGCACATATAACGTATACGAGTACATCGGTAAACATCTTATGCCAAAAACAGAAAAATAGTATATATTGTAGTATGCTACAGAAACCATACGTGTGTCAACCGTATTTTCAATTTTTGTTCCAAACCAGATGGCTTTCTGTACTACAATAGTGTTCAAAAAACCAAGCTTTAATCTCTTCTGCCAAAATAATATGTTTTCTGTCAGTTAAATTGAAATTCTAAATAAGCAAAAAAATTAAAAATCAAAAAATGGAAAAAATGTGGTTGCAAAGCCCTTTTCTGTAAATCAATGTTGTTGTAGCGGCGGAAAACATACACAATAGTCTAGAGTATAGTTGTTTTTTAACGTAACCGTGATAATGCGATTTAATAGGTAAATAATAAATAAATTCTAATGTGTGTCAAATCTCATAAAAAAGCATATATTCCGGATAAAAAAATCGGTTAAGTATTCCTTTAGATTAGGTTAGGTTATACTGGAATCTTATCTGAAGTATTCGTCATACTTGAAGTTAACGGGACTTGCGTTGATATTTTATTTTTATACTTCATTTAGTCCATTGACCTGCAAAGGCCCAAAATATCTAAGACGAGTTCTAGATAAGGCTGAACAGAAGCATAGATGTGATCCAGGCCAACCGGATCGGATGTGATGCTAGTAAGTTGTGACCTGTCATAAGGCCAACAACCGCCGTCAAAACCGTATGAATAAAAAGCATGCGTCTTCTTCTCCGGGGCTCTTGCATTTGATCTAGACGGATGGCGTTTTTGGCGATCTCATTAGTTATTTCTTTTCCCGGAATTCCTTTGAGGTCTGGAACCTAGTATATATGCAGTCGCTTTCCCGCAGCAACTATATCTACTGCCTTCCTGAACCTAACGATATTCTCTGAAGTAAAACGATGTGAGGTTTTTCCTCTAGCTCCCATATAATATAATATTTTTTGAACTGACTTTTTGACTTTTTTCATATGTACGAAGTGTGTTCAAAAGAAAAGGTGAATTTTGAATTTTTTTGAAAAGTACTTATTTATTCATCAATATCTATTTTGTCCCCTTCAAAGTAATCCCCTCGGATATAATACTCTTGTGTCAACGCTTTTTCTAATCCTCGTCGCACTTCTGAAATGTACTTTTGGTATGGCTCTTTTTTCGATTTGGACTTGATCTCATCAATTGTGGCAAAACGCTTTCCTTTCATTGGTTTCTTCAGTTTTGGGAATGGGAAAAAGTCTGAGGAAGCCAAATTTGGTGATTACGGTAGTTGCGGCATGATTACGGTTTTGTATTTGGCCAAAAAATCTGCAATAAGCAACACTGTTTTTCTCAAAATTTAGCAATTTCGGAACAAACTTCACTGCCACACGTTTCATGGCCAAAACATTCGAGAAAATTAGTTGGCATGAGCCGATTGATATACCAACATCCTCTGCAATTTCTCCAATATGATTCGAGGATTTTCAAGACAATTTTTTTCACTGTTTCGATGTTTTCTTCGCTTGTTGACGTGGTCGCATTTCCAGGATGCTCATCGTCATCAACATCTTCTCGGTCTTCTGTAAAGCGTTTGTACAACTTATAAACACAGAATGTTGCATTCGAACTGTATTAAACTTTACTCTAAGAGGTTTGTAACTTAAGAGTTCACTTTTGGATCTCTTTGAACTCAATGAAGAATCTTTAAATTCTTACCGCTAGTGGGGGAAAAACAAAGATCTTCATTGAGTGAGAATTTATTTCATTCTAATTTTATTATTGTGTGTCTTCTCTTTATATACAATTTTAATTCTATCTTAAGTAACTATTGGGTTGGCAACTAAGTAATAGCGGATTTTTTTTTAAATCAAAGACAATTTTTTAATGGAACTAAATAACTTTATTCTGTAATGTATTGCCCATTTTGATCAATGACCTTTTTTCATCTTTCAGGCAGCCTCATAATCCCACGTTCATAAAACTTCTGGTTTTTATTAGCAAAAAAACTGAATCAGGTACGATTTGACATCATCATCATTATTGAAATTTTTACCATTCAAGGAGTTTTGTAAAGATCGAAACAAAAAGTAATCCGATGGTGCAAGGTCAGGACTATATGGTGGATGTGGAAAAACATCCCAACCAAGCTCCAATAATTTTTGCCGAGTGACCAAAGCTGTGTGTGGCCTTGCATTGTCATGATGGAATACAACACCTTTTCGATTTATCAATTCTTGCCGCTTTTTTTCAACTGCATTTTTTAATTTCGTTAGTTGTTCAATGTAGACAACAGAATTGATCGTTCGGTTGGGTGGTAAGAGTTCAAAGTAGACAATTCCTTTATAATCCCACCAAACTGATAACAAAACCTTCTTTTGATGAAAACCAGCTTTTGATGTTGTTTGAGCTGGTTCACCTGGCCTGCTCCACGATCTTTTCCGCTCGATATTGTTATAAACAACCCATTTTTCATCGCCAGTTATCATTCGTTTTAAAAATGGATAATTTTCATTAAGTTTCTTTAGCAAATCGCATCTGTTAATGCGTTGCGTTAAATGCGTTTCTTTCAGTTCGTGAGGAACCCATGTATCGAGTTTTTGAACATAGCCAAGCTGTTTTAAGTGATTTCTAATGCGTGTATGTGATACCTGAAGCTTCTCTGCAATCTCACGTGTTGTACTGTGACGATCCGAATTGATTATTGCTTTGATTAGGTCGTCATCAACTTCAACTGGACGACCAGAGCGTTTTTCATCTTTGAGTGAAAAATCACCAGAACGAAATTTGGCAAACCAATTTTGACACTGCCGTACTGTTATGGTTTCGCCACCATAAGCAGCACATAACTTGTATGAGCTTGCGATGCGTTTTTCCCTTTGCGAAAATAATAAAACAAAATATGACGAAAATGTTCCTTTTGATCTTCCATTTTTCAACGAACGCCAAACGAAAACTACGCAACCGATCAAAAAACCTTTTGTTACTGATTGACAGCTGAATTGCCAACTATCAAATAACAAAATGTCTTTTACATTTGGACTACGCGAGCAAAGCTAAAAATTCAACTGAAGCCATCTATTAATGTATATGATTATGTGTATGTTAGTATATATTGTCACACGACATGGGGTTGTTTTAATTGTGCGTGTATTCGTGTATTTTTTTTTGTGGGGAGGGGGAATCTTCAGAAGATACCGTCATTTTTCCGGACGATATGATGTACGTTTCGTACTGGCCGCTAAGGACCAATACGCCTACGTACTAAACCCTTAACTTCATCGTCATTGCTTGATATATTTGCTCCCACGGAACCGCCGTTAAGCATTAAATCGTGGGGTCAACCTTAGCCATTCGGCTCGGCAGTCACGCCTTTCTGCTCTACTCCTCATTCATTCTTCTGCGTTCGTTGCGTTGCCTCTTGCAGAGCTATAGCACACCACTCTCTCGCTCTATCCCACACTAGTTCCGACTCTGTCATAAGCCGCACTATGTTATCAGGTGTCACTCGTTCCATTGTCAGATTCTCTAGGTCGACTCTCTCGATTGCATACCGCTGGCAGGAGAAGAAGATGTGCAGCGCGTTTTCTACGCTGTTGCCTGAGAAGGAACAATTCGTTTCTTCGTCAATGCCGTATTTGCAGAGATATTCTCTAAAACACCCATGCCCCGTCAAAAACTGTGTCAGGTAGAAATCTGTTTCTCCATATTTGCGCTCTACCCATGCTTGTACAATTCGTTTCGTCGTCATGGCCGTATTTGCAGAGATATTCTCTAAAACACCCATGCCCCGTCAAAAACTGTGTAAGGTAGAAATCTGTTTCTCCATATTTGCGCTCTACCCACGCTTGTACGCTTCTAATTAGCCCGTGGGTCCATCTCCCTGTTGTTACCACATCCCATCGTTTCTGCCATTCATTGAGGATTGTTTGTCTTTCATCCTTACGCTCATCCACCGTTAATCGCCTGCCCAGACATTTGGACCTGTCATATACTAGTTTGAGTTCCATGGCCATTATCTCTGGTGGAATGATACCCGCTATGATTCCGGCTGCTTCGTGGGATACCATGCAAAATGCGCACCTGACCCTAATAGCACTGAGCCGCATTACGAATTTCGTATTCGTTCTTATCCTACGTCTTTTGCTGTAGGGCTGGTCCCCATACGGGCGCCGCGTACATCAGAATTGATTGGTTCACCTTGGCCAGTAGCGCTCGCCTATTCTGGCTTGGTCCACCAATTTTGGCTATTATTCTCGCTAGTGCGGCCGTTACACGTGCTGCTTTCTCACATACTTTGTCAATGTGCGTCTTCTAGCTAAGTCTAGTGTCTATCAGTACTCCTAGATACTTCAGCGACTGCTGCGTCATGATACTATGACCGTCGATATTTAGTTTGATGCCCTCAAGTTTCTGTGATCAGTACAGCTTCAGTTTTATGCCCAGTAAGTTGAAGGTTTGATGGTGTGAGCCATTCTGTGATCGTTGCTGCCGCATTGTTGTGGAGGTTCTCAAGTTGGCCGAGTTCCTTTGCTACTAAAGTTATGGCTATATCATCCGCGTATCCGATAATCTGAACCTGCTTAGGAAGAGGGAGATGCAGCACCCCGTCGTATAGTACGTTTCACAGCAATGGGCCAAGCACAGAACCTTGGGGAACTCCTCCCGTTATCGCATATTTTATTTGTCCTTCATCCGTATCATACAATAACGGCCGATCAGATAGATAAATGCTTATGATCTTGATCAAGTAAGCCGGTGTTTCCTAACTTTCCAGGGCACTTATTGTATGGGGCCAGTACGCGGAGTTAAACGCGTTTTTGACATCATATGTGACTACAGCGCAGTATTCCTTTGTGCCATACATCCATATGGTTTCTTCTATTGCCTTGTTAGCTAGATCAGTGAGCTTCTAAGCTTAAGAGATTATAATCGCATCAGTCGTTGACCTTTGTTTGCGGAATCCGTATTGGTTATCGGAGAGACCCTTCTTCTCTGCTCTTTCTAAATGTAGGTCTAATCGTACACAGATTATTCGTTCTAGTACCTTGCCAATCGTATCCAGCATACAAAGCGAACGGTATGAGCTGGGCTCTCCTGCTGTCTTATTTGGATTTTGCAACAAGACCAGTCGTTGCTGTTTCCATATTTTCGGGAAGGTACCCTTTTGTAAACACCGCGCAAGAAAATGGTGTCGCATTGTGTTTAATAGAAATCTTTAAAGCCTTATTTGGAATACCATCCACGCCTGGTGCTTTGACATTTCCGAACCTCTCTGCCATTTGTATTACCTCGCCGTCAGTAACTATTGTGTCTTCCATTTCTTCGTGTTCTTTCGCTTGAGCCTTTAGTTTTTCTAGGACCTGCGCAGGGAAAAGAGTTTCCACAATCGTTTTTAAGCAGGTTGGTGCTTGATCTTTGCCACCTCTGATTTTCGCCATTACCAGCTTGTAAGCACCGCCCCATGGGTTTTAATCGATTTTTCCGCAATGTTCTTTAAAACAGCATGATTTACTTGTTTTAATTGCTTTTTTTAGATCGTGGCCTTTAAAAGCACTCGCGTAGTTGTATATACGCCGTATGCCTGCCAATTTGTTGTCCGCGCCAGCGAGCTACTGGCGAAGGTTATATCTATTAAGGAACCACGACCGTTCTTCTCGAAGATATTTTGGTTGCCGAACACCACACCGTCTCTAATAGCGAAAACGCCTTTATCAGGGCATCTCCACGTTTATTTGAACCATTGCTACCCCACTCTATGGCCCATGCATTGAAATCACCTGCGACCACGTTCCTAGTAGTAGACAAAACTTCTCTGACCAGTTCTTCCAGAATTTTTTTAAAATCACTCTGCGGTATGCTTGGCGGTATATAACAACTGTAGAAGTTGATCCCACCGATTTTCACTCGAGTGTAAAACGATTTACCTAATAGCGTCTTGTCTTGAAAATTTTTCTCTCCAAATGCCTATATGCTTTGTTCGTGCTGTCAGAGATCCATGTAGCGTCGCTTATGTTTTTATATTGTTCACTCAGTAAAGCTACATCTACTTTCTTCTCATATACCGTTTGCTTAAGAAGCTCTTGCGCAGCCTCGCAGTGGTTTAGGTTGAGTTGCATGACTCTCATTTTAGTGCTTTTGTATGCTTCTTGATACAGGGGACATTTTTTGCCACCTATTTGGTTATCGGTGTTTTCCCTGCCCTTTTTCTTACGTGCGCTGCATGAAGGATTTTTATCGCAGGACTTCGCTAAGTGTCCAGTTTCTCCACATTTGACACAGCACTTGCTCCTATCGTCGGGATTGTTGTATGCTTTGGCAGATGTCCGTATTTGAGACACCTCCTGAGATTTTGCTTCGCTCTAACTGTACACACTACCCAACCTACTTTGATTTTACGTGCATCTAACAGTGTCCTGGCCGCAGGCTTACCACAGCCGTTTGTGTTCCCAAGTATGCAGTCCTGATGCTTCTAATCGAATTTATATCAATATGGTTCCGCTCCTTTATTTGAGTGCGTATGGCCTCGGCAATATCCTGCTTTGTAGTTATTTCGTCGAGATCACGTATTTCCACCATTACTTCGTGAGTTAGGGCTTTGATCTGCGCTTTGTTTCCCAACACACGAGAATACTTCGTATTGCTTCCTTATTTGCAACGCTGGTGGTGACGACCTCGCTCTCAGAGGCTTGTCAACACCAAGGTTTTTGATCGGACACTTACCCAGCTTTGGTGCCCGTTTAATGGGATCTTGCGTTTCTTCCACTGCTTCCTATGATGCCAAAAATGTTGCCACTGTTGTTGTTGTTGGTTTTATTTTACTCGTTACTATCCATGTATTTATGTTTACGAGCGCATCGTGTGCAGGGTGGCGGGCCGAAATTGATAGGAACGGGTGTACCCTCGGGGACACTGCTCCTACCCCCGTTCCTTGAGGCCTGTCCTTCGCTTTTCCAGGACCGAAAAACAAGGACGGGCCGGCGCTCGCCCGGGGCAACACAGACTACTACCCCTGCGTCCAATGCACACTCCTTGACCAGGGCCCCAAGAAGCTGGTTCCTGATACACATCGACAGAGTATGCTCACATCACTGTCTCCATCCCGTCAGCAGAGAAGTCGCTGTCGACACTTTGAGAGACGCTGTGTACCGGTCAGTTTTTGATGACATCCGGACCTGACATGGTGAACATTATGGTTCCGACGCGCCTGGATTTTTATTGGGGGAGAACACATATTTCTATAAGGCGGTATCTATTCGCCACAGTCACAAGAGCTTCAACGGATTTGCTAGCTTTTATACCGCATCCTCCACTCCTGCCGCTCATCTTCGTTGATTGCTTATTCGTTTTAACTTATTTCGCAACTGACCTGCTACTACAGGCCGTTCGGCTATCCGCGACCTGCAGACCCCCCCGGTAGCTTAGAGCCCAGCTAGAGCGCCCAAATTCGATAAGACAAACCACTCCATCCGGAGCAGCTGTTCTCTGGGTGCATGCGTCTGAACTCACTGAAGGATGCGAATCGCGCGCAGGCCCCCTCAGCAGCAGCGATCACCCAAGCGGTCGATTAAAGTGGTATCGCAGGGGCAATACCCACATCTCCCACCAAAAGACAGGAAAAGGTTACACTATTGGCCGTCGGACGGCGCAATGTCCCCGTAACGGTGCTGAGTCAACCGATGCGGACATTTATTTATGTATGCATCCGTATTGCATGTAAATGCATATAATTTTATGTGTTTGTTTAAGTATGTATGTACGTTTTGTACTGCCTCAGCATTATCAATGATTAGCATGTTCAAAGATATTTGAACACTAACCATGACGCAACTATGTATGTACAGGTTGTGTACTTTCGAAACGTGCTTCCTCTTAAGAAAAATATTTTTAATCTATAATTTCAAATTCTTTTTTCTCTTGAATTTCTTGTTTACATTATGAAGATTATGTGTGATTTACATATATACATTCGTATTTAGTTATCACACAAAAACACCTTTTCATTGGTAGAATCTTTAAAACATTTATTTTTGAGTTATAAAAACTTAATAAAACGGCTGGTTTTGACATTATGAGTTACAACTTCTTTGTCAACGTTATATAATTGAATCATAATTCGAACCAGAAGAAAGGGTAACATTTCTCAAAACGTAAGAGTAAGAGTTGCACAGGTCATGTTTATTTATCGTTTTTAATTGTTATTTTTAGAATTTTACTGCTAATTATAATGAATTGGTGAATTTTGCTAAGCGCAATAATGGAAATTGCGAAAGGCAGATTTTTTGTTCTTTTATCACATTAAAAATGGAAAAGTATGTACGTAGTCAGTTGTAATAATGATACGTGCTATCTGCCGAAATGCCTGATAAAGAGAAGAGTTTTTTAATTAACAAAATTTAATACAATACGAAATGTGAAAAATGAATGACAATTCAAAATAATTTCATTGCAAATTAAGGAGTAATAGAGTAGGTTATGTTGCCACATTACTTTCATCCATCGCTTGTGATGGTATTCGTTCGTGAGAGTGATATGCTGCTACATCTGAAAGCGATAGGTGTGATGTTAGAGCAAGTGTGTCGTTATGTTGGTCTAATGAGCGACATTGAGGCAGTTGTATGAGCCATAAACATTAACTTTTGCCTCACATAATCGTTAACTCCATAAAACCGGATATATAATCCTTAGCACACCTGTTGAACCTTAGCACCCTATATGAACTTGTTTTCTGCAAAAATTACTGCTAAAACAAACATTTTCTTTATTATATTTTAGACTACCGCAATCCTCTACTCAAGAGATGCAGGATACATCTATTCCACCTGCGAAAGTGCAGCTACAGCAACAGACCACTGCACAATCATTAACAACACCATTGCAAAATAATATCAATAAAAAATTGAACGGATTTCTCAACTTAAAAACACCCTTGATTGGGTAAGTATACCTATACGAGTATATGTATATGTACATATATTGTTCGTTGTCCTAACACAAGCGTAAATCTGTACGTATTTTCTTAAGCGTAGTTTGATTTCGTTTTACAAATTAGAGTAGAGATGCACACCTTTCACAAACACTACTATAATAAAACGGTTTGAAAATTAACAGTCAACGCGCACCTGAGCAAAATACCTGTTATTTGAAATGGTTTATTTTTACATTTTCGCAACATGTTGCTGGAGAACATATTAGTTTTTTTTACCTAACGGTTGTTTGTAACTTCTTAAACTACTGTCTGACTGTCTGTCGGTCCGTCTATCTGTGCAAGCTTTAACTTGAGTAAAAATTAATATACTTGTACTCTTATCTTGATGGAACTTGGCACTATACGAATGTCGGTATTATAGATAGGCGGTATGGGACCACTGCCACGTTCACAAAAGGCCAAAAACATATAAAGTGCCATAACTAATCCGCAAAATACAAAGCTGCAATTTGATACAACGAATCTTACTAGGGAGGGCACCTGTGGTTTCAAAATCTTGAAAAAGTGCGTGGTCCCGCCTTCCATTAAGTTTAATGTACATATTTAGCAAATTACTAAAGTTATTTCAACCAAATTTGCACAGGACAAATCTTTTCGCCACCTTCTACGACAGTATAAAACATAAGACATAATTAGAAAATAACGCCGCCCATTCACCATATAACAGTTGTGTTGAAAATTACTAAAAATGCAATAAATCACTAAATAAACATGCCAGAGACATTAAATTTTATGACTAAAAATTGACAAAATTGGGCTATAACTGTTCAAGCCCCCAGATCCGAAAACGTGAAACCCAGTGCTTATAGTTGAGTTTTTACCGAAAATATCGGTCAATGTGTGAGATATGCCATATAATTGAAATTCAGAGCGAATACTTTATTGTTAATAGTATGTCCGTATGTCACAAATGGGTTGAATCGGGCAACTACTTCCTTTAGCTCCCATATGCCTAATAAACCTAAAGATTTTCGAACTTTCGTGTGACTTTATACGACATTAAAAGCTTTTTTTAATAACAGTGTATCTTTGTGCCTAAAAAAGATCTAATCGGGTAAATATTTGCCCTAGCCCCCATGTACCTTATACATAGATTTTCAAACATATGGTGGTTTTTTATGTGTTATACTAGAGGACCCCGTTCACGCATTGCTGTGGCTAAGGTATGTATTAATTATAAACTATTCAACACAGTAAAATTATATTTATGAATAAAAACGAAAATGTATTTCTGGTGTAATAATCCAAGGGGTTAAATGTGAATATCACTTCCAAATTTAAAAATTATTGATACAAATTTTCTTAGATTTGTTATTAAACCCAAATAAGCACAAAATAGAAGATGTTAAATTTTTTAATTTATTAATTGGCAAGAGGACAATTTCTCCAAGTATATCTGAATAATTAGTGTTTTCATTTTCATCAATAACAGTAACAAATGATTTAAAATACGTCTGATAGCCTAGCAACAACTGTTGTAACTGGAAAATAATTTCATCAGCTTCTACAGTTTTGGCCAAACAATTAATTTTTACTTTCAGGAATAAAATCTCAATTAATCAATTTTTCTTGGGAAAAAGAGTGCAGAAATTGTCTGGCAGTATAATGTATATACTTGGCTGCAATTCTATTCTTCTATTTCCAATATCTAGCAATTGCTCTGAATATATTTGTGCTGTTGAATCAATTTGTTATTGTGCGCCCATATTTATGGTCCATTGAAGTGTTTCAACACTTTACCAAAAGAGTGATTGCTTAAACATTCCTTAATCTCATTGGCTTAAGAAAAGCGAAGGATGACTAGGCTGTAGACAATCACCAGACAGTGGTAAGACAGCACCACCGTAAACATCGTTGACGTTTAAATATTGTATTGTTCTGTGAAATGCATCGAGGATAACATCTCAAATTATAATTGAACTTTACTCGATTAGATGACTTCGACCTGACTTTTAAATGTTTAAGTTTGTCAAAATGAGTGATATTTTACTGAAATTAAATGATCAAGTTTTCTTAAAACTAATGTGGTTGAGTGCTGAATACGAACGTTTTCTCATATGTAAACGACATTTAATTTAGCCTATTTGATAGAATTTGTATCACTTATATGTATTTTACTTGAGTTAATTAAATTATTTTAATAACAAGCATCTTGGACACGAGACAAAATATAGTAATGAAACTACATATGTGTGCGTATCACATATAGTATAAATTAATAATATACCAAATATGATTGTAGTCCTTTTACGCTTCCGTCGAATAATGCATCTTTAAATCTTTCGCAACATTTTTATACCCTGAACAGGGTTATTAGGTTTGTCACGAAGTTTGTAGAACCCAGCAGGAATCGTCGGAGATCCTATAAAATATACATATAAATTATCAACAAGACGAGCTGAGTCGTTTTAGCCATGTCCGTCTCTATATAGCTGAACTAGTTCCACAGTTTTTGAGATATCGATCTGAAATTTTTTCACATCCTTTTCTCCCCAAAAAGCTGCTCATTTATTGGAACTGTCGATATCGGACCACTATAGCATGTAGCTGCCATACAAACTGAACGATCAGAATCAAATGTTTGTATGGAAAACTTTTTCAATTGAGGAGATATCTTCACAAAATCTGGCATGGGTTATTGTCTAAGACAATAATGCAATCTCCTAAGAATATGTTCAAAACGGGGCACTTTAGCATATAGCTGTCATACAAACTAAACGATCGGGATCAAATGCTTGTATGAAATGTTCGGTTCCACTCGAACTAAGTCCTTCTTTACTTGTTTTGTTTGTCATTTTATCTGCCTAAGAACTATGTGCGGGAACGCTTTTAGGAGAATTTTGATACGTACAATTGCTGTTGAGTTGACAAACAGCACTAATAATTATTACTTTTATAATAACAATGACAACAGTGTGAACAAGCAGGATAAGTGAGATATAAATATAGATTTGAGGATATTAAACTTTTGGTTAATACAAAATTAAATTGTTATTAAGCAGGCCAAGTTTTGCGATGCACCTGAAGACTGACCATAAGTAGAGTGCGTAAAATTGTTAACGCCCCCAACAGAAATCAATGTGCCAGTTTTGGTACAATTGTATTACCAACGACAACTTAGCTTACATATATGAATGTGTAAGTGTTTCATGTCGTTGTTGCGTTTAATCGTTAAAAATACATATAAAGATGGTCGTGCTGCTGTGCTCGATATACGAAAAATATGATACAAACCATCAGACGCTTTTCTCACAATAATACATACGAAAATTAAGAAATGATAATATTTTATTTTTACGTATGCATATTAGGGTGTCCGTTACTTCCCAAATTTTGCACACGGTCAGTTTTTGCCCTATAAAAAGGAATCCAACGTAAACAAACTCTTTATTTTCAATTTAAACCGCGTGTTATTATATTTACTTTCCCATGTATATAACATGAAATTTTTGAATATTTTGCATTAAGCAAGTAAACTAAAACTTTGAAAAACTGATTATCAAATATAAAATTTTCCGCTCTACAAAAAGATCTGTTTAATTCTTTCCATATCTAAATGTTATTCGCATTTGAAGTCATACACTGTATTGTACATTCATACAAGAATTTTATTCATTATGGGTTACTCATACGATATGGTGTACTGTATACATCAAATGTACTGAGCATTAACACCAGTGTTCACATCTTGAAGTGAGGCGATTATCGTACCAGTAGCGTAGAATTATCGTACATGAAGCGAAATTATCGTACTTTTAAAAAGAGTGACAAATATAACTAAGAAATATTTTATTTTATCTCAATATATACTATGCAACATTTTACATATAATCTTCAATTCAATTCAATCTTAGAATCTTAAAACTATCAGTTATATTTGTTTCATATCATTTCTATTAATACTTAAAATTCCTCATTTGGCATTAAAATACTATTAAACTCTTCCAGATCCGAGTCATCATACAAGTCACAAAGTTTTTTATTCGTAGATTCTGATGTAGTTTTTCTTTTATACATTAAGGATTTGTTCAGACGATCATACTCGCTTTGCGATGGTTCATATGTTGTGCAATTAACTTTACTTTTTACTCTTTGTTTGGCTAAAAGAATACCATTAACAGTTGAAACCATCATATTATTTCAAGTTTTAGTTTTAATTAAATTAATGTGGCTAAATATGCGCTCACTGTCAGCATTCGAATGTGGAAGCGAAATTACATTTAACACAAATTTGGAAACATTTTTAAATGACATTCCCTGATCACCTTCTCCGCAGTCCATTAATTTTGCCCAAAAACTATCAATTGGATCTGCAATTTTGATATTTCCCGGGAGTTCAAAATATGGCAATTGACGCCACTCATCGTCGATTATTTGATGCTGATTGCTTGATGCAATTCGAGGCAAAGCCTCCATTAACGGCAGCAAACTTGGTATTAAATCTCTTGTCTTTTTCAACATCGCTTTTTGGGGATTAAGATTAGTGATCAATTTCAAAATAGGATTCGAAAAGTTGAAGCGTTTCTTTATTTCGCTACAACCTTCTACTAATAATTCAACACATATTATTGTAAAATCTGATTTTAATTGTTTGTTATTCCGAATTTCATTCTGATCCAAAATTTTTCTGACTTCAACACCGAAGTACATATGCTCTGAAGGTAAATAATGTGTCTTATTGCATGGATCTAGTTCACTTAAATCAGTTCGATCAATATAATCCCTTGACATGTATGTTTCCAACAATTCTTGATAGCTTCGGCACATTTTCTCGTAAAGACTCGTAACAACTACCGATGATGATTGGAAAAGTTCATTTAACTCGGTAAATTTGTAAATGAAATCCAAAAAGAGATAGAGAAATTTAATTAATGGATTGTTGAGAGCTTGGGTAATCTTTTCAATAGATTTTAATCTACTTGTTAACATTTGTTCTCTAAAATATAATTCTAAGGCAGGCCACTGTTCAATTATTCTTGAAACAACCGCTTTCAGAGATAACCAACGCGTTTGTGCTGGGCGAAGAATTTTGTGGACATCGATCTCGAAGAATGTTTGGAACTTTTGAAACAAATGTTGTCGTTTCGCGCTAAATTCTCCGTAAATATTTCGCGCTAAATCTTCGCAGCTCCTAGGTAGTTTCTTGCATGCATTACTGGCACAAAGATGTAAAGAATGGCATAGACACTTGAATATGTAAATGCCAGGGCACTTTTCAATGAACCTTGAAGCTACAGAATTACTTTTTCCCATCATTGTACTGGCTCCATCAGACGCGAATCCAATGATGTTCTTAAATGCAATCTCATATTCTTCGAAGGATTTTGTTAGTAGTTCAAATAAATGCCTCGCCGTAGCACTCTCAACATCTGAACTAGGTTCAAAAACTTGACAAAGATCCCAAAATTTGCTCACCACTTCTCCTTCTTCAGCATCGAAAAATCTGTTTTATGAAAAATACAATATTTATGGAATGTATAAAATATAGAAATACAATAGACTTCAATCAATAAAAACTGACATATTCTCTACCTTACAATGACGAACATCATTTGAATGCTCCCAAAATCAGTAGATTCATCTATTAAAACACTAAACAGACTGGTCTGTAATTTATTTTGTAGTTGTTCTTTTTCAGCTTTGGCGATTACATTTTTTATTATTGCTGTTCCTTTCGTTGCTTTTAATTGCATATGTTTGATGATATCGGAATCAGGCACAGCGCTTTTTAAAAGTGTTGTCAGGTGAGTCAATGTTGCCAATGAGATATTATGTTCAGCCACAAAACCACACAACTTTACTTCGAGAGCTTGAACTGATTTAGTTTTTGTGCAGACTTCATCACTTTTTTTTACAAATTTGGAAATGGCCGGCTGAGCTTCTAACAACTTACTACGACTTGCGTGAACTTTGGAGAACATGTGGTTTTTAATGACAGTCAACTCTGCTTTTATTATAATATTGCGCTTGTGACACTTAGCTTTATACGGATCGTCAGGCATCTTACTAAGCCATTGCTTATCATCTTCATGTTGAAGCCAGGCGTCTCTAAATTTTTGAGGGCGATGTTTATTGCTAATTTTTGCAATTTTTCTTGGAGGTGTAATGTCCAAATCAACATCAGTTGGTTTAGTATTATTTATTTCTTCGGAATCTTCACGTAAAGAACTCATTTTTCACTTTACAGCTACAGAGTGTAAATGATAGTTTATATATAGTTTATAGCCATAAAATTGTTTTCGATTGACATACTTACTCATTAATATAAAAACACAATCATTTAATTCAATTTTAATCGTGTTGAGCTTCCAGTTACAGTTTTTTTCAATTACTTTTTTAAATCTTGAACGCGAGCACGTTAGCTCCATACAATAACAAGAATAACAGCGAACATTCGAACACTAAATATGCAAAGTCTGTGAAGTCTGAACATAATCGAAATCAAACCACAATATCGATATTATTTGTTCGTTGAACGAACCAGTAGATGGCGTTGTGAGCAAAAAGACGGAAAAAATATTTGCTAGCAGTAAGAGCCAAGAGCTCGTGCCTTCTCCTCTTTTTTCCTATAAAAAAAACGTAGGCATGAAATTGTCGTACAATCTGCGTACGATAATGATATCATATCGTACATCGTACGTAGGCATGAAATTATTGCATATGTACGATAATTATCGTACGGTTGAGAACACTGATTGAAACACGTGATTTATACATTCTGGGTTACTCATTCGGCATGGTGTACTGTATGTACAAGTATACAGTACATTTGATGCATAACTTTATCTGCGTATAGCTTTTAAAGAAATGTTTTTATGAGTCCAGAAACGCCGCACAGTGCGCTCCGAAGACGATATTGCTGCTGTAGAGAAAAGTATCGAAGAAGACCCGAATGAGTCCATCCACCACAGCGTGCAATAATTGGAGCTGTGCCCATCTACTTAATGGAAGATTTTGAAAAAGAATCTTGGTATGTGCGCTTATAAAATCCAACTGTCAAGAATGAAAACCGAACGACCATCAATCGCGTCGTACGTTCGATGAAAAGGCCAAAAACCAGATGGCCACCATCGCTTTTCATAAGAAAATTTTGTTCAGCGATGAAGCTCACTTTTGGTTGAATGGGTACGTTTATAAAGAAAATTGTTGCATTTGAAGTGATGATAATCAACAAGCCATTTATATCCAGCAAAATTCACTGTTTGGTGTGCTTTATGGGCAGAGAAAGCCATTAGTCTATATTTCTTCAAAAATTTTTCCGCCCATAATGTTACAGTCAATGGGAAAAATTGGTCATCTCGTCTGGAATTTTTTCAAGCCAGCCGCGGTGATCACTTGTCCAAATTTATTTTTATACCATCATGGTAAACCCTTATTGTTGAAATCATAAAGTATAAGTACAAGTAAAACATTTCCTAGAAGGGCTTTCTCCGAAATATAGATAATATGAATAAGACAACTATAGCATATGAATAGAATATAAGTACATATATTATATGTATTTACATGCAAAGTTAAATATAAATTTGAGTCACTCTTGACTAAACCATTGAAGTAAAAGCCTGTCGTGCATTATAAAGAAATAAATAGCCCGTCGTTCGTTAAAGAAAAAGAACCGTTACAAAAGGTTTCATTATTCAAAAAGTTGCTTGGGTGCAGTTTGTCTGCAAATCATAGCATGTCGTTTTATCTAACTTCGTTTGTCGAGGTGGTAGATAAATTAGTCAAACTTAGGTAGAAATGAACGAGGAGCTAAAAGTTATTATACTTCTGTCTAGTTTGCCTACAGAGTATGAATACTTCGTGATAGCTATCGAAACACGTGACCAATTACCGACGTTTAATGTACTAAAAGTCAAGCTCTTAGAAGAAGGTGATAGAATGGAACAACAGATAAATCAAAAGCCGTCGGCGCAAGCGTTCTATGCTCGTCTTAAAGATTCAGCGCATAGTAGCAACAAATCACTTGCAAGGACTTAGGATAGCGCAGTGTACGAAAAAAAGATAACAGCAAACCAATAAAGGTGTTAAGCAGTAGGAAGAAGACAATGAGCTTTCGTATGCTGTGTATGCAACGACAGTGGGAGTTGAAAAGGATAAATGGGCTTGGTGCGTCGATAGCGGAGCGACCACTCATAAGTGCTGCGATAAAAAATGTTCGTCTGTCGAAAAACAAGAAAAAAGTAATGTTAGCAGCAGACAATTTCATTTACTCGCAAGGTGTTGGTATGTCGCGAATAAGTAAAAAAGAATGTGTATTAGAATTGCGTGATGTTTTATTTGTACCTTCACTCAAAATGAACTTTTATTCAGTGAGCAAATCAATGACATATAAACATTATTCAAAGATTTTTGTGTTGAAGTAAAAAACTCGAAAAGGACAACTCTACTGAGAGCCGAATTGCAAAATAATTTGTTTATTTTTAACGCACAAGTGAATAATTCGAAAATTATGCTAAACAATATGATGTGGCATAATCAGTATGGTCACATAGACTTGGAAAGAAAATCGTCGACAATAATTTAGTGCGTGGACTAAATAAAACAGACATTAACTCTAAAATGAATTGCGATACATGCAATAAATCAAAAATATGAGCAGTACCTTTTCATAAGAAGTCCGAAAGAGAATACAATCAAATGCTAGAACTTGTGCACACAGACGTTTGTGGTCCGATCAACGTAAAATCAGTGGGTTTGAAAGGTTTAAGACATCAAAAAAACGCAAGAGAAAATTAAAATGTTGCGTCGTCAGTATGGTACGGAGTACACCTAGATTAGTGAATTTTTAGACGAATCCGGAATTAAAAGACAATTGGCTGTGCCAAAATGGGGTGGCAGAAAGAGTCAACCGCACAATCGTTGAAATGGCTAGTGGCTTATTGGTACATGCTAGTTTAAAAGAATAATTTAGGGGCGAATCTGTGCATACAGCTGTGTACATACGTAATCGCGCGTCTAAAAAGTTGCTAAAAAATTCTACACCGTACGAAGTATGGTACAATAAAAAGCCGTCAGTAAAGCATTAAAGAGTTTTTGGTGCAAGAGCTTTTTCACTAGAGAAAATGCATCATGGTAAATTCAGCGCAAAGGGCAAAGAGCATGTGTTTGTAGAATACTCTGAAGTTGCAAAAGCTTATCGTTTGTATGACAAAGAAAGGACGCGGGTAATTATACGACGCGATGTAAAATTTACTGAAAACAACGACAGTTTCGGTGTGTCCGAATTTAAAAACAGTACTTCAAACGACGACCATATAGCAACAATAATTACAAGTTTGAACAATGAAAAAAAAGATCAGGTTGAAGATTTTCAAAGCTGCACTGAAGATGAAGATGATGGAATTGAAAACGAAGTTGAAAATGAAGCAGAAAACGGAGCACATGGCTCCAATAGTGAAATGCGTCGTGGCCGTGGTAGGCCAAAATCTGTTCATACAGTGAAGGTTGGCCGTCACAGAAAAGAGTATCAAAGGTTGATTTATCTTTAGTATGGTGAATATATAGAAACGCCACGTACCGTCATAGAAGCATTAGCAAGCGAATACTCCTTTGAGTGGGAGAAATCTATGCAAGTTGAGTATGCGTCGTTAGTTGCAAACAACACTCGGCAACACTCGTCAGCACGGTTGTTGTTAGTTAGGTTTAAATTATTGGGAAACTTTTTCGCCAGTAATTCGATACGAAATGATTCGTATGCAACTTGCAATTACTGTTGAGAAAGAGTTGCATTTACATAAAATAGACATCTCAAATTCATATCTTAATAGCAATATATCAGAGGAAGTTTATACAAGACAGCCAAAAGGTTTCATAGATCGTAAAAATCCGGACAAGGTCCTTAAATTAAGTAAAGCTATTTACGGCTTGAAACAGTAGGTAGAGGGTGGAGCAATACACTCGATACAGCATTGAAGAGTTTGGATTTCAATCCGTGCAAAAGCGAGCCATGTTTTTATGTCAAACAACAAGGCAAAGTGTACAGCTTCATAGCAGTTTATGTTACTGACTTAATATTAGAATGGCCCAGTGAAGAAGACATTACAAATATAAAACGCAAATATAGTCAGAGTTTAATTTGCAAGATGGTAATACATTGAAGTTCTTTCTTGGTTTCGAAACAGAAAGTGAGAGTAAAACAGGTGCAATTTCTCTGTGTCAGAAAAACTATATCCAGGAGTTGTTGAGCGTATACGTACGGTGTGAGCTCATGTCGTCCAGTAAGCACATCCCTCGATCCTGGTTTTCACATAAACTGTAACAATAAGAAGTGCTCTGAGGGGGACGTAACAAAATATCAGTCGCTAATTGGGTCTGTAATGTATTTGGCCATTTCGACGCGACCTGACATAATGCATGGAGTAAGTTCAATGGCGCAAAGAAATTAAGATCCTCGTTCCGAACATGAGGCTGGTGCAAAGCATGTTCTGCGGTACTTATCAAAAATCCTAGATTTAAAGCTTCATTATCGCAAGGTGGTAACTCGGTAGAAGGCTACGCGGATGCACACTGGGCAAGCAATAGTTTAGACAGGAAGTCATGTACCGGCTATTCATTCTTTCTAGCCGGCAGCACATTTTCTTGGCAATCAAAGAAGCAAGATGTCGTCGCTTTAAGTAGCACTGAGTCGGAATATATCGCATTGTGTACAGCAGCAAAGGAAGCAGTACATCTTCGTCGCTTGCTGAAGAAAGTAGGTTGTAGTTCCGAAGATCCTATTTCATTGAAAGGCGACAACATGTGCGCTATACAAATTTCGAAGAATCTTGTATTTCATAAACGAACTAAACATATAGAGATAAAATATCAATATTTGATTGGCTTGTGGTACCCCACAATTGGATGGCAAACGTCCATACAGGCTTTAAAATAGCCTTGTAAACCCGAACTGTGTTCTCCAAACTAAGCTGCGACTTTCTTCCAAACAACCAATAGTTTTTTTTGGTTTTTATATTGAGTTTCTTTGTCATGCCTTTAATATGACTTTTCCAGGTTAATCTTCCATTTATATCAAGTCGAAGATATTTTGCGGAATCTCTATGAGGAATTTGTATATTATTAAAATATACTGCCGGACAGTCTGCTCTTCTCAGAGCAAATGTGACGTGTTTTGACTTCTCATTATAAACCTGTATATTTCAAGTATTTCAATTATATATATATATATCATCATCATGGTAGATACTTGAACATCACTGACAACAAGAAGATCAGCCGTGAATATTGTGTAAAGGATATATCCCGAAACACTGCAAGTATACTGTATAGTTTGGAAGTTACTCCTTCCATTTGAGCATAAATTGTTTAGACATGATTCTAATAAGAGAAAAAATGGAGCAGTAAGCAGTTTTTTTTTGTATAGCCGCAGAATAAAGTTCATTTTCGAATTCACTTATAATTATATCCATTGGCATTGCTCTGGAGTTCCATGTTTTCTTCTAAACCCTTTATAATTACGTATGGGAACATTTCGCTTTGTAGATCGTTTTAAATATTTGGTAGCTCTCCAAAGGCTGTATTCATAGTCCTTCATGTTGGGATCCACACTTTTTAAAAACTCTGTGGTTGATTTTTTTAGTTGTTTTTTAAATTGACTTAATGCTGTATTTTACCTTATTTTATCTGCTGGATATCAACTCGTTTGCCACTTTTTCCGAAGCTTTCGCTTGTTATTTATAAGGTTTCTAAGATTAGTTGATATAAATAAAGTATCCGCTGAAGCACTTTTGGCTGATGCAGAACACCTCATGTATCATGAATAATGTTTGTAAATGACGCCACAGCCATAGCCACCTCTAAATGAGTTTTGAGAGATATATATGTTTTTAATTTCGCGTCTATTCAATCTTGAAATAATAAAATACCTGTCCTTGATGTGACTATTTTATATTTTTTTGAGAGTACTGGAAGAGCAATGCCATATATAATTATAATTGGCGAACACTCTGAACATAGGTCACAGTTGTCCGAAATATCTAAATGATATCGTGGTACTCCAAACTATACTCCAAAATCCAGAATATCCGGTATTTTGCGGGAGTCTGATGGGCAATACGTCGGTTTTCCCGTAGTGTTGACAAATTGTTGGTATATACTTATGCATTTATATAAATAATTGGCTTCCTTTAGGATTAGCCAACCTTGATCCCCACCAAGGGTGTTTGGCACCAGCAATAAATTTACAGCCAAGTTTTTTAAACAATATTGTAGTAATCTTGTTCTTCGAAACGAAATCGTGGTGGAAAATATACTGCACAGACTGTAATATCAAATGACATGCATTTAACATTAATACAGGCAGCCTGTATAACATTTTCAATAACTATTTCCAAAATATTATATTTAAACCGCTTTAAATTCATGAAATCATGTTAAGAAGATTGTTTTTGTTAATTCAAATTGTTTAACTAATAAACCTTCAATTCTTTCGAAAGAGTTCTCGTCGTTTGAATTTTTGTTTTCAAGTAGTACCTGCGCATAAGATGAGCGGCATCCATTAGCATTAAACTCTTTTGTTCTATTTGATGAGAATCTATGCTCTTGAGGTGGTTTACTTGATTGCTGACGATAAGAATGGCTATTAAGATTCTGTTTTGCAACTAGTTCTTAATAAATTTTACCGCCTTTGTGGCTGGCAGGTTGATGTTGCAAACAGTTAACACATTGAGCAGGCAAATCTTTGTCTTTCTTACATTCTGTTGGTGGATTCCTCAAAGAACACTTAACACATCTAAATGTTTTTGTATAATATGTCTTGATATGTCCGTATTCTTGGCATCGAAAGCACTGGACAATATCATTTACTTTCCTTGGAGGCTCTACTTTAATTAATGCATTGTTTAGGTATTTCAGATCATATATTTCTGCATTGTTGTTGTTCGGTTCCAGATCAATAAAAAATTGCTTAGTGATACGACTTTTAATATTGCTAATATTCCTTACGCAATGACCTAACACTTCTATTTCCCTTTTGATTGTTTCTATTGGTGTAGAAAAATTAAGATTCTTAATCACAACTCTAAAAGAACGTTGTTGTTTTAACTGTTAAGTGTAAAACAAAATCATGTCTTTTTCAAGTGTTGTTATAAACTTTCTATAACTATCCAAAAATTTTACCACAAACTTAACCATAACGCTTATTTGACCGTCTCTTAAGGACTTATATGTAAAATGTCTTTGGATAGAGTTTTGGTAATATAATTTAGCATACCCTTGTTGTCGTTAACGTTAGCCAGTATTATTGGTGGAAGCTTTGAAGTAGTATTTCGCCCACTTGATTTCTCTTTCTCTTCTTTTCCGTATTTCCAGTTCCCTCTTTTTCCTCCTCTGTCTCCTCGTGGTTATCGAGTATACTAAGTTCAGCAAATCGGTTTGAACTTCTGACTGTTCCAGGTGTTGGGTCTAACAGTATTTTTTATTTTTTGTAATGTTTGGCGAGTTGCAGATTGTTCCTTTGTTTGATATTGTTATCTCAATTCTTTGCCAATCCATAATTACTTCGATATTGCCGCTGCTAATCATGGTGCTATTTTTTTGTTTTTGGTATTTTCTTTTTGCTTTGTGTTTTTTTGTTTACTTATATTATTGTTATTTTTTTACGCTAAAATATGTCGTTTAATCACAAAGACGTCTTAACACTTTCACAGCCCGATGACAACTCAAATTGGGATATGACAATGGAAGATGGTACACATGTCCCTTGGCATCCTAAGGAGGTTGATGTGGCAGATGGCGAAATTAGATCATTGCCACTCAAATAGCCGTTAAGCGAAACAATATAAAATGCTAGTAGTGCTTTTGCCCCTCCCACTAATAGGTTTAATGTGCATATCTTATTAACCGCTTAGACTTAATAGACCAAACTTGGAATTCAGAGAATCTTTTTCCGTTAGGTAAAATCAGAACAATACTTCTTCTAGTTTTCCTTTACCTAACAAAATTTTTCGATTTTCCGGTTAACTTTTCATTACTATTTTTACATATCTAGCGATCAATACGTCAGTTAACTTGAAAAAATTCAGTCTTTCTTATATCAGTGTGTCCTTATGAAATTTATCTTGGCCTCGGTCTAAACCTCATATCGCTCATAAAACTACTTCCAATTATTAAATGTAGTAATAAAACTAAGTAAGGCTATGTAAGTCTATATAATATAAGTATATGAATGTAAACATTCACGGTTTCGTTAAATAATGAGTAAGTGCATTTTTCATAACATTCTCAATAAGTTTTGCCAATACCTAAGAGTATTTCTCCGATTTTGACAATTGAAGATTGCGAGAATGTAAAATGTTCGGTTACAGCCGAACTTGGCTCTTCCTTACTTGTTGCCTTTATCATTTATACTGCTAAAATGGCTTGTGATTAAAAATAAAGTAGTTTTAACATTATTGTACTTTGTTTCTTCCAGTTTTTAATTATTTGAATTGGTTATCTCAGCTCGAAGAGAACGTTAGAGGTTTTTTAAATGATTTGGAGTTGAAGCTAATGGTATTTAGGAAAATTTTCTGGCAACACCGGCAGTTGTTTTAGAAAGATGACGTGGGAACATATAGACACTTTCTTCTCCATTGACAACTTTCGCCACCGGCGAATTGGCTGGAGTAGATATTAGCCGGCTCAATAAATTTGTGGATGGCTCTAGGCGCTTTGTAGATATGCGACGGTCTTTTAATCCATACCTAGAAGATGTGGGCACCACAATGTAGAGGCTGTTCAAGTGTGATTATTCGTGGCCTCACGAAAAATCAGCCTACTTATCTAACTTAAACTAACCAGTTACTTTTTGACCACGTGCAAGTATTGGAAAGAAGAATTATATTAGAATAAATTATTTGATTACTATTTTCTAATTTGTTTTAATGTATCTTATTTTTGAAAGAAAGTTTTAAGAAAGTTCAGGATTAAAAATGCAACTATTATCTTTTTCTATCGTTCATTTCTTTATAATACTCGATTATGAATAATTGTGTTTTTTAATTAGAACAGAGTTTTCATTTGTTTTGTGCTTTATTGTCATACAACAACAATTTTTAAAAACTGAACAGTTCAGAATCAGTAGTATGTAGCACCGGAACAGTTGTGTAGATCTCAACACGCACACATACTCAACATATAAATCACGCTACAAGAAACACTCACATTTATTATGTCAGTACTGACAGTCATATGAACAATGAAATGACTGTCAATGTTTACGATTTTTCCAAAAGCAAATTCTGTATACGTCAAAAGGAGACAGCATTCATTTCCATAGAAGTTTCGAGGAGTTGTGAAATACTTATGTAGCTGTTAATTCGTGCGATAAACCAAAAGTGTTGCGTGCTTCTGTGCAATAACAATTTTAGCTTTAGCGGATTGGAAGATGTATACATAACCCATTTAGACGGCGGGGTTACGCCCACTTTCAAAATAATGGGAAACTTTTTTCAAATTATTGCATTGTCATCGGTCTTTGACATGTGTGCAAAGTTGCAAGTTGATCAGACTTCTGGAAACCAGTGAAAATTTAGCTGTAATATTTCATTACATACATACATACAACCCAAGCTAATAATAAGTTAAAATAAATTTGGCGGCCTCACAATATACACAATACTTTTTTATAACGCTTTTATTAGCCTCAACTGTACACCAGGTTTACCGGTATAAAGTGAGCGTTAAGATACAAATGTGTTGGTAGGGAACATTTTTTGTGAATAAGCCTTAATTTTTTTCTGTTTGGTTGGCATGACATCTAAAAAACATATTCAATAAACTTACAGACATTGAACAAACAACATCATATTTTTGCATATCAAATATCAAATTTTGTACCGGAAAGTGATGATTTGCGGAAAGCATTATTTTTTGTTTCCATTTTAAGAAAAGTGCTACAGAGTCGTATCGAATGCTTGTCGAGACATATGATGATCATACCCTAACAGAAGCAACATGCAAAAGATGGTTTCAACGGTTCAGAGATAATGATTTTGATGTGAGAAATGAAGTACGCTTCAGAAAAGTGGTCAAAATGTGTAAAAGCAATGGTCAATACTTTGAATAAACTTTTTTTACTTTCCCATTCAAAATTATTATTTGATTTTCACAAAAAGCGTTCATTTCATACCGGTAAAATAAGGAAAACAAAATTTGGTAGTATTGAAGGTAATAGCAATACCACTGTAATGAGGTATCCGCACACTCTTTTGTACGAATTCATACATACAATTTTTGATGATGACGCACTGATGGCAGCATATATTTCCAACTCACGGAAAGTATCTATGGTTCAAGGGCTGTGTGTCAAATGGTGGAAGATTTAAAAATCTGATAGATGAAAGTAAAATGTATTAAATTGCACTTGTGTGTGCATATGATTGTATTTCAATATTTGAGATTGTTTTGTTTTTTTTTTGCAGAACGGCAGCGCAGGCTCAAAATAAGACTGTAATCGGCTCAAATACGAGTGGTGGCACTGAGAGTGGCGGTGTTAAGGATGGCACAGTAACTATTTTTCTTAACATCTTTATTATAGCTAACACTTTAATAAAAAACAGATATAAATTTCTATGTACAAATAAATATATTTATATTTATATCACACCAGAATAAGAGTATTTCTATGACCGACATGTATTTCGACAACTCAGAACCCAGTGAGAATGTTGGTCAAATACACTTTTCTTTGGAATACGACTTCCAGAATACAACTCTTATACTAAAAGTGTTGCAAGGAAAAGAGCTACCAGCTAAAGACTTAAGCGGCACTTCAGATCCATACGTGCGTGTTACATTGCTTCCCGATAAGAAACATCGCTTGGAGACAAAAATCAAGAGGCGCACATTGAATCCACGTTGGAACGAAACATTTTATTTTGAAGGATTCCCCATACAAAAACTACAATCTAGGGTAAGCACATTAAGACTTTTCTTTCCGCAACTCGTACTCGGGCAACACGATTTAAATTCTTGTTTATAACAGTTCGCTTTTACGTAATTCGGCACTCCTTTCAATTTTTAAATTCTTTCCAATTAGAAGTTTATCACTTATTTTTCGTTTGTAAAAACATTATATAATAGGAATATCTTAGATTGGTGAAAATGAGCTAACTAAACCCTTTTTGTGTAGTGCGTAACGCAAGCGTACACGAGTTTGCAAATAACATATGTTATGAGTGCGAATTCAGAAAATTCGTCGACTCGAGTCGTCGCCATGATTGGAAGTCAGTTCTTGTAAGGAAAGATTTTTTATTTGACAATATAATATCTTCACGAAACTTCGCATTTATTAATATCTGAAGCATTACAAAAATATCCGAACAAATTTTCCAGATCGGATGGCTATATCATATAGCTACCATACAAACTGAAGGATCAGAATCAAGTTCATGTATGGAAATTTTATATTTGTGAAAGGTAGCAGCTTACTTGCTGGCTTGAGGTTGCCATGTTATAACGTTGTACAAAATTCAAGTTGCTCGGCCCACAAGTACTCCCTTTCTCGGTTATCAAAACGATTGGTAATTTAAAATGGTGATTAGTAGTTCATTGGAGTCCAACGCGTCTCTTGGATGACGGTGTAGGTAAGCTGAAATCGGATTCTGATGGGCGGTATGAGGACGTCGTTATACGTATACGTTGCTAAAGATTTTCGTCTTCAGCTTGTGCTTGAGAAAGTTCGTTTGAAGATACTGCCGTTAATATTTCTTCGATGTGGGAAAAAGTATCTACAACGATATTGTCTTTGGCGGCTATGTATTGGATATCGGATATATAAAAATGTCCCACTTGGTACGGGTTGCCTACTTATATTCTGCTACTAAAACGTCCAAATGACACAAATCTGCTATAGTGTGTTGCCGTGTTATGTTTTAAAATTTATAACTTTAAGAATGTTTTTATTACATACTCAAATATTTTTCGGTTGTTTTAATTCCTAAAGATTAAATTTACATAGTATTATTTAAATTATTATTTATTGTATTGAAATATTATTAAATTTTTCCAATTTTATCAAATATATTATGGTGTAACAGTGATTTAGAATATTTTGTAAATATTATTTATTACTTAGTAGATTGTTTTGATTATTGTTATTGTTCCTGAATTGTACCTCATTTTTTATATATATTTTCGTTTTTGTTCAAATCAAGTTCAATGTTAATGTAATTAATATTCATGAACCTGATTCATGTATCTGATTTTATGTATATATTTTTTTGAGTTATAATTGTTATGAAAAGTAGATTGTTTTAGAACTGTATATATTATATATGGGTCAATATAGGCCTCTTGGGGAACCGAACACCTCAGAGGTGGTGAGGAAAAGCAATAAATATATAATAATCTTTTGTTTTGAAAATATTCTAGAAAGTTTTCATTAATATTATCCATTACAACTACATGTTCACAAGCAAGTTGTTAAAGTACAATACATTCCTTTTATTTACATCTCTGTGTCAAAAAAATGCAGTTTCGATCAGGTGATCACGGCTGTTTCACACACATAGGAAAACAGCTGATTCTTTGGTTACTTGTAGGCTAATACAATGGCTGCGATCAAGACTGTGATGAACAATGCGCGAAAAGTCGTATTTGTGGGCTGCCACGTGTGCGGTTCTGTTTTATGTCGTATTCGTTTCAGCCTCCTTGTAACACAGGAGCAGCTGGCTTGAGGACATGGGATTGCCAACTGAAATATAATATACTCGGCCCATATTTTTTGATACAGGAAAGATAATCGTTGGTATTAACTTTTTCGAGCTATCTATAATAGCCTTACTCTTTGTCAACTTCTATATCTTCTTCTTTGCCAATTCTTTACTGCTCACAGCCAAACGATCATTAACTGTAGGGAGCGGTCAAATTATTTTTATTTTTATAGATAACAACTTTTGATTCCTTCAATAATAGCATTAAAAATAAAAACTATTTCTAATTTCTAATTTCTTTGTACCATAGGTATTGCATTTGCATGTATTCGATTATGATCGGTTTTCGCGTGACGACTCCATCGGTGAAGTGTTCCTACCACTATGTCAGGTAACAGCATATGAATAATTTATATAAAAGTAAGTATAATAAATACATATTTAGGTATGTATGGATATATATTTAGGTGGGTCAAAAAAAAACGAATCTTTCGCTTCATACTCTAAGCAATTGGTTGATAGACACCTCTAAGAAAGGCTCTCCAAGTATGACCTTATAGGGATGGTCCTCCGCCTTACGGTTTTCTATCTTTTTTCTTATTATCAGATAGAACAATTTTTTTCTCGCTACCAACTACTTAAAAACATATTTCGTTTCATAGAAATTGAATGCTCTACAAAATGGTCTCTTAGGGTATTTTCGTAAACTTACCCTTTTAAAAGTTTGAAGTTTGACTATTTTAAGGCAAATTTGTTTTTAGGTATACTATCAACATGTTTAGGTATACTATCAACATGTTGCTACATAGTACAATAGTTTTGTTCACCTAACGGTTGTTTGTACCAGCTAAAACTAATTGAGATAGAAATGGAATTATACATATCAACGTTCAGGATGACGAGTCCAAATTCATTTGACAGTTTGTCCGTACTATTGAAATCTTTCTATGAAACGAAATATGTTTTCAAACAGTTGTAAGCGAAAAATATATTTCCCTATCTGATAGAATCTGAAAATAGAAACCCGTTAGGCGGAGGACCTTCCCGTTACAATTAAGAGCTCATAATTTCAGAGCCTTTCTTAAAAGTGTCTATCAAACAATTTTTCAGACTACGAAGCGAAGAAAAAACATTCGCTTTTTGATCCACCCTAATATATCGATATATATATATCTGGTCTATGTACATGTATATTAGGGTGTCGGTTATTTCTCAAGATGATTTTTTTGTTTTTTTGCAGACGCCTCCTGAAATTTCAGTTTTTACCATAAAAAGGTGGGCGTTTGCAAAAGAAATCAACTTGTGAAATAACGAACACCCTAATATATATATATATAAATGTAATATGCAGTATAGAATCTTAGTATATGCAAACGAGATATTTAAAGTATTATCATTTGTAACATATGTGCAATATAAATATTTTCGTGGTTTGTGATTAATTTAATTTTTTCAAGTACAGCAGCAGTAAGTGACATTTAGGTATTGATAGGTGAATAAATGTATTTAAACCTGCTCTGAAGTTCACCGAGAGATCATGTAACGAGTCATTGAAGACTTAGAAATATGATTAGATAATATGCACATGATGATGTGCCTTAAAGTTGTAATGTGTAACAAGGTGTAGCAAGGTTTTCATCTTCATTATCCCTTTATATCTATTACATGTGTATATGACATGGCTATAGGTTGATTTCGCTAGCAAGCAATCATTTTGGAAAGCATTGAAACCACCAGCTAAGGATAAATGCGGTGAATTGCTTTCATCGCTCTGCTATCATCCATCAAATTCAGTACTAACATTGACATTGATTAAAGCGCGAAATCTGAAAGCAAAAGACATCAATGGCAAATCAGGTAAGTAAATAGTAAACATACACTTACACACATTGGCGTATGTAGATACAAATGTATGTACATATAATGCAAATATAACTCATATATCGATCAACACACAACTAAACATTTTCTGTAAAAAATAATAAAGTTACAAAGATCATAAGCCTGAAGCCAAAGCTTACAAATTTGCATATGTTCATACTTATGTAAACGTTAGCTTTTACAAACAGTCTAATTCAAAACCACTGAACTGTTTTATCATGCAAAGTATTGCATTTATTACTTATCTTAGAGAACGTGATAAATTGGTTTAAATGTTTTGCTGGATTTGAAGTCACAATGGAAAACCTATATTCAAAACCCATAATTACGCACTATGAAACAATATGAACAACGCCAGCAAGCGTTCAACTGATCTAAATTATTAATTGTTTGGTGTTAATTATTTGTTTGTTTATTAATTGGCATTAGAGGTTTGTGCATGAAAAAGTGCCATAACCCTCTCATAAAGCATATTTTGATATTTTAAGGTCTTTGGTCTTTACCTTGCGACTGCCAAACTGCATCGCGATGGTAGAGGCTAAGTTATTTTAATACCAGGACTGGATCCTCTTAAGATTATGTTATGAAAGGAAAGGAAGTTGCTAAATCAGAGCTGTTAAATACTAAACAATTCCCTCATTTACCGACTTATTGTCGCGTGCCTTTAATCTAATATATGCAGGTAATTCAATCTGATATTGAAGAAAGCATATGACCTGAGCGAAAATTTTCAGTTACATGCTAGCGTAAACAATTACACTATTAGTTCCGCTTCTGCGTAATCGGATTAAGAAATAAAGAGATTTGTCAGTAGAACCTTCTGCAAGGGAGATTAATAAACCCTTATGACGAACTGTATAATAACAATTTAAAACAAGTAAACAACGTTAGCTAGGACACATGAATGGACACATAGACTTCAGGTATGCGGTACCGTATTAGAGAAAAATAGATACTGTGATGAAAAGTTCCACAGGAGATCTTATTGCCATTAATATACATATGGGAACGATTATAACTAAATTTTAATTTCGTTCATAATGCCAACAACATTTGTTAAATGTCGCAAGCTAGTACTATGATATAGAATAGCTACCTAACATATTACTTAAAGGGTAATTTTTTTAAGATATCTAAACCATTGTGCCGGTCGTACGAAAATTCGTTGTCTATTTTTGCACGGACAAAAAAAACTTCGTTTACGTAATAACATGGGTATATACATATATACATATACACCGCACGTCATATGATTAGCGTTCAACAAGTATGCTTGTTTGATGTAAAATTTTATCCATAATATTTGAGCTAGATGCGGATGGACATTCAATATAATTTTTGTTGTCATAAAAGCAAAACAATACAACAATTTGCAAGTAAACATTGGGTCATCAGAATAGCATCTCCTCCGCTAACTTAATTTTTTCCGTTAATTTCATATGTAAGGTCGAATTTAACATTTTTAATATTAGAATGTGTTTAAAAGGAATTAATAATGGGTGATCGCATCCTTGTTGACAAGGTTTTCATAAACTCATTTGGGAAAAAATCATATCGTTTTTTAATAAAACCTAACGTGGTGGGTGAGGAAGTAAATATAAGGGCTGTCGATTAGTTACGCCTTGGAAGTATATTGCTTGGAAGTATATTGCTTACCACCATCGTACATCTTTCTAACCGACCATCCTGAGGAACTCCCTATAATATGTAGGTGAGGGGAGTATGGTGGCTACTCCAGAACATCGACACTTTTACTTCGTATTCATGTTTTTACAGACTACAGTTATAGTTATTTGCGTCCCGTTTTGGCGCTAAAAACTGCAATTTTCAGGTGCCATAATAAGATGTGACTCCCCACACTATTAAACCTCCGGCACGACTGTTTAAGCGTAGTCCTCCTCTTTACGCAAGACGTGGAAATAAAAGTTGTATCTATCTGCGTCTTCGAAATTAAATTTTCTTTCAAAACAAATCATGTTTGTTCGGGCAAAATTAAGGCGTACTTCTTTTCTCATCTTGCTAAGTTGTGGTTTTTTATTTAGTTTCTGTCATTTTAAATGTTCAGTTTTCTTAGTCACCCTTTGAATAGTAAATTTCTTTGCTTTAACACTACTATTCTATTTAATTTAGGCGGAGGAGTTGTGTGTGTCTGCAGTTTCTCTGAGAATGATCTTTCGGTCTGACTCTATAATTAAATGATATTTGCCGCCTTTGAAATTCTACCCATAAGTTTCTTGGTAATTTTTTTCAATATCTTCCCGTTTTTCATCCAATTTTATGCAAAAACTGTTCCCTTTCATAAATTGCCTCGATTTTGGATTATTCCTTTACAAATAGAACTATTAATTCACCCATATTATACACCAATTTGTAGAAAACTATCTAATTAGCAGCACAAAAAAGTTTTGGACTGTGGATTACAAAATATGCCGGATAATTAAAACAGCGTTTGTTGGCGCTAATCTGATGATGCAAAACACATGTAGGCGATTTCATCAAAAAGAAAACTTGTCAAAAATAAAATATATCTATTAAAAGCAACAACAATAATTAGGAATTTGAGTACAGAAAAAACTTTACCCATTCGAACATACTTAGATTTTATTGATCTCTGTAAGTGCTTTACAATAACTAAACATACCTCTCGGAATTTTTCATAATACGAACGAGTTGACTATTAGAAACAGAAATTCAAAAGTCGACTCAACTTTCTAAATTGTAAATACGCAGTTTTTAACGAACAAAGGAAATGTTGAAAAAACACTGCATATAATCAGTGAAAGAAAATTTACAAATATATATTTAAACTCGTATATATACATACATGTATTGTATTGTATATGTATGAAATTTTTATCATAAGAAATTACATTAGGTGTCGGTGGACCAGTCTGGAATTAATTGAAATTAATAAGTATAAGGTACTGAAAGTAACTGCAGAATTAAGAATGCCCACACCATATATTAACTTCATATATGTATATCTTAAATGTTATAGATAAACTTACAAAATATATATATATATCCTGTATACATGTATAAAATAATAAAGACATATCACTGTCATAAAATCCATTCGAAAAATCCTTTCAGATCCATATGTTAAAGTGTGGCTGCAATTCGGCGATAAGCGTGTCGAAAAACGAAAGACTCCAATATTTAATTGCACACTCAATCCTGTCTTTAATGAGTCATTTAGTTTCAATGTACCGTGGGAGAAGATACGGGAATGCTCCTTAGATGTAATGGTAATGGATTTTGATAATATTGGACGAAATGAGTTAATTGGAAGAATTTTATTGGCTGGTGAGTAAAGAACAAAAATACTTTCGAAATCGTGTACACTTAATAATGCATGTCTAATGTCTACGAATGATCTTATTTTGCGTTGTATGTAGTAAAAAATAAATCCGTTTCAGTGCTCAAGTCACTCAACTATTTTTTTCACATTAACTAAGTTGCACATAGCAAATACCGCTATAGCTCATGTTGGTGCATTACATTTTCCTTATGGAAAACCAGCAGAATTTAGGGCAGTTCAGGATAACTCAAAAAGCGTACGCAATTGTTTATCAGTACCACAGAGCTGTAACGATTAAATTTTTGGACATAAAAAATACGAATCCTCGGTGTTTATACCTGAGTAAAGTAGCAAAGAAAATGTCTTGGGGATATATTGTTACTTAACACACACCTTCTACATATAAAAATAATATAACTATGTTTTAGGATTTGAGTAGGCTAGTAGTATCACCGCAATGGTTTCAAAGTCATAATTTCTGGGGTTAATTTAAGAAACACTACAGTTATAACTTCGATTAAAGGCAACTATGTGGGAAATGGTAGGATAATACTATTAAATTGATGAAATTTTTAAGGTGTGTGTCAACAATTTTTTAGCTGTTTTTTGCTTTTAATATTTCTTTGAGATTATAACACAAATTTTTTTTTTTTGACATCTTAACTTTTCGAATCAGTAAATATCATTTGAAATTATTGAATGATTAAATCAATTTAGCGAATGGTGTAGGCGAATTAGAAAAACACTGTTTTTAGTAATACGTACAGATGAGAAAAGCAATTTACCAGCATACTTTATTTAGGTGTATTCATAAACTTATAGGAAAATTAATAAATTGCATGCCGCTAACACAATTTCGTATGACATTTTTAACTCCTTAAGCAACTCATTTTAAATAATCAATAAGTAAATCTCTATACCAAAGTCTGTGTGCCAAACGGTAACTTTTCCTTTGTGAGAAAAGGGATTTTACATTTAACCAAATGAAATCTAAAGATTTGAAAATTTATATTTAAAACAAACGCAATTGCGACATTATATATATAATATATTAAGCACATCTGTAAAACGTCAAGAATTAAAACAAAATGCTTCGCTAATTACAGTATAATAAAACTTAAAACCAGAAAAAACGTTAACTTCGGCTTCACCGAGCTTGGATAATATTCCATGTCAAATTTTGTGAAGATACCTTGACAAGTTAAAGAGTTTACCATTCAGGGACTTGAGTTTTATCGGTCAGTTGTATGGCAGCAATATACTATAGTAGTCCGACTAAGCTATTCCTTCGGAGATTGTAGCGATGCCTTGGATAATAATTTCCTGAATATACTTGGTCAAAAAGTTTTTCATACAAGCACTTGATTCCAAACGTTCAGTTTGTATGGCATATATGTATATAGTGATTCAATATCGGTGATCTGTAGAAAAGGACGTGTGCATAAGAGAATAGTTCGCGTATATAAGGGTATTATAGCTTTAGTGCAACCAAAGTTAACATTTTTTCTTGCTATTACTTAATTACAACATCTTAAGTTTACAATTTTCCTTATAAATAGTATCATTTCTGTATTAAATGGAATAAATAATATCATAAATAAATGAATAATGGCGAATTACTAACATATTTTAAAACAAACATGTTATGTATGCAGCAGTTCTTTTAAAATCTATTTCTCGTGAATGCATATCTGTACTCACATATATAGGTTGTCAAAATTTTACCTAGCTTTTGAGCTGGGTAAAATTCTGATGTTCGAATTCACCATACAAATTTCAAAACTTCCCTTTCATATGTCAGAATTTTCCTTTTTCTACCGTTTGGAACTCAGACATTTTAATCACAAGCCTTGGTAAATAAATTTCAAAATGTAAAAAGCGAAAGTACTAAAAAAACATTATAAGCAAAACCAGCCAACCAAACCTCGAAATCTTTTTACACAATTGCAAAGAGAGAAGCATAAAAACCTATTCGAGGGTTTTAAATTCTTTTAAGCTCATAGTGTCAAAATATTGTCAGAAATTTCTTACGACCATAAACGAGCAAGCAGCGTTACACGAACGTCACAAAATAGTAAAATATTGTCAATTCAACACTTGGCACAAGCTATAGTTTAGTTTTATAATAAAACGGAAACCAAATTAAAAATTAACGAAGATTTAAATTCGTGGGAGTATATTCTACCAATTTGTAAGTATCTAAGGCGTGAACATTTTTTCCGGTGTCAGCAAGAATTTATAATACAAAAATGTTACATATGAATTCAACCTTCGTTATTTCACGATATTGAATATGTGGAGATTACGGGAACATATGGTTCCACTACTGCAATTTTCAGCACCAAACTACATGATGTCTAAAACATCTTTTCTTAATGATTATTACCTACAAGTATATACTCGGGTAAAGTTAGCCAAAGGAAAAAAATCGAAACCTAGTTACCTAATATTATATTGTGACTAGAACAAGGTGACTGACATGTCCATTCTACAATTTTTATATCGAATCACGTGTAGACTTAGTGCTTTAATATAAGTAATCGTTATAAGAAAAATGTTATTGTAGAATACTTTGCAGTCATTTGGGAGTATACACCAATAAATGAACACACACATTTATGTGAAAGTTGCACTCGTACGACCTTTTAAACACATACAAAAGCGTACACTTTCTAGTATACTTGTATAGTTTAAAAGTTATTCCTTAACATGTGTATGTGTAAAAGTAGAACGTAGGAGATCAAATGAACAACTTGGACTTAATAAAGTTCTTTTTGTCGCAATCATAGAAGTTCTTACTGGGCATTGTCCTATAGGAATGCGGTAAGGCTAAAAATCTTGTCAGACGGTGCAAATCAGTCCAGGCACTTTCTTCTCAATTGTCCAGCTTTACAAGACTGAAGTTGAAACATCTCGGCAGCCTTATTTTCGGCGACTCAGGAGACATAACCGAAATTTACGTTAGCTGTTCCAACAAATTTGTGATAGACTCAAAGCGCTTTGTCGATTTGTGAGGGTCTTATGATGAATTATATTGGAGCTTTAGGTATCACTCACACACCGCTAGCTCAATTCAAACTTTTTTAAATTGATCTGCTTTACTTTTAATGTTAATGATTATACAGCCTTTGAACGGTGTCCTATAAGAGACCGTAAGTCTGTAAGAATACGAAAAGAAAAAAGTATGCAGTATATTTATATCTTCAGCGTTTCATGCAAGTATAGTAAAATTCCACCCTTCTTAAACATATGTACCAAATTTAAAAGTCAAAAACAAAGCAAGCCCATTTTGGGGCAGTCTTTCTTGTGTTACATACACAATCTACGAGTATGCTGGTTACGGCACAATGCTGGCAATCAGGCGCTCGTATGGAACACAAGTATTAACAAGCCATCATTTAAGTAATCGCTACACCATTACGAATATTTTTGAGAGTTTATTTAGAAGTTCTCATATTTCTATACCCTTGTTGCTACAGAGTATAATAGTTTTGTTCACCTAACAGTTGTTTGTATCACCTTAAACTAATCGAGTTAGATATAGGGTTATATATATATAAATGATCAGGATGAAGAGACGAGTTGAAATCCGGGTGACTGTCTGTCTGTCCGTCCGTCTGTGCAAGCTGTAACTTGAGTAAAAATTGAGATATCTTTATGAGACTTGGTACACATGTTTCTTGGCACCTTGGTTGGTATTGCAGATAGGCGTAATCGGACCACTGCCACGCCCACAAAACGCCACTAACTAAGCTCCACAACAAGATACAAAACTCTTATTTGGTATACAGGATCACATTAGGGAGGGGCCTCTGCAGTTAAAATTTTTTTTAAGTGGGTGTGATCCCGCCCCTAATAAGTTTAATGTGCATATCTCCTATACCACTGAGGCTATAATAACAAAATTCACTGGGAACAAATGTTTTTAGCATGTCTCTCGACGGTGTGAATATAGGTGAAATCGAGTGACAACCCCGCCCACTCCCCATATAACTGTACTGTTAAACACTACTAAAAGCGCGATAAATCCAGCACGAAACAAGCCAGAGATATTAAATTTTATCTCTGGGATGGTATAAGATGATTTTATAGGAACCACGTTCAAAATTAGATAGTGGGCGTGGCGCCGCCCACTTTTAGGTGAAAACCCATATCTTGGGATCTGCATAACCGATTTCAACCAAATTCGGTACATAATATTCTTCTCATATTTCTATGTCATAGTACGAAAATGGGCGAAATCGAATTACAACCACGCCTATTTCCCATATAACATCATTTTAAATTCCATCTGATTTTTTCACTTTCCAGTATGCAAATCAAGCAACAATGATTATATCGGCGTAAAACTTTGCGTGAATAATATGTTCAAAGATCCACAAAGAAATCTAAAACGAGTATACTATACTATTCTATTTTTGCATAGAACTCTTTCCATTCTATATATTTCTATGTATAACATGTGCTTTAAGTTGCCGACTACACCTATTTTTAATACGCTTTTATTAACTTGGGTTGTATGTATGTAATGGAATCTTAGAGCTCAATTTTCACCGGTTTCCAGAAGTCTGATCAACTGAAACTTTGAACACGTGTGAAGGAGCGATGACAATGCAATAATTTGATAACAGTTTCCCATTATTTTAAAGGTGGGCGTAACCCCGCCCTCTGAATGGTTTAATGTATATATCTTCCAAACCGCTAAAGCTCACTCAACCAAATTTGCTGCGAGGAAATCCTTTTAGCCTTTTTTCATACACTGTGAAAATGGGATAATAACCACGCCCACTCCCCATATAACGGTTATGTTAAAAACTACTAAAAGTGTGATAACTCACGAAATAAATGCGCCATTAGCATTAAATTTCACATACAAGATGGTAGGGAAGAGCTTTATAAAAGGAGGTGTAGAAATTTAAAAATGGGCGTGGCATCGCCAAACTTTAGATGAAATCCTTCTATCCAGGAGCTATCGAACTAATTTCAATTGAATTTGGTATGTGAGGTTACCTATTCATTCCTATTACACAATGTGAAAATGAGCGAAATCGTACAACGACTATAAAATTATGCAACTAAAAGCATATATAATACTATCCAAATAAAAGTATGTACTATCGAAAAATGCCCCAAAGCATGCTGCTGAACGAGTTACATACAGTTAGAATTTTCAAGAAATCGATTTTTTTTTATTTATTCTGAATTAAGCTCTAAGTTAACAAGAAAAACCTCATGCAACAGTGTAGCTTTAGATGAAAAGACTAGATAGTTCGTAAGACATCTCAATACTAAAGCATGTCCGCGAATAATTAATTAATAAATCTAACTAAAAAATTAAAAATGAATAATAATTTAAAAAAACTAAAAAACCACGCTTTTATAGCTAATCGAACTATATATAATAAGTAGTAAATAATTTTTAATGACAAAGAGTTTATATTATAGTAGTAGCAGTAGTCAATCATGATTAATTACTTTGAAATAAAATAATATCTGCAACTGTTTATGAGAGAAGAGTTATAAAAATCTAGTAAAAAGTTATGAACATATAGTATAAGGCACCCCACGCTTTTTACTCTGAATTGAATTATTCTCTTATTAACTTTAAGTTTATTACAATATAATTTTATTTTAAAGTGGTTTTTTAGTTTTTTAAAACTATTACTTATTAGCTACTACACTACAGTATATCTAGCATTTCTTAGGGTACATATGATCATTTTACTTTGTTATCTTACATATTTATAAATATATTATGTATGGTATACAGCCAAGCGGAAATTAGAAGATCCTTTTATTAGGTATATGGTTGCTTGAGGAAGTATTGTCCCGATATTATCTATTTTAGGCGATTTAGGCGAAACGACACCGGATATTATAAAGAGAAGCCAATGAAATTCCATTTAGATAAAAAATTGACCGATATATCCGATAACGCCAAATGGAACTCCGAAAATCTTTATATTGGGCTTATGGGGCCAACGGGAAGTATCGATACGATTCTTTCTATTTTTGACGCAATCTCACATTATTATCGGAAAAAGGTTATCTCTGAATTTCAATAACATAGCTCACAGAGTGACCGATGTATTGATTAAAATCCAACCTAGGCGCTGTCGTCCACATACTCGGTATCAGGTTGTTTGAAACGTTATGGTCCGATTTTGATAATTGAGATAGACTTTTTTGAGGCCACTAAGTTTTGCATAGTTTTATTCCGATAACTTTATTGGTGCTGGATTTATATACTGTAAAGTATATGGTATTTAAAATTTGGATATATAGGAAGTGGACTGGATGGTAGCTCGCATTACTTAGATTTACCATAGAACTAATGGCTATTTTTATAATTATTGACAAGTTGTTGTTTTATCGAAATTTACTCAAGTAATGCAATTTTAATTTAAAAATTTGTGTTACGAATTTTGCAATTATTATTGTATTTAGCAACAAATAATAAACCAATAAAATGTTTTAAAATATATAATTACACTAGTTTTAATTTATTTCTGCATGCATGTTGAGGTTTCATAAATAAGCAGTTTGCGTAAAACAACATCAAAACAACCTGCAGTTTTTTTTTCTTGTTTTATATTTTAGCCTTAACAGTGCAAATGTTTACTCTTCATTTAAAATATCAAAGCAAATAAAGGGTACAATTAAATTAATAAAATCAAGTACAAATATATAATATATATATATACATATATAACAATAAATATGTTATAATTATAATAATTTTTAATCATTAATAATTTTTCCATTTATTTACACATCCAAATATCAATGATCTTGATAACAACGGTCCCGAAATAAATGAATAAATTCTTTCGAAACTGTGCAACTTAATTAAAATAACGAATGTACTGCTCTATGGGGATCGTAACTATTTCGGTGTACAAAAAATTCATCATCGGTTTGTTTTTACAATTTATGAATATTGTGTCAAAATGTAACAGGAAAGAACGGATCTGGTGCTTCCGAAACTAAACACTGGCAAGACATGATATCAAAGCCGCGTCAAACTATTGTCCAATGGCATCGATTAAAACCAGAGTAAACACCACAAACACTAGAGACTATACGCCGCAAAGCATCCACTTAGCTGGGCAAACGCGCCTTACTGTACAACTTATCAAGCAATCCAAAAAGCCGTGCTAAGCCGCCGAAAAACGAATATGCAGACTTAAGTTAAAACTAAGGTCACTTTTCAAAAAACATACACCGAGTACAAATTTCACTTGTTATCGCAGTTTTGGAATTGGAAGTTGACAGTGCAATTCTTAACATACATATGTACAAAGAAGTAAGTAATAGTAGAATTGTAAAAATACATATTAAATATTACAGTTCGAGATTTGTATACATAACATGTAAATACCATACATTTTATCTTTATACTTGTAAGTATGTAAATCTGTGCAAAAGAGGCGTGTACACCATACATGCATGAAAAAATTACTGCTTCGTTTATAGGACAGTCCAAAATTATCTACATTTTATGTAAACAAGAAAAAACGTTAACTTCGGTTGCACCGAAATTATAATACCCTTCATAGTTTCGAAAGATTCCTTACAACAACTTTTATCTTTCAGTTTGTATGGCACATATATGCTATTCAATCTGAACAATTTCTTCCGAGATTGCTTTATTGCCTTAGGCAATAACCCATGCCAAATTTCGTGAAGATATATCATCAAAAGAAAACACTTTATTTCAATCGTTCAGTTTGTATGGCAGCTATATTATATTGTGGTCCGTTATTAGCTGTTCCGACAAAAAAGAAGCTTTTTAGTGAGAAAAGGACGGACAGACGGACATGTCTAAATCGACTCAGCTCGACACGCTGATCATTTATATATAGGTATATATATAATATATACTTTATAGGGTCTTTGAAGATTTTCTTTGGGTGTTACAAACATCGTGGCAAACTTAATTCATTCCATTTAATGTTGCGATATTCGAAGGCAGAGCCATACAAACCCTGAATGACATCGGATTCTCCATGGAAAAGCTTAGGGATACTACTCTTTCAAACTAGTCCATGGAGTACTTGCGGGAAATTACTTTTTATCAAGTAAGCATGTAGCTTATATTACTGTATAGACAAAAATGAAATATTTCTTTCTGTAAATTTTAGCATATGGGAATTCATATCTATGTTGATATTCGGTGAAAACGGTGTGTTTTGAGTACACGAAGGTAAGGATATAAAGGCAATAAATTGTTGTTAATTTATACTGAATGCCAAATTGTTCTCGGCTTAAATCGCGTTTTAACATATATGCATATAATCTATATATATAAAACAAAGTCGGGTTTGTTACAACACTTATAACTCGAGATCGGCTAGACCAATTTTCATGGTTTTTGGTTCGTAACAACTTGACGAAAACATAATTATAAAAGATGAATCATTTTCCCTAAATGTTACTTTGTTTCGTACCTGCCAAACATTTGTTGTCCATCATGATAAATACCAGTACTATAAGTAATGGTTGACATGCGTTCAGAAATAATGACAAATGATTAACATTTACGCGTGCGTTCATAAATTTATTTTGTGTAAATTAAAGTTGATATTCTCGAAAACAATTTCTATGATTTATTTTATACGTTAACGAAAAAGTAAATGTCTTTTTATGTTGTCTGTGATTTTTCTAAAAATAATAATTACTAAGGTTAAAAAGTGCACTATCCAAAGTTGTAATATATGATATAAACTATTGTATTCCCGAAAACAATTTCTAAAATTTATTTTATAGGTTAATGAAAACGTAAATGTCTTTTTATGTTGTATATAAGTTTTTAAAGATTTATTACCAAGGTTAAAAAGTGCACTATCCAAAGTAGTAGTCTATTATCTAAACTATTGTCTCTGTCTCGAAAGTTCAGGTACTCTTTAAATTTATTTTCAAAAACGAGGCTTGCCGCATGCACACATTCCAATTTGGTTAGTCGAAAGAATTCGGACAGATCAAATATATGACATCACATGTGCGGAGATCCCTGATCCTGAAACCGACCTAGACCTACATGATGTTGTAATCAAGAATATGATTCATGGGCCGTGTGGCACCATCAACCGCCAATCACTGTGCATGGTCAACGGCAAGTGCTCCAAACCGTATCCACGAAAAATGACGGCAGAGACAATCACATGCAACGATGGTTATCCACTGTATAAGCGTCGATCGCCCGACGGTAATGGTAGAACTATCACAACTAAAGTGAAAGGAAGCGAGATTGTGGTCGGCAACAGTTGGGTTGTTCCATATTCGCCACTTCTTTCCAAAACATTCAAGACACATTGTAATGTTGAGTATTGCAATTAGGTCAAGTCAATTAAATACATTTGCAAATATGTCTCGAAAGGCAGCGACATGACGGTTTTTGGTATCCAAACTGCCAATGCCAACGATGAAATTACGCGCTATCAAGTCGGTAGATATGTGAACTGCAATGAAGCAATTTGACGTATATTCTCATTCCAAAAAATACAAAGATAACATGTCAGAAGACATTTTACATCGAATTCGTGTCAGCACAAGAAATCCCGATATTAAGGCGAATGAGGAGATGCATAACCTGGCTTTGCTCTTTATCGAAGATATGTGTTACCTCATTTGCGGCAGTTTGTTAGTCAGGTTAGGAATGCCAGCGCCCGATCGCGGAATGAATGACGCATTTAATAGAGAATTGGAACGTGAACGTGAATATGATACACATGAAGTAGTACAATCAGTTCGAACGAATGTACCACTCTTGAATCCTAAATAGAGAGAAGTCTATGGTACATTGATTAATGCAATTGATGATGGAAATGGTGGCTTATTTTTTCTGGATGCCCCTGACGGAGATGGAAAGACATTCTTATGTTATTGATTTTGGCCACTGTACGTGCGAGATCAGAAATTGCGGTAGCAGTTGCTTCCTCAGCAATTGCGGCCACATTGATGACGGATGCCGTACGGCTCACTCAGCGTTAAAATTGTCATTGCATTGGAAGCTCTTGACCGAACATTAAAAGATCTACGCAATGACTCGAGATGTTTCTGTGGTGCAATGATTTTACTATCTGGCGATTTCCGACAAACACTACCAGTCATTCCAAGATCTACTGCTGCTGACGAAATCAACGCTTGCCTCAAAGCATCAAATCTGTGGTGATATGCAAAGAAACTTCAACTGTCAGTAAATATGAAAGTTGCATTGTTGAACGATCTATCTGCTGATGATTTCTCCAAGCAATTGCTGACTATCGGTAATGGCCGTGTTCCTGTTGACGAATCGAGCGGATTAACTTCGTTTCCTCCAAATTTTTGCAATTTCGTCTCATCGAAAGACGAGCTTACCAACAAAGTATTCCCGAATATCATTGCAAACCACAAAAATACTAAATGGTTAAGTGAGTGATTAATTTTCACGGCTAAAAATAAAGATTTAGCTGACCTAAATATTATAATTCAGAATCAAATCGTAGGTACTCTGTATTTTTTCATATCTATCAACTGTGTAACGAACGAAGATGAAGCCACTAATTATCCAACTGAATTTTTAAACTCCTTGGATGTGCCTGGTTTACCACCGCCTAATTTGCAACTGAAGCTTGGCTCGGTAGTCATCATGCTTAGAAATTTAAACCAACCAAAACTGTACAATTGAACACGTTTGGTGATAAGAAAACTGATGAGCAATGTGATTCACGCGTTGATACTCAAAGGAAAATTTAAAGATGAGGAAGTTCCTATTCCAAGGATCCCGATGATCCCAACAGATATGCCCTTTGAATTTAAACGAATTCAATTCCCGATCCGTCTTGCCTTCGCCATGACAATTAACCAAACATTGACTATTTGTGGCCTCAATCTAGAAAATGCATGTTTTTCTCATGGTCTATTGTACGTGGCATGTTCACGTGTCGGTAAACCATCCGCTTTATTTGTTCTTGCGCCTGACAAAAAACAAAGAATGTCATTTACCACAAGGTGCTTCACATGCTACACTACATAGGTACTTTAATTTAACCTTTTTTTTCTGACACGTGTTTGAAGTACTTAATTTTTATACTCTCGCAACCTGTTGCTACAGAGTATAATAGTTTTGTTCACCTAACGGTTGTTTGTATCACCTGAAACTAATCGAGTTAGATATAGGGTTATATACCTATATATAAATGATCAGGATGAAGAGACGAGTTGAAATCCGGGTGACTGTCTGTCCGTCCGTCCGTCCGTGCAAGCTCTAACTTGAGTAAAAATTAATATATCTTTATGAAACTTGGTAAACATGTTTCTTGATACCGTGAGACGGTTGGTAATGCAACTGGGCGTAATCGGACCACTGCCACGCCCACAAAACGCCATTAATCAAAAACAAATAAATTGCCATAACTAAGCTCCGCAATAAGATACCAGACTGTTATTTGGTACACAGGATCACATTAGGAAGGGGCATCCAAAGTAAATTTTTTTTTTTAAGTGGGCGTGGTCCCGCCTCTAATAGGTTTAATGTGCATATCTCCTAAACCGCTAATGCTATAATAACAAAATTCACTAGAAGCAAATGTTTCTAGCACTTCTATTGACGGTGTGAAAATAGTTGAAATCGGGTGGCAACTCCGCCCACTCCCCATATAACGGTACTGTTAAAAACTACTAAAAGCGCGATAAATCAAGCACTAAACACGCCAGAGACATTAAATTTTATCTCTGGGATGGTATGAGATGACTTTATAGGAACCGCGTTCAAAATTAGACAGTGGGCGTGGCACAGCCCACTTTTAGGTGAAAACCCATATCTTGATATCTGTTTAACCGATTTCAACCGAATTCGGTGCATAACGTTCTTTTCATGTTTCTATGTCATAGTGCGAAAATGGGCGAAATCGGACTACAACCACGCCTACTTCCCATATAACACCATTTTAAATTCCATCTGATTCTTTCACTTTCCACTATGCAAATCAGGCAACAATGACTGTATCGGGATAAAACTTTGCGTGAATAATGCGATTAAAGTATGCCACCTTTTGGCCAAAAATTGTCTAAATCGAACCAAAACTGTTTAAGCCCCTAAGTACTAAATATGTGGACCCCAGTGCCTATAGTTGACCTTCTACCGAAAATATCAGTCAATCCACAAAGAAATCTCAAACGAGTATACTATTTGACTTTGCGAGAGTATAAAATGTTCGGTTATATCCGAACTTAGCCCTTCCTTACTTGTTATTTGTGTTCTCTTTCTGTATGTATTGTTTCTCATAATAAAATACTTTTATATAACTATCTATGTTTATATTTATTTTGTATCATTGTATTACGTTCATCAAAGCCTAAATTAGTTCAACTAAAAGGTAGCACGACATTAATTGACTGTTAGGCGGTACGAAGTTCTGCGGGTCAGCTAGTAAATAATAAATGGCAACGATACAACTCACTTTGATGCGCTTCAAGAGTAGTAGAGAGGTCACATATATACATGAACCCCTCCATGTATATATGTGACCGATTTAGATTCCTGTCCTCTATTTATCCCTTTTCCTAGTGCCTGTTGTTGCTGTTGTTTTATTTTTTAAATCCGCACCCGTATTTGTTGTGTTAATGGCATATGTGGATGCTTCTATTTTTGGTTGGTTTTAGTTTCGCACCCAATTAATTTCGTTTGTTAAAACCGGTTAGTGTTTATTGTATTTTATCTATGCACACTTTTGTTTAAACTGAACTTTTTATACATACCATATATAAATATATATATATAATACATACAATTTCTTTTTTTGATATGTATATATGGTGTCAACTGAACTTTTTATGCCACTGCACTGTTATTGATTACGAATGTACATGCAAATATATACAAGTATAATATTTTTTAATTTTTATTTTATTTAAATTTTTTCTTTTGATTTGTTCTATACCTGTATGTATGTGTTTTACCTGCACTTTCTATGTATATATATTTTCTTTTAATAACGCACTATTTTTATACTCTCGCAACTTGTTGATACAGAGTTAGATATAGGTGAACCCCACTTTTAGGTGAAAATCCATATCTTGGGATCTGCTTAACCGATTTCAACCAAATTCGGTGCTAGGGTAAGTCTACCTCCATACACTAGTCGTTTAAAGCTTATTAATCTACCTACACTTTCTAGTCGAAGGGAAATGCTTGGCAATATTCTTAGTGAAACTTTTGAATGGAACTGTTTGCAGTTCTTTTCTCCTGTCTGAAATTAAATTTAATATCCCGGTTCGCCTTCCGAGGCAGTTTAGACCTTTACTGCTAAAATCCTGTAGATCAAATTTTGATAAACGAGCCATTCCGCCGTATATGTCATGATTTTAATTCTCATTCCAGCACATTTGACTTATCTGACTCACTTTTCAAAATTAAAAAGACTTTATTGTTTTCTCTTAATAAATGAAAATGTAACAATTTATTATATTGTAACTTTAGAACTTGGCTGTTGAAATTTTTGTTTCTGTAGCTGAGCAGTTTTAGATGTCAACACTTAAAAAACTCTCTTGCCTTTTCTGACTCGCCTAATTCCGCACGTATGCGGATTGCGCCCCTCGCGTCGGTTGGGCGGGAGGAGGGTAATCGTTGGGTTATTATTATTATTATAATATTCTTCTCATATTTCTATGTTATAGTACGAAAATGAGCGAAATCGGATTAAAACCACGCCTATTTCCCATATAACATCATTTTAAATTCCATCTGATTTTTTTTTACTTTAGAGTATGCAAATCATCAACTTTGTGACGAAAATCTATCTAAATTGAACCAAAACTGTTAAAGCCCCTAGGTACTGAATATGGGGACCCCAGTGCCTATAGTTGACTTTTGCCGAAAATATCGGTCAATGTAGAACAAGGCGGCAAGATCCACAAAGAAATTTAAAACGAGTATACTATACTATTTGATTTTACGAGAGTATAAAATGTTCGGTTACATCCGAACTTAGCCCTTCTTTACTTTTTTCTTATCCCTTTATTAGAATTGATTATAAAATGATTTATTTTGTCTAGCCCCGTTGGAGGGTGAGAAATTCCGGCAAAAAAAGGTCAAAAAACGCCGTATTACTTTTCCTCTTAGACGGTTATTTCCGAAAAGAGGCCGTGATTGTGGCGACTTTCCCTTTTGTTGGTCGGTGTAGGGTGGTGTGTTGTTTTCAGTGTGTGGAATGTGATGTGGGTGGTATGCCTTGGGGAATAGTGTGTTGAGATGGTGAATGTAATGTGTGCCAAGTCGTTTGTACATTGTGCCCTTATTGTAGAAAGGTGTATTTTTGGGAATACCATAATATCCGACACGTAGGGATATACCTATATGGGTGTTCTTTGAATACCCGGTTGAACTTAGCTTGTTCCGATGAAAAATTATTCTTTACACATAACTTTTTAATATTACGGAACATCATTGCATTAAATATTTGTTTTATTTATAAAGTACATTAAGAGAAATTTAGTTGTTATAATTGAATTAAAAATAAATTAAACATTATAGTAAAATGGCAAAATTGTTTTTTTTTTGGCTAAAAGCTGGTCTTAAATCTTTCCGCGACAGTCTTCAGCTTCCTCTTTTCGGCTCGTTGAGCTCTTTTTGCGTACGCAACTGTTCTCGCCTTAACCCTTAAACTCCCACAATCAGTCATCCTGTTATACGTCCGACCCGAATGTTGCGTCGCTGTCTTTAACCCACGGCTTCATACAATATATTCGACTGTAGTTGTTGAGTTGATAGGACCTTCTGCGTTTATGATGTTTCGTAAAACATATTGCTTTTGATTTAAGATATTTGGTATGGCCTCAAAAATTTGGTTTTAGTTTAAGACCACTACCCTTGCAGGGTTTGCTCCAATCCATGAATTAATTGTTTGTTGGACTCTGTCTACATGTTTGTATCATTTCGTTGGGTCATCTATATAGACCTTCTATAAGACTGAAATAATGATAGCGTTCAGCCACTCGACCTGTCCATTCACACGAGGTAACCCTGTTGTTATTTGGAATAGCTTTATATTTTCGCTGTCACAATAGGTTTGGAAGTCGTTTGAGGAAAAAACAGCACCTCTCGCAGATAATATAATATTAGCTTGATTTCCGAAAATCATGCTCTGATGTTGCCGCTTTGGTATGACTTCTTACGTAGTTGTTGAAGGATTATTTTAAAGGATACAGCCAGCAAAATTTCGTGGATAAGTCAACCACTGCTAAAATATGTTTGTAATTTTTTTTGTTTTCAATGTGAAATGTATGTAGCGGTGTTTCTTCTATGTGCAATTGATCCAGTAAGCATTCTTGGTTGCCTTTTTTACGGTTGCTTAGTACATGTACACGGTACACAACCCCTAATTTATTTTTTAATTTTATCTTCGATTCGAAAAAATTCTTGAAGGATACCCAATACTTTGTTAGCGCTTCTACCACTGCAAGGATTTCCAGTTCGTAGATTGTGAATTTTCTTTGGTCATTAATCGTTTCGTACTTCTGATTATAAATACCAATCACCGGATATTCGACCAGCGCGTTTTCTTGATATCTGATTCGGAATTAACAATTTTGTTTAGTCATGTCAGTTAAAGTTTTTCAATATCAGAAAGCTTCGGAGTAGTGAACTTTTTATAATGACCTGCTAACCTCAGAAAGCGAAGAAGTTGTTTCGGCGTCTGTGATAATTTATAATATAATACTGTTTCTATTTTTTCAGGTAATGTCAGGAGGGTTTGGCCTTCAATGACATACATATCTTTGTTTTTTAAGACTTTACTTTTTTTAATGTCCAGCTGTAAGCCGGAGTCTCAGCATGTGTTAACCGCATCACGTTCTACTGTCACTTTTTGCACGCAATTTATGCAAATAATCGGCAACACTAAATTTTTGTCTGCAAATCAGCAGAGTATTTTGGTGTTTGGAATTATTACGTAGCTCGACCGCACCCTACATAGACGGAAGAGGGAAACGATCTGAACTTATTCAATTCACAGTCTGTGTGATCCATTTGTTGTTTAACTGAAACAACTTCATTGCTAAAATCTGAATTTGACACTTCTTTAGCTATAGCTAGTTGTGAGAAAGGCACACGGCATGGTCTACAAAAAATTCATCACAATTCACATTTCTACATCTGTTGTAGCAATATTTATAGATTTATAATCAGATATTAGTTTGTGTGCTTTTTGTTTAGCCGCTGCACTTGCTTTGACACCAATACCGGGGTCACATTTGTCAATCTATTTTCATTAACGCTACCTCTTCGTTCTGTTTATTGTCCCCATGGAACCTTTTAATTTCCAAGCCTTCATGATTAATATTTATTTTCGCTTTTAAACATAACTCTTCACTATCCATACATTTGGATGAAACAGGATAAAAGGTTAAATATAATGTTTGACCGTCTATTTGTATGTCGTATTCAAAATAATCATCTAGTTTTATTTTATTTTCGTTCGCATTTCCACCAAATCTAATAAAAGTTATATTTCATGCATTTAGTTTTGGCATACATATTTAAATTCTTAAACACGATTTGTGCTACGATGTTAAATTTGCTTCCTGTGTCGAACAATGCTTCATAACATCATAAATGTTGACATTTTTATTAGTTAGATCACTACTTGTTACAATTTGACGAGCATTTGTATTCACTACTTTTTTGTTTTCTTCGCAATTTACTGAAATAACATATGTCCTTAACGATTATGTATTAAACACATAGGCGACGGCAGGCAGCATCACACGTTCTTAAAGGCAGAGTTATTTAGACAAAAGCACGACTTCACGGCAGCAGGCTTGCAGTTGTCGCTGTCGCCAATTAAAGCTATTTCTAATTGTGCCGACGACAATAGGCAGCTGTAGTGATGATATTTATATGTGAAATTAAAATTATTCTAAGCTCTAACTAGTCTAGCGTTATTTTATCAACAGAAGCATAAAATTGCTTTAATATATCATTTAATATATTTTTTTTTTGCGCAAAAATTTCACTTTGAACAAAATATTTAAATTTCATTGAAGTGAAAAGTTTTAGTCGACGAAATCGATGCTGTGTACATCAGCAGTTTTATATGTCACTGACGTCTTCAAAATGTTAAAGAAGTTGGCTTCAGGACGCCATTTGCCGACAGGAAAATTTCGCTGTCCGTACGTCGTGTCGTGCAGTCCTCTATGTACAATATTTCAAGCTTTACACTTAAAAACGTTCTGCCTTTTGCTTTGTTTTTTCAGATGTTTGAAAGAAGTCGTTTTTTCCCATTTTGTTGTCACATAGTCGCTTTTGTAACACTGTACTATTTGTTGTTGATTTAAGTCAGTGGTCGGCATGAGAAGAATTGCTACTGTGTAGGTGAGCACGAAATAAAAGACACCCAGTGAGAACTCTGATACCTCAAATTTTGTGAACCTGTTTCATTCTTTGTTTACACAAGTACTTTCGTGCTTTCGGATTTATTTTGTAGATTGTACGGTTAAAATGAATATATTGGACTTTCAATTTATTGTCTTTAAATAACGTAAAACACAAAATATAATTCATAAGACTATAAAGCATTAATAATGGCAAAAAGTTTCGTGCAGGGCACATTTCTTTTAGCGGCATAACTCGCGATGTTGTTTCGCCGCTATCTCTAAAACGCCCATTGTAAAAATCTACAAGTAACCAATCCTAAGATTTTTACTAATACACACACAAAATGTCCCATCTGGTACGGGTTGCCCCAAAAATTCTACTACTAAAGTCACACTTGGTACGGGTTGCCTACTAATATTCAACTACTAAAACGTCCAAATTCCTCAAGTCTGCTATGTTGCCGTGCTATGTGTTAAAATTTATAACTTTAAGAATGTTTTATTACATACTAGAAAACCCCGGCCACGCCTTGCTATGGGTAATTTATATTTGATTAAGCTGCTTAATATAGTAAAAATATTATTATCGAAATTAATTTCGGAATTTTTTGCTGTCAATCTAGCCCGATTACTGAGTCAGTTTTTCGTCTAGGAAAATACTACAAATTAGTTATTTTTTTCCATGGCAATAAGCCTAATCCGATTGTAAATAGTGTTTTGTTCATCTGTTAGTAATGGCTCACTCTTCGCGATAATTTTAGTTAAATTACATGGTCATATTGTTTATCCTTCAATATCATTCATTATACTCGAATATGTTCAATTAAATAACATAAATATACACGACCCACATGTCAACAGAATTGTGTAATAAAAACAATAACATATCAGCAGTAAAAGAAAATGTCATTGACATTAAAAAATACATTTTTTTTAATTTTCGATCGCCACCAAACCTTACAAGATCACTCGCTGGTCAACCTGAGGCTCCAACGAAAAATTTCATTGAAATCGGTTCAGCCATTTAGGAGTTTATAAGGAGCATACGTACAAACTTTCTCTTGGTGACAAAACAGCACATTCCAGGGGATTATTTTGCGAATTTCAAAGCACTACAATGTGAACAAACTTTGTTGATTGCACCGATCACTACGTCCTTGTGATTTCTGTAATCGTCATCTTTACTGTAGTTGAACGCCCCAAGTTTTAAATCTATTCTTTTTCGTGATTGAGCCATTCGGTTGCGATTGGCATCAAGTATTTACGCACGTTTTTGGATTGTCTCGGTAGCTCGTGATGAAGATTCTTTGTCACAATTTTGTTGAAGCCGTGATTCACGCTCTTCTTCAGTTTCCATATTTCTTGTAGATATTCTCAGCTATTTCATTTACTCTTTTTTTCTTAACATTCTTTAATTTGGAGGTTTTTTTTACCAATACTTTCTTTTTTGGTGCCATTTTTATACTCTCGCAACCTGTTGCTACAGAGTATAATAGTTTTGTTCACCTAACGGTTGTTTGTATCACCTAAAACTAATCGAGTTAGATATAGGGTTATATATATATAAATGATCAGGATGAAGAGACGAGTTGAAATCCGGGTGACTGTCTGTCCGTCCGTCCGTCTGTCCGTCCGTCTGTCCGTCCGTCTGTCCGTCTGTCCGTCCGTCCGTGCAAGCTCTAACTTGAGTAAAAATTGAGATATCTTTATGAAACTTGGTAGACATGTTTTTTGGTACCGTGAGACGGTTGGTATTGCAGATGGGCGTAATCGGACCACTGCCACGCCCACAAAACGCCATTAATCAAAAACAAATAACTTGCCATAACTAAGCTCCGCAATAAGATACAAGACTGTTATTTGGTACACAGGATCACATTAGGGAGGGGCATCTGCAGTTAAAATTTTTTTTAAAAAAGTGGGCGTGGTCCCGCCTCTAATAGGTTTAATGTGCATATCTCCTAAACCGCTAATGCTATAATAACAAAATTCACTGGAAGCAAATATTTTTAGCACTTCTATTGACGGTGTGAAAATAGTTGAAATCGGGTGGCAACTCCGCCCACTCCCCATATAACGGTACTGTTAAAAACTACTAAAAGCGCGATAAATCAAGCACTAAACACGCCAGAGTAATTAAATTTTATCTCTAAGATGGTATGAGATGACTTTATAGGAACCGCGTTCAAAATTAGACAGTGGGCGTGGCACAGCCCACTTTTAGGTGAAAACCCATATCTTGAGATCTGCTCAACCGATTTCAACCAAATTCAGTGCATAACGTTCTTTTCATGTTTCTATGTCACAGTGCAAAAATGGGCGAAATCGGACTACAACCACGCCTACTTTCCATATAACACCATTTTAAATTCCATCTGATTATTTCACTTTCCACTATGCAAATCAGGCAACAATGACTGTATCGGGATAAAACTTTGCGTGAATAATGCGATTAAAGTATGCCACCTTGTGGCCAAAAATTGTCTAAATCGAACCGAAACTGTTTAAGCCCCTAAGTACTAAATATGTGGACCCCAGTGCCTATAGTTGACCTTCTACCGAAAATATCAGCCAATCCACAAAGAAATCTCAAACGAGTATACTATTTGACTTTGCGAGAGTATAAAATGTCCGGTTACATCCGAACTTAGCCCTTCCTTACTTGTTTAGTTATAATTTTATAAAAAGCTCAAAACTAAAATCCAACTATCAACAGTTTTGGTTCGATTTAGACAATTTTTGGCCGCAAGGTGGCATACTTTAATTGCATTATTCACGCAAAGTTTTACCCCGATATAATCATTGTTACCTGATTTGCATAGTGGAAAGTGAAAGAATCAGATGGAATTGAAAATGGTGTTACATGGGAAGTAAAAGAGTGGTTGTAGTCCGATTTCGCCCATTTTCGCACTATGACATAGAAACATGAAAAGAACGTTATGCACCGAATTTGGTTGAAATCGGTTGAGCAGATCTCAAGATATGGGTTTTCATCTAAAAGTGGGCTGTGCCACGCCCACTGTCTAATTTTGAACGCGGTTCCTATAAAGTCATCTTATACCATCTCAGAGATAAAATTTAATGTCTCTGGCGTGTTTAGTGCTTGATTTATCGCGCTTTTAGTACTTTTTAACAGTACCGTTATATGGGGAGTGGGCGGAGTTACCACCCGATTTCAACTATTTTCACACCGTCAATAGAAGTGCTAAAAACATTTGCTTCTAGTGAATTTTGTTATTATAGCATTAGCGGTTTAGGAGATATGCACATTAAACCTGTTAGAGGCGGGACCACGCCCACTTTTAAAAAAAGAGTTTTAACTGCAAATGCCCCTCCCTAATGTGATCCTGCGTACTAAATAACAGTCTTGTATCTTATTGCGGAGCTTAGTTATGGCAAGTTATTTGTTTTTGATTAATGGCGTTTTGTGGGCGTGGCAGTGGTCCGATTACGCCCATCTGCAATACCAACCGTCTCACGGTACCAAAAAACATGTCTACCAAGCTTCATAAAGATATCTAAATTTTTACTCAAGTTAGAGCTTGCACGGACGGACAGACGGACGGACGGACGGACGGACGGACGGACGGACAGACAGTCACCCGGATTTCAACTCGTCTCTTCATCCTGATCATTTATATATATATAACCCTATATCTAACTCGATTAGTTTTAGGTGATACAAACAACCGTTAGGTGAACAAAACTATTATACTCTGTAGCAACAGGTTGCGAGAGTATAAAAACTAAATGTGTGCAAAATCATGTATACCAGGGCAACATTGGTGAAATGAAAACAAAAGAAATCAACTGATTTCCACGTTGCCACTACGAGCATAACTTTTGACAAATTTTAGAAGACCCCGGCCACGCCTTGCTGTGACTAAAGTATAATTAAATTATATTGAATAAGCAGTTTAATTTAGTATAATGTTATTATCAAAACTAACTTCAGCATTTTTTTCTGTCGGTATAGCTCGATTACCGAGCCAGTTATGATTTAAATAATTATTTTGTGCGACTGGGAAAATACGGGCAATTAATAAATTTTGTCCGTGTACAATAGTGCTGAAATTGGCTGGAAGTTTAGGGCATTTCGTATTTGGTTGCAGTTAGTATATGAAATCTAACTTCTATTCTGAAATCTAACTCATAGTATACATATTTTATTATTATTAAATACTTACATTAAAATGAAGTCATCACTGGTACTATTAATATTACCGTCAAAGTCAGTACATTTAATTGTGGAGACAAATTTTCAAAAATTAGTAAATTAGTGCGATAGAATTTAATTAAGTAACCACATTTCCGAACAAACGATGCCCTTTCAATATAGTCCATGGCTGTGAATGACGATGACATTCGTTACTCGCGTTTTTTAAAATACGCATAATTAAATGTATTTTTTCAATCTTTCTGAAACATTTTCTAAATATTTTTTTCCGTAAGAACCTTCTACAGAGTATTAGAAAACTAGAAAAAAAAACAGCCAAATCGGTCTAGCCGTTCTCAAGTTATGGCGTGACAACGGGAAACGGGTTTCATTTTTATATATATAGATATTACGATTAATAGAATTTTGTTGGATCCTAAAGACCTTAATTTATTGTCTTTAAATATCCTAAAGCACAAAATGTTTTTCATAACACCAAAATCCATTCACAATCATAAAGAATTTCGTGTACATGACGTTATTTCGTCTGCCACGAATTTAGGCCTCTTTCATTTAGCACAAATGATATACCACGTATCGATCTTTTCGCGAACACCATTTTTTGTAAAACTTTCCCACTGCATCACAAGAGCTTGTTCTTCAAACTGTTGTACTCATAATTCTACTGAAAAATTCGAATTGAGTCCTCTACGTCGCCCCATATTATTTGAAATCTAGGTGTTTGCTTTGACGGCGCTCACATTGGGACTCTTTTGTCACTCATTATCGGCAAATTCTTATTTGGTGTTGCTATGTGCGTTTGAAAAGTGCCGAAAGAGTCCAGCAACTTTATTTGCAGATTTATGTCAGTTACATTTTCAAGGATGACATGATACAAAACTCTTTGATTCGAGAGAGATAGACAGCCCACATTTTTATAATATTTTTCAATCATGCCACTTTTATATACATGACACTTTAAAACCTTAATGTTTTTTTGTTCTTTATACGAGCACCCTATTATGTGGGTGTTCTTTGAATACCCGGTTGAACTTCGCTCGTTCCAATGAAAAATGGTACAGTACTTTTTAATATTACGAAACGTAATTGAATTAAATGTTTTTTTTTATTTATAAAATAGTTTGAGAAAATTAATTGTTGTAGTTGAATTGAACATGATATAAACGTTACAGTAAAATTTAGTTTTTTGGCTCAAAAGCCCATCTTTCAAATGAATGAGTTTCCGCGATAGTCGTCAACCACAGTAGAAACAGTAGTAAACCTTTTCGTGGTAGCTTTCTGGCGGAGGAATAGGGGTCATCTTGGATTTGCAGTAGTACCGACGCAGTGCTGTATAGGTATGCTGAGGTAGTAAATACTAGGCAAATTTTATTTATTAAATATCCAAAAGTATAAATGTTGTTGCCTATTATTTATGGTATATTTTATTAACAGATGATTTAGAGGTCATAGTGTATCGTATTTTGTCCATAAAAATTGATTTAGGACCGTTTTCCCAATATATGGATAAGCACTTAATCAGAAGTTTATCATGCAACATGTTGAAAAATGGTTTTCTCAATATCAGTTTAGTTCTATGTTAAGTTCTAGAGAACTTTATCGAGAAAAGGTCCTTTGGTTAGTTTTTAACAAGAAGAAAAATGACAGCTGTCAGCCGCAAAATGTATAGGCAAAAACTATTTGATGAAAATTAAAATTAAGTATTGACAAAACGGCACTTCATGATAATCAGATAAGTAGGGAGTTCTAATGAATGCAGCTATGGTGTTAGACCCTGATGAGTTTTCTCCTGGCTGTATTTGTTTTAATTTGACCGACAGAAAATTTAAAAAGTTTTGATTTCGTTTGTCAACCTTTATTTCAAACTATAATATAGGTTATATTATATTCAGCTTATAAATATTTAAATGCAATATCAAATGAATTTCCTTTCTAACGGCTTACATATGTCAAACGAAGCTCACCACCCAGGACTGCATCTATTTGCATGCAAAAATTAAGAAATTACTTGGAGCGTGTTTAATACTTGCACAACAAAAAAACAACTGAAATCACATAAAATCACAAGTAATATCCCAATAGCATTGAACAAATAAGTAGTGTAATTCAAAAGATACACTTTAATAACGTAAAGTTTTGCATTACATAATATGTATTAATGTTTGGCTCATAAAGCTTTAAAATTGATGTACATATGATATATGGTATGTAGCTTAAATGCTAACACGATACCATAGTTATCATAAAAGTAGCAAAAAAAAGTGTTACATAACACCCTAAGGTTTTCTGGAGTTGAGTATATGTACATATTTAGGTTTATTGCTGTATCTTCTGTGCTTCAACTCTTGTCGTTTCGTTGAACTCTTCTTGCGTACGCAACTGTTCTCGCCTTAACCTTTCAACTCCCACATACCCATGTATACACACATTAGAGCGGGTCGATTTGCAGGGAGCCAAAAAACCGGAAAAATCTCATATGCGAGAAATGATCTACTGATCATTCTAGACAACTTTGACTAAGACAATATGGGTCTAAAACCGATTTCGAGCAAGCGATATTTAAAGTTTTTAGGGATCATACAAATTTTTTCGTAAATTTTTTGACATGTTCGAATAAAATTTGGGCCATAGATGCATTTTTATATTATATTGATTATTTGTCGAAATCGGCAAGATCGGATAGTTATAACATATAACTTCAACAATCGATTATTCGGATTTTTTATTTTCCGGTGTACTATCTGTAACTAAAAAGCTAAGAGCACGTAATTTTGCAGAATTGTCCTGTAATATATACTTAACAATGACAGTGAAAATAAAGAAAATCGGACAACTATAACGTATACCTTCCATACAAATTATTCAGATTTTTATATTACTCACAATTTTGCGGAATCGTCTTCTTATAAATGCAATCACTACTAACAGAAATCACAATTTCCATGTGATCCACGCATTTTATAGATTACATCGATGCAAAACTATGCATACTATTGATGGATTGCAGAATATTTCTAACGGCATAGAACCATTTGTTTGCAATTATTTCATAAGCGCACATAAAAGTATGTGCTTCAAATAGACATTAATACCTTTGCCAGATATAACTTTTTTTACAAGAGAGTGGAGCTCCACTGTAGCAGACAGAAAAAACGAATAATTAAGTCGATAAATACCTATCAAAGTATTTAAGTTACAATGATTATTGTTATGGTTATAAACAGTGAACCAAAAAAAAAACTTGTACATAAAGGTGTTTCGACTTTGAAGCGATATTTCTCTTAAATTATTTCAGCTTTTAAGCTGCAACTAAGAGGAACAATATGCGGATCTTATGTGTTTTTCGTATTTTTATAAACATTTTAATGATGTTTGATGTTAAAGATGTCAAAAAATTAAAATATCTCCTTTATGAAAGGCAAAAAAAACTTGTACACTCACGTTGGAAGGAAGTTAAATGCAGTTATTAAGTAGGTACCGTTATTTTTGTCTGGTATTATTTGCGTATGGTCAAAATGTAATCAATTTGTTAGCGCATTTATTTTGTGCGGTAGTAGTTTTTGAAGAAAAAAATAGTTAATAAGTAAACATCTAAAAAAAAATTCACATACTATTATTCAGTAGATAATTTTTATATTCAAAAGGACTGATGGAGTTGGAAGACTTGATGGTAGTGGAACACGGAAACAAAATGTACACACACCAGGCTGAAAATAAAGTTGCTCTGAGTATCAAGGAACACCCCAAAATATCCGCTGTCGCTAACGTCGAGGAGTTGGAGGAAGATGGCATTGCAAACCTACACCCTCAAACTGCTTGGAAATATTGAGAAACATTTACTATATTTCAAGGAGTATATCCACCGTGATAACGAATTTTGTGATTCAGTAATTTTTACCAATGACTTTAAATTTAATATTTTTGGATCTGATGGTTGTCGATTTATATGGCGCAAGAAGCGACAAGAGCTAAAAGATAAAAAATTAAATAATACTGTCAGAATGAAGGAGGCTGCATTGTGGGGGCAATGAAAGCAAAAAGGGTGCGGTGGGAGCAAATGGCGTCAGTAACCTAGTTTTCATCGATCTCCTCCTTGTACAATTTTTGAAGTGCATACTTCTTTGGCCGCATCAGAGTGATTTTTCAAGGTCGCGTCACGACACTTTTCAAATTTCTGTCTCGCTTTTGTTTTGCTGTGAGCAGCTACGGGTGTGTGTGTGTAGCCATAAACATATTATAGCAATGCAGGTTTTGCGCTCACTCTCCGTCATACATACATATATTTTTATACGTATGCTTCACTTCGGAATCGTGCGGGTCTCAAACGCTGAACACCTAGCCAACGACAAGCGACAGGCAGCATCTGTCAAATATTAAAATACAGCTGGACAACTAATATGTCAAATGTAAAATTATTCAAAGTTCTAACAAGTCTAACGTTTTTTTACCAACAGAAGCATAAAATAGCTCTTATATATCATTTGTAATATAATTAATACCGTAAAATAAGTGAATCGATTTAATTTACTTTTTTTTTGCACAAACATTTCACTTTGAACCAAATATTTAAATTTCAATGAAGTGAAAGGTTTTAGTACGGCAACAACGAAATTGTGTGCATCAGCTATTTGACATGTCGCTGCCGTCTTCAAATATTCAAGAAGCTGGCTTCAATACCGTCCGTATAAACGAAATTTGTCAAAAGTTATGCCCGTAGTGACAACGGAGAAATCAAATGTCCTCTTTTGTTTTCTTTGAGCACTGTTGCCATTGCTCAATTTATATAGATGGTTTTGTACATATTTAGCTTATCAGTTATAATTTTTCTTAATGTAAAATATTAAAACTAAAATCCAACTTTTAAAAATAATATTCCTATTTATAAAGAACAAGCTGTATCTGGCGTGCCCTGCTACGCCCCTTTTTGTACTCTCAACATGTTGCTACATAGTTTAATAGTTTTGTTCACGGTTTTTGTGTCATAGTTATATACGGATATCAGGATGACGAGGCGAGTTCAAATATGTGTGGAAAATCTGTTCATCCTATTGAAATCCTCGTTAAATCCATTTTTTATGATCTACGTGCCCAATTGCGACGAAATTAGGTTTATAACATTATGAGATTACCATATTACGGTATGCGAATTCGGTCTACAACCACGCGTACTTATCATATAAAACAATTTTAAACTTCTGATTCTGTCACTTCACAGTATAGACATTGAGAGCCAAGAAAGATATCGGGTTAAAACTTTACAAAAATAGTGCCGTTTAGATGTGACGTCCATTTTATTCAAAAAATTTTTGCAGTAGCTATGTGATGTTATTTTATTTTTTTGAAGTGTAAATAAAAAGACTTCATTTAATACATATGTACAATTTAATGCAAAATCAACAGTGATTTTGCAAAAACGGCCTCCGTTAGGGCCTTCTGCAAGAATAAACGAAAAAGTTTGCAAATTTTCACGTCTTTCCGTGCTGTGGGTCGTACGTTCTACCGTTACATAACGAAATATCGTTTCTTTTCAACACGCGTTTATTAGCTTGGGTTGTACTTGTATGTATGTATGTTATAGAATCTTAGAGCTTAATTTTCACTGGTTTCCAGAAGTCTGATCAACTTGCAACTTTGAACACGTGTCAAGGACCATTATTTTAAAAGTGCGCGTAACCCCGCCCCCTAAATAGTTTAATGTATATATCTTCCAAACCGCTAAAGCTAACTCAACCAAATTTGCTGCGAGAATGTCCCTACAATAGTTTTAAAAAACTAGAAAGCATGCATTTCAACTAAACTGACAGAAATATTGACCGAAAAATATTAGTATTATTGTCAGAAAAGTGGATGGTGGGATGGTTGGTTCCATATTTTTCGTATATCGAGCGCATCACACTTTTCTCACAATAATACAATAAGGCATTATTTTTCACTTTTTAGTTTGAAATGGTTTAAAAGCGTGTTATTTAGTTATTTTAAACTATTATTATTTATATATAAGATGACTTTATGTGACTGTGATGTTAGTTAAAGAATATTTCGAATAGATTCAAGTTTATTTTTTAATTTCCACAAAATATCGAGACCGGCAATACTGCGTTGTAAGAGAAGAATCAGCTAACCCGTTTGTACGGAAAAAAACCAACTTTCGCAGATATCCCACGTTACGGACAGTAAAAGGGGTGGTGAGTGTTTATTTTCAATGTGCCCTGTGTCGGTCACTAACTGAAGCATTAGAGTACAGAAGGTGGCGGCAACAGCATAAGCTGAATGTAGAATACAAGATTACACCAACTGCCATCTTGTGACGTAATTCTTTTGAGTAAAAAAGAAGAAGCATAGAACAGCAAGTAAATTGTAAACAAAAATGCAAACACTTTTGTTAATTCTAGAATGGATTTAATTTATTTGTTTATAGTGAAATTAATAGAATAATGTTTTAATAAATACTTTTATCTATTTTATCATTTTACTAATTTTATTATCAACATAATTGTCAATTAACTGAATGATTAAGTAAGATAAAAACTAGTATCGAAGGATAATGGGTAACTACAACAAATGACGATTCACAAAAAGTTCGTTTTAGATATGAAAGTTGCCACGCTCTATTCTATTTAGAATCACAAACCTGTGTTTCATACTTCAGTTACCATAAAGCCATAATAGACTGAAGATAATGTACAAATTGAAGAAATAAATTAAATATTAAATTTGGATACCATATCTTATTATTTCGATTATCCTTGTAATATGTACAATGCAACTCTCTCTCTTACTCTCACTCTCACTCTTAATGAATTGGTAAAGAAGTATTCACTTCTATCACGTGTACTGTGCTGCACGCGACTATTTTCTTTTTATTCGCTGTATGTAATTCAATGTTTCCAAAACTAAAAAAGTGTTAAAGTAATGAAATTTGTGTGGTGTACGTTTGTTTCCGATTTTGGTAACGAAACCGGTAAATTTCACATAAACGAGATATTAAACAAGTCGTTCCTCCAAGGTCGTCCGCCTTACAGTTTTCTATTTTTTTTATCATATGATTATTTATAGCAAAATTCACATCTCGCTTCCAACTACTTGAAAAAATATCTCGTTTCAAAGATTTTGTAGAATATTAAATGCTCTACAAAAAATTCTCATACGATTTTTTCGTGTTTCAGAATATCGAATTTTTGGATAAAATTAAGATAATCGAACATATTTTTGAATGCTTCGTAAACGATATACTGAATTTAATGCATAAAGTTTGAAAACTGTCGCATATTACATATTATTTTTTAATATAAAGATGCTAACAACTCGAAGGACACGCCCAAACTTCCAACAGCCTGCAACGGCTATATTTTTTTTAAATTTAATGCTGGTAGCAAGTTCACATCCGATTCCCTCTGTTAGTTTACCTGATAGTTTACCTTTTACCTGATGCGAATTTTTGGGTTTCGAATAACACCTACATACCATATCTACATATTATTTTATTTGATAATAATTTTCATACCTAATAATAATCGGAAATAAGGTATTTTTGTTGGTTATATACGCATAGAAGAAACATTCATAATAAAGTTGTTACCAAAAAGTAAATAGGGTTTTTTAGAACTATTTTTACACCTTTTCAGATATTTAAGGAGACTCTGCATTTTTACTGGGTGGCCTTTGCTGGTCTATTCTGAAGCGCGGTATTTTTTGGGCCATATATCAGTCACAATGAACACTTCTAATTTGATATTGCTCACCTTTAGCAGAACTGATCCTGACCAAATGAAATGGAACTAAGCTTAGCTTAACTAAGCGTACGGTGGGTATAGCAGCAATCAAATAACGCCCCAAATCAGTGAAAAAAATATATTAACCAATATTCGCTTAAGTAACTATAATTCAACCGCCCATAAGCAAAACTTGTGAATATTTATATATTTTTCACCTTCAATTATTATGGAACATGCATAAAATCATATTGGTACTTATAATAATTATTGGCAAAATTTAAAGCGGAGAATAGTAAATCTCTACAAAACATTTTCGGGCCCTCAATAATAGATGGTTCACATACAACTTTGGCCTCGCTTTGCAGATTACTTTGATTTTTCAGATAACTTTAATATATGATTATTACTCATACATAATCATATATTGAATGTATTGTGTATAAAAAGCTAAAAGGCGAAGCAAAATGTAACGCAAGTCTCATCTCTTCGTGCATTTGTCGCATGTCGCATCACAGCTCTCTATATTTACATACATACATAAGTAAGTACATTTTTGTTTTTGTTTTCATTTTTATTTGTTATTGCTTATACTTTATACGCCTGTCTACTATACCTATTTCAATATCAACAACAAATGAATAATTTTTTAATAATTGAATGTGCCAACCCAGATTTGAATTCAATACCTCTGATCTGTATACGCGTGTCTATTGTCTCGACCAAAGCATGTGTTTGATGTTTATGGACTAGCAGTCTATATACATATAAAAATATGTTAGGATATATGTCCTGGCTTACGATCACCAACCGCGTACATCAATAGATTGGTGTGAAAAAAAATTATTAACACTGGGCTGCCAGTAAGTATGAATACGTTTATTCATATGTATGTTATACTATTTTTCAACTTGATGATAACAGAAAACTTTTAGTTGCATCAATTATATCAAATAATATTATATCATGGATTTTTTTAGTTTTTATCTAACTCCACTTGCAACGATTTAAATTCTTCTTAGTAATTAATATGCGTATACAGGCCCGACGAGAGGGTCGTGGGTGATCACCCTTGGGCCCAAAGTTCTCGAAGGGGCCCGTATTTTCCAAAAAATTAAGTGAATAGTTAGTTAGTTAGTAAAAATTAGAATGTTTTTGATTCGAACATTTTTTTAAACGTTATGATTACCGATAAAGGAACGTTTTCTCGTTTTTGTAGATTGTCACGAAAAAACCGGCAAAGTTATTGTCGCTTTAATTTGCAAAACATGGCAGTAATATGAGCGGTAAATATGAAGGATCGCAAAATCATATCCAACGTAAAAAAAAGTGTGCAGTTCTTTCGCTCTGTTGTGCCCACACGCTGAATTTGGCTAGTCTCGACTCGGCTGAATGCTATCCTCGAATAATGACTTTTTTTGGTGTCGTTCAAAATGCTTCAATATTCTCAGTAGCAGCACACAACGTTGGGATATTCTGAAATTCAAAATACCCAATTCACTTGTCTTTGACTTTCTAATACAAGGTGGTCTGCCAGAATTGATGCCGTCAAACCTTTAGCAAAAAATCTTCCCGCATTGATAAACACTTTAAAAGAAGTTAAAAGACTCAATCTTACAGGAGAAACTCATCGAGACATTGATGAAATCTTGAAATATATGAACAAATTTGAGTGCGTTTTAATGGCTTTCATATGACTTAAAATCCTTCAGTCATTCAATGAAAGAAACTTCGTTCTTCAAAAAAATCAACGCCACCATCGACGCTATAGTTAAAAGTATGGAAACCCTTCTTGTAGATTTGCAATTTCTGTGCGACTAGTGGAAAACAATTTATAATGAATAATAAATTGTTGCAAATGATTTAGAGAATGTCGAGACGAACAAGAAAAAAACACGGAAAGAAGTGGATGAAAATTGCAGTAAAAAAAATGTAACTCAAAAGAATCACTTTTTACGAATTGAATTCAAAAGAAACACTTTCTATTCGTACGTCATACTTGACAGTGTTATATGTGGAATGAAAAAAAGATTCGCCGCATAAGCGAAATTAACGAATCGTTCTCATTTCTATTAAAAAAGAACTCAACGCAGCTGCAAAAGAATTTTCTAAAAAATATTCCGTTGATGTATGTAATAATCCAATGAAGCTATTCGCTTAAGATACGTTTACAATGCAAATTTTGAAACGTCTTACCGAAACTCGTCTACAACTTATTGAACGCCATCAATGCTTGACAAAAAAAGACTTTTTCCAAATATATGTATCGCTTTGAGATTAGTTTGCACTTTACCCGTTTCCATTTAAAGTGGCGAACGTTCATTTAGTGCTTTGGCAAGAATCAAAAATTGTCATCAATCATGCTCGTCACAGGTCAGAATATTAGGACTAGCTATTATCGACGCATTCGTTAAAGCTAAAGTTCGAAAAGCTCACTACTAAGTTCCAAATAGTTGAAGATTGGAGGATTTTAAACCGCATGTTCACAAACTTAATCATGATAGTCAAAAGATTTCAAAAGAACTGTTTTTTCATTAATTAGATCGATAATTACATGTTTGAAGGAGATGTTCAACATCAACAAAAAAGAAAATTTAATACAGATGTGATGAAAGCAATCAACACTACGTCGCATTTGACTTATTCTTCAAAAACATTAAAGTAGTAAGTGGGAAGATAGTTTTTAAAATTTATAAAGTATTAGAAATATTCCTGTAGGCACGAGGCCCCTCCTTTTTACCCTTGGACACGAAATATGATTGTTGCCCAAGGCAACGGTACAATCTCCGAAAAAATTGTTCAGAGTGATCCACTATAGCATATAGCTGCCATACAAACTGAACGATTAAAGAGATATTTTCGCGAAATTTGGCATGTATTATTATCCAAAGCAATAGTACGATTTCCGAAGAAATTGTTATGATTGGACTAGTATAGCATATAGCTGCCCGATCAAAATCTTGATAAAGATCTTTTTATACTATTTTATGCTATTAAAAATGCACCTGTGAAGGGTGTTATAGCTTAGGTGCAGCCAAAGTTAACGTTTTTTCTCGCTTTTTCTTTACTTTATTTTATTAATAAAAATTTATAGTTGATTATTTTGTCAACTATTATCATTTAATTAATCTATTAATAACTACGTTTAGATTAAAGACGTGATGTTAACAACCTCAATCATATAATTTTCCGAAAAATTTCAATTGAGTTCCTACAATCTGTAAAACGTCTCACTTTCACCGTGATTTCAAAAAATCACACACTCTTGTTGTTACTTTAATTTTATTAGTATACAATTGGCTCGAAATACATTTTTGAAATATGTATGTATGTTTAGTTTACCTGGTGAAACTGGTGCGATGAATATAACGAAACGAATTATTAAATATCAGCGAGAAGCTTGGTCAAGGCGAGGAAAGTTTTATGTAAACAAGCTATAAAATTATAGCTCGTATTTGTCTTATGTTTAGACTCTCACATCGAGTGTTTCATCCGAACTCTAAGCAAATCGCTTAAAATTATATTTTGTCAACTATTCCCCTCTCCAACAGCATTAGTAATTTTTTATTATATTATAAAGCATAAAAATATATTATTAACAAATAATATTTTTTTGATTAAGACCATTCATAATATAAATAAATTATAATATCTTTTGCAGTATTTATTCGTTTTAACCAATCATTTTTTTGTATGCAAGCTTTTGAACATTTAAACAAACAATTTTTTTTTTCAACACTGTTATACGAACTTAAAATACCCGTTATTAGTAATAAACGTTCCTTTCAGAATTTTCCAAAACGATTTGAAACCAAACGCAAATGTTTGCCAGTCAAACATGATTTTATAGCCCCCCATTTTAAAATTATGCCACAAAATACAATGTTTTAAAGAAAATTTTCGGGACAAAATTACATAATATAATCATGTGCGGTAAAATACCAATAAAAAAATCGTTAAATCTACCGAAAATGAGTATACTACGTAACTACGTTGTTTCCTTACAAAAGACTTCATGCATAAACATTCTTATAACAAAAGCTACTGGGTTGTAATTAATGGATTTTGCAATAATATTTAAGATAAAAAAATATGCATATTTTTGAAACAACGATACTGATAAAATATCGTGCATAAGTAACTCCCACAAATACCATAAATGTAAGCATGTAACTCGGTTAAGTTCGTTGAAAATCACATAAAAAAATCGAAACAATCCCCACCGATTGAAACTTCCAAATGCCATTTGCACACCTGAGCCAGTGAGTATATCTTTGCCATATTTTTACATATGTATGTAAAACGTGAAATGCACTTTTAACACATACACTGTTTTATCAGGCTATATGTAAGCAAAACCAAACTATGCTTATGTCATGTAATATATAGTACAACAGCAATGCAATATGTGTGCTATTTAAATATTTAGTAACATTTAATTTAAGTGCAAAAATAACTTTTAATACATACTACATAATTATTATTTAAAAATGTATGTGAATTATTCTTGTTATTATTTATACCAAACTAAAGATAGTCAAATAAATATTAATCTTCTCAACTGCTCGGTTTCTCATATTCTTCTTGCGAACAAATGACACCCCAAGCTTGGCCTAGTTCCACTGAAACTGTACTCAGAATAATTATTTTTAATTTAATAATAATTTTTTTTATTGTATACAGTATAGGGCTATTGACTTACTTTTCATATTCAGGAATTTCAAAAACTGTATTAACAAGGTAATAGACAAGGTATTTGAATGAACTTTCTTTTTAGTTCTTACCTTAAGTATTTGTATGACGTAAAGAGAGGCATTTTTTCAAATATGTATATCATTATATGATTCTTCGGTCGCTTGATAGCTAATACTTTGTCAGTCTTACCTATGGCCAGATCGCAGTGCAGCCTAGCTGCCTCCGCGGTTGAGGAGTCGTTCTAAAACTGTTTTGTTTCGCAGACCCAATTTCTAGATTAAATAGTTAGGTGAAGCTTGTATTCCTTTCAGTTTCCAATACGCTTGGCTTTGTTAAATAGCCAACGAATTGATTTCCTAAGCTGCGTTTACTCGACTATCAGGGACAGTTTTGCTTTTTGGTGATCGACTTTAGTAGGCAGCCGCATATACAAGGTGTCCAAAGTAAACAGGACTTTAAAAAAAGGCAGAACAAATGGTTTTATCGGCAAAATCAATTAATTTTATTTAAAATAGTCTCCTTTTGCTTTAATACAGCTTTTTGCACGGTCCAAAAGCATGTCGAACGAGTGTTTTAGCTCGTTGCCCGGTATGGCCGCCAGTATGCCGGTGCAAGTCTTTTGAATGGCCTCCACGTCTGCATAACGCTTTCCTTTCATCGGCAAATGCATTTTTACGAAAAGGTAGAAGTCGCACGGTGCCATATCAGGTGAATACGGGGAGTGGTTGATTGTTAAAATATGATTTTTGGTCAAATAATCCGCCACAAGCGTCGATCGATGAGACGGCGCATTATCGTGCAACAAACGCCAACTTCCATCTTCGCGATATTCGGGCCGAACACGTCGAATACGGCGCACCGAATGCTTCAAAACTCCAAGGTAGAATACCGCATTAACGTTTTGGCCGGGTGGAACAAATTCTTTGTGGACAATACCCTTGGAATTATAAAAACAAATTAGCATTGTCTTCACTTTTGACTTCTCCAGGCGCGATTTTTTGGGTTTCGGCTCGTCCGGCGCCTTCCATTCAGCCCTCTGGCGTTTCGTTTCGCGATCATATTGAAAACACCACGTTTCATCACCAGTAACAATCTTGTAAAGAAAGTTCGGGTCTTTTTTGCCTCTTTAATGACGTCCTTCGAATGTTGAATTCTGAGCAATTTTTGGTCGTCAATCAATTTGTGCGTAACAAACCGGATATGAATTCACGCACAGTTTCGATGGAATTTTCGGTGATCACGGATTTTGGTTGGCCCACATGTTCATCGCCATTTATGTCTTCACGACCACTTTGAAAACGCCATAAACTTGTTTCATCAATTGAAACGTTTCGGTAAAAGTTTTACCAATTTTAATACAAAATTTAATGTTGGCTCTTTGTTCGAAGCTCATTTTCGCACCGATGACAAAAACATACTGACTGGCTCCAAATCAATGAGTGACAATCTTACACATTCATTTTTTGTATATTGAAAGCCGAAGCCTCTCAGCCTCTATTGGTCATTATTCTCGATAGAGCATTATAGATTGTGTTTTCTTTACCGGAAGTATACGCTAGGTGTCCGTTAAATTTTAATTTGGAGTCTAGTATTACTCCCAGATACTTCAACTGCGGCTGTAATGTAATCTCGCACTCCCCTATAGTGGGTGATAACCTTTCTTCCACCTTCCTTGTGCTTATGAGCAAGACTTCCGTTTACCTCTATGAGGTCATCCGCAAATGCTTTTGTTTTTCACATATTCTTAGTACCCTATCGTACATTAAATTCCATAGTAGAGGGCCTAAGACCGAACCTTGAGGTACTCCACTCGAGATAGTGTAGCTCTGAGTGCCCTCGTCCGTGTCGAATAACAATCTTCGATTTTCAAAATAGCTCATTATATTATTTACGAGATTTGATTATATTTGCCCTCTTTGCGGGGTTGAACGCATTCTATATATCCAGGATAATTAGCGCGCACTTTTTTGTGCCATCGTTCCATCTTTTGCCATTTACTGCACATTTGGCAGTATCAACCACTTCTCTAAATGCGTCAAGAGGGGACCTCTTTTTTATAAAGCCCTATTGTCTTTCTGATAACCCGCCGCCGCAGTTTAATGGAGTTTATGCCCATCATTGCTTTCAAAATAATTACTTTTAGCGCCCAGCGGGTAATGAACTAAACAATGAAAGTATTGGGCCACCTTTAACAATTGAGAGCAATACTTGCGGTTCTTGTGACAGTTGTCATATAAAAGAGCGTTCTTCGATTATTTATAAATATCAAAACTTATAGTAGAAGATTGCAAAGCGCTATAACATTAACGAAACAAACTGTCAGATATTCATAGAAATTGTAAACTAAGTCTTTTCTACTTTCTTTTATAGCGTCACGCACAATTGTATTTTTCTGTCAAAGGCATTCTAAAAAGTAAAGGGACAAAACCGTCGTAGTATCTATATCTAACATTCTTTACCATTACATCTAGCGCAACAGCTATTTATCATTAAGAATCAGGAGAAACTGAGTTTTATGTTTATATGAATTTGTTATAATGAAGAAACAAAATTTTTTAATCTTTTTGTATTGATTCTTACGCTGGATACCTGTTTTTTTTAGTCATATTATAGTAATTTGTTTCGATAACGCTTTAAAAGATCTATGCACATAAAGAATCAAAGTAAGATAGTTTTTTTTTTGGTTTATCGATAAAAATTATATTAAGGCGTATAAAATTATTTCTTAATAATAATTATTATGAATTAGGAGGAAAGTAAACTGTAACTGATATTGTCCTTATTTTCTCTTCTTCAAAATTTGTTTAGTCATTAGCTGTCTTCGAGTCGCCAAGCGTTACTCTCCAGCGAATCGAACAAACTATACCAGATGCTAAAAAAACGGGCAGCACTTGTGGTGCAACCCTGCATGTCTTCTGACGCATACGCAATAGTATTATGATTCTTTCTTAGTGAAAAAATTATTTATTTATTGTTTAAAAAAAAACGTTGTTGTAACCCTTTATTTTTGTATTCTATAAATAATTTCTAATTGATTTTAAGTCTTAAGTTTTAAAAATACAAGAAACAAAAACAAATTTGTATTCTCATTTGAACTATTCACAATAGTAAAACTGATCTAAATCATGCAAAATAAAACTTGGTAGCATTGAAGATAGCGGCTATACCACTTTAATGAGGTATTCGCATACTCTCTTGTACGAATTCAACTCCATAACTTTGTTGTTGCTTTTCCATGTAATGTTTTTGACAAGAGAGTAGAAACGAGCAGAGATGGCGAATCAAAGACAGCTATCCTTTGCCTTTATTGTGTTCAGTACATCAGACATACTTACATGCATACATATGAATTAATATGTACTACCTGTGTTTGCATATATAATATGTCATAAAAAACTATTCATTTTCAAAAAATTGTGGCAAAACGAAAGCTGGGCAATAAAATTAGTATTCATCGAACTGATGTTAATAACAAAAATGTACGGATTTATACATTGCTAACAAATATTAAAGTAAACTTATGTATATGTATGTACTTAATTTAATACAACCAGGGGTTCCATATAATTCAAATTGTAATTTAATGTTTAATCATAAGGATCAGATTGAAAAAAAATCTAAGTTTTAATCACGAGCAGATGATTGAAAATAAAAAAAAAATTTTAGAAATAACATTTTTTTCGCGTTTGCGTACTTGGTGTTCTACTATTTTAAACTAGAGTTTGCACAGAGCCATCATCAATTATAATATTATAGAGCACAATAAAATTTAAAATTTTTAATCCCAAACATCTTGGATTAAAAATTAGATTTGGGATTACAAAATAAAAAAAAAAATTTAATTCAAACGTTAATTCAATTATTTTTTGAAAGCATTATTTGGAACTAGATTTTTAATCCCAAATTTTTTATTTACAAATATTCCTGTTTTCCTGAAAATAATTGGCAACAAATGCAAAATTCAAATAATATTATTATATAATTTCTGATTTAAACCAACTTAGTTATATTACCTCAAATGTATTTTTTTATTTTAGCTTGTACTCTTAATCCGTTCACTTGCAAATAGTAAAGGGGTGAGGCAGGCAGAAAGTATTGAAATGAAATGTGTTTTGCACAATATAGCATATAAATATATGCATGCATGTTCAAAGATATGTCTGAATATTTAAATTGGGTGTTGATATTAGCAAGTTTTTAGTGTGAATTGTACACCATTTCCAAATAAAACTACAACTGCTGTGATTGTTAAGTAGTAAAAGTAGTAAAGTTGAGAAAAAAATGGGAAGAAATGTGCCAAAAATGTTACGATATGAACATAAAAAGGGAAAATTGGGGAACATGTAATAATAATACTTTATTGAAATCAGTTAATATATGCATATAAAAACACAAAACTAAATGTAACTGATAATTAATACTTCTGCAAATACAATAAAAATAACTAACCCAAAACCACAAAAAAATTACCGCGAAATATGTTGAAAAAGTTACAATTGTTATTAGTTTAGAAGTTAACGAAAATAAATAAAATATATAATGCATCTTCAAGTAAAATAGGCGAGTGTTTGTTAAAATATGAATATACAAATGTACGTGGAATAATATATTATTAACACTACCGAGAAAGTATAAATAAATATTTATATATATACATATATATGTTCAATATTTAGACATATCTATAATTGCGCTCGCACATTGTGCACAAAATATATATACAAATATGTATTTATTTAAAATTACATATAATACATATATTGCAATTAATTTGTTAAGTCGTTAAATTTTGACTTCTAAGTCTTAATGTAGACATGTCGCCATTGAAAAGCAGATACTATTTGTCGCAACAGTGCTGTGCTAAAACCACCTGAAAAAGCGTTGGTTAAAGCTGTAATTGTAATAAACTATTTTTTAATGTTGTTATATTTGTAATTGAAATGAAACATGTTTTCACTGCGTATTGAGCTTAGAAAACGGTTGGATACTTGTATTGTATACAAGTTCATATGTACGTTTATTTTAACAAACTAATTTAGTATATAATAAATATGCATTATTCAGATCATACAAGCAAAATATTTTTAACAGCGAAAATTATGTTGTCCATATAGCTAGTTGCACACAGCGTTACGTTTTTACCCATGAATTTTTTTATAGGAAAAAAACATTTTTTACTTCTTTCATATAGTTTGTGTAAAATAATTATCCACATACTTAAATACAATTGTAGCGATAGGGAATCTGAAAAATAATTAAAAATTTGTGGCCACATTTCAGCAAAATAAATACTGGAGAGACATAGTAAATATGCAAGTAATACTATATAAAAGGTTTCTGCGTTAAAAACACTAATTGAACTTCAATATTCCTTTCAGTATATTAAAATTGTCACGCGGAAATAATTATTTCTTAATACTGCAAGCTTTGTTGTTCCTCTTTACTAGTCACTATATACGCGGCTTTATCAAGGATGACTCGATACGATAACATGATACGAAACTTTTTTGGCACAGTTATGCATAGCACTGCCATACATCGGAACTGTCACAAAAAGAATCTGTTTGATACGTTTTGCATGAATGAGGTTACCGAACGCAGAACATAACATAGAAATCTGTTCAATTTTAATTTCTATGCTGTGTGAGCAGCGTTGCCGTTGCGGTCCGATTGGACCAAAAATTGTAGAAATGAAAACATATTAAACATTTTCAACAAAGCAATTTACAAATTCACAAGTTTTTGTGGCGATTAAAGCTCTCCGAAAAGCGAAAATTTCGTAGAAAGTGGTTAAAAATATTCGATTGGCTTGAAACAAACAAAGGAGTGCGTTAAATGTAGCTACATTTATATACATATTTGTCCAAGTGGAAGTTGAAATAAAAACCATTATTTTGATGATAAAAAATTTGGTAGTTTGGCTACAGACTTGGTAGTTTGGTAACCAAAGGTTTTCTCATATGGCAACACTGTTCACTGATTCATTTCATCACTGATCTCTTTGCTCTATTCTCTCATTACGTCTGTTCTGACACTTCAATAGTGTTCCCAACTCTCAAAACTGTTTTTCCTTTAAAACTCCGACAAAAACTCCCTAAATTCCCCTATAAAGAAATTATGATTAAAATAAATAATAAATAATTATTGCATAAGCTATATACTTAATTCTAATAATTTTTATCAATAAATATAATCAAATATTATTGAAATAATATTAAATTTAAAATTATAAATAAAAAATTAAAATCATTTAGCAACATATTTTACTTTTACACATTTATTTTATCTAATGTATCAAGTATCGTATCCTTTTGAATCTGCTATGCTAAACATTAAAAAAAAATTCTTACATATATCTTTAACGTCCGATAAGTTTATGGGCACATGTTTATGTGCCATATCGTGAAAATCCAAATCAAAGTACATTGAAGAAGTCGGTGCAACAAACATTTTTATAACACAAATAAAGTTTCAAATAGTCTAGTAGGTTCAACGTTATAACTTTCGAATATATTAGAAAATAATAGCAATACTTGTATATCAAATTTTCTGAGCGCCAAAAGATGAGAGTGGCCCAACAATTTGCATCGCTTTGCTTTACTACACCTCGTATAGAACGTTATCTGTAACTTATTTTTTACATATTTCAGTTAAAAAAATTAATATTCAAAATAAAGAAAACCCCTGAAAATACGCTTAAAAAAATCCCATTCGACTCTTTAAGCCCCTAAATTTAGGGGATGTATAGGGATGTATATGCGTTATATAAGCCTACTCGGGGACGGAGCACCTAAAAATAATATCGAAATGCAAAATAACCCCAAGTTTTTTTTATAATACCCAATCCATTTTCGTTCGACAGTGGCATGATTGGCAAATGTTATAAAAAATGTGGGTTTTGACAGCTCTCTCTCAATTCAAAGAGTCTCACATCATTTCATCCTTGTCTGTGCAGTGCTGGGCTATATATGCATAACTGCCATCCCTAAATAAAAGCGGCAGCGGCAAAGATCTGTCGAAAATTCTTCATGCCCAAATATTTCGTATGGCTCATAGCTAGAAAAAATACTTCACTTCTTAACGTGTTGTCAAAATCGTTACTGCTGAGCTTATTTAGGTATGCGCTATACAAAACCTATGGGCATGAGGAATATTTGGCAGTAATTTGTCGTTGCTGCTTTTATTTAGGGATGACAGTTAATGGTAATTCGTTGTTTTGCTTATCATCTTTACAGCATGAACTTTCAGTGCTGCTAAGTTAAACCATGAGATGATGGGCTCTCTCAACAAGCAAAAAGAGGTGTTTCGGATCTCTCTCTCGAAACTCTTTGCTTCGAAAGACAGCTGTCAAAACTCGCATTTTTACAATATTTGTCAGTGATGCTACTTTCGAAAAAATTAGTTTTGGTTTTCAAAAAATAACTTTGGGGTATTTTGCTTTTTGATACTGTTTTTTGGTGCCCATTTCCCGAGTATACATATATCCTGGATACAAAACCCATACAAATATTTCCCATTTATAAGCTTAAGTTTAGTTCCACGGATTTCAATATTAAATGTATCGTTCCTTGAAATTTCGCTTCGCACTTATTTTATCAGTTACTTTCAACAGGTTTATTTCTGGCATTTCGCCTTTTTTGATATCAGCTGATCGCAATTCTCTGATCTGCATCGCTACCAACATAATCAAGGAACGCGTTTGATTTGCCTGCTCTCTACTTTGCAATTCGCGCCACTATGATGAACACCGTCTAACAACTACAATTTTTTACAATAAGAAGAATATAGTGGATGTCTATACAGCATCTTTAATAGCCTAAATCTATCCAAATCTTTAGCTGTTGTAAATGAAAACATTTATCCGAATTCCAAGCTATAATAATATCAAAAATAGTAACGCATTATATATGCATTTCTTGGACGCCTCCTTAAATGTATTTTATGATTTTTCACATCCGTGTTCGGTCGTCTTTTTAGCTCGTGGTATCTTGACGATTTTCAACAAATACCATAATAGTTGCCGTCGATTCGCCAAGCGTTAGTGGGAAGCGAATCAAACCAAATATACCAGTTGTTCAAAGAAACTGGCAGCACTTGCGGTGCTAACATGTCTTCTGACGCATGTGCAATTGTGTTTCGATCCTATCTTTGGTGAAGAAATTCTTCTTTCCGCGTCAAAAAACGTTTTAGAAACTATTTATTTTTATTTTCTAGGAACAATTATTAGATATTATTTAGTCTTCAGTTTCAAAAAACAAAACTTATACATATGTATACAACTTTGTATTTTTATTTTTGAGAATAATTTGTCATTTGAGCCATTCGCAATGGTAAAATATGCAAAGCAAAACTTGGTATCATTGAAGCTAGCGGTTATATCACTTGAATGAGGTATCCGAATACTTTGAACCAATTCAAATCTATAACTTTGCCGTTGCTTTTATATGTATGTAATTATTTTGACAAAAGAGCAGCGCGCAAAGCTTTTGCCCATAGAAATGGCAAATCTAAACAGCTAATGCGTATTGCAAGCTTTAAACGTATCAGATAATCATTTTTACCTCCAAGTGCATAATCGCTAAATTTTTTTAATCTGACACACGGCTATTACTTTTTGATTAAGTTAGCGAAAAATCGATAACTTTTGACAAATTTGAAAAGACGGACTTACACTAGCCGAATATTGAAGCATTAAACACATCGAAGGAAGCAGGCGCAGGCAGCATCTGTCAAATATTAAATTACACACGTTCTTACTGGCACAGTGTTTAATACAGCACGACCACAGAAGCATAAAATAGCTCTGATATATCATTTGCAGGGCTGAGCACAACTACAACCAAATGAGTCTCACAAAATGACATTGTGTTAGTGCGTTTACAGTGTGACAAAGCAAATCAGCGGGTCTACGCCGGACTGAATATGTGCACGTGCAAATGAATGTATCAAAATTAATATTAATTCAGGTTGAGAGTTTATCGCGTAAGAATTAATTTAATTTCACCAACCCGTTCAGTCAACTGCTGATTGCAGACCATGGATAACATGATACGAAATTCTTTGAGTTGAGCGCTGTCAAAGTATAAATTTTTTATAACATTTAACAGTGGTGCCACTAAGGAAAGGAATAAGTTATGAGATGTTTTAATGTATTTCTTAGATATTTTTCGGTTTTCATTTTACAGAAACATATACATAATAAAAATTAGTTTAAGAAACTAGATATCCTATATGAGGCCTAAATATATGTTCATGTATATTTTAATCACAGCTGATTTTCAAAATTAAGTTTTAAAGCTCAAAATAAAAAAAAATTTAATATATTAAAACACCTAAAAAAATTTGAATAATGTTTGCGGGGAATTCTAACCAAACTATGTATATACGTTGACTTTTAATACTGCCAAGCAAAACAATACGCTGCGAAAAAATACCCGCTCGTTCTTAAAAATGTATCGTCGTTTTGTCCCATCGTAAGTGCTCGTTTTACGCTCTTCCTTTGCGCGTGTAAGTGACAATCCGTGTGTATCCGTATACGATCACTTACGCTCTTTTACCACATGCTATAGTTTTTCATGTAATAACAATTGATAATTTAAAACAAATAAATCGACTTATTTATTTATTTTTTACTCAAATAATTTAACTTTGACCAAAATATTTAAATTTCATTGAGGTGAAAGGTTTTAATATGGCCACCACGAAATTGTTTACATCAGCTGTTTGATATGTCTCTGCCGTCTTAAAATCTTCAAGAAACTGGCTTCAACACGTCATTTGCAGAAAAGGAAATTTCGCTGTCGCTATGTCGTAAAGCGCAGTCGTCTATAGGTTTAAAGCATGATGTTATTATGTTCTATTCTACCGCTTAATTAGTGACCATTTGCTTTCTTCCAAACGGTAAAATTTTACTTTTTGTTGAGTTGGGATCAAAAAATTACAAAGGGGATGAAAATAAACAAAGTTTACATTTTGCTGTGTCCAATGGAAAGTAAAATTTTACAATTTAAAATATATACATATTCGAAATGAGAAATTAAAGCAAATACTTTCCTTTGCTAATGGTAATACTAATGGAGCTGGAGAAATTGCATTCATTTGAGGATTTGCTTTTAATTTAAAACTTTAGGCAGCGTACTAATCATACTTGTATTGCAATTACGTACTTATATCTTTATAACAATTTTGTGCAAATCATTACAGGATATTTTTATCTTCGTCCAAGAATTATATCTAAGGACTTCAATGACATTATGTCCGATGATAAGAAAAATAACTAGAACGCATTTAATGATCTCTGCTAGAACGTCTACGAAAATTGGGAAAATCATTCCCAAAGTATTAATGGTTGTTCATGCAAATTTGAAGTCGTTTGGTTTTTATTTTGGATGGCTTGTGGTTGACAGTGCATGACATTGAAGCTTTCAACAGCCCTCTGTATGCAAAAAATAGTTATCCACCGAATGGATAATAAAACATACTCATAAGACTTTGGTCCTTCAATTACTGTAACCGAAGATGAAGTTAATTATCATATTTGAATGAAGTACAAGAAAATTTACTTCTTGACTCTGTTGACGGCTTAAGAGAAAGAGAGCAAATATTTTCAACTTTTTTGCAAAATAAAAATTTAAGCTTCTGAAATTTAAAAAGTATTTTTAATCAATTTTTAATTTTAAAGATCACAGTACATTGATTGATTTCAAGTAATTTTAATGTTTTTGATACTAAGTAAAACCAAAAGAAACCCATATTAAAATAAAATATGTTATTACGTAACTTTCCTTGGGATTAATAAGATCGCTTAATTTTTTTAACATCATAAATACAAAATTTAAAATCACTTAATTTTTCCTAAGAGGTATACAAAATTAAAATTTTTTATTCATTATAGCTACATACCTATATACTGCAATAAATATAAAAAAATGTAATTCATAAAACTAGGTAGGGGCACTTACTAGTATCTGAATCGAATTCAGACATAATTATATTTATTCACATTTTCATAACTCTGCACATTCCGAATATAGGAATGGTTAGTGGAAATCCGATTATGATGACACTAGTAAACTATCCACATTTATGTGTGGAAAGTTCGCCTTGATAATCTGGCCAAGATCGGCAAGCAATGACCCAACTTGTTTTGTCATTTTTCTATCTCGTTTCATTATATGCTTTTCCAGCTTATGTTATGAACGTGGACTACACGAAGAAAGCCGAGAAGTTGAAGGGGCTGTTTCGGATATGGAAGACAATGGTTCCTTTCTTAATGATACTGCAACCTCACTCCTGTCATTCATATAGAGGGGGTGGTAACTGTCTTTTATGCCAAACTCTTGAGCTGAGTAAAATTCTGACGCTCGGATTCACCACGAAAAATGTCAAAATTTTATTTTCACCTGTCCAAATTTTTAATTTTCTCCGTTTGACACGCAGCCTTAGTGTTTTCGATTGTGACAATATCTCAAATCTAAATTTCAATATTATAAAACGTATACATATGTTTAGTATAAAAGAATTTTTTGTTATCATAAATTTTATTCACCTGTCGAAAATATAATACATATGTACATACATTCGAAATCTTAATGTTTTGTTATTTCTTCCATTCCTGGATAAGAATAGTTCTAGAAAACTTCCATATCAAAAGCAGGTCACCCTCATTTCACTTGTCGGCAAGTTATAAAGATATTGCAATTTTTTGTTTGTTCTAAATTTTTAGGTGTATAAATGCTCTTTAACTTTAACCCTAGTCCGACCTTACACATTAGACCCTCATGGGTGAAAATTTACCCATGTGAAATTATTAATTTGATTAAAAACCCATTTAGACATTCATTTTCGGTTATTTATTTACATTTGTAACAAAAGTAAACTACTGACAATTAGCTCCAGAAGTTGACTTGCGCTTTGCTGTGTCCCAATTTTCTATTAGCAAAGTTTGCGATTGAATCGTTTTTACGCTATTGGTGTTGTTATTCTGCGCAATTTTTTAGGATTGAACAAGCTCAGTCCCAATTCCTCCAAAAATAGTGTGAAAAATTTCTGGGGTAAACCGAAAGCTTCCGAAGTTCTCTTTTGTTTCAGTCAGGCAAGGATGTCTTATTTGCTCTTACAATTCTCATCAAATTTTTTTCTTTTTGTAGCAACTCCATAGCAAGATTGAAGGTTGTAAAAAAATTGTCGCAAATAACGTTACGACCTCTTAGGCTCTTGCTAAGTCAAAAACATCTCATTGGGCTTAATTCCTTTCTGATAGCGTACCTTGAAGTTCGCCTGTATAAACTTGCATATTCCAGGCAAAACTGGCTTTGCTGTCACGAAGCGCCTATACTTCGTGAGCTTAGTTGGAATCAGAGATAAAGAGATGCCCAACTTATCTCTCACTGGAAATGAGAGCGCAATTGCTAAACGTCAAAACCTCCTGAGCTCAGGCAACTGTCGAAGATCAGGAGGTCTGACGTTAAGCAATAGGAAAAAGAGGGACGCCTAGATTGAAATCCTACAGAAAAATATGTGAACAGAGAGATTTGTTGCTGCTGTTGAAGATCACTAACGAAAATTGGAAAACAATGAAAATGAAGGAAAATGCGAAATTTAAATGTATGTGATGAAATATTTTGTGATGCCATGCTTCATTGTATTAATTTTCTATTGAAAATGATAAAAGAACATTTACTAATTGAGAGTTGATACATATTTTCATTATATTTTAAGGCTTGAAATATATATACTGCTTGACTGATCATTTTCCTCGGAAAGCTAACAGTTGTTCATCAACTGTAACATTTTAATATGGCATGTATAATAGCTGTTGCTCTTAAATCCATTTATTCCATAGCTCTCTTATAGGAGCTAACTTATCTTGAGTTCGATGTTCTTGACGCGTACTTTTATTAATAAATCTAATCACACGTGATATCATCACACATTTTTTCTTAGAAATAAACACGGAAAATTGGTGTTCCTCTGACTTCATTCCACAAATTGTTAAAAGTTTCGACGTGTGATTTGTAAAAACCGCCTAAAATTAAAAGACCAATATAAGATTCAATCGGAACGTAGTCTACAGTCTTCCAATGGCCTCGGAAAACTCCGGAACCTTCAATGTTAGTTTTTGCAATTACAATTTTCAACATTGGAAGAGTGAATGATACTTGAAAACCATCACGCATAGACGACGTACGTACGTACGGCTGGTAGCATAACGGGTTACACTACCTTGCCGGATGGTACATTCTCAGACCTTACTCTTCTATGGAGTTGAGGAGGTTCCGTGGACCAAAGTATATACTGATCATTTGACTACGCTATACAATTTTATCCAATTAGTTCTATGACTTCTCTATCATAATCATCTTCAAAGTTACATTCATTCAAGGAGTTCTCACTTTCATGAAAATCGGGAACAAAATATTCTTCTTATTCGGATTCAACATCAACAGCCTCGTCACTTTCCGCAAGAATTTGTTCAATGGCATCAACACATAAATGCTATGCACAAATAAATAATGTTGGAGCGATTCTTAAATAATGAACCTTTTTCCTTACCTGATTTTGAGAACACATGCTGATTGTTTTTTTTTTGCAGAGACATTATATTTTTTATAGAAAAACTTTGCTTTTCTAATTACAATATTAACTATAGAAGCTACAAAAACGCATTAATTTAAAATATTTTATTAATTGAGAATTTTATACAACTTGTTAGCCCACTAGGCTATTTGCATTTGCTATGCATACATGTATATATATCCTCATATTAATATTTGAATAAATACTTTGAAAAAACAGTTTATATCCACTTAAGAATTTATCTTCCATTTTATTTTTCTTTGCATATTTTATGACATATTGCTGTAAGATGTAAAAATGAATGAGAGATTATTAAATATTTCCTTTACAACCCGTCATATGTTCATATAGATATTCTAAAGAGGACCAAACACTTCCATTTAGACTTACAGCTTATCCAATCTTTAGTCAATTAAAATGATTTTTCGATTTCTCTACAAAAATATATGCACATTTATATCTGCTAATCAACTACAAAAATATTATCTTTACTTCTTACTTAAATATTAAAAATGCAGAAGAAGACAAGTATATTTTAAAAGTATAATTCCTTTATTGAATGGAATAAATAATAACATAAATAAATGCATAATTACGAATAAATATCATATTTTATAACTTACATATTTTATATGCAAAGTGTAAGGAAAAATAAAATTTTAAAGTGACTCGTACTCATACAGAAAACTGCACTTTAAATAAACAAACTCCCATTACCTTTACATTAAATTCAATGCTACTGAAAGCAAGTCAAAACCTGACCATGCACTACATCCGAGAAGTATTAGGAGTAAAAACTATACACTAGTACACAAGATTTCATAAACCTCCAAGTTCAAGCTAAATGGTTAATTTTATCTATACGTTATATACATTGATATAAAAACGTTGCTAATTTTAAGATACACTAGTAAGGAACTCCAAAGATTAAATGAACACCCGCGTAACCCCTAATTACCTATTTGAACTTGTTTGTTGAACCTAATACTAAAATCAAAAACACATAACTCATTTGGTTGGTCAGACTGGGAGTCATGCTGCCTGTGTGGGCTCCTTAGGGCCGTGGAGGTCCTATCTTGGCCACTCGACTGAAGCGGCGGCGCAGCGCGCGAACATGGTGCAGGTTTCACAGCCGTTGAGGCAGGTGTCGCAGTATTGCGTTGGCAGCATGGGGCCACGTAACTCGTGGTCCATTCCCTATGGGTCTTAAGGCCTGAGCAGGTTTAAGATGGCTCCATCCAATGCATGTATTGCACCTAACCGAGGTGGAGTTTGGATGGAGCCTTCTAGCGCAAACGCAGCAGAAAAATTCCTCAGGGCGCGGGTTGGACTCGATGCCAGCACTGGTCAGGAGGATACGGAGCAACCCTGCTGCTAGGCGTTGCTCCAATGACGACAAACTTAAACTAGAGCTTACCGATCCGAACAGGGTTAGATCGCCGAAATAACAGCCCTTGGCCGGATAAAATCCGGGTCAATTCCGGTAACATAGAACCGGCTGTTGTGGGAATTGATAAGGAATGTCTCGGGATGGTCGGTTAGAAACCCCCCAAAATGCTATTAATTAAAAATGCTCCCTTACTCATACATAACATTAGATTTTATCAAAAAAAAAAAAACTATATTACTCTTTCTTAAATGAGTTTGGTAAAAACCATGTCAACACGGATGGAACACTTATTATTTATTTCTTTTAAAAGTATTCGTATTTCAAAATTAAGTTAGCGAAGGAGGTGCTATCCTGATAACTAATTTGTTATTTGCAAATTTTTGTATTGCTTTCCTTTTTAATACAATAAAATACTATATTGTGCCATATTGTGTACCTCTGCAGTTATATGAAGGCAAATTAGTTAAAGTATGTTAGAAAAAATTGTGAAGCTTATGCTCGAATATTATGGATAACAAATTACATCAACCAAGTATGTTTGTGAAAGCGCTAATCTAGTAACGTGCAGTGTATAAGAACGTTTCCTTTCTGACGTGATGTGTGACAACTGAAAGAGGCAGCAGGAACACCACATACAAATTTTTTTATAAATCGCGGACGCAAACCCAAAATAATTAGTGATATGGAATATAATTTATATACCAAAACACACAGTTATTTTCAAATTAGTTCTATTGTTCATTATAGATAACGGGACTTGACAAATATTTGAAATCAACCGAAATCTTGTAATATTTAAATACTACTAATACCACAACTTCTAACTACTTCCATTTTGTTAATATTTGGTCATATAGACATGTAGTACATCCAAAATTTTTTAATTAAAAAATTCGTAATATCAATATGCTTAATAAGTAATAATAATGAACGACAAAAGAATCCCCGTCTGAACTCCGTTTAGGCTTATAGATTTTACAGCTAATAGCTGTCATTTCATGTTCTGGTCAGAAAATAACCTTCTTTCGGTAAAGTTTACTAGAACTTAACTGACAGGTGGTTGCTAACCAGATATTGAGAAAATCATTTTTAAACATATTTACTAGAACTTAACTGACAGTTGATTGTTAACCAGATATTGAGAAAACTGTTTTTAAACATGTTGCCGATAAAGTTCTGATTAAGCGCTTAACTAAACAATGAGAAAACGGCCTTTAAACGTACTCGCTTTGCGCGACAGTTCATACTGAAACAACGAATCGAAGAAAACAAATGCTATGCCACAACGAACGCTTTTTTTTTTTAATAATAACCCAACGATTACCCTCCTCCCGCCCAACCGACGCGAGGGGCGCAATCCGCATACGTGCGGAATTAGCCGAGTCAGAAAAGGCAAGAGAGTTTTTTAAGTGTTGAGATCTAAAACTGCTCAGCTACAGAAACAAAAATTTCTACAGCTAAGATCTAAAGTTACTAATTTATTATATTAAATTGTTACATTTTCATTTATTAAGAGAGAACAATAAAGTCTTTTTAATTTTGAAAAGTGAGTCAGATAAGTCAAATGTGCTGGAATGAGAATTAAAATCATGACATATACGGCGGAATGGCTCGTTTAGTTCAAAATTTGATCTACAGGATTTTAGCAGTAAAGGTCTAAACTGCCTCGAAAGGCGAACCGGGATATTAAATTTAATTTCAGACAGGAGAAAAGAACTGCAAACAGTTCCATTCAAAAGTTTCACTAAGAATATTATGCCAAGCATTTCCCTACGACTAGAAAGTGTAGGTAGATTAATAAGTTTTAAACGACTAGTGTATGGAGGTAGACTTACCCTAGCATCCCATCGGAAATGCGCTAAGGCGAAAAGTAAAAATTGCTTTTGAACCGACTCTAACTTGTCAGAATGGATTTGGTAGCTAGGGTTCCATACCACAGAGCCATATTCCAATATAGGTCTAACCAAAGTTGTATAAAGTGTTTTAGTAATATACGGATCTCTAAATTCTTTAGTCCAACGTTTAACAAAACTGAGGACAGCTTTTGCTTTCAAGACCATGGTATCAATATGAAGACTGAAATTAAGCTTAGGGTCCATATTAACTCCCAAATCAACATAGTTTAAAACTTGCTCTAGAATATGGTGTTTTATTACATAAGAAGAGGGGTGCACAGGTCTACGGGAAAAGCACATCGTCTTACATTTTTTGAGATTCAATGGCAAATCATTTCTACCACACCATGCAACCAAATTGTTTAAGTCTGTTTGCAACAGACACCTTTCCTCAGTTGCAGTGTATGATTTAAAAAGCTTTACGTCGTCAGCGTATAATAAAATTTTTGAGAATTCTATTACTGAAGAGATATCGTTAATAAACAACAAGAACAGAATCGGGCCAAGGTGACTACCTTGCGGAACACCAGAAGAAACATTAATTGTATCTGAAGGTGTATCCTCAAATATCACTCGTTGTGTTCTATTATAAAGATAGGAAGATACCCATTGAAGGAATCTTGGCTGAAAGCCCAGCAGATCAAGTTTATGTATGAGAATCGAGATATTTACTTTATCGAAAGCTTTGCTAAAGTCTGTGTATATAACATCCGTATGCTTATGTTCCCTAAAACCCAATGATACATGGTTTACAAATTCAAGTAAGTTTGTTATAGTCGAGTTCCCTTTACGAAATCCATGCTGAGATGAGGAAATTAACGGAGAAATCGAAAAGGTTATATGGTCAGTGATGATAGCTTCAAAAAGTTTAGGTATAACTGATAGTTTTGCGATACCTCTATAGTTTTCAACTTTGCTTTCAGTGTTTCTCTCTAATAAAAATGGCGACTGTTGCTTGGCAGAGCGTAAAAGGATGAGAGTTGCTCAGCATTTTTCTTAGCTTAGGCTTTCTTACATTGACCTTTTCTGTCAAAACAAATATCTGACGCAAAGCGAAACAAAAGTTCTATGTAAATCAACCTTTACACGTAGAGCAGCAAAACAACCGATAATTGGACCACTCGATATTTTTGATAGGTTACAAAAATAGTATCGACAGTTTTTGAACTTGAAATCTACTTTTTTATCGCTGATTCAAATTAAGAGACCTTGGCTTTGTACCCTTCATTTTTATGAAGTAATCTTTGCATTTATTTATAGAAAGTTACATATACAAATTTTCATCTTACTATATAAACTCCTCTGAGAGCTGTTGAGTTATAAAAAGGTTAGTTTTTTCTACAAACACTAATGCAAAATAAGATCAAGAAATTGCAGTAGCCTTTTTTATTCCTCAATAATCCAATTGTTTTTGTTTGTGTCTCTCGATTAGCGTATAGTGCAGAACAAGTAAAGTTGAAAAAAGAAAAGATCTGGATTTTGATAATATTCAAAAGATATTTTCGTATACAACTCATCTCATTCTTTCCATTACATATAATATATTTATTATGTGCAAAACTTTCAAGAATCTTAAAATTATTTTTGATTATTAAGTGCTTGCAGCCTACGTAACAGCTGTCGATTTAAATCAATTTTGACAAATAGTTTGTGGGATCAGCTTGAAAGCAAGTTCTTGATCGTGTGACTGCAGCGTTATTCCTTCGGTATAGCAATTAGTTTGTGTTGTAAAATCAAATAGTTTAATTATAAATAATTTTTTCCGTTTCATCAAAAATACAATCACAACATCATAAAAATATATAGAAAAATATATTATATTCTTGCCATCATAAATACATTATTGGCCAAAAGCTCTGAATTTAATGCAAATTTAGTATAAATTAATTAAATAACTAAAAACAAGCTTTACAATCTCATTCCACCATCGTTGCATATGAAAATGTCAAAAAGCATCAACTTTATTTGTGATGCGCGATATTCTCTGTCACTGCGCATCGACTGCCGGTTTAATGCATTTCAAAACATAATCCAAGGTCAAAAATATTTCGTATGTATTACAAAACATTATGATTTGTTTTTGTACGTTTTCGAAGTCAACCAACTTTTGATAAATGTTTTTGTCTAGATTTTGCTTCTGATTTTTTCGCTTCAATTATTTCAGTAGTGAAAGTTAGCACTTATATAACTACTGAGCCTGTTGTTTGCGGTGCAAAAAGAATGTGTAAATGATGTTCGATATTAAATCGAATGAAATTATTTGCACTTTGTTGTAGCGACTTTCGACTGCTGCCCTGTTTTAAGGGCTGTATGAAAGATTGATAGTCTGCTGTGCTGACCTGTTTTCAACCCCTTTAAAACGCTGATTTTTTATAAAACTTTTTGCTATACAAAATCCATACATTTGTAGATTTTTTCTAAACTTTTTAATATTATATGTACAATAATTCCTACATACATGAACCCATTATTTGCATGTCTTTATACTTACGTAAGTGGTTACAATTTGTTTCCGCTTATCAAATGTGCAACATAAATAAATTCATAAAATATTTCGTCATATAGCGAATTTTTTACAAATATATATTTTTTCTTATATATTTACGCAGAATTTCGTCTTAATTTATTTTTTATACCGATACTCAATAAAATCTAAATATTTATTTTGTAATGCAATACGAGTGCCTCTTTGTCAAATAGGTAAGCAGCTTGATGTGCACGATTCATACACAGTGATGTTTAAATATAAGCGCGTTATTGCTGCAAACTAATAAATAAACCGGAAACCTTATTTGCTCATATGTGGAGAAATTAGTATAACAATGTCACAAAAACGCAAAACTTTAGGAACTTAAAGATATACACAAACAATTTTAACTTAATTAAAATTTAAAATTAACTATAAGTAAAACTAAAAAATGAAAAATCAACCCACCTTAAAATTACATATTCGTTATATACCTGATAAATTTAATGAAACGAATGTTAAAGATAACCAAACATTAACGTTGTATTATAGTTTTTATTAATATTATCACCGAGTAAAAACACTGTTACTTGCATTACAACTGTCATAGTAATAATAAGAGAAATTATAAATTATAATAAAAATAGAGTAATCATATGTGTAAACGATAATAAAAAAAGTATAGAAAAAAATATATGTAAATATATATACGGATTCGTAATTGCAAATATAAAAGCGTTCATACATACTTATGTACATATATACCTATTTATTAATGAAGTAGTAATAATTAAAAAGCATAAATAAAAATCGATCGAAAACCAACAAATCCAATGCATAATGGCATACATATATTTATGCTAAATACATATGTTACATGTGTTATAATCAAGCTTAGATATGCATGTGCATATAATCATATATTGAAATATAGATATGTATGTATATAAAATGTTAAGAGTATTTTAAATGCATATATACTATAGACATAACATGTTTTGTTTTATACTAATTGTGTATAGGAAAAATGTATGTTCGTTGGTTAGCTAGAAACCTCAGTATGAGTTCTCAGAATTGAAGCAACACTTTTTCCAACAAAAAAGCCCTGCAAAAAAAGTGACAAGTCCGCGATTAGTCGCAAAGGAAAATGTGCCTATTGGAACTCTTGATCTTTTTACATACATGGTACGAACTGCTCCCATTTGTACGAGCGTGTCCTATAAAAAGACTAATAGTACCCTTTATACACACGATTTGCCAAAAGTAGACTAATTGCTTTCATGTTTTTTTTGGTCTAGTCACATTTTCTATTTTTTTCTTATTACTTTTAAATAAGTTCTAACATTTTACATCTAATATTCCACAGATAAGGGGAATAACATGGTTTTAATAATAATATAATAAAACTGAGTACAAGAGAAAAGAAAGGTAACCAAAAGGCAAGAATACATACAAATTTACTAAAAAATTATATGAAATGTAAAAAAAACAGAAGCATCAAGGTTAAATATTATAGTACACATATACATCATGCAAAATGTATGAGATCTACCTACTAAATTGACGTTCGGATAAATGTTTATTCACATTACCATGAAATAATATTTTGATACATGCGTTACAACTAAATATACATATGTATGTATAAATGTTACCAACTTTTTCGAAGTAATAGCTCCATCAGCAAATGATCCCTACAAGAACAGTGACAGTCATCTGACCAGTAATATGACAGTGACAGCTGAAAAAATTTCGTCAGCGCGCAGAACAAAGTTTCTATCATATTCTTAAGAGCCTTGTGCAAAAACTGATGTAAACAAACCCATGTGTGTGATTTTGCATCTCCCTTTAACACATAGATATTCGGAATTGATGCACTATATATCCATACTGCTCACTCTCATGCCTTTTCCTAAGTCATTGCTCTATCTATCAAAGCTGAAAATTGTCATTTATGACTGAAAAGCTATCACAAGTGAAATATTCCTTTGCGCAGTATACAAAACAATTTTTATTTCTTTGATAAATTCAAAACTTTTAAATAAAATTAGTTAAAATAATATACGAGCACATAAATATAAAAAAGGAGTACAACATAACTATAATTAAGTAACAAATTATAAAAAACAATTTCACTTGATTCCATGCTGGGTACTCTCAAATGCTCTGCTGTACGTGTTTCTCCAGTTCATGGATATTTCGGTATTTAAAAATGCCTTAATAAAAATGAAAATTTACTAAGAATATAATTTTATTTGAAACTCAATAATAACTAACGTATATCAAATTTTAAAACTCCTTCGTTATTTATTTATTTATTTTTTAACACAAAAAGAGTTATTGCACAAGAGCACGCAACACCTATACATAGGTATTTTACAACTTCTCGAAACTTCTATGGTAATGTGTGATGTCTCTTTTCGACGTATACATAATTTGCTTTTGGAAAAATCGTAAGCAGTCATTTTACTGTTCATTTGACTGTCAGTGGTGACAGTACTAAAGAATGCAACTATTTCATTTTTACATATGTAAAGCTATAGTTAGCAACATAAATCGTAAGAGTCTCTTTTTGACATTAACAGTGACAGTCAATTGCCGGGTAAATTGAGCGTCGGTACTGACATATCAAATGTGAGTGTATTGGTGAACCCATCAGCAGTTTCTTGTAGGGATGTGTACTAAACACGTACACAAGGGTTTCGGGTAGTTAGGTCTAACAGAAGTTGATAGCGTATGACTTACCCGATAGTTACAGGCATTCTGAATATAATTTGTAAAAGTCAATAACATCCCGATACAGCATTTGTGTTTCTATAAATACTTACGGTTTAAAAAAAAATGTATAAACTAAAGCCGAAAATTTACCAACTCGACCATTGTGAGTACATAAAAAACATTTGTTCAAGATTTTAGTCAAAATTTATGTGAATTTAAGGAAATTATTTAATTAATAGTTCGAATACAGAAATATTAATCAACAGTTCACATATCTAAAAGAGATCTTGCAACCGTAGATAACCCAAAGGTAGCATTTTATTGTAAGTTATAACTGAGAATTGCCAGTATGTCGGCTGTTACTAAAATCCCTGTGATTATTATTTAGTATCTTATTTTGAAATTATGTATATCCGAATTGTGATTGCTTGCTGAATTTTTTAAAATGAAGTGTCAATTAGGAAGATAATGAAACGTAAGGGTCCAATGCGCACGAATTTCGCCGAAAAAAGAAACAATGATTACCCCTCCCACTAAAAGTAAAATTATCGAGCGTTACTACCCACATAACAGAACAATTTTTAAAGTGAATTTGTTGTATTCTACAAGACGCACACCATAAATTATAGCAGACGTTAATCTCAAAGTATTTCTATTATTCATGTTTATTGTTTACATATTATATTATATAATTTAGCATTTATATCTTCATGTTTTAAAAAGATTTCCTGAAGCAATGGAGAGAAATTTTTTTTTTAATATAGATTGCTATGCAATAAAATTTAGGATATATGAAAATTCAAAACATTATGCATGCAAAATATAAATAATGAAAATAGAGTTTGTTCAAAAAATTATATTAGTATAAATAAATATTGCAGTGATTTGTTGTTACATTTAAACTGTTAAAAGTGTTTAATTTAAGTTTGCTAAAAACAAACGATACATTTGATGTAATGGAGACGAACAATTTATTAACGTATATACAATACATACGCATATATAAATGCAGTAAACTAAATCAGATATTAACACCTCTATTACGACTCTATAATAGTGTACGACAACAGAACATCAAATGTACTTAACGAGTGAATATCGACTACCTACCGCAAGCAATTGATCTGTAGCCATTTTGTGTATAGTTTGTGTATTATTTGGTGTATATTGTGAACTATCAAAATGAATATGTGAATGGGTGATCTATTTAGAGGTTCCCTGCTTTTTTAAAGAAAAAAAACACAGAAAATTAAACTTTAATTGGGAATGTTTGTTATTTTTCGAAAGAACATTCTTTGGAATTTATTTTTTTTAGATTATATTTTTCAAATGGTGGCCGCAGTTACGTCTCAGATGGTTCATCAGTTGAGTTTAATTTTCAATGACTCGTTCTAACATTCCGACTGGTAACTGGCGAATGACCCGCGTGATGTTTTGCTCCACGGCCTGAAAAAGTCTAACGGTGTGATCTTGGTGGCCAATCCACCGACCCAAAACGTGAAATTATCTGCTCTCCGAAGTTTTGGCGCCGTCTTATTGAAACCAAAGGTCGCCAAGACCACGAGCTTCAATCTAATTTTTTAAGAAATATAAACCGACGATTCCAGCGGCCCACAAACCACACCCAACCGGTTGGATGAAATGGTAGCTCTTGAATCTTTTGAGGTTGCTCTTTGTCTCAAATGCGGTAATTTTGCTTATTTACATACCCATTGAGCCAGAAATGGGTCTAATCGATAAACGAAATTGGCTCGAAAACGTCGGATCTTCTTGGAACTTTTCAAGATCCCATAGAGCAAAGCGATGTCGCTTGGGAAGGTCGAGCGGCTTCAGTTCTTGCACAAGCTGTATTTTGTACGCTTTCAATTTAATATCTCGACGTAAAATGCGCCAAGTCGTTCCATACGTCAGTACAAGTTGCTGCGAACGGAACCGAAACGACTTTCCACGATCTTCGTGTACACTCTCAGCTACGGCCGCGATATTTTCTTCACTGCGTGCTGGACGTGGTCTATTCGGTCGAATATTATCCAATAATGAATCCTGGGTCTCAAGATAGGTGATGGTGTTGCGAATAGTACACTCAGTAGGCCGATTATGTTGACCATAAGTTGAGCGAAGCGCGCGAAACACATTCTTTACAGAACGTGAACTTTCGTAATAAAGTTGAATAATTTGTAAACGTTGTTCAGACATAAGTTTTCATTGATGATGATGTGCCAAACAATACTGAACAAAAATAACATGACAGCTTGACACGACACCTGCGTGATCTACTTGGATCACCCGTTATTATTAAATATTATCAACTTTTATTACAGCAGACAAAACTGTCAAAATAAGGAAACAAGCGCAGTTGCCTACATTATTTTGCAAATTTTAGAGTTTGAATACATTGAAGACCTTTATGTACTCACGCTTCTAACTGAATAATTTACCAACATGTATTTTATAAATTGTTGCCTTTTAAAGACTTGGATTTTCCTAGTAATATAATACTTGCTTTTACATATTATGGTATTGAAATAATTACAATTTTATATAATTCTTCTTTACCAGTAAATTATTTTATTTTATTAAAGTGAAAACGTAGCATTCATAAATAAGGTTTGGACTTAGCAGATATTTGAAAAAAGAATTAATAATTTGAGTCATTGATCCAGTTTCAACCGAAGCTCGTTGGAGATTCATCTAAAATCAATCAGACAAAAAAAAAATGGTTTTATTAATAGATAATCTAGTTCTTGATCGAAGCTTCTTGAAAAATTTTTTATATTATTAAAGATGCAAAAAAAAAACAAAATATATTTATTGAATAATAATAATTTATTATTTGTTTTTAGTTTAAAATTAAGAGCTGATGAAACCAAGTTATATGTTCTTATATAAGTTAAAATATTCATATAGCTAAGCAACACGTTCTGAGCGAAATAGTTGTTGCAATATTGCAGCAGATTATCAGCAAGTATCAAGTTAGTAACGGGTTTGCAGTGTTGCGGTAATTATTTAGCAGCTCGAACACACCCATCTTCTTTAATTATTACACTAGGAATAGGGTATATAATATTAAATTTGATACGAAGTTTGTTACCTAATACAAATTATATATAAATGATCAGCATGACGACTGTGTCGATTTAGCCATGTCCGTCTGCCCATCTATATAAACGCTTACTATAGATCTAAAATTTTGCACACGTCCTTTTCTTTCCAAGAAGCTGCTCATTTGTTGAAACCGCCGATATCGGACCGCTAAAGCATATAGCTGTCAAACAAACGATAAAAGTTAAGTTCTTGTATGGAAAATTTGTATATTTGACAAGATATCTTCATTTATATTTGGTTTGGATTATTGTCCATGGCAACGCTATAATATTAGGTCAAGTAAAAAGTTCGTTCGGTTTTTATCTAAGAGATGGCGTTACTGTCCATAGTACTAGTGTTACGTGTCACATCATGTCATACTATATGGCGCTGAAAACGTGTTAATTCGCGCTTAAAGTTTGTCTTTGACAGTTTTTCGAGTGATTTACTCAGTTTGTTGTGAGCGCTCGTCAAAGATGGACACCAACAAAGAGAAATATATATTTATATTTTACAATTTTTCTTCGATCAAAGCGAAAAAGCAGCCAAAGCGGCTGAAAACATTAATTTAGTTTATGGGCCCGATACTGTAAACGAACGTGTAGCACAAAATTGATTTGCTAGGTTCCGTTCCGGCAATTTCGATGTCAAAGATGCACCACGCGTTGGGAGGCCTGTCGTCGAAAATTGCGATAAAATTATGGAAATAGTGGGAACAGACCGTCACGTGAGCACTTATTTAATTGCTGAGGAACTAAAGATAAGCCAGAAAACCGTTTGGAACCATTTGCATAACCTTGGATTCAAGAAGGAGCTCGATGTTTGGGTGTCACACGAACTAACGCAAAAAACATGATGGACCGAATTTCCATCTGCAAATCGCTGCAGAATCGCAACAAAATCGACCCGTTTCTGAAGCGGATTGTGACTGGGGATGAAAAATGGGTCACTTATGACAACAACGCAAACGGTCGTGGTCAAAGCTCGGGGAAGCGGCCCAGATGGTGGCCAAGACCTGATTGACGGCCAGGAAGGTTTTGCTGTGTGTTTGGTGGGATGGGCAAGGAATCATCTACTGCGAGCTGCTCCCCTATGGACAAACGCTCAATTCGGCCCTCTACTGCCAACAACTGGACCGCTTGAAGGCAGCACTCATCCAGAAGAGGCCATCTTTGATCAACAGAGGCCGAATTGTGTTCCATCAGGACAACGCCAGGCCACACACGTCTTTGGTGACTCGCCAGAAGCTCCTGGAGCTCGGATGGGAGGTTCTAATGCACAAAGTTATCATCTTCTGAAAAATCAATAAAAAACCGAACGAACTTTTTACCTTACCTAATATTTGAAGAAATTTTTCAGATCGGATAGCTATATATATAATAGTATATATGAACAAACTATACCAATGTTAAAAAACATTGCTGTAACCCTTCATTATGGTTTTTTTTTTTTAAATTACTATTAGTGATTTTAAGTCTCATTCTTTAAAAGTACAAGAAACAAAAAGAAATTTGTATTTTCATTTGAATCATTAACTTACTATAGTACTGGCCTAAAACATGCAAAACAAAACTTTGGTTTTTTTGACAAGAGAGCAGAAGCGAGCAGAGATAATATTGTGCTAAATATTATTAGCATGTTATTGTAGTAATTTTTATCTCATCAGCGACAAAAGATTAACACGAATTATCAAATAGAGTAAATTATAAAATAATGGTACAACATATATAATAATTAGCTGATTGAACTAAAACAATTAAATAAAACAGTTAAAGATTATAACAGTTTTTTATTCTTGGAAATGATGAATCAGACAGTAAGTAAATGTGATTGTCTTAATTTAAAATGCTGAAAACAGTGACCGACACTCCGCCCTTCCGTACTTACCGCCCATATCAAACGAAATTTGTCAAAAGTTATGCCCGTAGTGGCAACGTAGAATTCAGTTGTTCTGTTTTGTTTTCTTTTGCCACTGCTCAATTTGTATACATTGACTTTCATAATGTAAAAGCTCAAACTAAAGTCAACTATTGAAAATAGTCTACCTATTTATAAATAAATGTATTCGACTGTGATTTTGAGTTAGTTTAAGAATATTTTAATATTCGAGTATATTTTTAATTACTACAAAATATCGAGACTAGCAACCCTGTGTCGTAAGAGAGCAATCAGCACACTCGTTTCTACGAAAAAAATTCAAACGGATATCCCACCGGTCGGGAAAAGCGGTGGTGAGTGCTTATTTTCCTTGCGCTCTTTTAAGATAGGTCGTCTCAACTGGTTCGGTCTACGGTTAAATCCTGTGTCATCAAAGCCAATGGTGGGCTTTTTCCCGCCACTTAATACGTTTAAAGGACATATCACACAAGCCACTTAAGTTTAATCGACCAAACTTACTGAGGATAAGTAATTTTAGCATCTCCTCATATTGTGTGCAAATGGATGACGTCGGATGATAATCACTAGTTAACGGCTATGTTGAAAAATACTAAAACTGCAAAGTTAGTACGGAAGGGCGGATTAGAACTCTGTAGAACAAATGGATAGTAGGCGTGGCACTTCCCAATTTTAGCCGCTTGATACCTCAAGAACTACTTCACCAATAACAAAAAAACTTTATGCGATACCAATGTTATTATGAGCGCAACCACATGTACTCATACATACATGCATCAGACTTTTGAATTCCATCTGATTCTTTCACTGTACTTTACATATATCAAGCACCAATGAGAGCATATGAACCAAATTTTGCAGAAATATTGTTATTGAGGTATGCGACACCGGGTCGCCTCGAGATGTAACGGTGGCTTTACTGCGGCATGACGCGCTGTCGCAGATAACTATTAGTTTCCCCTTTATATATTTTGACCACGAAGTGTGCTGTGGCATGCAAGTGATCGTACGAAACGATAACAACAGCACCAACAATACAAAAAGAAAGATTAGCAGAGAAGCAGCCAGATTAGATAACTAAGCAATTTTTTGCCGGAGACTGCAGCACTTTTTGCACCTCCGAAAAAGTACTAAACGCGAGAGCACACAAAGTGATTACGGCTCTGGCTTTACCCAAACATAGCGAAGGAAGAGGTGTCAAGTACAACTCTCCAGACAGCAACCGATCTTCCACGGAGCGATTACACATCAGTGTTAAAAGTCCCAGAAAAATCGAAAAAAGGAAAACCGTGCTCTGAGCAGCTGGAACAGCTGACCGAGATCCAAGAAATAATAATGGATGAAACGCTCACGGGTTGGAAAACCCACTAGTGTTCTCAGAGGTGATATTTAGGTCAGGGCTATTCATTGCTGCCAGCAAAGACCACAGCGCAGCTGAATGGCTGGCAACAGAAGCACCCCACTTAAGCGGCTGGTCAAGCGTAAGGTTAACGACAAAAATCGATGACGAAATATCTCCCACGCACAACGTAAAATTTTTCCAGCTAGGAGTGCGAACAAGGGGCAAGCCTGAAGGTAAACCTGCGTGTCAAGGACGAGTCGTTCAGCAACATGAGCAGAAACCGCTTTAGACTAAACTACAGGTTAGTAGTATACTCGCCAAACCATCGAGGTCAGGAGCGCAGGAAGAGAAACTGCAGCAAGAACCTATAGAGGTCGAGAATACGACAGAGTAGAGCGAAGGAGCAAGCGCAGTCCAACAGGCAACGGTATCGAAGGGGACCGTTCAGGCAACAGGAAAAGAGACTGGTGAAGTAATCACCTCAACGAAGGAACTTGGAGAATTGGCAACTAGTTTCAACCTAATGAAGACGTTAATGAACAGTGAGAACCTGATGCTCTCAGATATCGAGGAGCAAACAGTTAGATAAAAATGACATCTGTAATTAAGATAGCCCAGATCATCCTGAACAAAGCTTTTGCTGCCTCGGTAATAATAACTAACAAAATAGCCTCGGATGATCTGGGCATAACCACTGAGAACGAAGGAAGGAAGGCAGAAGTTGTGGTAGAATCTGCTTACTTCCCTGGAGACACAAACACAATACCACCTCCAGAAGTGGAATAGCGTAAAAAGCATTGTCAAAAGGAACATGTTCCTCTAGTAATAGTGGAACAGCGTATAAAACACTATCAAAAGGAACATGTTCCTCTAGTAATAAAGGAACAGCTTATAAAGCACTGTCAAAAGGAACGTGTTTCTCTAGTAAAAGGCTGTAAAGCAAATGCGCATAATGTCACATGGGGCAGCATCAATAACAATACCAGAGGTGAGTCCCTATTATAATTCTTATTAAGCAACAACCTATACGATTTCAATTCGGGATGCACACCCACGTTCATAACTAGATGTAGACAGGAAGTATTAGACATAACAATAGGTAACATCTGGTCTAAGAACATGATCTCTCAATGGCTGGTATCTTCTGAACCATCAATGTCAGACCTCAGAAATATCATAGAATTCTAGCTTAGGGAGTACTAATAATAGGGTAAAGCCATTAGAAATCATAGGAAAACTGACTGGGAAAAATACAGAACGCTGTTAAGTATAAATCTAAACAGAAAGGAACTAACCAACAAAGCGAAAAGCTTCCAAGAACTAGAACAGAAAGTAAATAACCTAAATAATAGCAACATCGAAGCATTTAACTCTAGTTGTAAACTCTCAAAACCAAAGAACAAGACCGGCGTTCCATGGTGAAAGACACAACTAGCAGAGAAAAGGAAAGAAGTCAGGAAATGCTTCAAAAGAGCGAAAAGAAACGGTAGCTAAATGATGAAATGGGAACAATGATCAGAAGCTAGACCTCACACCCCTTCACGAAGTTATACAGCTTTCGCAAAAGAAATCCTATTAACAATAATGAAATATGGACAGGAAAAAGAAAAATAAAACAAAACAGCAGAAATAAAGTATCCTCTATCCAATTTTAATAGAGACAAAGTACCGAAGACAATAAATTTTGTCACCAATATACCTTTAAGAGAAAAGATAACTTGGAATCAATCGCAGATAAAGGAAGAAATAAAACCACACTCACAGCTGTGGTATAAAAATGGATCCAAGGCAGCAGAAGGAAAAGACGCGGGAATTTTGGGATCCAAGAACAAAACTGGCAATCCCCTGGGGCAAATACAGCAGCATCTTCCAAGCAGAAGTATTCGCCATCAACTTATATGCAGAGATCATACTCAGGAAAATACCAATTAACCAACACATAGCAATTTGCAGCGACAGCCAAGTTGCACTGAAGGCAATATCATCACGCACAATCAAATCTCAGATGGTATGGGAGTGTGTCAAGAAACTAAAGAAATTAGGCGAACGTAATAAAGTTCGGCTACTTTGGGTTCCCGGACATACAGCTATTGAAGGAAATAAAATAGCAGACAAACTTGCAAACCAAACGGCCTCAACCCCGCCGACGGGACCAGAGCCCTCACACAATAAAAGAGGGACTAGGACATGAGGAAAAGGAAATGAAAGATAGGTATAGCAGGGACGGAATTAGCAACTCAAAGAAACTACTAGACGGCTATAACACCAGAAAATTTAAACATATTATCCCATTTAGAAGCAATAACTTAAGAATAATAACAGAATTTTTACAGGGCACTGCAGACTGCGCAACGAAACGTGTCGCTTCTGTGAGCAAAAGCCCGAGCCGCCAGAGCACATATTGTTGGAATACGATGCGGTGACCAGAAGAAGGCTGACGCATTTAGGACTTATGCAGCCGAAGCAAAGTCACATTAAATCCATCAATCCGTCAAGAATCTTACATTTCCTAAGAGCTTTAGGATTGAACGAAACAATATGAATATAATTAGAGGGCACAGTGGACCTATGGTCACGTTGCACATCCACCCCAATCTATCTAAGCCATCTTTAATCCTAAAATTTCCGTTAGATGCGTTCTCTTCTGCCAAAGTAAGGTAAAAGAAACGAATATCATTAAGCGATAAACGTAAATATGGCCATGCTCATCCTTCCAATAGATGTTTAAACGATCCACTAAGATTGATAGAAAATATTTTTCAGTGTCAACTATAATTACGGCTAACAAATCAAAATCGACGGAATCAATCCCATGAATTTTTATTATCACGCAAACGAAGAATCCGTATCACGAATTTCGTGTGAATGAAAACCAATGTTCGAATTTCGAATATGCTATTGTGAACTTCGGTAATATGTCACAACTTTTGTTTTGATTTAATGGCATTGAAAACAACTTCATAAATAATACCAAGTTGAGCTCCTAGGGCCTGTAGAGATCATTTTTAGGCAACTCGAGTGGAGTGGGGGCGCAGTGCGCAAACAAGGTGTCATTTGCACAGCCGTAGAGGCTAGTGTCGCAGTTGTGAGTAGGCACCATGGGGTTAATAACGTGTGGTCCACTCCCTATGAGTCTTAAGGCCAGAGCAGGTCTTAGAATGTTTACATCCATTACATGTATTGCACCCCACCGATGTAGAGTTTTGCAATAGAAAAATTCGTCTGGTCCATGGTTGGACTCTATGCCAGCACGGGTTAGGTGCATACGGAGCAACCCTGCTGCTAGTTGTCCCAGTAATGACGAACTAAACTTAAAACTTACCAATTCAACCAGGGTTCGTGGAAATCGGTACTTGGTAACCGGCGGTTACTGAACCGCAACTATACTCGCTGTATCTATGGGTGCGTTCGAGATGGCAATCACGACAGCAGTGTTGCAAATTTGTCAAAGTATCACGATCTGTGTGAATTTCTTACAACAACACCACGTTCTCCTCTCACTTTTTGCACGCAATTTATGCAAATAATTGGCAACACAGTTGCTGTACTGCTGCAATTATTACGTAGCTTTAACGCACCCTATATAATCATATACGCAATAGGTTAACTATTACATGGGAGCTGAAAAAAAAACCTAAATTAAAAACTATTATTAATTTTATACTTGTTTATTTTTCATTGTTTTTTTATTTTGCATTTGTCTTGATTTTATAGGCTCAATAACAAATATGCTGTCTTATTCATTTCGGCAAATTAAGTGTTAAATTAATTCTACACTTCACATTTAGGCATATAACTCGTAGTAATTTTTAAAATAAATGATTTGTAGCATAAGTTTGGCGTTTAACCATAATTAATTTTACATTTAAAGTAATGTTCGTTTGATTTGATTGAAAACACAATCCTATGAACCACAAGAAAAAATTACATATAAAATTCTAAGTCCATTCGTCTATCAGTCAATCTATGTAGCTCGCAAATCTGTTGTTACTTGATTTTGTCGAGTAGTTCAATTGTATAAATTATATTGTGATTAATATTAAATACAGATTCTGACTATATCTTCTCAATTTAATCATCTACAATGGAACAAACATACTGTGAAATATAGTCATATTCGTCTCTACCAGACGGTCGCGGCTGATTCTGTGTTTGACGCCAAGTAGGTGTAGTTACGGCGTTGTTACTACCGACGATATTATTCGATGTAACATTTGAACCCCCATTCCCGCTTGCAATATTACTAGTGTTACTAGTTTTGCCTCCGTTCGAGCTTAAACCAACAGAACCAGACTGGCTTTGACTGTTTCCACTGCTGCTGTTACTCCCAGTGCTTCCGCTATTCATTAAATTGCCGCTGCAGCCATTATTGCTACCAGTACTGCTAATGACTGAATGCGCTGTCATGCTGCCGTTACCATTACCGCCACTTGCACCGCCGACAGTACTGCAGGGCCCTCCACTATTTCCACTACCAGAAGTTATGGAGTTGTTTCCTCCGATTACACTTCCATTATTTGAATTGTTGACCGCATTACTACCATTTCCTGTTAAACTAGATCCAGAGACGGAATTAGACGTTTGAGGCAAATGCTGCAATATCTTTTGAACTTCGCTTTCACTCGGTGACTCGGCACAAATAGTAGTGCTTCCAAAATCACAGTTATTTAATGACATTTGAGCTTTGTTTGCTTCCTCACGTGTCGCATATTTACATAAGGCAATTCCTTGATTTAGATATAAATGAAAGTTAGCAAGTGGGCCATGCTGCATACATAAGGTACGTAAAGTTGATCCATCAATCTAGAAACAAAAAACAAACAACAAAACAAGTAAGTAACGTCAAAACCATATTTGTAAGCATATACCTGGGTTGTCAAATTTTTTAGTAGTAACCATGTTGAGTTCCATCCTGAATTCGACGCATTCCATCCTGAATTGCTGTTTGGTACTCCGCGACCTCCAGTAACCATCCATTGGTTGGCACTACCTGTTACCACGGAGGAGGAATTTGTAACAGATGGTACACCAGTTCCTGATACGCCTGGGCTCTTGCCAGAGCCCAATCCCGGAGGTGGACCACGTGATGATTTGTTCATTGATGTTGCCCACAACTCTGACGGGGCACATTGTTGCGGACTATCAGACCAACTATATTTAATTAGTATACATGCACATATATATCACAACTATCTTAGTTCTATATTAGTACAAAATATATATTTATGTACACCATCTAATATCAATTATTCGCAAACACATCTGTCCTCATAGATTTCTCGACATTTTAAATTACGTTGTATGATTTATATTAAAAAAAAACAAGAGAAAACGTAAACTTCGGTTGCACCGAATCTATAATATTTAACAAATACTAAATATTCCATACTAGAACTTGATTTTGATCAGTCAGTTTATAAGGCAGCTACATGCTATAGCGCTGAACAATTTCTTCGGAGATTAAGCGTGAAGATATCTCGTTAAAAAAAGTTTTCCATTCAAGGACATGTATTTAATCGTTCAGTTCGTATGGCAGCTATATGCTATAGTGGTCCAATATCGAACCAGTTCCGACATATGAGCAGGTCCCTGAGAAAAGGACGCGTGCAATATTACAGATCCATATCTCAAACAGAGGTACTATTTAAAGTACATGCAGACAGACGGACTTGACTAAATAGACTCAGCTCATTTAGCTGATTATTTACATATATATTTCATAGGATCTCCGACGTTTCCTTCTGGGTATTACAAATTTCGGGGCAGACTTAATATACCCTGTTCAGGGTATAAATAGATGGACAAAATAATTTTATGAGAACTTTGCTTACGCTCATATAGATGAAGCGTTTACTGTAATGAAATTTTAATAACAAGGATCACAGGTTTTTTTTTGTGTTAAACTATCTCGATATAATACTTTCTTTACGGTATTATAAAATAACATTCTTTAAACATGTGGTTACAAGGATGCTCTACCTCTGAAAAGCTTGATTGCTGGATGAAGGGTTAAAACTCCATGTAGATGAAGATAAACTTAACGGTGTTAAATCAGTCGGTGAACTTTTGCTGGGATTCGCAAATATATCAGCTTCTTTTGGCGTAGAATTAATAGACAGCGGAGATCTAGCTACACTACCGGGAGTTATACTAGGATCGTCCTCTATACTTTTTATCTGCGAGCCCTTAAAAAATACACAAATAAATTTCAAACTTTCCTATTTTAATTGCATGACTCGAGTTACCTTCCATGGTTTTCCTGGTTCAAACTCTTGAACTAAATCAGTGTACGTCGCTGCAGATGTAGGCTGTGCAACAGACCAGTCTTTATTCTCATTTTCAGTGGATGAATCAGGCCAACCATCTCCAATATTTCTTCCAGTCGACCAAGTTCTAAATGTGACGTGACCTTCTCAATATGGGAGAAATATAAACATTTGAAAATTCTTACCCATCGTTTTGCAGGCCCAAAGGTCCCATAGTACTGCCAGGGGCATTTGATAAATTTTGCTTTGTTGTTCCTGGAGCTCTTGAAAAATCTGTGCTATCTGACGTTAGATCTTTCTCAGGAAGCTTCCACTGATTAATAAGTTTTGACTGTGAGTTTGGACCTCCCGGATAGCCGCTATGCTGCAATTATACAAAAAATATCGAGTAAAAATACAAAACTTTCTGTGAAAAAATTAGGTAACCTTAGTTAGATTCATTTCTGAAAAATTTCCCTGCAACGCACTTATGGCATCATGCTGTCTCATATATTCCATGTTAGAATTATTGGCATGTGCTGCAGGGTGCTGCTGCGTATTTTGTGGGATGGACTGTTGCTGCTTTTGTTTCAATATGAACGCTTGATGTGCGTTTATTTGATTTTGTAAATTTTGGATTTGCTGCTTATATTTGGCAATAGCATAACTTATCTGTGAGTTATTGGCATTGTTCCCACCACGTGTCAAGGATTGCTGCGCCGCTTGAAGGTGCTAAAACTCGTATAATTAATACACCGTTAAAATTAAAAAAAAAAAATTAGCTTACCTTAATATTTGTTAATAACTGATATAAAAGTACTAGCATTGAGGATGGCAAAGGTTCTGATAAAATTTGGCTAGATAAGTATCCACTGTGGACAGCCAGCTGAATTTGCTGTACAAGTACCCGCAGTTGTTGAGCAGATGGTTGACTGTTACTATTTGGAGTTGCATTTACAGTCGCAGAGACATTAGCGACCCCCGGCCCAAAAGTAACAGCAGTATTCATAGCTTGTGGGACATTTGTAACGTTGTGTGGTACTGGATTCAAATACTTTTGCACTGGAAGTGATTGTATGGAATTGAGCGCTGCTAGATTTGTGTTATTACCACTAACGCCAGCACTGTTGCCGCTCATACTGTTCAACATATTCTACGAATATATAATTACACATACGTGAGTATTAATTAATACGATTATACACAAGACGTAGAAGATATTCGATGTGGATTATGACTTACCGGAGGAAAGGGCATATTGGACTGAGAGGCCGTTGTGGGATAGCGTCCCGCAAAAGAGCCCCCAGCGTTTGTGTGATCACTATAAGAAACCAGGGATTCTTCGTGTCGTCTCCAATCGGTAGATATAGGAGCACGGAGTAAATCAGCAGCCTCTTCGATGTTCATATTGGTATTAATTAAGGCTCGTTCAACATCCTCCTTTTTAAAGCCATTTTCCACAAGAACACGATACTGTTTACTCTGTTTAATCACATCGGTATTCAAGTTACTAATATTAACGTTAACACCACCTATCTTTGGCTGTGTTTTGCCAACAATGGCAGTGTGAGTATTCCAGTCAGATGACAATTCTGTACCGTCGCTACCTCCACTTGCACCCCAACCGGAAGTACCACTTGCTATTTTATTTTGGTTCTTACTCCAAGACGATGGTGGATCGTTCCAAGAATTAGCTCCACCAACACTAACGCCTAATTGCCCTATACCAGCGTTACTTTTATCATCCATCCAATTAACGCCTGGATTTGGGCCTACATTATGATTGACTTCATCACCCCAAGAAGTGGTATTACGTGCGCTTACATTTGGATTACTGGCATGTACCCACATAGAATTATCAGGTTTATGTTGATTGACTCCAACACCAGGACCAACACCTGAACTAAGTCGCCCTTGAGGACCCACACTGCTTATGGGATTATTGGCATTACTGCCAACGATTGATGCATTTACTACAGCTTGGTTATTGCCCAACCCATTTCCAGAACTATTACCCAGGTTGCCGACTGCATTCGTCGTATTCTGATTACCTACAGTATTTCGCGTTAAATGCCTACTCAGTGGATCCGATATATCCTTCCAATGAGAACCACTCCCACCTGGTACACGTGACTGTTGTCCCCACAATGATGTTCCATCGTCATAGTTGGGGATATTGCGACGCTGCGGTGGTGGCGACGGTTCTTCCCATCCAGTAACTTTACCTGCCATTGATGTTATATCCTTTGGTCCAACAACCGCCGAAGATGGCCCCCAGTGAGCGTTCACGTTCCCGCTTATACCAACAGGGTTTATGGCATTAATGTTGCCGGGTACGATGCCACCAGCTACACTTCCACCAGCAACTACAGCGCCAGTGGATACGGTAGCGCCTACGCCCACACCGGGCCCTACTATTTTGTTCATTACTGGTATTTGATTATGTGCAATGGAATGATGTTGACCCCACATTTCTGACGTTCCATTTAAACGTCCTGAAATTCCTCGAGGATCTCCACGTATAGGGTCCCGCGGATCTATCAGTCGCAAATCACGAGTCTCGGCTGCTGACGTACCACGTATTGGATCGCGGGGATCAACGCCCCGCAGAGTTACAGTACTTGTTACTCCACCACTATTCAATTCACGTGAATCTCCCCAATTGCTTCCAGTAGAACCACTTGCTGTCGCTGTGTTCACATTTCCGGGTACATTTACACCCGGAACACCAGTGCCACCACCTTAAAATTACAAAAAAAGCAGTCGGAAGCGCATCTAATAAATTTACATTTAGACATACTCACCTACAGTAGATGCATTGCCAATGTTTCCAGAAGCCGTCCCGGTAGTGTTGTTAGTTGATCCAACGACAATGCCAACTGCTGTTTGACCCCATTGGGCATTGTTTCCAGGTCCATTTCCACCTACAGCTGTCGCATTTACTCCAGTAACACCAACAGTGCCTGCAGTTGAAGGATTATTCGATGAGCCAGTCCATACACTACTACTTTCCGTACCATCATCATCTTCTCCCCATGTTCCTCCTAGATTAGAAGATGGTGTATGTCCCCATGGAGTTTTTTGTACAGGCTGAACTGGTGGCTGCCCACCATTGCGCAAATTCAACTCCCACAAATCAGTTCCATTATTAATAGTGGGTTTCCACATTGTGGGCCCAGCAGAAGGATCCTTATTAGTTGGCTCAGGCGAACTAGGCACTTCCCAGTTCGTATCCTGATTAACGTGCTGGCAACCCCAACCATCCTGAGAAAAAAGCGCTTCACGCATTGTATTTAATTGTTCTAATTGATTTTTAGCAGCTGCTGCTGATGTTCCACCACCGACTAATCCTACACCGCTAGTGCTATTACCAGCATTATTATTATTCGAGTTCGGACCAATTGTGCCAGAGGTACAGCTTCCACTGTTATTTGGCTTAACGCTATTTGTATTAGTGTTATTGTTATTAGCTCCACCGTTATTACTGTTGCTTTGTGCAGGCTAAAATCAAAACCAAAACAGTCCTTTTTGAAATCAAATAACACATAACGTTCTAAAAATTGCAATCACAATAGTATAATATCAGAAAGCGCGTTTGGTACATCGTGGAACAAAAAATTTACTCTAATATTTACGCTAATAACTGAATATTGCCAAGGGACCAGGGGATATTTAAGTGGTGTTTTCAAGAGGTTATATCTTTGCAAACAATTCACGGTATTATGTTCTATATGTTCGTTGAATTGAATTTTTAAATAAGATAAATATAAACAAAGTGAATTTATAAATTTCCGGAAGTTGAAACTAGACCACATTTGGTATTTATTTTCTGAAATTAATAAACTCAGCATAAATATTCAATTTATATATTATATTATATGCAAAATATTAATACACAATCTATCTATAAAATTTAATTGCTCTCTTTCAGCCAAATCTATTAAGTAGCATTAGGTGCATTTTCTTGTCGTGGGTTTCAGCTCCAAGTTTTCACTCTTTCATTTGATTGGTGATCGTTTTTTTTTTTACATTTCAGCGAATGAGAAATATGAAAGTTAGAAATTGGAAATTAAATGTAAATGGAAGAATCAGATACAGATTGGATAATCTATAGAATAGAAAACACGAATTCGATGTTAAGAAAAGTATGTGGAGATAGAGGAAATTCTCCTGAGTAATAGTTTTTTGATACCGTAAGCTTATTCTTTTTAAAATATTGTCCCATTCCCTCAGTTAATCCATTGAATCAAGGATGCTTTCTGTAGGTTAAGGTTTAATGAATGTGATATGTAACATATATACAATGGGACAATATTTTAAAAAGAATAAGCTTACGAATTCATTGCCCCGATAACCTGATTCCTTCTTTCTCTGATTGCGGGGTTATCTAGGAATATGTGTTCTGGAGTCTCTGACGTATGATCGCAGAACCGGCAAAATAATAGTAGAATAGTATATCAATTTGTGTAGATGATACCTTAGCCAGCAATGACCGGTGTGAAATCCTACTAGCAGCCTTCACTTGTGCCTGTGGAGAAAAATCAGCTGCTTGAACCTTTTTGTATTGAACGCTCCCAACAGACTCCACGACTGCCGGTTCTACGTTACTGGAACTGACCCGGGTCTTATCCGGCAAAGGGCTATTATATCGGCAATCTGAACTTGTTTTGATCGGTAAGTTTTAGGTTAGGTTTGTTGTCACCGGAGCAACTCCTAGCAGCAGGCTTGCTCCTCATCCTTCCAACCCGTGCTTGCATTGAGTCTAACCTGTGACCGGAAAAGTTTTTCTGCTGCGTTTGCACTAATAGGTTGGATGGAAACTTCACTTTGGTTAGGTATAATACATGCAATGGATGGCCACTTTAAGACCTGCCTAGCCCTCAAGACTCATAGGGAGTGGACCCAAGTTATGTGACCCGATGCTTCTAACGTGCTAATGCGACACTATCCCCTACGACCGTCCAAATTGCGAATGCGTATGAGTTTTTATGTTTTCTTATTCAAAGTATATTGCCACAACAACCGGTTCTTTGTTACCGGAATTCACCCGGATTTTATCCGGCCAAGGGCTGCTATTTCGGCGATCTAACCCTGTTTGAATCGGTAAGTGTTAGTTTAAGTTTGTCGTCATTAGAGCAACACCTAGCAGCAGGATTTCTCCGTATCCTCTTGACCCGTGCTGGCATCGAGTCCAACCCGGGCCCCGAGGAATTCTTTTGCTTCATATGCGCTAAAAGGCTCCATCCAAACTTCATTTAGGTTAGTTGCAATACATGCAATGGATGAAGCCATCTTAAGACCTACTCAGGCCTTAAGACCCATAGGGAGAGGACCACAAGTTACGCGACCCCATGCTGCTAACGCAATACTGCGACACCAGCCTTAACGGCTGTGGCCAAGAAAGGACCTCTACGGCCCTAAGGGGTTCTAGGCAGCGTAGGGAAATAGAGCTGGCGGAACAGATTGACGATTCGACATTATGCACAGTTAATGACGAAACCCCCACCAGAATTATGAGCACCTGTAATAGCTCGCCCGTTATTATCATCGCTAGCGGTGGTCTGATAAATAGCATAACCAGGCGACCTATGTTAACTCTCGCATCAGACCATCTGCCCATAATTATCTCGATCGAGAAACCTCCCGACTTTATTTCTGTGGACAACCGCACCTTCATTAACTTTAACAAATCTAACTGGGTCGACTTCACAGAATTTACTGAGACCACCTTCAACGCACTACCCATTCCTACGGACGTCATCGTTGGCGAGCGTCAATTCCGCAAGGTGATCGCTGCTGCTACTGCTCGCTTCATACCTGCTGGAAAAATCGCGGAACTCCGCAATAATTTCCCAGCCGAAGAGATCTTAATTTGGAGATTCGGCAAATGGTAAGTCAACATAAGCGGACAAAACGGATTGAGCACCTGAAGTCTTGCAATCTCTCCACCGGTGTAAGTAAGTTTTGGACTACTGTCAACGCCTTGTCTAATCCGAAGAGACATGACGACCGGGTTGAAATTCAATTCGATGGCCATGCCTCTTCGGACCCGAAGAAGTTCGAGAGCTATTTTAGCCGGCAGTGTACACTGCCCCATTCGACCGACAAGGATGTGTTACCCGACGGCTGCGCAAAATGCCAAAGGACTGCGCACCACTTACTTTCACCGATGGGGAGGTCCAGAGTGTCATCAAAAAGGCCAAATCGTCTAAATCCATTGGCCCTGACGGAATAAGCATGCTGATGCTAAAACACCTAGACCCAACGGGAGTAAATTATCTCACCAAGGTCCTCAACCTGTCGATATCCACTCTTCAAATACCCGATGTGTGGAAAGTCGGAAGAGTGGTCCCACTACTGAAACCTGGGAAACCCGCCAACAAAGGGGAGTCTTATCGCCCGATAACTCTCCTTTCCCCAGTAGTGAAGACACTTGAGGCCTTGTTACTCCCGTCATTCACTCACCACCTGAGCCTAGCAGATCATCAGCATGGCTTCCGAAAAGTGCACAGTACCACCACAGCACTTAGCGTCATAAATGCCCAGATAGTTCATGGCCTGAATCAAAAGCCACACTGCGAGAGGACGATCCTCGTAGCGTTGGACTTGTCAAAAGCTTTTGACACAGTCAATCACACAACGCTACTTGAGAACCTAGAACAATCAACACTCCCTCCAGGGCTGAAGCGGTGGACTTTGAACTACCTGAGCGGTCGGCATTCATCCGTACTGTTTCGAGGTCAAAACTCCAAACTTAGGAAAATTAAACAGGGGGTTCCGCAGGGCGGTGTCCTCTCCCCACTAATAATTTTTATATTTCGAAACTCCACCAGCGGGAATTTCAGTGACCTCGTACGCTGATGACTGTACGATATTGACGTCGGAAAATGGAATCGATGGCATGTGTTTAAAAGTAAACAGCTACCTCTCCGATCTTTCTCGCTTCTTCTAACTAACAAGGAACCTAACACTCTCTCCCACTAAATCCACAGCGACTATCTTCACAAATTGGACGAAGGAGTACAGACTGATCCTGAACATTTCAGTCGATGGCATTAAAATTCCGACGGTCAACAACCCTAAAACTTTAGGCGTTACATTCGACAGCCTGTGCTGCTTCACTCCTCACACGACCGAGATAACTGCCAAAGTGCTTGCGGGCAGCTCAAAAGACAAAGAAACGTAGTTGGCAACATACAAGGCCGGTCTTAACATGTCAGAACACTGCACTCCGGACTATCACGGGATGCCTCTTGATGTCCCCAGTACAACAATTGCACAGTGAGGCCTTAATACTTCCGGTTAAGGAACATAACGAGCTCCTCTCCAAGAAGTTTCTGCTGTCGTCTGCTTGAAGCGGAACCGCCTGTTAGGAACATTAAGAGGTCATTCCTTGATTACGTCGACGACATCAGACAGTACGCCGACCGGACTTCGGACGCAACGAACTACAGATCGCCATTCACAGTGGAGCCATTAACACCTTCATCGACTCCCTCTCAGTGAATGGCGTACTAGGAGTCAAACCACCGCCTGTAGCAGACGTAGAGCTCAAATTGCCTCGCAAAACCAGAGTGACCCTCGCGCAACTTCGTTCTGGATATTGTAGCAGGTTAAACTCCTACTTATCCAGAATAGACCCCGACATTCCAAACATGTGTCCTGCGTGCAATGAGGCTCCGCATGATACTAACCACCTCTTTGCGTGCCCAGCAAACCCAACTCATCTAACACCACTTTTCTTATGGTCCGACCCCGTCGAAACAGCCTGTTTCTTGGACCTCCCGTTAGATGACCTCGACGACAACCAAACTATCACCTATCATGCAAGTGGGGACTAGATAACCGTTACAACAACAACAAAAACCGTGCAAATTGCACTCAGTTCGAGCACTGCGTCGCCAATCCAGTCGAGTGGCTAAAAGAAGACCTCTACTGTCCCACGGAGCTCAAATGGGCAGTATGACTTCCAGTCTGAGAAACGATATGGCCGCCTGCTCACAAGCTTCTGGCCAAGGAATATAATGAGCTCCTTTCCATGCAGTTTCTGCTGTGATATTTTCACAAAATCCATCATTGCAATCGTATCCTAGTGTTGCCTACTACGAACATCAAGAAGTCTTTCCTTGATTACGTCGACGACATCGACCAGTACGGATACCAACTAACTTTAGACACGCACTGACCGCCACTCACAGTGGAATCATTCAACACACTCACCGACTCCCTCTCAGTGAATGGCGTACTTGGTGTCAAACCACCATCTATTGCATACGAAGAGTGACCCTTGCGTAACTTCGTTCTAGATACTATACCAGGTTAAACTCCTACTTATCCAGAATCTATCCAGACATACCAAATATATGTCCGCAATGAGTTCCCGCATGACTCTTACCACCTCTTTGTATGCTCAGCGAACCTCACTCATCTAACACCTTACTCTCTATGGTCCGACCCCGGACCTCACGTTTCCTGGGCATTCCGTTAGATGACTTCGACGACAACCAACGTGAACCTTCCCACCCAAGCGGGGATTAGGTAACCGCTACAACAACAGCAAGGCCGTTTATTTGCTGTCAGTAGTGATTTCTAAAAGCCTTTTCCTCCTCAAGTAGAATCTCCCGTAATGTCTGGGGGGCCAACAGTGAAGAAATACTCTGCTCCTATTGGCTTGGTTACCGAAGCCTCTTGAGCCAGAAGGTAGGCAAGATAATTACTTTTGATGCCTTTATACCCAGGACTTGAATTCTTGCTAATAAGATGTTGTTACCAGTGACACATACACATGCCAGTCTTTGTACTATTATCGTCAGCTGTTTCTCAACTTTTTGTGAGATACGTATGTCATTTTAGTTTTGCGCTACAACAAATTTGGCCCCAACATTAGTTGTAATTTGAAATGTCAAGTTGTTTTCGCAAGTTGAGTTGCTTTAACTTCAATTCAATTGAGTAGACTTATAAACTGTAATAAGGTTAAAGCTAACATAGTTCAAAATAAATATTGGAAAAACCAAATAATAATTATTTAAGGATTTAAAAATATAAATTTTTTTCAAATAATTGTTGCCTTGGGAGCACATATTTCATATTGTATTGGAATTGGCTGACCGTCATTTTGTAAACCAAAAATTTTCGCGTAAACATATAGAATTTCACTCCGATGTAAGAGGTTTATGAAACAGGCATTCAAAATATTTCAACATCTTACCATTCCAGCGTATTGGCATACTGGTAAATTAGCTGCTAGCATTGTGCGTACGTCTGATTCACTATAATTTGCTCTTTTGCTGGCCCAGTAGGAATTCGCAATGTTATATTAATATTACTGGAATTTTTGTTGAGTTATTTGCCGCTGCGATGCATTTATTTAGTGACGCCGTTATCGCTGTCGTGTAACATGTGTAGTAGTGTTATAACTATTTTATATTTCTGTAATACCCTGTTCGTACAGCTTAACTTTTCATTTGTATTTTGAATGCATACATATTTAACATACGTTCTGTACACTTTTTAAGTTTATTATTGATATTCAATACTGTAATTCAATTTGTAAGAGAAGTTATTAGTTTAGTTTAAATTTGAAAATCGTTTTTTTTTTGTTTGTTCTCATACAAATAATGAAGTCTATATTTGCAGCATTTTAGGACACTTGATTAAGTTTTTATATGGCCAAAAAATCGGCGTATGCTCGAGCACTCACTTAATTCTTAGCTTGACATTATTCACTGCATATACCTAGAATAAATAAATTATACTTTAGAAAGTGTGCTTCATTTTATGTATGAAATTAAAAATTTACCATTGAGTTTAAATATGTATTAACTGAGTTGATTTTTTAAACGTTAATATTACCCTAATGGAAGAGTTTAGAATGCTGCCAATCTTTATTTATAAACAAACACAAATACTCATATATTTCAGTTGTTGTTCACACTCTTAGAAGTCTTGAGTTCGAATTAGAGCTAAATTTCATCTTCTACAAAGTGGTGAACTTGACTCTCAGATATCAATCATATTTTGTGGAAGGGTTCCAATATTGATATTTGCAGATTAAAATACACTTTTCCGTATTAAGTCTGATCTATTTTACAATTAACGCGTATAAAATAAATTTTTTTGTCCACTTAATCGTGAAAGAAATATATCAAGTGTATTAATTGCTCTTGTTTTCTGAAACAAAAAATAAACAAGAAAGAGCGTTAACTTCGCCTGCACCGAAGCCTTCACAAGTTCAAGTTTTCTATACAAGAACTTGATTTTGATCAGCTATTTTTTCGGAGATTGTGCCGTTGCCTTGAAAGCCAAATTTCTTTTAGATGCCTTGTTAAATAAGAAAGTTTTCCTTTACAAGAACTTAATTTTTATCGTTTAGTTTGTATAGCAATTATATGCTATAGTGGCCGATCTAGATAATTTCTTCAGATATTGTACTGTTGGACAAAAATTTATATGAATTTTCGTGAAGATATTTCGTTATATAAAAAAGTTTCTCATACAAGAACTTAATTCCGATCCTTTAGTTTGTATGGCAAATATATACTATAATGCTTCGATATCGGCGGTTTTGACAAATGGCCAGCTTCTTGGAGGCGTGTGAACATTTTCAGATCGATCGATTTTATATTTATTTCATAGGGTCTCCGACGTTTTGTTTTGGATGTTACAAATTTCGTGGCAAACTTAATACACCCAGGGTATAATATAATGTATTCAGGGTATAAAAATGTACATTCAATAGAATTCTTGAAATTAGCTATTGTTTACAATAACAACTACTGGTTACAGAACCCGCGACAGTCGTGATCGGTTTATATTCGAGCATAAAGTGTCGTCTCGATCAATATGGTATAGCATTTAATACTACAACTACTACCTACTTCAAATAGGTCTCTCTCTGTCTGAAAATTAAAAGAGTAAGTACAAAATAATCTATAATATTATTCTATACACAAATTTAATAAAAATCATGACATTAACGTAAAATATTAAATAGGAATAAAGAGGAAATGGCATGATAAATGATCATTTTGACCGATTCGTAGTTCTTGTGTTAATCATAAACAATACTTTTCGAATATTGAGCCATAGTGAAATGGGTCGTTCGACGCTTTCAAATTACTTCACACCGATTGGTAAACTTGAAAAAAGTTTAAAACATCAGGGCCGGCAGTCCATTGCTAAAATTGCCTGGAAATGCAGAAATATCAAAATAAACAGAAATAGCTTACTACTACCCCCTACATAAAATCAAAATACTATACACTTTGGGCATCAAAATCTTGCTCCGTAAATGGACTTTGCAAATAGTAAAATCGAGTTTAGTGATCGAAGTGTAATTAAACTTATCTTTGAACCCAAACGAAAAAATTATCTATACTTACGATTAAAAATAACCGGTAGGAACACAGATTTATTGCCGACCGCGACCAGCTACGACCAAAACAATCACTAAATTAGTTTGAAAATGGAGTGGAAATAACTTTGGTTATTCCGACTTTTTTACAGATTTAATCTTTAATGCTTTTTACACTTTTGATTATTGTGTAACTTCCGTAAACTGCTACGAACAATCACAATTTATACAAATATAGTTGTGTTCAATATGAAGCTAATGTAAAAGCAGCTGCACAATCGAAATAATATGGCCTCTAACTGTTTATAAAAAAATGTTAAAAAGAATAACAAATTTGCAGCTGTTGTTAATAATGCAAATCTAGAGTCTATGTTGGGTATTAAGTTTTATTTACTTTACTACAAACCTAAATAACGTGAGAAAATAAAATTGTAATGTTGTAATAGGCCTTTAATTGCTATTAAAGGGGTAAATTTTAGAATCGCATCCCCCGAATTCGGTGTTGATGTTCGGATAGAGCAGGTTCTCCAGATTAAGAAAATATATACATTTAGCCGCTGACTTATGGTTTTTGATATATTTGCATTTAAAGTTTAAAAAATCGACTATTTAAAGTGCGTATTTCTTTGATTTAGAATGAAATTTAAACTTATTTTTTTAACTTTTATATCCACTAACACTTCACAAATTCGTTTCTACACATTTATGGTATATTAAATGGTGCAAAATAATTTTAATTCAATATTTAGCTTTTGTTCAATTATTTTTATTCACAAAATATCAAAAGGGTTGCATTATAACAAATAATCAGTGTTGCTTTATCTATATATTTTACAAAGGAACCAAAAGCAATAAAGAAAATAGATAATCCTCAATGGCAGGTAGTAAATAACGCATTATTAGTTTTTCGTGTAAAATGCCTTTCTTTCTTCAGTTCTTTCGCGTAGAACTCTTTTGTGCGTTGGCGGCCTTTAGCCTCGCTACAAACGAAAAAAAAACCTTGGTCGGTCCAACACTGGGGTGTGCTCAGTTCTTTCGCGTAGTACTAATTTTTGCGGTGGCGGTTGTTGTTGTAGCGGCAGATTTCTGATGAGCTGACAGTCCTTGGCCGGATTAAATCTTCAGAGGCGCTTCAAAAACAAAAATAACCCTGGTCGGTCCAACACCGGGATTTACGAAGAGAAAGGAAATACTGAAGAGTTTGCGTGACTCATCACACTATTATAAATTTTGTATTTACGGTATAATCCTTCTTTTTTATTTATTTTTAGTCGTTTGCCAAATAGGTAGGCTTTAGTATACCATCCCACGATTTCAGGGTTAAGAGGGGTATGGTTGGATTGAGGAGATTCTCCAGATCATGAATATATTATTGCCACCGGGAACTTATAGTTTTCGAGATATTTGCATTTTAAGTCGAAAATTTCACAAATTTTATCTTAAAATTTTTCTATTTATAGTTATTTTTTCTATTATATTATGCACTTATTATACACTTACACCTCACTACAATGTTTGTACATATTTATTTTATATTAATTATTTTAATAGTTGCTTTAAATAAACATTTTATTTTTACACAATTTTTGTTATATGCACGATAACAAATGGGTTCCATATTGACAGATAATAAGTGTTGCCATATCTTTTATGTATATATATATATATATTTATATTTTGCAAACGAAATAAAATGAATAATAAAGGATTATACCCTAAATACATGAACCATAATTTTAATCATCCCTTCTCTTGATCAAACGTGGTATTATATTGGCCAGTGTTATTTTTTTGAAGCGGGACTGAAGGCCGCCAATGCAGAAAGAAATTGGACGCGAAAGGGAGACCACGCCGGTGTTGGATCGGCCAGGGTTATATTTTTGAAAAGCGGTCGAAGGCCGTCAATGCAGTAAGAAGTTGAACGCGAAAGAAATAACGACCACCCCGGTGTTGGAGCGGCCAGGGTTATTTTTTTGAAGCGCGGCTGAAGGCCGCCAATGCAAATAGGAAATCTAACCAAAAAAAAAGTAATGTTAAAGAGGGTATACCACTCTCTTTAAATTTCATCTTCTATAACGGATTATAACCGATATTGTTACAACTAAACAAGGTACCGTTTTCTCTCTCTTTAAATTTCATCTTCTATAACGGATTATAACCGATATTGTTACAACTAAACAAGGTACCGTTTTCTTTTTGTCCGTTTTGTCATTGAACTGGTAAATAATGTGCATATAAGTTAATTTTGTAGAGGGTAATTGGGTATTTTGTTTATTTTGATTGCTTGTATATTGATGTTTGGATATGACAACACTTATTATCCGTCAATATGGAACCCATTTGTTATTGTGCATATAACAAAAATTGTGTTAAAATAAAATGCTTATTTAAAACAAATATTTTATTAATTATTATAAAATAAATATGTAGAAACATTGTAATGAAGTGTTAGTGTATAATAAGTGCATAATATAAAATAAAAGTAAACCATAAATCGAGAAATTGTAAGATAAAATTTGTGAAATTTTCAATTTAAAATGCAAATATCTCGAAAACTATAAGTTTACGGTAGCAATAATTAGATATATTCGTGATCTGGAGAATCTCTTCTATCCAACTATACTCCTCTTAACTCTGAAATCGTGGAATGATATACTAAAGTTTCCCCGCCAAATATGATAACAATTATGGTATATGAATAGTTTAGGTCCCCCAATGAAAAAGGCCCCAAATATGAGATATTTTTTTAAACCGTCTTATTTTGACGCGAAGACTACAAATCCGTGAGCGGAAAGTGAGTTTTTTTAAATAATTTAAGTACATATATTTATATATAAATATAATTGAAACACTTTGCACATATTTTTAAAGTAACTTAGTTGTTGTGGTTGTTGTAGCGGCAGAATTATGTAGAATTCAGATCACTTAGCTGTAATTATAAGTTCAATGAGTTAGACATTTTCTGTTTTCGAAATACTGAAGAAATGTAACAGTCACAATTTCTTTTACGCAGCGATCTGATGGTATGGACGAATAGAGAAAATCGTCGAACTTCTTTCCACAATGGCGGGCTTAGGCCGCGCTTCAAAACTATAACCCTGGTTGGTCAAACACCGGGTTTTCAATAGTTTGTATAGAACTCTTTTCAGCACGCAAAAGAACTAAGGACATCCCGGTATTGGACCGACTAGTGCAGAAAGGAGATTAACGAGAATGAATTATGAACACCCCGGTATTGGACCGACTAGGGTTATTTTTGTGAAGCGCGGCCGAAGGCCACCAGTGCAGAAACGAGTTCGACGCGAATGAATGATGAACACCCCGGTTTTGGACTGACCAGGGATATTTTTTTGAAGCGAAGCCGAATGCCACCAGTACAGAAAAGAGTTACCACGCGAAAAACATGTGCAAAGTGTGTTAATATTTTGATTTTTTTTTTTAAATTCAAAATATTTTGATTTTTTTTTTTTAAATTCAAAATATTTTGATTTATTTTTTTAAATTCAAAATATTTTGATTTTTTTTTTTAATTCAAAATATTTTGATTTTTTTTTAAATTTAAAATATTACAAAAAAAAAATTTATAAAATATTTTTGAAAAAAATCAAATTTTCGCTGACGTAACCTTCGCGTTAAAATAAGACGATATAAAAAAAAATAATTTTCGCAGCCTCCTTCGCTAGGGGTCCTAAAATATACATTTACCACAATTATTTTTTGTTTGCATACACCAACCAAACCAAAGTTAAATATTTAATACAAAACAAATGTGTAGAAAGGAATTGGTGAAGTGTTAGTGGATATAAAATATAAAAAGTTATGCACTATGTAATACAAAACAAATGTGTAGAAAGAATTAGTGAAGATTCAGTGGATAAACAAGATAAAAATATAATTCATTAAAAATCAAAAAAAACACGCACTTTAAATAGTTAAATTTTGCACTTTAAATGCAAATATCTCAAAAACTATAAGTCAGCAGCAACTAAATGTAAATATTGCCTTAATCTGGAGAACCTCCTCTATCCGTACATACCCATTTTAAGTCAGAATTCAGAGGGATGCTATTCTAAATTCCAGCCCAAGTTTATTAAAGAAGTCTTACTTAAGAAATGCTTTTATTTCCAGAGCTTTAAATATAAACAAAAAAATAAATGTAAAACCGTCAAATTAATTACTTAATTGAAAGTAGAATTTTAGATGCACGTTAAAACTAGCCGTTTTTAATATCTGCATCATATATAATTTTGTTGTACTAACATGTTTTTTTTATTGAAAATCTTTAAGATTTACATATATAAATGAAAAATAGATTTTAAACATTCTAAGCCGAATACATGCAAACATTTTAAGGGTTTCATAGACAAATTAATTTTAGGAGGTATACATGACTTTCAATCACACTATCTGGCTTGCTTACTCTACACTAGAGTCAAACCGTAGATAATTGTATCCACACACAAGATAACCCTTTGTGCGTATTATATAGCATAAATAAAAGTTAATTAAATTTATATGTGCGAAGAAGTATGGTCCTATATGTATTTTATGCACGTAAATGAAGAATGTAAGCACAAACACTAAACAAATCCTTTACATTTGGCTTAAATGTCATTTCTCAAATTATTTTGTGATCCCCGGAAAATAATATAATTTTATTGTATTATTGCAGCACTTACGAGGAGGACTATTAACAACCGAATCTATAAAACAGTAGATGAACAAAAAATTTCATGTTCTTGCATTTTTTTCGCTGTCATCTTACATTTTAGTAATACAGAGAAATTGGTATAATATATAATAGCTGAAGTCATGGCTTTAAATGAAAAGTATTTAATGTCCGATCTGTCCTTACCATTTACAAATAGTAACGAACTTAAACGAAATTATTCGGAATTTTCAGCGCACATATACAAGAAAAATATTGAATTAACCATCTAAACCCATAATAATATTTCATTTCTTGTTCAATTTTTCCACATTCACACTACTAATATTCTAATACTATTATTTGATCACATTTCCTTATTTTACAGAAAAAAAGAGAAAATTTTTGTCTTATTCGCCGCCACGACACGACGTATACACAAAATTCATTTATATTAAAAGTAACACCAAGTTAGCCGATGATCCAATTGTCGACAACGAAGCAACACGACATAGCACGGCGTTAAAACTACTCACAATCGCTAACGAATGAAAATTCTGACAATACCGAATGAGTATGCAAAGTACACATATATAAAAAAAAATCTTTAATATAATCCATGAAAAACGAAACTGAAGAAGATTTAATGGAAAAGTGTTAATTACATCCAAATAAAATGGGACTTTACAATTGCGATCTAAGATGCACCCACCTTTTGATCTGCAAAAATATACTACAAGCTGTTGACGTTGTAATAGCCAGTATCAACGCACACACCCAAGCAATTCTATGTTCATTAGCTCGTTTCTTTTACTCGTTCCTTCATTTTCCTCCTAAGGATGCCACATTCCAAATTTATCAATATTTTAAACTGGTACCTTACCACCTATCACTTCAAAATCATAGATACATTAAACTACAACTCTAATAACATATATCCAAAAAAGTGTCTGAGTACCAGTGTACACACTTACTTCTTTCTTCATTTGCAATAACTTTTGTTTTTCGTATTGCCCATTCCGGTCACACGCACAACACTAGAAGACCAGCATTATACATATTTGCAACTTGCCTATAAAACATTATTATTGCATATCTTCATTTTAACTACGAATTACGTAGGCTTTGTCGCTAGTCATTGGTTTCTCTCCCACAAACAACGAGTTGACGCAACACAATATTTTATTTTATTAAAAAAATTTTAATTGCTGTAATAATTTAGATATAGTATACTTGAATTGTCTACAACTCTTCATGCCTATTTTAATTATAATTACGTCCTCCAAAGACTTAGCTATTTGTAAAAAGCTTTCCTAAAAAATATTTGTTTAAAAAACATTTCTTAAAAATAACATACATATATGACAATACAATGTTTGTCGGGTCAACTAGTAATTTTATAAACTTGTAATAGGAACATTACTATATTAAATGCATTAATTTGCAAAATAAATGCGTAATTCTTTAAAAATAGTAGCAACAAAAATAGCACTAACTACAAGAATTGCATCAGATGAGGTGAAAATACTATCATGAAAATAAATGTACTAAATTTTAATACAAATAAGGAATTTGGCCAATTATTGGCAACTAAAACGTACATTCCAATAAAAGTACACTATTTGGTAACGCGAAGAATTTTATAAGCTCAAAATGCCGATCGGATAAAATCAATATAGATGAGAATAAAATTAAAGTTATTAAATCTGACAGTATCGTAAGAAAAAGATATTATACATTCACTAAATATGATAGCACAAAAATATTTACACTGTTTTTACAGGATTGTGATAGCATTAACAGATATAATAGCTGTATTCGATTCGCTGAGCGTTACTCTCCAGTGAATAGAACAAACTATACCGGACGCTTAAACAAAAACGTGTGGTGCAACTCTGCTCTAACATGTCTTCTGACGTATGGGCAATTGTGTTATGGCACAAACAGTCACCGACGCAATACCGTGGACCGAATCAGCTGATACGGCCTATCTTATAAGAGCGCAATGTAAATAATTGTTCATTGACCACAACTGACCACCGCCTAAACAGACTGTACGGTGGGATATCCGCGAAAATTTGATTTTTTCCATAGAAACGAGTGAGCAAAGAGTGAGAGAGCAATCTTTTGCAACGCAGGGTTGCCTATCTCGATATTTTGTAGTAATTAAAAAATTAACTTGAATTTATTTGAAATATTCTTAAAATTTCTCAAAATCACTGTCGAATACACTTATTTATAAATAGGTATACTATTTTTAATCGCTGGATTTTAGTTTTGAGCTTTTACATTATGAAAAATTATAACTAAAAAACTAAATGTGTGAAAAATCGTGTATACAAATTGAAAAATGGCAACATTGGTGAAATGAAAACTGATTTCTGCGTTGCAACTACGGGCATAACTTTTGACAAATTTGATTTGATTTGGGCGGTGACTGTTGGTGCTATTACTATTTTTTTGAACATGGGTGGAGAAATACTTTTTTCGTGACAAAAAACGTTTTAGTAACCTCTTATTTTGGGTTTCTTTAAACTATTGTAATTGATTTTAAGTCTTACGATTTTAAATCAAGGAATAAAAAGAAATTTGTAGCCTTTATCAATAGTAAAACTGATCTAAGATATACAAAACAAAACTTGATAGCTTTGAAGATAGCGGATATACCACTTTAATGAGGTATCCGCATACTCTCTTGTTCGAGTTCAACTCGATATCTTTGTTGTTTCGTTTCCTTTTATTTTTTTTTTACTAGAGCTGCTGAGAAATAGCGAGCAGAGAAAGGGCGAATCGAAGACAGCTAATAAAACTTGGTGCTAAAATAAAGCATAACTAAACAATTACTACTCAGGACTATTGGGTCCATAATATTGTAACGGGTTTCTCGATAAATCGTCTGCAGCGTGTCATCGCTTCTAGTCAGTGGATAAGTGTCTTTCCTCGTTACATCATTCAACCTCCTATGGTCCACACAGAATCTCATGCTGCCATCTTTCTTCTTCGCAAGTACTACAGGTGAACTTCATGGACTCGCTGATGGTTCGATTTTGCCGCTTTCGCTCATTTCCCGTATGGTCTGGCTTACAACTTCACGTTTTGCTTCCGAGAAGCCTGGCGGATTGGTCTTGCCTCACCTGTGTTAATAAAATGTTTCACAACTTTGGTTCTTCCTGTACGCAACTTGGGTGGACGTCTATTTTTTCTCATGCAATAATTTCTCACGCCAAACCTTCTCACCAATAATTTGTTATGCAAAGATTTCTCGTAAATATATTATATCTCACATTTTCATCAATCAATATTACAGCTGTTAAATCGTTCAATATACCTATATACTGTAGTTTATTTGTGTATATTTATTTTCTATATTTTCTCGACTCTATGCTTTATTCCTTTCACTTTTGTGAATTTCGCTCCTATAATTTTCACCTGTTAGTTTACATTTAATGAGTAATTTGATATTTCGAGGCATTGCTGATGTGTTGTGATTGTAACTGTTGCCACGTTGTTTAATAATAAAATGCCTCTCCATTTTATAATTAATCACAAAGGAAAGAACTCCCTTTGCGAAAACGGTTTTATGTATAGTTATTATCGCGATGGTGATACTTATTTGGCAGTGTATTTATTATACGAAGGGAACGTGCCTTGGTCAGTGTTATACAACGTCTTGGTAAGTATTTGTTTCATTATAGATAATGTTACCTTACATTATTTGTCTAATTTGTTGATAAATTTTTGATGATATTTTATTTGTCATTAGTGTTCAAGATGGCGACCGATTTAACAGCTGTCAAGTGATTTATTCTTAGTATGGTTTGGCAATTCATCATGAATAAACCCACGCCTGAATAACGCTTGCAAATAGTGCAATTTTATTTCGAAAATAATGGTTCTGTGCGGAATACGTATCGCGCATTACGTTCATTTTATCGTATGATGTGATGAAGCGCACTTCTGGTTGAATGGCTACGTCAACAAATAAAACTGCCGCATTTGGAGTGAAGCTAATCCTCAAGTGTATGTCGAAACGCCGTTACATCCAGAAAAACTGACTGTTTGGAGCGCTCTATGGGCTGGTGGAATTATTGGTCCGTACTTATTCAAAAACGAAGATGGCCAGAACGTTACAGACAATGGTGATCGGTATAGAGCCTAACTTTTTCATTTCTGAATTAAACAACCATGATGTCCAGGAGCTGTGGTTCCAACAAGACGGGGCAACATGTCACACAGCTCGTGCCACAATCGATTTATTGAAAGACACGTTTGGTGGCCGCTTAATTTCACGTTTTGGACCTGTAAATTGGCCTCCAAGATCTTGTAATTTAACACCGCTAGACTACTTCTGTGGGGTTAATGTACAGTCATTGGTCTATGCACATAAGCCACAAACGCTTAACCATTTGGAATACAACATTCGCGTGTTATTGCCGATATACGGCCACAAATGTTGGAAAAGTTCATCAAAATTTGGACGTCCAGATTGGACTACATCCGAGCCAGCCGTGGCGGTCATATGCCAGAAATCATATTTAAAATGTAACGCCACAATATTATCTTTCGGATAAATAAAATTTATATCAATCGAATAATCCATCGTTGTTTTATTGCAATTTAAAGTTCTATACCTCTAAAAAAAACACACTTTACAAGAATTTGACCACAAACATGCCCCTGAGTCTGCCAAAATCGAAACTGCAAAAGTAACGAGAGAGCTATCAAGGAGCATTGTTGGAGCTGCAGTTAGCACCGCCTCAACGTCTGCTGTCGGTGTACTTGGTAATAGTTCGAACATGTTCCGTACAGTGTCTGGTATAAGGGCTGATAATGAGATAATTCCTGCTAATACTGTATCAATTAATGAATTAATAATTTCCGATGCGTGTCGTTAGGCTTGGAGCGGAATTCTTGGTATGTGATTCACGTGAGTTGCTTAATTATCGCCGTGGAAGATATATTATTTTTACAACTGAGCGTAATTTGAGTTATCTTCAGGCATCAGATACTTGGTTTGCCGACGGAATATTTCATGTACGCGAGGCATAATTTTTCCATTTACATTCTTGTCTGGAAAATCGAAGCAACTATACCGTAGTATATTGTCGAAATTGAAGACCATCAATCCTGAATTGAACCTAAAATTATTACGACGGATTACGGGTTGGCTTTCATAAAGGCTGCCCAGGATATTTTTGTTGTTACAAATGCTTGGGTATTTTTTTCATTTTGGAAAGAGTCAATGGAGGAGAGCACAGGGATGTGGATTACATGCTCGATATGTCGGAGATGGTGACTTTGGATTGCAGTTGAGAATGTTGTATGCTCTTGTAGCCGTGTATGATGAGTTAATGACAACTACGTTCTTTAAGGAAAATGCTGAAGAGTTGCAGGAGCTGCTCGATTATTTCGAGACTACATGGATTGGTAGTATCAATCGTCGTGGCCGGACGGTGACCATGGTACAAATATTCCAATCGAAGGCTGACATGGAAGTTTTAATGTTCGGGCGCAAGCTGCTCATATGAATATGTGTGGAAGTTCATTGAATTTTTGCGTGATGAGCAAGCCCTTGTTGATGTGCGATTGGAACACTATGTTCATGGTGATCAACCGAAAAAACCGAAAGCTGCTTACATGCGTCACAATCGACGTATTTTAAATTTTGTTAATGATTATAACGTCCGTCCGCCGACGGATTATTTGCGCGGTCTCCCGCATAATTTAGAATTTTAATATTGTTTATTTATATTATTATGATTGTGTCAGTAAATGTATGTTCAAGTATCACAAGCATTAGGTTGTGTATAAATATTTTAATTTATCCTAATGTGTGTAAATATTCTTGATAAATTTGTCTCATAAGACATTTTTGTGGTTGAGATATTTTTATATTGATAAAATTCTCCAGTCAGAAATTTTTGATTGAAAAATTTTTCCGGATATATAAGAGACGGGAGGCCGCAACTTTGCCCCAGCTAATGGTCATACATCTTTATTAACCAGTTCACATGGAATTATGAAATGTGACGCGCCCGTATCCACAGTCAGTATACGTTTTTTGCCATCTACTCATCCACTAGCGGTAACGTTACTCGTATTCCTGCTAATGGAGATTACAGGGCATTTGTTTGCGGGAGCCAGTCCGTGCTCTTTTCGGCTTTAGTTTAACAATTTGTTGGATTTGACACTTGCTTGATCTTCCTGAGCTTTGCGTTTACGTCCAACTGAATTGGACTGGTTACAATTGCGTGTAATATGACCACATTTCCGTAGTTGAAGCATTTAATCACACCATACTTAATGATCTTTCTGTGTTCGATTGCTAAGCAGAGATCCAGCTTCCTGTGTCAAAGCATACTAAACTGTTTCCGCAAACGTTAGATTTGGACATGCTAACGCAGCGAAGCGGGTAGTGTTATCTCGTATTCCATTAACGAAGGTCTGAATTTTCGTGTCCTAGATGAACTCCAAGGTTTTGTGTACTTAAGTTAAGTGAGCTAACCTCTCAATCTCTGTAGAAAGCTCCTGCATCCTGCTCTTTCAACTGTGAGGACACCTGTGCTGATATACATCTTGCATCTTGGCCATTTACAAATATTTGACAGTCCCACTTCTGACACCATCGTAACGGATTTCTCGATAATTCGTCTACCTTGTAACTCACACTTGAGTTCGATCACTTGATTGCTAAATGAAAATCATAATTTAATGGATATACACTTATCTTAATTTCTAATTCAACAACTTAACACAAATTACTCGTTATTCGAGTTTAAAATTTATTGCTTATAGCTCAATTGCTCTTTACACGGCAACACTCTAATAAGAACTGTTTTTGCTGCACAATCCAGCAGCCCTTATATAGTAGATTGTGTACAAAGCTTCGCTTCTCGAACATTCTGCCCACTACAAATTTCGCTATCTAGTTAGATCTAGCAGTTTATCGTCGATTCTGATTTTTTCTGGCATTCGTGCTCGCCACAAAGTTTCACACAATTATTTGTGTATAATGCAAGTTCATTTCAAATATTTTTACTTTCATTTTAATGTGTTTTGTAATTAAGTGTGTTTTGAGAACTCTTAATACTCTGTTCGCACCGAATTGAAATCCTCTTGAAAACACAATTTATGGATTGTGGAACCAAAGTCGTTCTGACCGACATTGTGTGTTTTCGATGAGTTTTCATTGACAGTTCACACATCTACATCATTTGTTTACATTTGTTATGTACCCTACAAGAACAGTGACGGTCATCTGATGGGTAATATGACAGTCATAGCTGAAAAAATTTTGTCAGCGCGCAGAACAAAGTTTCTATCATATTCGTAAGATCCTTGTTTTCTTTTTGTTTGTTTGTTTTGTTTTTTCTGAGTCATTGCTGACCATAAATCCGTCATAGCTGAAAATTGTCAGTTATGACTGAAACGCTATCAGAAGTGCAAAATTCTTTTGCGCAGTAGATAATATAAATTTTATTTCTTTAATAAATTTCAAACTTTTAATCAAAATTAGTTATAATAATATACTTAAATATAAAAAGAAATGCAACAAAAAATATAATAAAATATGAAAATATAAAAATAAATTTTCACTTGATGCCATCTCCTCCTCTCAATAGCTCTGCGTACGTCTTTCTCCAATCAGTGGATAGTTCTGCATTTAAAAATGCAAATGTAAATTAACAGTACTAACATATCAAATGTGAGTGTATTGGTGAACCCATCAGAAGTTTCTTGTAGGGTACGTTTATGCCAATTATGGAATGTAAACAAATTTTCAACTGACATTTAGGGCTGGCAAAATATGTCTATTAATAATATCGATTAAACTAGAGCAGTTACCGATTATAATGAGTGGAATGTAAGTTTTCAAGGGGCTTTCAGCGAAAAACTGTGTTTTCGTTTGACAGATTTTGTATGGATGAAAACTTAAGTTTTCGCGTGAAAACCTCTTGTCTATGAAAACACGAATTTTGTGTCGGTGCGAACATAGTATAAGACATAAAGTTAGTTAAAATGATTAATACAGTGTATCACTAAAATCAGTATGCAGCGATGATTTCTCCATGGTACAAACAAAAAAAAATTCAAAAGTAACAATACAAAAAAAATACAATTTTATTCATTCTTCAAAGTCTTATCTTCATATTTACAACAAAAAATTATAGAGAAATAATTATTGATTAGCCAGATCGGCTTCATCTACAAAAAGTCTTAAAATCACATCACAAAAGTAAGTATGCATTCAATCAAAAACCGAATTTAAGAGCAAATTTTGCAGTTATACTAAACTTTTAATATTTCGTTGGATAGCCTTTATTCTTTTTGACAGCTTTTAACCGCGATGGCATAGAGTTTACCAGGTTCTGAGTCACAGAAGTTGGAATCTTTCCCCATTCCTCCATGAGTGCTTTCTTTAAGTCATCTTTGCCCTTTATTTCATGTTTCCTTATTTGCCTGTCAAGATGTTCCCATAAATGTTCAATAACATTCAAATCTGGCGATTGAGGTGGTGTTTTTAGTTGCTTTGGTGTGTTATACAGCAGCCATTCTCTGACAACGTGAGCTGTATGCTTGGGATCATTGTCTTGTTGGAAGACATGAGAAATGATCGCTCAAGCCCCAATTTTAATGCACTTTGCTTCAAATTATCCTGCAAAATGTTGAGATAAATAGTTTATCCATTATTCTGTCAATCAGAACCAGATTTCCCACACCAGAAGCCGCCATACAACCCCACACCATAATTGAACCATCACCATGTTTAACTGTGCCGGTCATGTTTTGAGTATCGAGCTCTGAATTTACTTTTATCCATACTTTTTCACGTCCGTCGGAACCAGATATGTTAAATTTACTCTCGTAACGGTATTTTAAAAGTTTTGGTCTTTGGTTTCGTGCATTTTTACAAATTCAATTCTTTTCTTTCTGTTTGTACTATTTACGATTGGCTTTTTACGGATGTTTCGACCGTGGAAACCAGCAGTAACGACGAATGGTTTGGGGGTTAGAAGTCTTGCCAGTTTCTTTTTTAACTTCCCCCTGTATTTTAAGGGCACTTGTTTTGGGGTTTTTCTGTACCTTTCGCACAATTATTCTGCGTTCCTGCTCCGTGAAAATTTTCGGGCGCCCAGTTCTTGGTTGATTCTTGGTAATACCTTCGCTTTTAAATTTTTCATTAATTTTTTGGATTGTGGCGTTGCTTTTATTAACGTCTTTTGCAATTTGGCGTTGGATTTTATTATCTTTGTACAATTTTATTATTAAATCCTTCATATATTGTGAAAGTTCTTTGCCTCGAGGAGCCATGATCAAAATACCAAAAAACTTTAATTGAAATTCAATTTATAACTTTAAAAAAGGTTTGCATGTACACAACTAAACAATTTTGATGGTTTTTCTCGCAAATAAATCACAAAAAGACTACTCGAAAACATAAATTTGTGAACTGCATACATACTTTTGTGATATGATTTTTACTGGTTCCTACGAAATGACGCCAGACACGATAACGGAACAATTTGTCGGCGTCATGTCTTTCATATTCTTGGAAGAGACCTTGCATAGCACTTGCATATATATTTTAATAAATAAATTTCGAATTATTGTGGCAATAAATTCACATATTCATATATTTTATTTGGTTTTTTTCACTTTAAAACTGTTAATGTGTCTAAATCGGGTGATAATGTGAAAAATGACTACTACTGACAAGCAGATGACGCTAAATCAGAGTAGCACCGGGAGATTCTCCTCGGTGACGAGATTAACAAGTGTCATTTTTATATGGCGAGAGCTTGCTAAATCCAGTAGATTAGTGAGATAATATACTCAACAGGCGAAATCTTGTAATTAAGTTTCGGTCAGAACATGGTATTAGATATAAAATTGGTTAAAAAGATAGTATATTTTTTACATTTTTTCTTGGATGAAGTACATACGTATGTATGTATATATTTTAAGTTTAAACGGAAAAGAATTATGGGTAGTCTAGTTTAACCATTTTGAATTAATTTGCAATAATCGTACAAAATGATTTTGAATTTATGATTATGTATAACATTCATTGCATACAAGTTAAGTTTTCCATTGTTAATAATTATTTTTAAAAATAAGTGGACTTGTGTGCTCCGTTTTTATTAGTTCAAATTTACCTAAAGACTAATTACAAAATTTTACTTAACATTAAACTAAACCGAAGTCTGTTCTAGTCACGTCGTTAGCCATTAGTTTATATTGCCGATTTGCTGATGCGGTGTCAGCTTCGATAATGTTTTTAATTAATTTTTTTATTACTAATTTTGTGCCATTGCAAAGCCGTAGTGGGTTCAAATTATGAAGCAAAATAACCGGAGATTCAACCCATGCCCTGCATATCCAATGAATTCAAAAAGTCGATTGGATAATTTAGTTTCCTTGGCGTCGATAGATTTGTATGAACCAAGCCCCATGGCAACAACTGTTGTATATGAAATCGGTCGGTAATTTTATGCATCCAGTATTATCACGTACAGCAACTTTTCTATTGACAATATTTAAGAGTTGTTTTGAGAAAGTTTTGACAGATGGATCTTGAAGCATATGAACGCACATGTTCACTATCAGTTGTGATTTTATGAAGCATTGATATCATTAGCGTATGTTGAAAGTCTTGGAAATCACCTGAAAGGAGTAACAGAGCGTCGGAAACAGTATGCGGTCGTAAGTTAATTTTTGTTCATCATTTAGTAGTGGAACATTATACCGATACAATATATCGTCAGTCATCGAATTTTTATGATATTCCCACAACCTTTTTGCTCGGATCAGGAAAAATGCCATCATCTTCTAGTAATCCCAGTGCAATACATGCATCTTTATACGTTTGATGCGGTTATCCATACCTTTACGTATATTTTGAAATGGCAATGGACCGGTGACATTAACCAACATAATTCGTAGATAAAAACACTCAGTCTGCCTTGGATTGACTGTATATACAATACCCAATTATTATAGCACGATTTCGTTCGTGAAAATAGGCATTGGACGTTTTCAAGATACAGAACTAAATCATATGGCATCAACTAAATCATATGGCATCAACGGCGTCGGCCACATGTTCGCTTGTGAGACGAGATTTTTCCCGAAATACCATTGAATTATGATCAAAAATGCTGTGAAATCATAATAAGGTTCTGAATAAACTTGACAGTGACATTGTACAATTGAATTGAAGTGGACATTTGCAATATTTTGCACGTAAACTCAATTAAAAGAAATTTTCAAATACGCAAAAAGACTACGTTTTTTTTTTTTTTCGTCTCTCTTTATAACATTATTCTTCGTTGTCGAATTTTCAAATTTCGTCGTACTTTGCATTCGGTTCGAAACTATGCTACGTATGTGAATTTCGGTTTTGAACGAGTATAATCGTATGTGTAGAAAATAGTACACTAAGCAAAGTTTATAACATTATTCTTCGATGTCGAATTGTCAAATTTCGTCGTACTTTGCATTCGGTTCAAAACTGTGCTACGTATAAATAACATGGACGAGATCTGCATAGAAAGCGAGAAAAAAGAAGCCGGCTTCGATTTCATCCATTTCGTAATGTTTGCAGAAGTGATAACGGAAGACACCTGGCGGGGATAACTGATAAAAACAAAAAATTTTGTCCTAAAAAGAAAACATTTAGGGGTATACAAAAATAGATGTTGGCCGATTCTCAGACCTACCCAATAAGCATACCAAATTCCATCAAAGTTGGTACAACCACTTCGAAGGAGTTTGGCAACAAACACCGTAACACGAGAATTTCATATATTAGATTAATTCGTTTTGCATTTAATTTCTGTTGAACAAATTTTATAATATAAGTGAAAATTTGACGTAAGGTTGCCGCTGCATTTAGGGATGGCGCGAGGGCGTTAACGCTGTGCGGTAAAAATCGCGCCGCTAAACACTTTTAGTTAGGTATGCCAGTAATATTGCTGAAGAAACGTCTGGCAGTTGAATTGAACAGATACAAGGTTGTTATCAAATTACGTTGCATGTGATAGCTTTGTAACTTTAGTTACGTTAACCCACATGTTTATGTTTGTGTGAGTGATTGGTGAGTAGGTGACTATATTGACATTAACTGACATGTGTCAAAAATTTACTATATTTGAAATTTCCTTGTCAGTTTTATATTAAGTTGTTAGTTTACTAGGTTAATTAATGTAAGTTTTTTTTGTTTATAAAATAATATAAATATTAATTTGCGTGCCTAAAGCATGTGTTTGTTTCTTAATTTAAGAATTTTACCACCTGCAGTTACAATAGATAGGGCATAGGTTGTAGTGGATAAGTACGAAGTGTAATTGACCCCCGTTTTGGTCATTATAGAATTAGGCAGTGAAGATACATCTTAGCTCTTCTCCAATTAGAACTATCTCGACTTCAAACACTAATTTGTTTGAAGTTGATACCCTGAATAAATCCTTTAAGCCCTAATATTATGAAGACCACACATATTCTTCCTCTTTAGGTAACTCTCAAATAGGTAACACTTGGGCAAATAGTAGGCAAACGCAAACGGAGCAATATTTGACAGTTGATTCCTTTGTTATTTGTAGGTTTATACAATTATTACGAGCGAGATGAAGAAGAAATATAAAACTCCAGCTTGCGATAATTGTAAGAATTTAACAGTTGTAACTGTTGGGATATAGTCACATATTGACATACACTCCCAACACTAACTAAACATATGTACAAGTGCCTATTAGTTTTAAGATGCATGTAATCTGATACCTAGAGATAAACTAACATATGTACAAGTGCCTACGTGCACATGTCCCATTTTATCAGTTCTAGGATGAATGTAATTTGATAGGATGCCTAGGGATAAGTAAACATACATATAAGTACCTGCGTGCACAGCAAATTAGAATATAAGAAATACCAAACAAAAAATAAAAAGTCTAAATGAAGATCTGAGCAAAGAAGCTTGTTTCTTTTATTTAGTCCAATATCAGTCATCCAGGATCGATACAAGAGTATCATCCTAACTAATAACAAAACTGGCGACGAGGAAAAACATACGATAGCTAAATAATTGACAACAAAACTATATACTCGGTTGTACAACTTACACCAACTTACTTACCAAGAGTATGTGAACAACGTGATTACCATAGGATAAATATATTATAAAATCAATTAAATAATTGACAGCAAAGTGAAGCAAAAAAGTTGAAAAATAAAACATAAAGTCGAAAAAGGGACAATTAACAAAAAATACAAAAAAACAAAAAAAAACTACAACAGCCAAAAATCAAGTGATTTTGCAGCAATTTAAAAAGCTTAATTAAAAAATAATAACAATAAAGAGACACAACGAAAACCTAACATAAATACAAGTACAGCGGAAACTATAGCAGCAGAAGCAACAATACCATTAACAACAGCAACAAAAACAACAATAACGACAAAAACATCAACAGTGGAAACAATAACAGCAACAGCAACAACAACATCAACAGTATCAGCAACAGGAACAGGAACAGAACCAAATAGGGGTAGGTAGGTAGAGTGGCTGTCTAACGACGCACCTAGGCCTATAGGAGGTCCATTGTGATACCACCGGGACTAATGTTCCCTCACTCTATCGTCTCCTCTCTGAACCAACCTGTGCTCCTGATGAAGCTCATCAGTATAAATAATTTTATATTAGCAACTTCTGATACGTCGTCAAGAAATCCACGACCGATAGTTGTGGTTCTTTTCCTGTATAGATGTTTTACTGTCTCCTCTTCTTCTACTTCTTGGCAGCTTCTAATAGTCGTTGTAAGGTACACCTAGCCTGCTGGCATGTCTACCTATTAGACAGTGACCGGTTAGTACCCCAATCAGAGTTCTTATATCATTCCTTTTGAATTTTAATAGTCGGTTTGTACGACTCACGCTCCATTTCTGCCACGTTAGTCTGCTGGTTGAGCAGGTTATTGATTGTCTCCACCGAGACTCTGCTATATTTATAGCATGCTCGCTGATTAAGTGTTTGCAAGTTGCCAGGGGCATAAAAATGCCCTCTTCTCTCTTCTTTCAGGGGTTAATTGTAACTCGGTGCCTGTCTTGCCTAGTTCATCTGCTTCGCAGTTACCAAGGATATAACTATGCCCTGGAACCCATTGCAGAATTATCGTGAAGTAGGATGGTAGATCCTCTAATAGATCAACACATTATTTCACTTTCTTTTATGAGACCATAGGAGACTTGAGTAATTTCAAGGCCGCTTGGCTATCCGTATAAATATATATGCTCCTTGTTGTGAGCACACTTTTTGTCAATACAACAAGGCTTTCTTTGATTGCTGTGATCTCCGCCTGGGAAACACTGCAGTGGTCTGGTAAGCGGAAGGCGAGTTTGGTGTAAAGTTGAGGAGAAGACACCATCTCCCACTTGATTTTCTAGTTTGGATCCATCCGTGTAGATGCTAATTCCTGGATTCCTCTCCACCTCGTCCCTTTCCCACTCCTCTCTGGTGGGGAAGGCAATATTGTGGACGGAATTTAGCTTCAATTCTATTGGATAGCAGAAATCCGTGGTTTTAGGTAGAAACGGGGACGATCTAAGTATCCTAGAATGCCCCTTGTTGCAGGCGACTAGTTGGGAGGATTCCCTTAGTCTGAGACTAGGAGGAGAAGAGGCAGACTTTGCTGCCACTTGCTTACAGAACAGGTCTGTTGGCAATAAATGTAGAATGACGTTCAGTTCCTGGCTAGGCGTTATTCTAAGAGCTCCACTAATGCATATACTGGCTGCTCTTTGTATACTTTCCATACGCCTCACCGCGTATTTCCTATCCATTATTGCCCACCATACCAATATACCGTATGTCATGATTGGTCTGACAACTGCTGTATAGAGCCTGTTGGGTTGCCGATTGAGAACCACTGGTCATATGTTCTATATATTTTTGCTATTTCTTGTTCTCTACTTATTAGCCTAATATTCAAGGGCAAGCATTAGAAATCATTCACCTCAATGCAGTTAATAATTGTATTTGCATTGTGTACATACTTACATATTTATTGCTTGCTCGCGCTTACTTTGTACACTTATGCTACCGCTATGTTTTCGTCCACGCAATTATATGAATATTTGTTTGTGCACATTAGCTAGTCCCATTTAACATGTACTAAGCTTAATATGTAAGCAGCCTCTTGCAATGCTGCGTTCTCATTTTTTTATATTTCTCTTTTGTTAATAACTGCATTATATACGAAGGAGCAATAGAGTAAAGTATGTACTTGGGTTATTCTCCTTTTATGAACTGTTTTTATATAACTTACATACTTATGTATATATGCACTAATAGAAAACGAAACTATGTACTTAGCGGAAATTATGTATTGAACGTTATTGCAATATTGCTTAGCATATTATTTAAGAAGAATTTTGCGAATAAAGTTAGTCTAATAGCTGACCACACATAGCATCATTACTCGGCCCTTTGTATTTTATCGCTGTTACAACTTCGCTTAAATATTTTGCTTTTTCGATATTTGCGCGGCTACAAAAAAGCTTTGTAGCCCTAAATTTTTTGGCGCCCAACGTGGGGCACGAGTAAGTTTTTGTTCTTTCGCACATCATTTCGGAGTGTGGTCAGTATTAGACTGCATCGTTGGACATTATCGTCATTGGATATTATCGTTGGCCATTATCGTCCCCATTGGACATCTTTACCATTGGAGTCACCAGCATTGCTCGCACAAAGCACAGCACACCAGTTTGCCGCCTCTTAGTCTCTTCGTTACCATTGTAGCTCATATTCGCATGTTCGTTGCATACCCATACATAAGTATAACCTGATTTAAAAATTTTGCGGTGAAATTAACTAATCACTTATTGCTTAACTACTTACTAGAAGTAGAAGTATTATTATTTTAAATAATTTTGAAGCCTCTATAAAGCATATACAAGATCCTGTTCTGCAATGTCTTTGGCCGAGCTAAGACAACAACGCGCCAGCACCAAGAAAAATATCACGCGCATTAAAAATATCGTCGACGCCAGCTTGCGACCAGGTGGAAAGGCTCTTTCAGCTGCGGAATACAAATGCCGTTTGGGCATCCTGGAGTCATATTTTAAGCAGATTCTCTCAATTCAAACTGACATCAAAAGATTGGATGCTGATGATGGTGGACGTGCTGACCTGGAAGAACTTTACATCACAACTAAATTGGTTAACCAATCGCAACTGGCAGAAGATAACAAAGTTTCACTTTCAGCCACAACTTGCGTGGTACAATCAAGCTCAAAACTTCCACCACTTAAGCTTTCTACGTTCGATGGCAAGTTTTCAAATTATCAAAATTTTATCACCTCGTTCAAGCAAATAATTGATCGTGAATTCAATTCAACTAATATTGAAAAATTCAACCATTTGCGAAATTGTCTCCACGGTCAAGCCTTAGAAACTGTAAATGCGTTTCAAGTGACAAATGAAAACTATCCGAACGCGTTAGAACGGTTGAAGGTACGGTATGATAACAAAACACTAATATTTTTGGAAGGAATAAATTCGTTATTTGATTTACCAGCAGTTATGAAACCAAATGGCATTCAGCTAAGAAGTTTAATTGATAAAGCTTCAGCTATTTATGGTTCCTTGATATCGCTAGGTACCGACAGCCAAATATCGCAAGCTATGCTTATTCATTTAATTTTGCAGAAGTCTGATGAGCAGACCAACAAAAAGTGGAAGGAGTCGCTAGATTTTAGAACGCTGCCGTCATGGGAGAATTGCATCGCAGTTTTGGAAAGACACTGTCAATATCTGGAATCACTGGACAACACGTATGTTAGTACCCCGTCAATTCAAGGTGCTAACAAATACTCCTCTTCGAAATCAAGGAATCAACCACGAGGCTATACATTTTCCTGCTCCAACATAACTTGTACTTTCTGTTCCAGTAACAACCATCAGGTTTTTAATTGCGAACGCTTTAAGTCACTAAACATTATTCAACGTTTCGAAAATGCAAAGAAAATTGGACTTTGCATCAATTGCCTATCAAAGGGACATAGAGTAGCCAATTGTCCATCATCACACAGGTGTAAGGTTTGTGCACGACAACACCACAGTTTCCTCCACCGCGGTTCTACTCCAGTCCAACAAACATCTACTCAGGTATTTACAACACAAGAGGCAATCGCGCATACACACAGGAATAATTCATCGTTGGATAACGTCATCCTTGCAACAGCAAAAATTTTCGTTCGTGATGCATCGGGGAGCTACAGATTGGGTACAGCACTGCTAGATTCCTGTTCACAGGTAAATTTTATCACAGATGATTTTTCGCAAAAGTTGCTTCTGCCAAGAAGTAAGCAAAACATACAGATTCAAAGCATCGGTTCATCGTCAACAAATATTAAATTCAAAACCTCAACTAATATCAAGTCGCAAGTCACTGGTTTCGAACTTCCATTGACTTTTTGTATTACATCGCACATTGCTTATCAACCAGATCCTGAAATCAATATTTCAACATGGAATATTCCATACAATATAGCGCTCACCGATGATGAATTTTATATATCAAAGAAAATCGACATGTTGCTGGGTACAGAAACGTTCTTCAGTCTTCTATCTGTAGGACAAATCAATCTTGGATCTTATTTACCAATCTTGCAAAAAACACTCTTAGGCTGGATTGTTTCGGGACGTTATAAGACGGGCAGTAACAACATATCCAAACCATCTTGTTTATTTATAGCCAATGAATCTTTAGATGCCAAATTGGAAAAGTTGTGGAAATTGGAAGAAATCACTACCATACCAGAGGCTTGGACTCGTGAACAACAGAGTTGCGATCACATATACAATTAAACTGTGTCAAAAAGACCTTACGGCAGAATAGTTGAATTACCTTTCAAGGATGATCCGACATGTTTGGGCGAGTCATATACTACGACATTGAGACGATTTAATGCACAAGAACGTCGATTAGCCAAATCACCACAATTGAAAGCACACTACGTTGAATTTATTAGCGAACCGCATTACTATACCTATACCACATCATTGTGTGCTAAAACCAACAAGTTCAACAACAAAGCTTCGAGTTGTATTTGACACTTCCTGTCGAACCACATCCCAAAAATCATTAAACGATATTCAGATGGTTGTCCCTACAATTCAATGCGAACTTTTTCTTCTTATTATTCGTTTTTAATTCCACAGGTTTGCACTCACTGCCGACATAGTCAAGATGTATCGCCAAGTATTAATGCACGAAGATGATCGAAAGTTCCAGTATATTCTGTGGAGGAGTTCACTAACTGAAGATATTCGCACGTATCAACTAAATACTGTAACGTATGGAATGACTGCTGCACCATATCTTGCTATACGGAGTTTGTTATATCTAGCTGAACAGCATTCAGAACAATTTACAATTGGCGCAAAAATCGTGAAGTTATCATTCTGCGTAGACGACCTACTCTGTGGTGCTGATACTCTAACGGAACTTGCACAGATAAAGCGAGAGGTAATACAACTGTTAGAATTAGGACAGTTTAAATTAACAAAGTGGCATTCCAATTATCATCAATTCAGAGAAGACGACTCTATAAAGGATCTAAACGTAGATACATCCATCACTAGTACACTTGGATTAAAATGGAACCAAAATCTTGATTGGTTGTTTTTTTCATTTGAAGCAAAACTAGCACTGACTGGTCGACTTACAAAACGTTCCATCCTTTCTGTTGCATCATCACTTTACGACCCACTTGGACTTTTAGTTCCTGATATTATAACATCAAAAATTTTGTTGCAAGAAATATGGCTACTAAAGTTGGATTGGGATGAATGTGTGCCACAGAACATCGAATTTGCTTGGAAAAAATTTCTTAACTGCTTATCGGATCTTTCACAAATTAAAGTGCCGAGGCACTATTTTTCGACAGATGTGGAATCTCTTCAGATACATGAATTTTGTGACGCATCGATTCGTGCATATGGCTGCGCAATATATACTCGCGTTGTGGCACTACTACTACCATTCGCCTACTCACTGCGAAGTCCAGAGTGGCACTCACCAAAAAACAATCGTCATCCAAATTAGAACTTTGCGGCGCTCTTCTTCTTGCTCGTCTTTTAGCAAAAATTAAACCAATAATTTCTAACAATTCGTTTATCATTTTTCTTTGGACAGACTCACAAATAGTATAACATTGGCTTAAGATGCATTCTGCAACACTTTCGACCAAAGGCGCCCATTGGGGACATTGTAACCGCGGATGTTGCCTCTAGAGGATGTACTGTAAAGGAACTTGTTAATTCAATATGGTACACCGGACCAAAGTTTCTATACGAAAACTCTGATAAATGTCAAAAGAACAGCTGCGATGATATCGACATGGAAGTTGTCGATAGGGAGAAACGAAAATCAGCATTTAATACAATTGTTAGCACCAATTACATTTTGGAAATTATGAATCAGCGGAGTAACTACACCAGCAGCCTTCGATTAATAGCTTGGATGTTCCGCTTCATCAATAAATTTCGACATGGAGCTAATCTTAATGACTCATTAACACTTTCACCACAAGAGTTACATCACGCCTTTCTTTGCATAATTTGGAATATTCAACACATACATTTCGCTAATGAAATTCATCTTTTACAGAAAGAGCTTACGATAAATGGCCGGTTACGTTATTTAAATCCTTTTCTCGAGTATATCGAAGGATTTCAAATACTCAAAGTTGGAGGTCGATTGAAATCAGCAGATAGTCCAGAAGAAAGGAAACACCTAATGCTGTTGCCAAACAAATGCGAATTTGTTGTGCATTACGTTCGTCATCCACATCGGAAACACTACCAAGCAGGACCAAAGGCACTGGTAGCACTGATAAGACTTCAGATTTGGATAGTCAATGCGCGCGATTTAGCAAGACGTATCGTCAGATCGTGGACCAAGTAATGGGCATTCGAGGCAAAACACCTTATAAAGCGAACATTGGGATCTTCGTTTGTCTAGCGACAAAGGCGGTTCACATCGAACTAGTATCGGATCTATCCACGGACGCTTTCTTAGCGTCATTGAAGCACATGATTGGAAGAAAAGGTCTACCTTTTGACATCTTTTGCGATAACACAACAAATTTTGTGGATGCTTGCAACAAACTAGCTGAATTAAAGTCATTTTTATTTAAAACCGAAAACAAAGATGCAATTATAAAATATTGTGCTAATGAACTTATAAATTTCAATTTTATTCCTCCAAGAGCACCTCATTTCGGCGGTTTTTGGGGGGCAGCAGTCAAATCGGCTAAGGGTCACCTCAACCGCACCATCAAAAATGCAAGACTCACAGCTGAGGAACTAACAATAGTCCTGGTTGAGATAGAAGCTGTATTAAATTCTCGTCCAATAACACCAATGTCATCGGATCCAAATGATTATGAAATATTAACTCCGGGGCATTTTATTATTGGTAGTTCACTTAGGGCACTCCCAGAGCGGAGATTGTCAGCTAACATCAGCAACGTACAACGATGGAATCAGGTCACAAGCATTAAACAGATGTTTTGGAACAGGTGGTCAAATTAATACATCAACGAACTTCAAGTACGATCAAAGTGGTTTACAGAGCGACCAAACATCAACAACAACTCAATGGTTATCATCCATGAAGACAACTTACCACCACAAAAATGGCATATTGGAAGAGTTATAAACTGTATTCCAGGAAAGGACTCTAAAGTGCGTGTGGTGGACATTCGAACAACGAAAAGAATCATTCGGTGACCAATTCACAAGCTAGCCCTTCTACCTGTTTGAAATGCCTTTCAACGGGGCCGGGATGTTAGGTCGCCGATTGAGAACCACTGCATTATAAGGTCATATGTTCTATATATTTTTGCTATTTCTTGTTCTCTACTTATTGGCCTAATATTCAAGTGCAAGCATTAGAAATCATTCACCTCAATGCAGTTAATAATTGTATTTGAATTGTGTACATACTTACATATTTATTGCTTGCTTGCGCTTGCTTTGTACACTTATGCTACCGCTATGTTTTCGTCCACGCAATTATATGAATATTTGTTTGTGCACATTAGCTAGTCCCATTTAACATGAACTAAGCTTAATATGTAAGCAGCCTCTAGCAATGCTGCGTTCTCATTTTTTTATATTTCTCTTTTGTTAATAACTACATTATATACGAAGGAGCAATAGAGTAAAGTATGTACTTGGGTTATTCTCCTTTTATGAACTGTTTTCATATAACTTACATACTTATGTATATATGCACTAATAGAAAACGAAACTATGTACTTAGCGGAAATTATGTATTGAACGTTATTGCAATATTGCTTAGCATATTATTTAAGAAGAATTTTGCGTATAAAGTTAGTCTAATAGCTGACCACACATAGCATCATTACTCGGCTCTTTGTATTTTATCGCTGTTACAACTTCGCTTAAATATTTTGCTTTTTCGATATTTGCGCGGCTACAAAAAAAGCTTTGTAGCCCTAAATTTTTTGGCGCCCAACGTGGGGCACGAGTAAGTTTTTTGTTCTTTCGCACATCATTTCGGAGTGTGGTCAGTATTAGACTGCATCGTTGGACATTATCGTCATTGGATATTATCGTTGGCCATTATCGTCCCCATTGGACATCTTTACCATTGGAGTCACCAGCATTGCTCGCACAAAGCACAGCACACCAGTTTGCCGCCTCTTAGTCTCTTCGTTACCATTGTAGCTCATATTCGCATGTTCGTTGCATACCCATACATAAGTATAACCTGATTTAAAAATTTTGCGGTGAAATTAACTAATCACTTATTGCTTAACTACTTACTAGAAGTAGAAGTATTATTATTTTAAATAATTTTGAAGCCTCTATAAAGCATATACAAGATCCTGTTCTGCAATGTCTTTGGCCGAGCTAAGACAACAACGCGCCAGCACCAAGAAAAATATTACGCGCATTAAAAATATCGTCGACGCCAGCTTGCGACCAGGTGGAAAGGCTCTTTCAGCTGCGGAATACAAATGCCGTTTGGGCATCCTGGAGTCATATTTTAAGCAGATTCTCTCAATTCAAACTGACATCAAAAGATTGGATGCTGATGATGGTGGACGTGCTGACCTGGAAGAACTTTACATCACAACTAAATTGGTTAACCAATCGCAACTGGCAGAAGATAACAAAGTTTCACTTTCAGACACAACTTGCGTGGTACAATCAAGCTCAAAACTTCCACCACTTAAGCTTTCTACGTTCGATGGCAAGTTTTCAAATTATCAAAATTTTATCACCTCGTTCAAGCAAATAATTGATCGTGAATTCAATTCAACTAATATTGAAAAATTCAACCATTTGCGAAATTGTCTCCACGGTCAAGCCTTAGAAACTGTAAATGCGTTTCAAGTGACAAATGAAAACTATCCGAACGCGTTAGAACGGTTGAAGGTACGGTATGATAACAAAACACTAATTTTTTTGGAAGGAATAAATTCGTTATTTGATTTACCAGCAGTTATGAAACCAAATGGCATTCAGCTAAGAAGTTTAATTGATAAAGCTTCAGCTATTTATGGTTCCTTGATATCGCTAGGTACCGACAGCCAAATATCGCAAGCTATGCTTATTCATTTAATTTTGCAGAAGTCTGATGAGCAGACCAACAAAAAGTGGAAGGAGTCGCTAGATTTTAGAACGCTGCCGTCATGGGAGAATTGCATCGCAGTTTTGGAAAGACACTGTCAATATCTGGAATCACTGGACAACACGTATGTTAGTACCCCGTCAATTCAAGGTGCTAACAAATACTCCTCTTCGAAATCAAGGAATCAACCACGAGGCTATACATTTTCCTGCTCCAACATAACTTGTACTTTCTGTTCCAGTAACAACCATCAGGTTTTTAATTGCGAACGCTTTAAGTCACTAAACATTATTCAACGTTTCGAAAATGCAAAGAAAATTGGACTTTGCATCAATTGCCTATCAAAGGGACATAGAGTAGCCAATTGTCCATCATCACACAGGTGTAAGGTTTGTGCACGACAACACCACAGTTTCCTCCACCGCGGTTCTACTCCAGTCCAACAAACATCTACTCAGGTATTTACAACACAAGAGGCAGTCGCGCATACACACAGGAATAATTCATCGTTGGATAACGTCATCCTTGCAACAGCAAAAATTTTCGTTCGTGATGCATCGGGGAGCTACAGATTGGGTACAGCACTGCTAGATTCCTGTTCACAGGTAAATTTTATCACAGATGATTTTTCGCAAAAGTTGCTTCTGCCAAGAAGTAAGCAAAACATACAGATTCAAAGCATCGGTTCATCGTCAACAAATATTAAATTCAAAACCTCAACTAATATCAAGTCGCAAGTCACTGGTTTCGAACTTCCATTGACTTTTTGTATTACATCGCACATTGCTTATCAACCAGATCCTGAAATCAATATTTCAACATGGAATATTCCATACAATATAGCGCTCGCCGATGATGAATTTTATATATCAAAGAAAATCGACATGTTGCTGGGTACAGAAACGTTCTTCAGTCTTCTATCTGTAGGACAAATCAATCTTGGATCTTATTTACCAATCTTGCAAAAAACACTCTTAGGCTGGATTGTTTCGGGACGTTATAAGACGGGCAGTAACAACATATCCAAACCATCTTGTTTATTTATAGCCAATGAATCTTTAGATGCCAAATTGGAAAAGTTGTGGAAATTGGAAGAAATCACTACCATACCAGAGGCTTGGACTCGTGAACAACAGAGTTGCGATCACATATACAATTAAACTGTGTCAAAAAGACCTTACGGCCGAATAGTTGAATTACCTTTCAAGGATGATCCGACATGTTTGGGCGAGTCATATACTACGACATTGAGACGATTTAATGCACAAGAACGTCGATTAGCCAAATCACCACAATTGAAAGCACACTACGTTGAATTTATTAGCGAACCGCATTACTATACCTATACCACATCATTGTGTGCTAAAACCAACAAGTTCAACAACAAAGCTTCGAGTTGTATTTGACACTTCCTGTCGAACCACATCCCAAAAATCATTAAACGATATTCAGATGGTTGTCCCTACAATTCAATGCGAACTTTTTCTTCTTATTATTCGTTTTTAATTCCACAGGTTTGCACTCACTGCCGACATAGTCAAGATGTATCGCCAAGTAGTAATGCACGAAGATGATCGAAAGTTCCAGTATATTCTGTGGAGGAGTTCACTAACTGAAGATATTCGCACGTATCAACTAAATACTGTAATGTATGGAATGACTGCTGCACCATATCTTGCTATACGGAGTTTGTTATATCTAGCTGAACAGCATTCAGAACAATTTACAATTGGCGCAAAAATCGTGAAGTTATCATTCTGCGTAGACGACCTACTCTGTGGTGCTGATACTCTAACCGAACTTGCACAGATAAAGCGAGAGGTAATACAACTGTTAGAATTAGGACAGTTTAAATTAACAAAGTGGCATTCCAATTATCATCAATTCAGAGAAGACGATTCTATAAAGGATCTAACCGTAGATACATCCATCACTAGTACACTTGGATTAAAATGGAACCAAAATCTTGATTGTTTTATTTTTTCATTTGAAGCAAAACTAGCACTGACTGGTCGACTTACAAAACGTTCCATCCTTTCTGTTGCATCATCACTTTACGACCCACTTGGACTTTCAGTTCCTGATATTATAACATCAAAAATTTTGTTGCAAGAAATATGGCTACTAAAGTTGGATTGGGATGAATGTGTGCCACAGAACATCGAATTTGCTTGGAAAAAATTTCTTAACTGCTTATCGGATCTTTCACAAATTAAAGTGCCGAGGCACTATTTTTCGACAGATGTGGAATCTCTTCAGATACATGAATTTTGTGACGCATCGATTCGTGCATATGGCTGCGCAATATATACTCGCGTTGTGGCACTACTACTACCATTCGCCTACTCACTGCGAAGTACAGAGTGGCACTCACCAAAAAACAATCGTTATCCAAATTAGAACTTTGCGGCGCTCTTCTTCTTGCTCGTCTTTTAGCAAAAATTAAACCAATAATTTCTAACAATTCGTTTATCATTTTTCTTTGGACAGACTCACAAATAGTATAACATTGGCTTAAGATGCATTCTGCAACACTTTCGACCAAAGGCGCCCATTGGGGACATTGTAACCGCGGATGTTGCCTCTAGAGGATGTACTGTAAAGGAACTTGTTAATTCAATATGGTACACCGGACCAAAGTTTCTATACGAAAACTCTGATAAATGTCAAAAGAACAGCTGCGATGATATCGACATGGAAGTTGTCGATAGGGAGAAACGAAAATCAGCATTTAATACAATTGTTAGCACCAATTACATTTTGGAAATTATGAATCAGCGGAGTAACTACACCAGCAGCCTTCGATTAATAGCTTGGATGTTCCGCTTCATCAATAAATTTCGACATGGAGCTAATCTTAATGACTCATTAACACTTTCACCACAAGAGTTACATCACGCCTTTCTTTGCATAATTTGGAATATTCAACACATACATTTCGCTAATGAAATTCATCTTTTACAGAAAGAGCTTACGATAAATGGCCGGTTACGTTATTTAAATCCTTTTCTCGAGTATATCGAAGGATTTCAAATACTCAAAGTTGGAGGTCGATTGAAATCAGCAGATAGTCCAGAAGAAAGGAAACACCTAATGCTGTTGCCAAACAAATGCGAATTTGTTGTGCATTACGTTCGTCATCCACATCGGAAACACTACCAAGCAGGACCAAAGGCACTGGTAGCACTGATAAGACTTCAGATTTGGATAGTCAATGCGCGCGATTTAGCAAGACGTATCGTCAGATCGTGGACCAAGTAATGGGCATTCGAGGCAAAACACCTTATAAAGCGAACATTGGGATCTTCGTTTGTCTAGCGACAAAGGCGGTTCACATCGAACTAGTATCGGATCTATCCACGGACGCTTTCTTAGCGTCATTGAAGCACATGATTGGAAGAAAAGGTCTACCTTTTGACATCTTTTGCGATAACACAACAAATTTTATGGATGCTTGCAACAAACTAGCTGAATTAAAGTCATTTTTATTTAAAACCGAAAACAAAGATGCAATTATAAAATATTGTGCTAATGAACTTATAAATTTCAATTTTATTCCTCCAAGAGCACCTCATTTCGGCGGTTTTTGGGGGGCAGCAGTCAAATCGGCTAAGGGTCACCTCAACCGCACCATCAAAAATGCAAGACTCACAGCTGAGGAACTAACAATAGTCCTGGTTGAGATAGAAGCTGTATTAAATTCTCGTCCAATAACACCAATGTCATCGGATCCAAATGATTATGAAATATTAACTCCGGGGCATTTTATTATTGGTAGTTCACTTAGGGCACTCCCAGAGCGGAGATTGTCAGCTAACATCAGCAACGTACAATGATGGAATCAGGTCACAAGCATTAAACAGATGTTTTGGAACAGATGGTCAAATTAATACATCAACGAACTTCAAGTACGATCAAAGTGGTTTACAGAGCGACCAAACATCAACAACAACTCAATGGTTATCATCCATGAAGACAACTTACCACCACAAAAATGGCATATTGGAAGAGTTATAAACTGTATTCCAGGAAAGGACTCTAAAGTGCGTGTGGTGGACATTCGAACAACGAAAAGAATCATTCGGTGACCAAATCACAAGCTAGCCCTTCTACCTGTTTGAAATGCCTTTCAACGGGGCCGGGATGTTAGGTCGCCGATTGAGAACCACTGCGTTATAAGGTCATATGTTCTATATATTTTTGCTATTTCTTGTTCTCTACTTATTAGCCTAATATTCAAGGGCAAGCATTAGAAATCATTCACCTCAATGCAGTTAATAATTGTATTTGCATTGTGTACATACTTACATATTTATTGCTTGCTTGCGCTTGCTTTGTACACTTATGCTACCGCTATGTTTTCGTCCACGCAATTATATGAATATTTGTTTGTGCACATTAGCTAGTCCCATTTAACATGTACTAAGCTTAATATGTAAGCAGCCTCTTGCAATGCTGCGTTCTCATTTTTTTATATTTCTCTTTTGTTAATAACTACATTATATACGAAGGAGCAATAGAGTAAAGTATGTACTTGGGTTATTCTCCTTTTATGAACTGTTTTTATATAACTTACATACTTATGTATATATGCACTAATAGAAAACGAAACTATGTACTTAGCGGAAATTATGTATTGAACGTTATTGCAATATTGCTTAGCATATTATTTAAGAAGAATTTTGCGAATAAAGTTAGTCTAATAGCTGACCACACATAGCATCATTACTCGGCCCATTGTATTTTATCGCTGTTACAACTTCGCTTAAATATTTTGCTTTTTCGATATTTGCGCGGCTACAAAAAAAGCTTTGTAGCCCTAAATTTTTTGGCGCCCAACGTGGGGCACGAGTAAGTTTTTTGTTCTTTCGCACATCATTTCGGAGTGTGGTCAGTATTAGACTGCATCGTTGGACATTATCGTCATTGGATATTATCGTTGGCCATTATCGTCGCTGGATATTATCGTTGGCCATTATCGTCCCCATTGGACATCTTTACCATTGGAGTCACCAGCATTGCTCGCACAAAGCACACCAGTTTGCCGCCGCTAAGTCTCTTCGTTACCATTGCCTGTGGCTCATATTCGCATGTTCGTTGCATACCCATACATAAGTATAACCTGATTTAAAAATTTTGCGGTGAAATTAACTAATCACTTATTGCTTAACTACTTAATAGAAGTAGAAGTATTATTATTTTAAATAATTTTGAAGCCTCTATAAAGCATATACAAGATCCTGTTCTGCAATGTCTTTGGACGAGCTAAGACAACAACGCGCCAGCACCAAGAAAAATATTACGCGCATCAAAAATATCGTCGACGCCAGCATGCGACCAGGTGGAAAGGCTCTTTCAGCTGCGGAATACAAATGCCGTTTGGGCATCCTGGAGTCATATTTTAAGCAGATTCTCTCAATTCAAACTGATATCAAAAGATTGGAAGCTGATGATGGTGGACGTGCTGACCTGGAAGAACTTTACATCACAACTAAATTGGTTAACCAATCGCAACTGGCAGAAGATAACAAAGTTTCACTTTCAGACACAACTTGCGTGGTACAATCAGAGAACGTAAATGAATAGAGAAGGAGCAAATGTTAAATGAAATCTTTTTGAGTACTAATTTGTAGTTCCAGATGAGGGAACATCGAAAAATATAACTTCGAAAAATAAAAATACACCACGCAATGTGCGAAATGCTATAAATAGACACAACGAATATTCCTAAATGAAAAATCGTTGCGCATACCTATTTAGATTTATGTTTTCAATTTCTATGAAATGACAAATTTATAATTATGAAAAGCCTTCTTAAAAATCTGTATTATCGGTAAAAACCCCAGAATTCATAATAAAATAAACATTTAATAGGCTATTTTTCCAACTTATGTATGTGCGTTATGTGAGCAATTGCTTATTAAACAAAGGATAACAATAAAACGGTGGCTAATCGGCCGCGTTTCCACTTTTGTGGTGGCTGAGGTCGTAAGCGGGAAGGGGTTAAGCACAATCCGAATACGAACCTATACGTTCGAATCCTAAAACTCATGAAACTGAAATTTTATTAAATTTTTTATTTTATTAATTGGAATCTAAGCATATCATAATTCAATTACTTTAATAGCATATTTAACTTCCTGAGATAATTAAAATATTTCAGGAAAATATGTTCATATGTTTGGGTTTATTGCATATTCCCTTATTTATGCGTATTTACACAAATGTGATAATCACACATACATTCTTAAATACACGTACGCTGATGCTTGCTTCTTCTTGCCCCGCACAAGCAATGACTTTTGTACACACTTTTTGCTTTTTGCGAGTTGAACGATCGCAGGTAAGGAGGGATTGGGGCACACTGCCACATAATTATTTCAGATATATATTTTATTTATCGAATTTAGTTTAAAAACGGTTATAGGTATGAATAAATGTGTATTTATATATATATATATAATATATATTACGAAAATAATTCATAAATGCATCAGTATTTTTCAATACAAATTAAGCAACATAATAATATACTAAGAGTCCTCAGTTAGAACGCCTCTGTATATGGTGGCAAGCCAACGAAATAACGGCGAGTTCGCGCAGACATTGTGTTGTTGAAAAAAACGAAAAGACGACTTTGTCGATAAACATACATACATAAAACCGAGCCCGCATACATATTGACGCCAAATTTTGCGCATCGTCGCGGAGTTGACAAAATTTGTTTGAATCGACAATTTTGCGACAATGTCGGTCGGCTATGTTGTCTCGTTTGTCCTTTTTGCAGTGGTTTGCTATTGAAAGTTGACTTATGCTCTTTTGAAATATTGCGATTACCAATTGGGCTGCATTTTCATAACGTCGTATTTAGATAAAATGGGTTAAATCGACAAACTATGAAATAATGATAATAAGTAAACATATAAAAGTACTATATGCAGTGTGCATAGAATATATAGAAGTAGTTAAAGATTTCTTATGAATGGCAATTTTATATAAATTTTTTAATTTAATGCCATATATAGTGCATAATATGCAAAGATATAAATATTATTTTAGCTCGCTAAGAGGTCATGTTGCCAATTCTCCTTTCTGAAGGGAACATCAGACAAATTCTTCATTTTCTGATTTTTAGCATCGTTGCGAGTAGGCAGCTTGTGGGCAAAATACAAATGCGAGGGGAATGGTAGGATCAGTTGTAAAATTGAAACTTCTTCAATTTTACTGAAGACATTCAAATTCAATTTCATTCATTTTTATTCTCGCGCATTTGCGGTAGGAATTCTATATGAAAACCAAATGTGGTTTACCAGGCGCACAGGAAAAATAGCGCGGCGCAGAGTTATGAACGAGCGCACTTTGCTTTGAAGCAGACGCACGTTCCTTATGAATGAATTTGTTGTCGTTGTAATATGAAATACTTAGAAAATATGCCGCGAGCTCGCTTGAATATTATTGGCCGGTGATGGTGCGTCTACGTTTTTTTGTCACTTGCGCGAATGTTTGATTTTTTGCGAAAGACATATTGAGGTACATACATATGTACATATGTGTACATATATGCAAATATATTTGGACATGCGAATGAAGGAAGGCAATTTCAAGAATATTCACATATAGACATATGAACATTGAAGCAAGTAAACAACAATAGCTGTTTGAGTTCACAGATTAGATATAAGAGTTTGAATATTGTCTGTGGTGCTGCTTGTATAGCAGACTTGTTTATTGCAACGTGAGATATTTTGCCTAAGTTCAAATCCTATCATATTTTATATAGTCCTTTTTTATTTTTATAGCCCTTTTTTATGAAATGATATTTGAATTCTATTTTAATATTATTTCCCTAATTATTTATATTTTCTTGTCGGAAGTCAATTACTTTCGTTTTTATTATTTCAATTTTTTTTTATGCGCATATCAAAGAACATCTGCGCATATGTATTGTATATACATACATTTTGCTTATAGAGTGGTGTAGTTCGTTGCGTAAATTGATAATTGTGGTGACATTTTATTTTCGAACTTGCGCGTTTTCGATGTTTCTCCATCGTAATTAACATTTTAGTACTGCTAACATTTGCTCCTTCTCTATTCATTTACGTTCTCTGGTACAATCAGGCTCAAAACTTCCACCACTTAAGCTTTCTACGTTCGATGGCAAGTTTTCAAATTATCAAAATTTTATCACCTCGTTCAAGCAAATAATTGATCGTAAATTTAATTCAACTAATATTGAAAAATTCAACCATTTGCGAAATTGTCTCCACGGTCAAGCCTTAAAAACTATAAATGCGTTTCAAGTGACAAATGAAAACTATCCGAACGTGTTAGAACGGTTGAAGGTACGGTATGATAACAAAACACTAATTTTTTTGGAAGGAATAAATTCGTTATTTGATTTACCAGCAGTTATGAAACCAAATGGCATTCAGCTAAGAAGTTTAATTGATAAAGCTTCAGCTATTTATGGTTCTTTGATATCGCTAGGTACCGACAGCCAAATATCGCAAGCTATGCTTATTCATTTAATTTTGCAGAAGTCTGATGAGCAGACCAACAAAAAGTGGAAGGAGTCGCTAGATTTTAGAACGCTGCCGTCATGGGAGAATTGCATCGCAGTTTTGGAAAGACACTGTCAATATCTGGAATCACTGGACAACACGTATGTTAGTACCCCGTCAATTCAAGGTGCTAACAAATACTCCTCTTCGAAATCAAGGAATCAACCACGAGGCTATACATTTTCCTGCTCCAACATAACTTGTACTTTCTGTTCCAGTAACAACCATCAGGTTTTTAATTGAGAACGCTTTAAGTCACTAAACATTATTCAACGTTTCGAAAATGCAAAGAAAATTGGACTTTGCATCAATTGCCTATCAAAGGGACATAGAGTAGCCAATTGTCCATCATCACACAGGTGTAAGGTTTGTGCACGACAACACCACAGTTTCCTCCACCGCGGTTCTCCAGTCCAACAAACATCTACTCAGGTATTTACAACACAAGAGGCAGTCGCGCATACACACAGAAATAATTTTTCGTTGGATAACGTCATCCTTGCAACAGCAAAAATTTTCGTTCGTGATGCATCGGGGAGCTACAGATTGAGTACAGCACTGCTAGATTCCTGTTCACAGGTAAATTTTATCACAGATGATTTTTCGCAAAAGTTGCTTCTGCCAAGAAGTAAGCAAAACATACAGATTCAAAGCATCGGTTCATCGTCAACAAATATTAAATTCAAAACCTCAACTAATATCAAGTCGCAAGTCACTGGTTTCGAGCTTCCATTGACTTTTTGTATTACATCGCACATTGCTTATCAACCTGATCCTGAAATCAATATTTCAACATGGAATATTCCATACAATATAGCGCTCGTCGATGATGAATTTTATATATCAAAGAAAATCGACATGTTGCTGGGTACAGAAACGTTCTTCAGTCTTCTATCTGTAGGACAAATCAATCTTGGATCTTATTTACCAATCTTGCAAAAAACACTCTTAGGCTGGATTGTTTCGGGACGTTATAAGACGGGCAGTAACAACATATCCAAACCATCTTCTTTATTTATAGCCAATGAATCTTTAGATGCCAAATTGGAAAAGTTGTGGAAATTGGAAGAAATCACTACCATACCAGAGGCTTGGACTCGTGAACAACAGAGTTGCGATCACATATACAATTAAACTGTGTCAAAAAGACCTTACGGCCGAATAGTTGAATTACCTTTCAAGGATGATCCGACATGTTTGGGCGAGTCATATACTACGACATTGAGACGATTTAATGCACAAGAACGTCGATTAGCCAAATCACCACAATTGAAAGCACACTACGTTGAATTTATGAGCGACTACGAGAGTTTTGGTCATATGAGCGAACCGCATTATTATATACCACATCATTGTGTGCTAAAACCAACAAGTTCAACAACAAAGCTTCGAGTTGTATTTGACACTTCCTGTCGAACCACATCCCAAAAATCATTAAACGATATTCAGATGGTTGTCCCTACAATTCAATGCGAACTTATTCGTTTTTGATTCCACAGGTTTGCACTCACTGCCGACATAGTCAAGATGTATCGCCAAGTATTAATGCACGAAGATGATCGAAAGTTCCAGTATATTCTGTGGAGGAGTTCACTAACTGAAGATATTCGCACGTATCAACTAAATACTGTAACGTATGGAATGACTGCTGCACCATATCTTGCTATACGGAGTTTGTTATATCTAGCTGAACAGCATTCAGAACAATTTACAATTGGCGCAAAAATCGTGAAGTTATCATTCTGCGTAGACGACCTACTCTGTGGTGCTGATACTCTAACCGAACTTGCACAGATAAAGCGAGAGGTAATACAACTGTTAGAATTAGGACAGTTTAAATTAACAAAGTGGCATTCCAATTATCATCAATTCAGAGAAGACGACTCTATAAAGGATCTAAACGTAGATACATCCATCACTAGTACACTTGGATTAAAATGGAACCAAAATCTTGATTGTTATATTTTTTCATTTGAAGCAAAACTAGCACTGACTGGTCGACTTACAAAACGTTCCATCCCTTCTGTTGCATCATCACTTTACGACCCACTTGGACTTTTAGTTCCTGATATTATAACATCAAAAATTTTGTTGCAAGAAATATGGCTACTAAAGTTGGATTGGGATGAATGTGTGCCACAGAACATCGAATTTGCTTGGAAAAAATTTCTTAACTGCTTATCGGATCTTTCACAAATTAAAGTGCCGAGGCACTATTTTTCGACAGATGTGGAATCTCTTCAGATACATGAATTTTGTGACGCATCGATTCGTGCATATGGCTGCGCAATATATACTCGCGTTGTGGCACTACTACTACCATTCGCCTACTCACTGCGAAGTCCAGAGTGGCACCCACCAAAAAACAATCGTTATCCAAATTAGAACTTTGCGGCGCTCTTCTTCTTGCTCGTCTTTTAGCAAAAATTAAACCAACAATTTCTAACAATTCGTTTAACATTTTTCTTTGGACAGACTCACAAATAGTATAACATTGGCTTAAGATGCATTCTGCAACACTTTCGACTTTTGTTGGTAATCGAATTTCGGAAATTCAAGATTTAACCAAAGGCGCCCATTGGGGACATTGTAACCCGGCGGATGTTGCCTCTAGAGGATGTACTGTAAAGGAACTTGTTAATTCAATATGGTACTCCGGACCAAAGTTTCTATACGAAAACTCTGATAAATGTCCAAAGAACAGCTGCGATGATATCGACATGGAAGTTGTCGATAGGGAGAAACGAAAATCAGCATTTAATACAATTGTTAGCACCAATTACATTTTGGAAATTATGAATCAGCGGAGTTACTACACCAGCAGCCTTCGATTAATAGCTTGGATGTTCCGCTTCATCAATAAATTTCGACATGGAGCTAATCTTAATGACTCATTAACACTTTCACCACAAGAGTTACATCACGCCTTTCTTTGCATAATTTGGAATATTCAACACATACATTTCGCTAATGAAATTCATCTTTTACAGAAAGAGCTTACGATAAATGGCCGGTTACGTTATTTAAATCCTTTTCTCGAGTATATCGAAGGATTTTAAATACTCAAAGTTGGAGGTCGATTGAAATCAGCAGATAGTCCAGAAGAAAGGAAACACCTAATGCTGTTGCCAAACAAATGCGAATTTGTTGTGCATTACGTTCGTCATCCACATCGAAAACACTACCAAGCAGGACCAAAGGCACTGGTAGCACTGATAAGACTTCAGATTTGGATAGTCAATGCGCGCGATTTAGCAAGACGTATCGTCAGATCGTGGACCAAGTAATGGGCATTCGAGGCAAAACACCTTATAAAGCGAACATTGGGATCTTCGTTTGTCTAGCGCCAAAGGCGGTTCACATCGAACTAGTATCGGATCTATCCACGGACGCTTTCTTAGCGTCATTGAAGCACATGATTGGAAGAAAAGGTCTACCCTCTGACATCTTTTGCGATAACGCAACAAATTTTGTGGGTGCTTGCAACAAACTAGCTGAATTAAAGTCATTTTTATTTAAAACCGAAAACAAAGATGCAATTATAAAATATTGTGCTAATGAACTTATAAATTTCAATTTTATTCCTCCAAGAGCACCGCATTTCGGCGGTATTTGGGGGGCAGCAGTCAAATCGGCTAAGGGTCACCTCAACCGCACCATCAAAAATGCAAGACTCACAGCTGAGGAACTAACAATAGTCCTGGTTGAGATAGAAGCTGTATTAAATTCTCGTCCAATAACACCAATGTCATCGGATCCAAATGATTATGAAATATTAACTCCGGGGCATTTTATTATTGGTAGTTCACTTAGGGCACTCCCAGAGCGGAGATTGTCAGCTAACATCAGCAACGTACAATGATGGAATCAGGTCACAAGCATTAAACAGATGTTTTGGAACAGGTGGTCAAATTAATACATCAACGAACTTCAAGTACGATCAAAGTGGTTTACAGAGCGACCAAACATCAACAACAACTCAATGGTTATCATCCATGAAGACAACTTACCACCACAAAAATGGCATATTGGAAGAGTTATAAACTGTATTCCAGGAAAGGACTCTAAAGTGCGTGTGGTGGACATTCGAACAACGAAAAGAATCATTCGGTGACCAAATCACAAGCTAGCCCTTCTACCTGTTTGAAATGCCTTTCAACGGGGCCGGGATGTTAGGTCGCCGATTGAGAACCACTGCATTATAAGGTCATATGTTCTATATATTTTTGCTATTTCTTGTTCTCTACTTATTAGCCTAATATTCAAGGGCAAGCATTAGAAATCATTCACCTCAATGCAGTTAATAATTGTATTTGCATTGTGTACATACTTACATATTTATTGCTTGCTTGCGCTTGCTTTGTACACTTATGCTACCGCTATGTTTTCGTCCACGCAATTATATGAATATTTGTTTGTGCACATTAGCTAGTCCCATTTAACATGTACTAAGCTTAATATGTAAGCAGCCTCTTGCAATGCTGCGTTCTCATTTTTTTATATTTCTCTTTTGTTAATAACTACATTATATACGAAGGAGCAATAGAGTAAAGTATGTACTTGGGTTATTCTCCTTTTATGAACTGTTTTTATATAACTTACATACTTATGTATATATGCACTAATAGAAAACGAAACTATGTACTTAGCGGAAATTATGTATTAAACGGTATTGCAATATTGCTTAGAATATTATTTAAGGAGAAGAACTTCGCTTAAATATTTCGCTTTTTCGATATTTGCGTGGCTACAAAAAAAGCTTTGTAGCCCTACAGAGCCAATAAGCTATCCGAGGCGTTAGCCCCCTTTTAGGGCCCACCATCCTTTTACAAGTGTAGAGTGCTGTGGCTGCTTTCTTCACCCTAGCATCCAAGTTTTGTTTCCATGAAAGTTTCCTATCTAAGATTAGTCCTAGGTAGCATGCCTTATCTCCAATTGCTAGTTCGCAACCATTTAGTACTGGCTAGTTATGCTTTCTGGTAAACAATACTAGCTCTGTCTTACCAGCATTTAAGTTTAATCCGCACGATACATCCCAATGGTTTATTTCGTCCAGGATCATTTGCATAAGGTTTGCGAGAGTATTAGGGAATTTACCTCTAACTGAGCCACATCGTCAGCGTAGGCCACAACATGTACCCCTTCTTCTCTAGATCCCACAGCAACTTATTCGTTGACGCTTCCAGATTTGAAATTATTGACCTGATTGTGAGTACTGTTCAATTAATTTTCTGAGAGGTTCAGAGATGTCCAGATCCTTAAGCGCACTCAGTATGACCCTAGGCTGGATGTTATTGAAGGCTCCCTATATATCTAAGAAGGCAATTAGAGTGTATTCTTTAACTTCTAGAGATTTTTCAATCTCCGCCAAAACAGAGCTCAGCGCTGTTTCTGTGGATTTTCCTTTAGAATACGCTTGCTGCGAACCAGCCAACTTGTCTGGTTTTAGTTTGTTTCTTATATGTAGTTCTATTAGCCTTTCCAACGTTTTTAGAAGGAACGAGGAGCGACTAATAGGTCTGAAGTCCTTTGGATTTGTATGCGAGCTTTTGTCTGCCTTAGGTATGTATATTACCTTGACTTTTCTCCAAAGCGAAGGGATATAGTTTAATTGCAGCGCCCCCTTAAGAATGGTAACTAGCCAATCCATTATGTAATTATGCGACTGCTGTAATTGAGCCGGGAATAGACCATCTGGTCCCGGTGACTTGAAGGACTTGAAGCTATTTATTGCCCAGCGTACGTTGCTTTCTGACACTGTGTTTATAAGAGTGGAGTCTATTTCTGCTCCACGGCCTTGAGTATATTCAACAGTATGGCTTTCAGAGCTACCTTGGAAGTGGGTATCCATTAGTAGTTCCAGTTACTCTTCACTGGATACCGTCCAACTGCCGTCTGACTTCTGAAGATAACCGATACTGATATTATTTTCCTCAGTCGAGACGCTTCCGCCGTGTTCTCCATAACATTACAAAAAGGTTTCCAAGAATTTCTTTTTGCTCTCCTAACTTCCTTCTTGTATGACCTAAGGAGGTTGTAGTAATAATCCCAGGCTGACTCACCTTGGAATTGATTAGCTAAATTGAACTGCTTTCTGTATTCTTTCTGTAACTTTTTAAGTTCGAGAGACCACCAGGGTGGCCTAATTCTACCTCTACTTCGTGTTATTGGACAAACCACTTCTAATGCTTGCCGGCAAGATTCAGTGAATTGATCAGCGAGGGTGTCGAGATCCTCCTTACTATTGGGCTGAAACGGCGGAATCATAGGGATACGTTTTTCCAGCTCTTGCATGTGCACCTGCCAGTTCGTTTTCCTTTGATTCCTGAAGTCCATGCCTCTATCGGCCCTTTCTTCTAATATACATTCAATATATCGGTGATCCGAAAAGGAATGTTCTTCGAGGACTCTCATTGGGTTACCCCGTCAAATAGTACTTCCGACACAAGTGTGATGCCCAGTACTTCTTGTCGGTTTCTTGTAATAAATGTTGGCGTACTTCCCTTATTATACAACAGTAGCTTAATGCCTAGTAGGTAATTAAAGAGACACTCACCTCTGTCGTTGACATCTGAGACTGTGTGATGCGCGTTTGAGTCGCATCCAAGTATGAATATGCACTTGGATGCCTCGCTATCCCTTACCACCTCTTTTACCATCAGACGGGGCACCAGCTCCTCCTCGTTCGGCATATAGCACGGCACCAGCCGAAAACTGCATGTGCTCGTTTTCCAGCTTACTGCTACTGTGTCGTTGTTGCTGTAATGATGTAATATAAAAACGTTAAGGTTTTTCTTTGCCATTATGCAAGCTCTGATTTTACCTTGACTATTTGCCATAAATAACTAATAGCTCGATGTCCTCAGTCCGCAAATACGCTCTCCATTAACCCATGGCTCCTGAATGAGAAAAAACTCAGGCTGTTCTATTGCCACGCGGTTAATTAGGGCTGCTGAAGCTAGTTTGCTGTGATGAAGATTAATTTGTAGAAGACGCATTAACTAATGTTGTTTCTGCGTCTTCCTGAGAGTCGCTCAAAAGCTCTCTCTCAGTATACATGTTTAAGAGTCTGACACTCACCTTGCTCTATGCTTTCCACATCGCTCGAGGATTCCATAGGATCTTCCTCTACTTCGCATATCTCGCTTTCCGATGTTAGATGGTCTGCAGCATCGGCGTCCGACTTGTACGGTGTAATCCTCACTTCCGTGAATCCGTAGTTTACTTTTCGCCAGCGGTTCGATGGATTCTTTTATTAGTAACAGCAGAATCTGCATCGTGGCCCTTTTGGTCTCCACGCCAGATTCTGCTACGCTATCGTCAAATGCGTTGACGAACTTCTACCCCTTCGTGGGCAGACTCGGGTTGCAGGCTCATATGAGCTGCATAATCTGATCCGGCTGTGATGGTGTAGCCGGGATCCATACCCTTGCCCTTGGTCTGGATGGTATGTCTTTTTTATCTACTGCTATCAGTTTTGCACCCGGGTATACCTCCCCTACCTTGGCTATAGCAGCTTTGTATAGTGCGACCGATCTCTCGTCATCGCATGTAATCATTTTAATCTGGCCCTGGTACCAGCCGGGATCTGTGCATGACGGTGGCGGGGCAGGATTACTTATTAGCACTTCCAGCGCCACATTTGTCAGCGCAGCCTGCACCGATTTCCATTGGGCTCTGGGGATTCCTTCGGGGTCCCTTTCATCCACAACGCCAGTGACAATTCGGTTCCGGGCCACTTCTGCAAATGATTTTGCGGGCATCACGCCCTTTGTTTTCGGTCGTTTGGCTGACGGCTTAGCCTCTTCAGCTGACCTCTGTCGCTTTGCTGCCTTTATTGGAGGTTCCAGCTTAAAATTAGGTATGACCGCCCTCGCGCAGTCAATTGATGCTAGGAGCTCCTTAGTTAGCTCCTCTTTGGTTGGCAGGTGCAACTCCACTAACCTCAATAGGTATGTGGCACGTCGTCTCTCCGCATACCTTGCCTTTGCCGGGTCCAGAATATTGAATACGGGCCACTCTCTGGCAGATGCACTTCCAGCAGCAGCCCCTTTGTTATCTCCCCCCGCTTCTCAGTCGTGTTTTGACAGCAGGGTTTGGGCCTGGCTGCCTCCGGCGCTACTACTTTCTTGGGGCCAGCCTTAGCTTCTGCCCCCTTCCTTGTGCCTGCCTTATCTACGGGACCAGGCTTCGCTCCTGTCCTCTTGCTGATAGTTGCCGAGCTCGTTGCAAACGCTGCTCTTTTTTGGGAGCAACTAGCTCCCTCCGGATTTTTTGGTGGATATCCGGGCTCCCTTTTGTTTTTTATTTGATTAAGGTTCATAAATGGTCCCACGAGTGTGGGCGAAAGTGTGTCCGCTTGCGCATAGCCCCCGCTACACAAGTAAGGCTATCATATTACGGAGGGCGCCAGGTATCCGTCAGCTCCGTTTGAGACTAGGCTATTTTAGGGCCCCAAGCCAGGTTGATTCTCGGCACGGGTCGCATGACACCTTGATCCAGCCCTTTATAGTACCCCCGACCATGGTAAGGCTCCTTACCTGTATGCTGTGCTATTGAGGAACATCGAACACACAGGTAAGAAGTCTGACCTTAGCTAGATTCCTCACGTCTACGGCAGGGGCGGTCTGTTACCAGCTCGTCTCCGCTTACGTCGTGAAACTGTGGTATCTATTATCGGATTTCTGCCGACCACAGAACCAAATCAGAGTACAACAAAAAAAAAAAAAATATTTGTATCAATAATATTTTTAGAGTAAATATTAATGTATGGAAACTATCGCACATTAATGTAAAAAAAAATGCGTTGGATACACACGGGTGTTGGAAAATAGAAAACAATTAATAATAAGTTTCAACACGATCACGTTGAACACGATCAATTAAAATACTTAGTAAAAATTTCCTACACAAACCAAAAGTAAACCAGAATAAATAGGAATATTTTTTATTTAAAATTGAAACAAAATTCTCAAAATGGAAGCATCTACCATATCATATTTTCAACTCATTTTAAATTGCATTAATGGAATTACGGAATTCGATGGACGAGACCCGAACCAATTAACAGATTTTATTAGATAAATTGAAGACATTTTACCTACAATAACAACTTTTGATGAAAATAATTCAAAAAATTTATTTAATTATCTGAAAGGAAGATGCGTAGGAAAAACAAGGGAAATAATTCACAGATATGGACAAGTTAGTGATTGGGAAACATTGAAACAAATACTTCTTTACAACTGTGGGGAAAAGAGCAGTTCAGTGGAACTTGTGGATGAGTTGAAAACCAATAATGATCTAAATTTTTCAACTACAGTAGTTAATAGGATAGCGCTACAAACATTTAAAGAACACCTTCCCGAACCTACAAAAACAATGATCATAGCAAGAAACACGAATACTTTAGATAAAGCATATAAAATAATTTTAGAAGCTAGACATCAATCCTTCACAGCATTTGGACAACAAAGGAAAGATCCTATCCCAAATAGCTATAGTAAGACTAATTTTAGCGATAATGCTAACAATAGAACATCTTCCAGACCCAACCAATATATGAATAATTTTCCCAATTATAACAGAAGTTATAATAGATATAACAATAATATGCTACACTATGGATATGATGATGGCTATGTCCCGAGAAACGAAAATAACTACAATAACAATTATACGCCACAAAATAAGCATAACAACGGCTACGTCCAAACGAATGCGGGTAATAACTATAATAACAATGGCAACAGATCAAACCGAACTAGAATGTCATACCAGACAACAAACACAAGCTCTAATCAACCGAGAAATTTAAACTCACAGAGAAACCTTAACCAACAAAGAAACGGAAATCAAACACAAAATTATAGCCAATCAGGAAATTACAATCGATCTGCAATATCAAATCGCAATAAACCAGAACCTATGGATATTGGCAATGCAAATATAAATTTTCGTTGGGACCCACAAAACAATTACCCTATATAATAATAGACACACACATAAGAAAGTTATATTTCATCATTGACACTGGAGCAGAGTTCAGTCTAATCAATGAAAGTATTTGTAACACGAAATGGCAAAAAGAAGTAAATGTACGAGTCACAGCAATGGGAAGAGAAACACAAATTAAGAAACTTTGTACATTCCCAATATTTAAAGAATTTAATGAAAAAGATGTCATATGCGAATTTCTTGAATGTAATTTCAACAAAAACTTTAATGGACTCATTTGTAACAATATCCTAACGAAGATAAATGCGATAATAGATTACCCAAACAGAACTATAAAAACAAATAAAGCAATAATTAATTTTAATATAACAAAAGAAGAAGAAATATATAGCAGAAAGAGCTATAAAGAAAATTAAGTTCTTCAATAATTTCATAAAAAATAAGTGCGTCACAGAATTCGTTGACACTAATCATCTTAACGGTATAGACAAAAATATACTAAAGAGATATAAAAGCGTATTTTATAACGACGATGATAATCAAACATTTACAAGTTCAACAAAACATAGAATAATAACCAATTTTCCTAAAATTTACCGATACCCTGAAATACATAAACCAGAAATAGAAAAACAAATAGATCAAATGTTAACCCAATGTATAATCAGAACATCCTCTAGTCCTTATAATAGCCCTATTTGGCTGGTACCAAAGAAACTGGACGCAACCAATGAACAAAAATGGCTTCTGTGATCGACTACAGGAAATTGAACAGCGTAATTACGCTTACAGATTTCCAATTCCAAATATAGACGACATATTTGACAAATTAGCAAGATGCCAATATTTTTCAACACTTGATTTAGCAAGCAAAGGTTTTCATCAAATTGAAGTGGATGAACGAGACATACATAAAACAGCGTTCTCCACTGCAAACGGACATTATGAATTTCTCAGAATGCCCTTTGGATTGCGAAATGCACCAGCAACGTTCCAGAGGCTAATGAACGAAATACTAAAAGAATATGTCGGAAACATTTGCATTGTATACATGGATGATATCCTAGTATTTTCTACAAGCGTAGAAGAGCACCTGGAATCGTTGAGTAAAATTTTACTCAGATTAAAAGAGAAAAACTTAAAGATACAAATAAATAAATGCGATTTCTTAAAACAAGAGACAAAATTCTTAAGCCATATGATTACAAAAGAAGGTATTAAACTAAACCCAGGAAAAATTGAAGCAATATAAATGATTCTACTTCCAAGAAATGTCAAAGAGATAAAAGCATTTTTAGGAATTACAGGATATTATAGAAGGTTTATCAAACACTACTCAAAAGTTGCATATCACATTATTAAGTATTTGAAGAAAAATACGAAAATATATCAAAATGATAAAGATTATATAAAATTATTTAATAAATTAAAAGAGTTAATAGTAGCAGATCCAATTTTAATTCACCCAGATTTTAATAAAGCTTTCACTCTGACAGATGTCAGCAACTTTGCTTTAGGCGCAGCACTATTACAAACTGATAAAGTTATTTGTTATGCAAATAGATCACCAAACGGGCTTGAAAAAAATTATAGTACAATAGAAAAAGAGTTACTTGCAATAGTTTGGGCAAAGAAATATTTCCGTCCATACTTATTCGGCCGCCACTTTACTATTAAAACTGATCATAGACCATTAGTTTGGCTAAACAACCTAAAAGAACCAAACGCTAAACTCCAAAGAGAGAAAATAAAGCTGAACGAGTACGATTTCGATATTAACTACATAAAAGGAAAAGAAGATGTAATTGCAGATGGTTTAAGCAGACTAAATTATGAAAATAATTGAATTTAAATGAAATATTTGATGAATTTGTATTTACAGTACAAAGTGCAGAAACAGATAGTACATACTTAATAAAAATAACGGAAAATGCAATCAATACGATACAATATATAAAAATCAACTTAACTAATTCAAAGAGCGCAAAGACAATCAACAACAAAGAAAATTATTCATCATAAGAAAATAAGAAACATAATAAACGTAACAAATGAAAGCGATATTTTAAAAATAATGCAATAATGCAAAGCATCTCTAACAGAAAAAGGATTAGTCGTAATTCACTGCCCAGATGACAAATTATTTCAACAATTTTAAGAGTTATATATAAAATTTTTGGAAAATAATGCAAACCTAAAAATAATGAAAGCAAACATCATTTTAAAAGATATAACAGACAAAGGAGAACTTTTAACATTGATAGAAGAGAAACACCTTGAAAATAATCACAGGGGAATAAATGAAATATCAGAAAAAATAAAGCAAACACACTATTACCCCAAATTACAAAAAGAAATACAGAAATACATCAATATTTGTGAAATATGTAATAAAGCGAAGTTCGATAGAAACCCTATCAAACATAATTTAAATATTACGGAAACTCCTAAAAAACATAACGAAATTGTTCATTTTGATATTTGATACCCACAAAAAGCCGTAATGTACCTAACTAACAAAATATGCAACAACTAAATCATTAAATGACAGAACTTGGATATCAATTGTAAATGCTATAAAAGAAAGAATTCAATATTTAGGCAACCCGGCAACTTTAGTAACGGACAACGAATTAGACCAATAAAACATTTCTTAAAGGACAGTAAAATAAACTTACACATAACGACCACTTATAATAAAACAGGAAACGCAGATGTTGAAAGATTGCACTCCACTTTGAATGAACACTTAAGATTTTTTAATGCTGATGCAAACAACAATGACAATTTAAAAGAAAAAGTATTCAAAGCAATAACTGCCTATAATAATACCATACATTCTACGATGAAAAAGAGACCAATTGATTTCATAAATAACCTACTTTCCGAACAAGAACTAATGAAACTCGCGGAAAACCTACAAAAGCAGAAAGAAAATGTAATAAATACAATACTATTAATAAAAAAAAAAATAGAATAAACACACAAGATTTCCAGGCACGCGTAAACGTTAATCATTTGTCATTATTTCTGAACGTATGTCAACTATTACTTATAGTATTTGACATGATGGACAACAAATGTTTGGCAGGGACGATACAAAGTAACATTTAGGGAAAATGATTCATCTTTTATAATTATGTTTTCGTCGAGTTTTTATTATTTTTAAGATGTATTCTGCTATTCGGGGTGGGGACAAATCCAATGAACCAAAAACCATGAAAATTGGTCTAGCCGATCTCGAGTTATAAGTGTTGTAACAAACCCGACTTTGTTTTATATATTGTATATAGATTCTAGGTTGAATGTGATGACACTTTTGAGCTGTGGTGTCGTGATGCTAAGCATGAAATATGAAACTAAAAATAGTAGAGTGAAGCGCAGGAAAGCAAGACATTGGGTGAGCCCTTATCTCAAGGCACGGAATGAGAAGGGGAGGTTTGTCACGGAGTTTGAAATCTTTCGGATTGATCCGACTTGTTTTGTTGAAAATTTCCGAATGCCGTTACATGTTATGGAAGAGCTTTTGGAAACGTTGCAGCCATATCTGCTTCCAAAGCGGAAAAGCAAACCGAATGATTTCATTCCTACTAAAGCAAAGTTAACAATTGTAATAAAATATGTGAAGAAAATATATAGGGTACTATATTAGTACAAATGGTATTTGACCGTATATTTTTTCAGGTACCTGGCTTCTGAAGATTATAGTCATTGTAGCCATATTGCCTCCTGCTCCCGAATAATAAGCGGCAGTTTAGAAGAATCATGCCGAATGTATGTAAGGAAATTTTCAGCGTGTTGAAAAATAAAATGCCAGAGCGGACAGAACACACGCTGTTGGAGATATCTTATGGCTTTAGAACACAATAGAATCCTCGGAGCTGCGTCGGAGCTATCGACGGCAAACACAAAGCTATCAATGTCCCACCAAATTCTGGAAGTATATTTTATAATTATAATGTAAATTTATATGTATATGCATAAATCTGCCTGCTTTGTTTATTCGTTAGTCGTTATTCGGTAGTTTATTACGTGCATTTTGTTTGTCTAAAATAAAATTGTCAAATTATCGAAAAGTACCATATTTCATTGTAGGAGACGACGCATTTACACTGTGTAAACGTATAATAAAACCTTACAACACCAAGTCCATATCCACAGAAGAAAAAGTTTTCAATTATCGTTTGATAGGGCAAGGCGGTGTATTGAAAACGCGTTTGGAATTTTGAGTGCAAAATAGCTTTGCCTGAGAAAGGTATTATTTTGAATTGGGCACAATCGATTGTTTCAGCTGCACCCTGCTACATACATAACTTTCTGATCAACAAATGTCGACAACCTTATAATCCGACTATGTTCTCTGGGTGGAAAGCAGCGACGGAGTTTGGAAGCAGAAGAATGGAAAATAATGCAACAAATACATACGAAATGTCATAAAAAATTATGTAAATTCTGCAATTAGATCTGTTCGTGTATATTTATTTCACATTATTATACTCTCGCAACCTGTTGCTACAGAGTATAATAGTTTTGTTCACCTAACGGTTGTTTGTATCACTTAAAACTAATCGAGTTAGATATAGGGTTATATATATATAAATGATCAGGATGAAGAGACGAGTTGAAATCCGGGTGACTGTCTGTCCGTCCGTCCGTCCGTCCGTCCGTCCGTCCGTGCAAGCTCTAACTTGAGTAAAAATTGAGATATCTTTATGAAACTTGGTAGACATGTTTCTTGGTACCGTGAGACGGTTGGTATTGCAGATGGGCGTAATCGGACCACTGCCACGCCCACAAAACGCCATTAATCAAAAACAAATAACTTGCCATAACTAAGCTCCGCAATAAGATACAAGACTGTTATTTGGTACACAGGATCACATTAGGGAGGGGCACCTGCAGTTAAAACTTTTTTTTAAAAGTGGGCGTGGTCCCGCCTCTAATAGGTTCAATGTGCATATCTCCTAAACCGCTAATGCTATAATAACAAAATTCACTAGAAGCAAATTTTTTTAGCACTTCTATTGACGGTGTGAAAATAGTTGAAATCGGGAGGCAACTCCGCCCACTCCCCATATAACGGTACTGTTAAAAACTACTAAAAGCGCGATAAATCAAGCACTAAACACGCCAGAGACATTAAATTTTATTTCTGAGATGGTATAAATTGGCTTTATAGGAACCGCGTTCAAAATTAGTCAGTGGGCGTGGCACAGCCCACTTTTAGGTGAAAACCCATATCTTGAGATCTGCTCAACCGATTTCAACCAAATTCGGTGCATAACGTTCTTTTCATGTTTCTATGTCATAGTGCGAAAATGGGCGAAATCGGACTACAACCACGCTTACTTCCCATGTAACACCATTTTCATTTCCATCTGATTCTTTCACTTTCCACTATGCAAATCAGGTAACAATGATTATATCGGGGTAAAACTTTACGTGAATAATGCAATTAAAGTATGCCACCTTGCGGCCAAAAATTGTCTAAATCGAACCAAAACTGTTCAAACCCCTAAGTACTAAATATGTGGACTCCAGTGCCTATAGTTGACCTTCTACCGAAAATATCAGTCAATCCACAAAGAAATCTCAAACGAGTATACCATTTGACTTTGCGAGAGTATAAAATGTTCGGTTACATCCGAACTCAGCCCTTCCTTACTTGTTTTTTAATTCACTTTTTTTTGATAAACCCTAGTCATAAAAAAGTGAATACAAAGATTTTTATTACTTCTTACCATTTCTGTTCTGTAATCTACTTTTTATGTTCTTCAACTTTCTGCAAAAACATTATATTGATGGTTAAGGACAGGTCGTCTCCAGTTGACCGCGGAAGCTGATTCAACAATCAAATCAAGGAAGACAGTGCTTGTGTAATATTCTTATTTTTATACTCTCGCAACCTGTTGCTACAGAGTATAATAGTTTTGTTCACCTAACGGTTGTTTGTATCACCTAAAACTAATCGAGTTAGATATAGAGTTATATATATATAAATGATCAGGATGAAGAGACGAGTTGAAATCCGGGTGACTGTCTGTCCGTCCGTCCGTCCGTCCGTCTGTCCGTCCGTCCGTCTGTCCGTCCGTCCGTGCAAGCTCTAACTTGAGTAAAAATTGAGATATCTTTATGAAACTTGGTAGACATGTTTCATGGTACCGTGAGACGGTTGGTATTGCAGATGGGCGTAATCGGACCACTGCCACGCCCACAAAACGCCATTAATCAAAAACAAATAACTTGCCATAACTAAGCTCCGCAATAAGATACAAGACTGTTATTTGGTACACAGGATCACATTAGGGAGGGGCGTCTGCAGTTAAAATTTTTTTTTAAAAAGTGGGCGTGGTCCCGCCTCTAATAGGTTTAATGTGCATATCTCCTAAACCGCTAATGCTATAATAACAAAATTCACTAGAAGCAAATTTTTTTAGCACTTCTATTGACGGTGTGAAAATAGTTGAAATCGGGTGGCAACTCCGCCCACTCCCCATATAACGGTACTGTTAAAAACTACTAAAAGCGCGATAAATCAAGCACTAAACACGCCAGAGACATTAAGTTTTATCTCTGAGATGGTATAAGATGACTTTATAGGAACCGCGTTCAAAATTAGACAGTGGGCGTGGCACAGCCCACTTTTAGGTGAAAACCCATATCTTGAGATCTGCTCAACCGATTTCAACCAAATTCGGTGCGTAACGTTCTTTTCATGTTTCTATGTCAAAGTGCGAAAATGGGCGAAATCGGATTACAACCACGCCTATTTTCCATATGACACAATTTTAAATACCACTTGATTCTTTCACTTTCCACTATGCAAATCAAGCAACAATGATTATATCGGCGTAAAACTTTGCGTGAATAATACGTTTAAAGTATGCCACCTTGTGACCAAAAATTGTCTAAATCGAACCAAAACTGTTCAAGCCCCTAGGTACTGAATATGTGGACCCCAGTACCTATAGTTGACCGTCTACCGAAAATATCAGTCAATCCACAAAGAAATCTTAAACGAGTATACCATTTGACTTTGCGAGAGTATAAAATGTTCGGTTACATCCGAACTTAGCCCTTCCTTACTTGTTTTTAAATATTGTTGAATAGAGTCCATGCCTCAGTACTTTGGCTTGTGCTGGAAGTTTCATTACATGTAGTGGCTGTTGGATTCTGAAACTAAATACACATAACAATACACACTTGATCCTCTAATTGCATGAACATATTGAAAAATTATTATAAAAATAAAAAATAAAACATTTTCTTTTTTATTCATGTATGTGCTTACATAATCGTTTTGTAAATCAAATGCTTGCGAAACATTTCACTCATCCCAATACCTATTGGAGAGGATGACTCGAAATCTTCCAAGTTAGCTGGAGTTGTGAAATTTGTCCATAAAAAAATACAAAATGTAATAAAATGGCAAGATAAAATTAAATAGTCTTACATTTTTTTGTGCGACCCATTTGGCAAAAGTGCCATTTCCTCAGCGAACTCCCAATCTACTGCTTTGCATTCGCTAACTAAATAATAATAAAATAAACAAGTTGCATAAAATAAAACTTGAATTTATACACATACACTAGTTTTTTTATAGTGAATTGCTTAGGTGGATCCAAGTCTGCTCCACTTCTTTTATATGTTTTTATTTTCCTCGGCCGTAAAATTACGAACTCGCTTTTGTCACTTCAATGTAGGGACTATGTCTTCCATTCCTAAAATGTTTAAACATGATGAAATATAAAATGCAAATAAAATCATAAACTTACTTCTTGTTTCTGCTAAATTTTCTTCAGAAATAAATACCAAAATCTGTGCTTCTAACTCCCAAAAAGGTTTCTCCCTGAAATTCCAACACCTGCTCTGAATTCCTACAAAAAATAATAATTATTAAAATAAGTTAGAAGTTATTTTGCGTAAGTTATATATATGCAATTATAATAATATTTATCAATCACAATCCCTTTTAATCATTCATTTGTTGTCAGTAGATACAAGTATTTACTAAAAAATTGCCAAGATATTTTCCCGCAACATTACTCTACTCATTTCACTATAAACTACTTAATTAAGTCTATTTCACCAATTAACAAAAGTGTATACGTTTTTGTTTACAATTTACTTGCTGTTCTATGCTTCTTCTTCTCAAATCAAAAGAATTTCGTCACAAGATGGTACTTGGACCAATGGGCATCTCGTTGAGAACTTCAGGAATTCCAACCTTCGAAATAATATTAAGTGCTCGGGAGCTTTACCCACCTTCGCTTTCCTTAGTCGACGCAAGCAGAAACACACCAATTTTAAACTGCTCCGCTCTGCCCAATATGCTTCTTCGACTAAGCTTTCTGCGTCTCTTTTTTCATTCGTTGTACATTGGGTCAACTCCACTTCAGTCATTACACCTTGCACATCAGGATCTAATTGCAAAAACTCATCCATTCAGCCCTAATTTTATCCTGATTTACCGACTGCTGCCTAACCACGTTGCTCCAGCTCCTTTTTAGTTGTGGAATCTTCAGATTGTTAAACTTTGCCATTTTAAAACAATTTTTCCTTTGAGAAATCATTTGAAAATTCCACTTCTGACACCAAATGTAACAGATTTCTTGACAAATCGTCTACTTAGCAACTCAATTTTGAGTTCAATCACTGGATTGTTAAATAAAAATTCCATTTTAATTGCTACACACTTATCTTTATTTGAAATTCCAATAACTTAACGCTTTATTACTTATTATGCGAATACAACTTCTTATTTATATTTCGTTTGCTCCTAACATGGCAGCACTCTAACTAGAACTGTATCTGCTGCACAATCCGGCAGCTCTTATATAGTAGATCATTAACAAAACTTCGCCACTCGAATATTCTGGAAACTACGAATTTCGCTGTCTAGTTAACTCTGGCAATTTATCGTCGATTCATTCATCACAATATTGTGCTTAACCTCTGGTAGCTTAATTGGATGACAAAACCATTTTAACCAAATTGGGATTAGCTTACCTACATATAGTTTGATTATTATTGATGTGTGTGGAAAACAGTTCACAACACTTACATTTTGAATCTCCAAAAATTGTATAAACGTCATGAGCCGTGTAAAATAATTTTAAAAAAATAGCGATAATAAACGATATCGTCTTCCCAACTTTATTTCTGCGGAAGATATGCGAAATCTACGAACAAAGGTATCATCGTCGTACTTTTCTACGAGTACATAGCGTAGAAAGATTCGTAAGATAAGAAATGTGGCCCAAATACTCCATTAAAATTCAATTCATTATTAATATTACTCCAAATAGTTTTTGCTTATAGATTTTACAGCTAACAGCTGTCATTTCTTGTTCTGATTAGAAACTGACCAAGAGATCTTCTTTTGGTAAAGTTTACCAGACATAAACTAAGTTTCTAACTAGATATTGAGAAAAGCATTTTTCAACATGTTGCCGATAAAGTTTTGGTAAAGCGGTTAACCATATAATGAGAGAGAAGTTAAAGGGGTAGACATGAACTCTTCATATTGCTCTGATGAAACTGAAAAATCTTTAAATATTTGGACTAATCATCACAAGTTAGTTAGTTATTTAGAGCGATCTATAATCACAATTCCGTAAATTATACCAAATAAGTAAAGTCAAATACTTAACCATCAGGTCCATCCAAACGTCTGAAGAACTAATTAAAAATTGAGCAAACAAAGAAACGGAATAAAACCTATATAAAGCCTAAGAAAAGCACAATGAGGTTTGTGTAAATTTAAATTTATATGGAATTAGATTTGCTGAAATTTATATTAACCTATTTTTGCTAACTACTTTTTCTATTGAAAACATAATTTTAAAATATTTTAATAAAACTTGTTACACTTTAATTAATTTATTCAATATGCAAACAAACAAGTTTAACTTAATTTGCTGTATAATTGTTAAATATTAAAGCAATTTTTTGTTATTTCCAGTTAAAATCTTACTTTCAATAATTCGATGTTTTCATTCCATACATAGCTTTGTAATACCAGATGGAGGTTTATTATTACGAGCTGAAGTTTACGCTTTTTGAGAAGTTTAATAGAGAATTAATACCTAATTCTTATACTTCATACAGTCTCTTGATATGCGAAGCTTCTGGATATCTAAGCCTATTTTGTCTCTTTCATGCCTATTTCCCTGCACTTTCTACATGTGTCATCATTAATACTGACCATACAGCTCGCATGTATGCCAGTAAGCTGTGGCCCGTGACAACAAACGTTTTGCTGTCTTTTCAAGACCTTGAGTTTTTTCCTTCCGCTCCCATGCCTCTAAGAGTTTCCATCTCACCCTGATCCGTCTGTCAGCCCTTTCGGAAATTTCGTTTTGTATCGTTTTTAACTGCGTTGTTAGCTTTCTCAGCAGCTTTGCTGACTGCATAGAATTCTGCCTGAAAGATACTGCAGTATTTCGGCAGCTTGAGGGGTTGCCTGAGATCTAGATCTGTGCAATAGATCACTCTGTTTAAGCGTAACTTAAAACCTTCTCTTCCAAATAAATCGTGAGGGTATTTAGTCTATTTTATTAACCTAGCCTCTGCCCATTGAACTATGTCTGAAGGTTTTTGTAGAAAATTCCGCTAGCGCTGCCAATGTTGCAGCTAATTTCGCTGCCGAGCTTTATTGTGCAATGTCAATGTGGCAGATTTAGTAGCCTTTTAAGTGCAGCCGTTTGAGTGATTCTTAGAGCTTCCATTATGCAGATAGCAGCGAGCCGTTGCATTTGCCTCAACGGTTTCCTGTATGATATTGTACTAGCAGCGGTCCACCACACCAAAGCATCATAAGGTAAGATTGGCTTGACAATCGCTGTATAACACCAATGCATAAGGACAGGCCTCATGTTGAACCTAGCATCTTGTTACATGCGTAGAAAGCACCACTGGCCGTTTTCACCCTCTCCTCCACAGTGGGCTTCCACTCAGTTTGCTGTCCAAAATTACTCCCAGGAACTTGGTATGATCCTTAGTAGTTAAGTCTACCCCATTGAGCCTCGAGGATTTCCATGACGGGATCTAGCACCTCCTTGTAAAGATCACCATATTCGTCTTACCGGCATTTACCGATAATGCCCATTGGCTATTCATTACGCTACTAATTGTGTATGCGAACTTGCCCGTCACTAGTATAGCTATGTCGTCTGCATATGCTATCAGTTTGATTGCTCTTCCTTTCCCAGAAGCTCATTTGCTACAGCAATCTGGCTTCGTTCCTTTCTGCGTTAATCTACCTGCAGCTTAGCAGAGCTTTTGTCCATATTATGATGGCGGGCTCTATCCCGGCTGCTTCCGGACTATTAACGATAGTATCATTGGAGACATTATTTAAAGCTCCGCTTATGTTAAGAAAGATACCCATTAATATTTCTTATGCTTTAGAGCTCTCTTTATATTTAAGGTTAACGAAAGAAGTACAGTCTCAGTGGATCTACCCTTCGTATAGGCGTGTTGGGCTTTGGATAGGTTAGGCGATGGAATCTTGTCTCTATTGTAGGCATATAGAGTTTTTTCGAGTGTCTTCAGAAGGAATGAGGTAAGATTTATTGGTCTATATTCTATAAGGGATGACTCCTTTGCCCGCCTTTGGTATGATTATGACACTCACCTCCCTTCAGAGGATAGGCACATAGCTAAGCCTTAAACATCCTTCATATATTGTCATTAAGTATGGTACCAGCACTGTTGATACATTCTGTATTATGGATGGGAAAATAGCGTCCATACCAGGGGTTTTTAAATGGTTCGAGACCGTTGAGTGAGCAAAGTATTTTGTCCTTCATTATCACGCACTCTACGTTATACAACCTATCCACAAGTCGGAAGTTAATAGCGTACGTACACCCTGCAAAAGGCGTGTCTTCCAGTGATTTCTCACACCAACCAGTCCACTCTCCACATTTTTTGTGTAGAAGCCTAGGGGTAGTTGGGTGTTTGGGTATTAGTTTCTTAAGCCATGTGATGAAAGTCCCCTCCTCTAGTTCAGAGGTTGAGTCACATGCCTTTAGTCTGGTTAGGTTCCCCTCTCACTATCTTTGTGTACAAATCTCAGTTTGTTTTCTTACGATTTCGGAAAGTCTCAGTTTTATTGAGAGCAGAAAATTTTACTTGAAATCCTACATACCTATGGTCAGAAAACAAGTGTGTCCGAAGCACCTCCCATTCTTCAACATTGATTCTTATATTCGTATAGGCTCAACCTCTGCATAGACGACGAATCGTATAAATTCGTCCGGAGGGAGAGCTTCCGCCTAAACTAAAGGTTCAGCTCGGGGGTCCTCAGGCCATATAAGCCTAAAGCGGCCACCTAGTGTGATGCAGCAGACAAAATGCTTGTGGATGAGGTTGCGACTCAACCCGGCGCAAGTACTTCGAAGCAGGCGGCAACTGCTGAGACAATGGTGAAGGTCCCTACCGAGAAAACGGGCGAGCAAGGTGGGGGCGCTACCCTCCACGCAAGAACTTCTGGAGGGCCTCACGGACCTGGCGGGTGGCAACGTGGAGGACGGTGAGTATGAGGACCAGTTCTTCAAGCAGCCGATCCTGTTGTGGGGCCACTCATGGAAGCTGCCCAGGTGAACCTGCACCACGCAGCGTCGGCCTCGGCGGTTATCGCGAGCAGGTTCACAATGGATGGACTGGGTCTACTGCTGATCCAGGAACCATGGGTCAATAAAGGAGAGGTCAGGGGCCTCAAAATGGAGTCGAATAAGGTAATCTGGGATCTCTATAGTGAGAGACCTCACCTGCGTAGTAGTTAGGAACGATATTGACTTCTTTTGTATTTCAGAGTTCCCATAATAGAACCTGGTCGCTGTACGAACAAAAAACGACGAAGAAGCGGACTTCGTCATGGCAGCGGCCTACTTTCCGGGGGAGACTCCGACAGCACCCCCAGAGGCGGAATAAGCTGCCCCTAGTCCTAGGTTGTGACGCGAACGCCCACCATACGGAATGGGGCAGCACGGACTGCAACACACTCTCATTGAATTTATAATTAGTAAAAACCTAAGCATTGCAAACGTGGGGTGCGAACCCACCTTTTTAACTAGTGTTAGAGGGGAGGTACTACACATCACTCTTAGTAACGAGTCTATGGCAGGGTTGATCTCACAATGGAGAGTGTCGTCAGAACCCTCCATGTCCAACTAATGTTAGTAGGAGGGGGCAGCTGGATAGAAGTGCAACGGCTCCTGGGTTGGAGAGCAGATTGTCTGCGCTAAACCAAACCATTATGGAGCCATATCACAGCAGCTGTCCTCTAAAGACAACCACCAAGAGCCGCATCTGCTCCTGGTGGTCTAGTATACTCTCAGAACTAAGGAAAACGCTCCGCAAACAATTTAACAAGGCCAAGCGTACCGGGAACTGGGAGGACTACAGGTGCAGCCTAACTCCTTACAATAAGGAGATTAGGACAGAAAAGCAGAAGAGCTTCAGAAAGTTCTGTGAAAGCGTCTCCTTAACGCCAGAGGCAGCAGGGCTTCATAAGGCTCTGGCTAGAGGCAAGACGGACACAGTACTAGTAATTAAAAGATCGGATGGGACCTATACGTCCAGGGCAGAGGAAAGAGCCACGGCTGTTCTACTTGCACATTTCCCGGAGACGATTCGAGAAGACCAGATCCAACCCATGGTGGAACGAAAGCTATCTCGCTTAGATTGGATAGTCGCAAAACAGCTCTTCACTGCAGATACCATCAAGTGGGCTTTGGCCTCCTTCGAAAAATATAAGTCCGCGGGTGCGGATGGCATCCTTCCAGCATTTCTGCAACAGGGGGAGCAGGTCCTACTGCCCCACCTCGTTCGGCTGATGAGATATAGCCTGGCGCTGGCTTATATCCCAGAACCATGGCGCACTGCAAAGGTGATCTTCATACCCAAGGTAGGAAGGAAAACTACTCATTGGCGAAATCTTTCAGGCCAAGCAGTTTTACTTCATTCCTGCTTAAGAGTATGGAAAAGATCATAGACCACGAAATTCGATCGAAGGTGTTGAAGGCTTCACCGCTTCATTCGAAACAACATACTTACAGAGCAGGCAGATCAACAAATACTGCTCTGTATCAACTAACCTAGGAGATCCAGAGTTTGTCCTTCCTTGACATCTAAGGTGCTTTTGATAAAACGTCTCACGAAAGCGTGTCAAGAGAAGGAGTGTGGCAGCACCAGTACGCATATGGATCGAAGCCGTACTGCGCTCTAGGGTAGCTGAAACCACTGTAGGGGATACCAAAATCCGTCTTGGCACAACAAGAGGTTGCCCCTACTTTGGAGCCTAGTTGTGGACGATCCCCTTGAGCTGCTAACTAGCAATGGAATCCGCTGTCAGGGATATGCGGATGATATTGTTATCTTAGCTAGGGGCAAATTCGTTGACATACTCTGCGATATCGTACAGAGAAGACTGGGGCTGGCAAAGGGATGGTGGGTCGGCTTAAACATCAACCCCTCTAATCCTACAATCATTCCGTTCACTAGACGGAGGTCACTGCCAGGCCTCAGAGACTTATCCCTTGACGGCAGAGTGTTAGAGATGGCCAGCACGGTCAAGTATCTAGGCCTCACGCTGGATTCCACTTAACGGTGGTGACAGCATGTAGACCTGACCCTAATCAAGGCTACAAAAGCACTAATGTTGTGCAACCGACTTGCTGGGAAATCTTGGGGGTATTCCCTAAGGACTATCAGGTGGATGTACACCATGATCGTGAGACCGATTATCACATATGGAGCGGTGTCATGGACTTCTAAAGCATCGCAGACTTCAGTAGGACTGCAACTGTCGAAGCTACAAAAACTTGCTTCTGTGCGTCGGGCGCAATGCGTACGTGTCCGACTGCAGCACTGGAAGTAATGCTAGAACTCACACTGCCACATATGGTAATCAAACAGACAGCCAAACAGACTCTGCTCCAAATGACAGCAGAAGGAGTTGGCAGAGGGAAGGTAATCTCGTCCGGGGGTCTCGAGGATTGGTGCAGGGGTTGCCGGGCCAAGCACCAAACTCTCCATTCCCATGGGAAGTTTTCCGAGCATTTTTCAGGCCGAAGTCTATGCTACTTTTATAAATATATAAAACGGCTGAACAGCCTATCAGACCACAACCGAGCGCACCTTATTTGGGTGCCTGGCCACAGGCTAAAAAAAATGGTAGGGCCAGAACCATGCGCTTAAAGCTGTAATCAATTTTCCGAGGAACAAATTCAAGCTGCTTGTCGCGTTCTACACCGGCCATTGCAGGCTCAATAAGCATCTATTCAACATGGGCTTAGTCTCTTCTGCAAACTGCCGGTTCTGTGACATGGAGCCGGAAACCCCAGAACACCTGCTAGTGGACTGCACAGCAGTCTGTAGACGCAGGATTAAGGCCCTGGGATACATGTTTCCAAACAGGAATCGCATCGCTTGACTAGCACCCAGCAGAGTATTGGAGTTTATCAACATGCTGGGGCTAGATGAGTCGATATGACTGCATACCTCTAAACTAATCTATCTATCTATCGCATAACATCGATATCAAGTTTCTCTGCATCATACCGAATAAAGCATCTGTGTTTTCTCTTAATGTACGGTTCACCTTTACTCCATTCGAGACCGATCCTGTTCGTGATCCGCTCCGGTTTTCGATATTTATTGCTCAAATATTCATCCTGTTTATCAAGAAACATATACGAAATCTCGTCCCCTGTACAATTTTTGTCATTGTTATCGAACTTAACATTACTTTCAAGCTTTGGATAGCCACAAAAGGCTATTCCCTCGCAATAAAAGCAAGGATGCATTGTATAAACTTACAAGTAACCAATCCAAACATTTTCACTAATACATAAGCAGACGAATGCAGTAGAACGAGAAAACTAACGGCAAAGAAATAGGCGTTCGGTATGGGTTGGCTCCAAATTTTCTGCTACTAAAACTTCACTTTGGAAAAGCAATATAGTAAATGTCAATTAGTAAAAACACCGTCTAAATTTATGGATTTTCTATCAAAAATCGAAGATATTTAAACACACAGTTTGGTTCTACTTGCCATAGGCACGGATTTTCCCAAGCAATAAATAAGCAGTAAACTTTTGTTTCAAAAATCTTTAAATATACATTTCTTGTGTGTGTGTGTATATTACTGAACTCCTGCTAAAAGGCTGGACCGATTTTGATGAAATTTTTTGTGTGAGTTCAAGGGCATTCGAGGATGGCTTAGATTTACAACTTAGTCCACTGGAAAATGTTTATTTAACTAATTTTTCATTTGTAAGTAGTTGTTAATTTTGGAATGTTTTACATTGAATCCGGTAGCCTACGCTACCAGCGCAGATGTTAGAACGTTTTACATAGAATTCCGGAAGACTGCGCTGCAGTCGTGACAGATATTCAAAAGTATATTTGAACCTGGTAGAGAGATCAGATTCTAAGATAGCATAAGTATAGCTTAAATTATTAGGACTATAGACATGTGTATGGTGTGATTAGTCATAAAAAAATCATGGGCAACATTTTTGAAGCCACTATTTTGGGTGGAAAATTTCAAGGTGAAGTTACTTTTAGTGTTACCATTTAAACGTTTACAATTACCCATCTGCTTGGCATTTGCGATGACTATAAATAAGGCACAAGGTCAAACAATGACGATTTGGGGATTAGATTTAGAAAATCTGTGCTTTTCACATGGCCAATTACACGTTGCGGGTTCGAAAGTAGGAAAATCATCGAATTTGTTTGTCTATACCTCTCAAAGATTAACCAAAAATATTGTACATCCTATGGCATTACGATAACTTCAGTTTTTGTAGATAATTAACTCTAAGAATAAATACCCGTTATAGAATAAGTTGAACCTTTTCACAATCAATTAAAAGGACTTCAAGTTTTCATACAATACTGCTTCTACAATTAACATCTCTGAAAGCATTCTAATATACATATTGACACCCTATCGATTGGCCGGATTGTGATAAATATATACGAATGACGTTAGATATTGTAATTAGTTTCTAATAAAATTTTTTATCAAAACGGTCTAATTGTTACAGCTAATTTCAAAAAGTTTACAGTTAAGACGTAAGACACGATAACGTCTGTCGGGCTTCTAGTATTCTTTAAAAAATTTATTAAAATTTCCATTAAAAATATCTTTTAACAGAAAAAGTCAAATTACATTCCTTTTATATAAATCCTTGTGTCCGAAAAACGCGATCAGGTGATCTCAGCTGTGTACAGCTTTTGAAAACCAAACGTACCTTCAGAATTACTTTTCGGTAGTGAAAACTCTAAATGATTTAGAGAAAAAGAAAAGTAGTATATGTAAAATAAATAATGAAAATTAAATATACTACGTACTAATTTAGATTATTTGTTATTTATTTTATGTTTTACATCCCCTTACAAAGAGGTTTGGGAAATGGTGATGAGATGAATCTATCTATTGAATACAAATGACAGTTCTAATGGTTGATTTATAAATTAAAGTTGGGAAAAATTTAACAATTTTAAATAACGTTGTGACTCTGTTGCACAGTTTTGTTTGCTTTTTAATCCAGGTTATGCCTTCTGGACTTCTTCGTCCTCACTTTCATCTTCTTCTACTTCCTCAACCTCTATCATTATCGTCAATATGCTCTGTTTAAATATTTGGCTCATACATTTTTTGCTAAATTTGTTATAAAATTTATAACTTACCTAAACCTTCACTAAAATCGCCTTCAATGAGGTAGCCAGTATGACGAACATTTCCGCTACCTTTATATAAGTAAACAATAGTTTACTAAGTTAGTCTTTTGAGCTGCCAAAACTGCAATCCATGCCGTTTGATCGCGAATGATTCAAATGAACTGTACGACCGACAGCCACAATTCAACACCTTGCAGTAGCCATCGACCGGCGGATGTACCGCAAAACCATGCACAAGCTGGCGCCCAAGCAGAAATTTATAAAAGCAGCGTCAATGGCGGTACCGGCGATAGTAATAGTAGGTTATAAATAAAAGAAATGTAATTTTAATTAACCAGTTTATAAACGGAACTCACATTGTGTTTAAATAAAATAACTTAATTCCGTGGGTAGTCGACAACACATATATAACAAAAATACCTGGGTCAACTAACACCGTCGCTACCGCATAAACTGAATTATAACAAAAACAAGTAAGGAAGGGCTAAGTTCGGATGTAACCGAACATTTTATACTCTCGAAAAGTCAAATGATATACTCGTTTTAGATTTCTTTGTGGATCTTGGCATCTTGTTCTATGTTGACCGATATTTTCGGTAAAAAGTGTATATATATACTATAGGCACTGGGGTCCACATATTCAGCACTTACGGGCTTGAACAGTTTTAGTTCAATTTCGATAGTTTTTGGTATGATTTAAACGTATTATTCACGCAAAGTTATACGCCGATATAATCATTGTTGCTTGATTTGCATACTGGAAAGTGAAAAAATCAGATGGAATTTATAATGATATAATATGGGAAATAGACGTGGTTGTAATCCGCTTTCGCCCATTTTCGTACTAAACCAGAAGAATATTATGTATTTCACCTAAAGTTGGGCGGTGCCACGCCCACTATCTAATTTTGAACGTGGTTCCTATAAAATCATCTTATACCATCCCACAAATAAAATTTAATGTCTCAGGCTTGTTTAGTGCTTGATAAATCGCGCTTTTTAGAAGTTTTTAACAGTACCGTTATATGGGGAGTGGGCGGAGTTGTCACCCGATTTCACCCATTTTCACACCGTCGATAGAGATGCTAAAAAAATTTGTCCCCAGTGAATTTTGTTATAATAGCTTCAGTGGTATAGGAGATATGCACATCAAACTTCTTAGGGGGCGGGACCACGCCCATTTGCCCAGATGCCCCTCCTTAATGTGATCCTGTATACCATGTATAGAGTCTTGTATCTTGTTGTGGAGCTTAGTTATGGCAATTTATTTCTTTTTGCTTAATGCCGTTTTGTGAGCGTGGCAGTCTTCCGATTACGCCCATCTGCAATATCAACCGTCTTACGGTACCAAGAATCATGTGATCCAATCCAAGTTTCACAAAGATATCTCAATTTTTACTCAAGTTACAGCTTGCACAGAAGGACGGACAGACGGACGGATAGACAGTCACCCAAATTTCAACTCGTCTCTTCATCCTGATCATTTTTAGCAACAAGTTGCGAGAGTATAATAACTGGGTAGTCGACAACACTGTCGCTACCACATAAACGGAATTATAACTAAAAATAGCTTTATCCTTGGGTAGTCGCAACCACCCATAGAGAATAATAATAAATTATATATAAAAATTATTTTAGACAATTCCTTTGAAACCTATTATTTCTAAGGCTTACCAATGTTTTGGAAGCAGCCCAGCGTAACTTGCGTTTAGTTGCCTTTGCGCAATGTGCAAATCAAAAGTTTCTGACTATGAATCGGAGGGTATAGTATATAAATAAAGCACTAAAAAATATATCGGGATAAAACTTTGAACAAATAGTGCCTTTAAAGTATGCCATCTCATGTCTAAAAATTGTCAAAATCGGATCATAGCCTCCTTATACCGAAAATGTGGACCACAGTGCTTGTGGATGACTCTTTACCGAAAATATCGGTCGATGTGTGAGCTATGTTTTTGAAATTCGGACCGAACCCTTTTCTAAAAGTCTATATGTTGAAAATAGGGTTAATGGTTTTTCGAACTTCCGGTAGACTTTGTACCGCATATATCGGAAAATACGTCAGATATCTTAATAAAGTGGAGTGGGCATTTGTTAAGCTATCGCATAGCCTCTACCGCGGTCTCTGAGCGCGGGGACTGAATCAAGAAATTCCGTAACGGAAATAAACCTAAGCCCATCACAAGTTTGCCCAAAATGTTTGCATACTTTTAGGCGCATTTTAGCATATCTCAAGCGGAACAAATCAATTGAAGAAACAGCAGGGTGATTCAAAAATAATAATATTTAAAATACAACTTTTTTAATGGCAAATAAAAATTAAATTATTCAATATTCGGAGTCAAAATAATAGTAACATTATTATTATTTTGGTAAATAGCTACCCCACCTTTTGGAACAGTATTGCGTTTGACTTGAACAATACAATTGAAATTAGGTATTTCAATCGGACTATCAATGGTAATAAATTTCCACTTATCTTAGCTGGCGATTTCAACATCAACTTCGCTGATAAAATATCAAAGCGGTGGACAACTTTTCTTTCGAAAAAATTTACTTTGAAAATTAATAATGATCCACAGGATTCCACATCAAAATATGCGACCACCATTGACGCGGTATTTTTCAGATACTTAGAGGATATCTACTCTGCAAATTATGTTGTTTCAATGATTAAAATTTTCGAATAACCTACATGTATTGTAAGATAAAAAAAATATTTTAAACAATATTAACTTCTCATTTATTCAATAAAAGAAAACAATTTGTTTTGTTCTGAAATGGATCTTCGTGTCTGAAATGGACACCCAGGAATCCCTGCCCCAATATAATTAATAAAGGATTTTTATACATCCGGTTGACTTTACTTCCTATATATTGGTGATGGAATGTGAGGTACCTTAGTGAAACTTAAAGAGCGTCTCTATCCGTAAGCAATATGTAGTAATGCCAAAAATAGATAAAATGAGGTCAATATTACCCCTAAGTAGTGTAATATTGTATATATTATACATGAACCCACTAAAAAGTTGAAGTGATTAGATCACATTTAATCTATTCACTAATCTAGACTGTCCTCATTGGCAGTGCAGATTTATAAAATAGCTGTTTTAGACTACCGGATCGAGACTGCGGCATTTTTCTCGCCACAACTCTATTAGATCGGCTTTGGCAGCTTAACTCCACATTACTCTTTTTTTTTTTTTGATACTCTTTTTTGCCATTTTCATTTATTCATTTGATATTTAGAGGATCTTCAATGCGGGTGATGATGGTGATTATTGTATGATAGAGTTTTTCTATTGTCAAAATGGCTGATACTATTCATTTATTATAAAATTCAATTTCGCATAATATAGAAATTGTATTCAGTTCCGTTGAATATGCATTTTCTGGATCCTGTTTGCACTTAACATTTTTTATTAGTGAATATTTATTTACCACAACTAAAAAGCGGCATAAATATAAAACATAATTATTCTTCTATTTACTAATAATACCCTCTCCTTTAATAAAATATATTAAAATATACTGATTTTACTTTGAAAAAATATTAAAGTTTTAAATATAATCAATATTATATATTTGGTACAACTTTAATTATAATTGGTACAACTTTTCCATAAATTAAAAAAAAAAATTAGACAATGCAACCATTTTTCTTATCAGCTGATAGTTTCTTTACTCCCACTTAATGATGTGAAATACTGTGGTCAACCTCAGCGGGTCTACGTGTATGCGCATGAACTGGTATTTTATAAGCAGATGCTGTATAATCATGGCAACATAGTTAATATAAAACAAATAGGCATAAGAATTGTAAAGTTAGTATTTTTCATTGCAATGGACGCAGTGCTCGCAGTTGTTCGAAATTTATTTAATGAGGGCGAAATGGTAAGAGACCCAAGCCGCAAGGTAACAAAAAGCTGAGCTTACGAGATAAAGGTCGAATTCGTGAAGAATCCACCCAAAAAAAAAAGTGCACAAATCAAAGAAAAGTTATGTCTTTCTGAGACACGCGACACCTTGCGTGTGTTTTAAGAGAAACCGGATCCATAAGACGTAAGAAAACGTTCGGGCATCCATGCTTGTCGAAGATGCACAAAGAAAAGAGGAGAAGAAATTTAACCTTGATGTTCCTGATGGTTTGAGCTCCTCTTGGCCGGAAAGCGGCAAAAAACAAGCGAAAGAATGAAACGCAACTTTGGAGGAGGTTCTCTTTCATGGTATGGGCTGCCTTTAAGTACAGCTATAAGTTGCCGCTGTGCTTCATTACTACAAAAATGAACTCCAAGCCTTGCGAACTCCACTCGAGATAGTGTAGCTCTGAGTGCCTTCGTCTGTGTCGAATAACAATATCCTAAATTCAAAATTGCTCGTTATAATACTTGTTAAACTGGCTTTCGCTTCCTAAAGAATCTCGTAGCTGCGTCGCATGCTGAAATTAGTTCTTTCTGCACCGCGGATACTAAGTGGGCTGCGCCTTCGCCTGGTGCCTTTGCCGCACTTTAGACGCTTTTAAAAACGTCAGCATCGAACTCCTTATGTCTGCATTTTTGAGAAATGGTTCCGCTAAGGGGTTAAGTTTCTCGAGAGAACAAAACTTATCGTCACTATATTCTGTACACGTCCGACATCCCCACTTAATGTGCCTGCTTAGTGTATTGTTAGAAAACATTAGCTCTATTATGAAATCTTTATTTCTCTCTTGATAGGTATTTTGCGTGCCACTATTTATTATTGTGAGGTTCGTTTAGCTCAAGTGTTCTAGAATAAGAAGGACGCCCACGATGATTTGTACCGTTTGTTTTAGCAGATCTGGTACTGCAGCGCAGTGTTTAAGGTTTAGCTGTAGCCCCTTTTCTCATTGACATATCTATGTACTGAGGACAGGCCGTATTAGGAGACAGAGCGAACCCCTTTGCAAAGCATACAGCTCAGAGCATTTTTGCATATCTTTGCCACGTGTCCTGCAATTTCCCACCGTGTACAGAGTGCACCTGTTGGGTCATAAAACAACAAGTAATTGGTGAAAATTCTCGGAGACGACAGATAGACCACCCGATCTTTTTGATAAGATAATAGCGTCTGGTTTCGATCTAATTCTCTTCTCAATCGGATTCCGGTTTTAACACGTCTACCTATTTCTCGGCTGCGGGCTTATATCCTGAACTATCTTTTTCAATAATTTTCGTGACCTCACTATACTACTCATATATAATATCATATACCTCACATATTAAATCTAACCCCTTTGGTTCAGTTTATGTCACATTTAGCATGTTTGAGTTAAATAGTATTGACACTAAATAAATCAATGATCAATAACATAAGTTAATAAGATACCAAATAATAATCGAATAATAAATGTTGAGTTCTTTCGCAACATTTTTATACTTTCGCAACATGTTGCAACAGAGTGTAGTATTTTTCACCAAATGGTTGTGTGCATCACCTAAAACTAATCGAGATAGGTATAAATTTCTATACAATATAGAAAAAGCCGCGCTAAATATATATTAGTAGGGTTGTATCCAATGGGCTAAAGATCATTTTTATGTGGTAATAGATAAACTACGACCCCATCGGTTTAAATGCTATTGCCTATTATTTCAGTTTTGCGACACATTTAATTATGAAGGTCATGAGGTGAACTGTAAACTCAAGAATATTACGAATAAGTACTTTTTGGGATTTACCCAGCGCCGTTGGCAGCGTATGAAAGGTTTAAATATTAAGACAAAAAGAAGAAAATCTACATATGTTTGTACAATACAATGGGAGGGTGTATGACTGAGGGGAGGTGCGGCATTGCCCTATTCCAGGAGCCCTACGCCACCAATGGTGTGGTTCGGGGTCTTCCTGGGAGTTTCAAGGACCTTTGTGCTGATGCTGCAATTGTTGTGAGCGACCCCAACTACGATTGCGTAGTTGTGGATTCTTCACAACTGGGTGTATATGTCGCGGTAGAGGGGGAGTTCGGTAGGCTGATTGTAGCTAATTTGTCCTACAAATTTAGCGAGCCCCTAGAGCCCTACCTGGGCTACATGGATAAGCTACTACTACTTGCGAGTAGTAGCCCATTTGTCTTATGGCTGGATGCGAATGCCTAGTCTTCGATGTGGTTTGGTAAGATATCCCGGCATACGTCTGGATATCAAAGCCACAGTCGATGCAAGGCATTAAGTGAATGGGTGGTGGCTAAAAACCTTCACATTGTGAATGAGCCGAGTGAATGGTACACGTTTGAAGGGCCTAGGGGCGTGAGTGACATTGATGTGACGCTTATGAATCAGGCAGCAGATAGGGCGTTCGTAGCTACATGGGAGGTTAAGGGAGGGTGGGGATTGGGCGATCATAATTTGATCCAAATTATGGTTACTCCCAAATCCCCTCCCTTGCTGTATAAGAGTCCATTGTGGCGATGGCGTACCTCTGGTCGAACAAATATGGACGATCTGTTAGGGAAGCGGTATTAGGTATACCGCTTAGAGTGTTTGAGGATTTGGGGGTTGATGAGCGATTGCTCCTCTTTATGAGGTAGTGTGGTGGGTGAACGATAGGTTACTTAGGAAGTGTGAAAGTTTCATGGTTACGAAGATCAAATGGTGGACGCGTGAGTTAACCTTGAAGAGGAGGACTGTCAGGCGATTGAGGCGAAAGTTTCAACGCGCTCGACGGTCCAATTCAGACAGGCTGTCCCAGCTTAGGTATGAATTTAGTTGTGCGATTAGGGAGTATAAAGACATGTTGGTTAAAATTAAAGAACAGGAGTGGGAAAATTTTGTTGGGGAAAAGAGGGATGACCCGTGGGGCCAGGTCTATAGGATCTGCCGGTGTCGTAAGATGGAGGACATCACCTCTCTTCGCGTTATTTCTTAGGGCGGAGGTTGAAGTACCTCAAGCACAAGAGGAACCTGTCTCTCCATTATATGATGGTGAGTTGGGGTACGCCTTTGGCCTGGTCAGGTCTAAATGGTTCCCAGGTTTTGATGGTTTGAACGGAGATATGTGTAAAAGCTTGTGAAAGTTAATTCCGGAATACTTGGAGGCCATTTATAACATTATGACGGAAGGTTATTTTCCACGTAAGTGGAACATTGCTAGAGTTGTTCCTCTCCTGAAGTCCCCTGATTAGATCAGGAGCGATCCTCGTTCTTATCGGGGCATCAGTCTCCTTCCAGTACATAGAAAAGTGCTGGAAAAGTTATGGTGGAATGGCTTCAGGAGCTAACGAGGGATATGTGGTCTGATAGGCAGTATGGGTTCAGGAAAGGACGCAGTATAGAGGATGCTTGGTTCTACGTTCAGGGTGCTGTTGCGACGCCAAAGACATATTTGTTGACTTCATGGGGGCATTTGCTTACCTTGCTGCTGGGATCGAGTGTGGCGACGGCAGAAAAGCCTCTTTAGTCGGAATAAATGGGAGTGTGGAGATTGGAGTGCTCCGTGGCTTCTCGCAGGGATCCATCTGCGCTCCATATATTTGCAACCTCATGATGAACTCTCTGTTTGGACAGCTCAAGCCCCTCTGTAAATGTTGTGCGTATGCGGACGACCTTCTCCTTCTGGTTTAAAGTCGATCGCGATTAGAATTAGAGCGGGCGGGTGGACAGTTTGTGTGGGGGTGGTGATGCAAGTCAAATACCTGGGGCTGACCATGAGTAAAAGGATATGTTTCACTTCACACTTGGCAAATTTGAGCTAGCGACTGCAGGCAATCGTAGGCAAAGCGCGACGCATTTTGAGGAGCGATTGGGGCCTTGGATGCCGTGCTGTTCGCATCATATATCGTGGTCTATTTGTGGCTTGTGCTACTTATGGAGCCGCAATATGGTGGGAAACAGCAAAGACGGTCTCTGGTCGCGGAAAACTCCTCTCGGTGGAACGTCGCATTATGTTTGAATGTTTGCCTGTATGTCGCACCGTTTAAACGGATGCGATGCAGATTTGATTAGGTGCACCCCCTCTTGAACTGATTGTCATACAGCGTGCTGTTGCATTCAGGTTAAGAAAGGGGTTGAGTGTGTCATTGCTGCGGAATGACTGGATTTCCGATGATGATGTGGAGAGGGAGGGATATCTCTCTTCTAGATGATAGCGCCAGGAGTAGGTAGCAAGACCGTTGGGACAATAGCTCTAACGGTCGGGTAACTTATGAGTACATCCGGGACGTTAGGTTTGTTGAGGGTAACCCAAACTTCAGATTTTGTCTGAGTTTGGGTTTTTTGTTTACCGGTCATGAGACTCTGAATGCATTTTGCATCAGATGCACCTTTCTTATAGGTCGGGGTGTTTGTGTGGGGCGCGATGCGAAGACTGGGTTCGCTTGATCGCGGAGTGCCCGATGTACTCGGAAATTAGGTATCTCGGGGGTACGGGGATTAGCTGGACTGACGGACATTTAGATGTTAGTGGTGTGATCTCCACTAGTCGGAAAGCCGAATTGTTAAGGTCGTTTGCGCGTGAATTGTTTAGGCGGAGTTCGCCCCAACCTGCTCATGCGGACTGGCTCTCCGGGGAGTATCGTGGTGGCTGTGATTGATAGCCAAATGCAGGAAGAACTGACGTTGTCAGTTGAATGTGGAGTTGCATTGCAACCGGGTGCCGGACCCAAAGTACGGCAGAGGTTTTAGAAAGGCCTCGAACCCTACCAAGGGGGTTAGTGTGTCCATTCCACACTGCCAATCGGTATTGAAAAATGCCAGCATTTTCAGGACGCTGATCAACGCATTGATTTGATCCGCTGTTCTTTTGAGCGCCGTGGGGTAAGGCTGTCGTCAGCAGGTACTCACGTTAAACACACCGGACGTTGTCCAGAGTTAGTCATAAGGCAGCCCTTAAAACTAGCCTATGATGCACCAGCAGGCAACTCCAAAGTCAACATCAACAGTAGATTGAAAATGTACAAAATTCCTTCTGACACTCGATAAAAGGGACTGTAGAAAAATGATCGGAATACTCACTGGTCGCTGTTTGGTGATGGCACACTCTTGCAGAATAGGGCTGACGGATCGAGAAGACTGCAGAAAATGTCAAGACCACGGAAACAATGGAGCATCTCTTGTGCAATTGTCCCGCATTGGCAAGGCTACGCTTTAAGTATTTGGGGGCCCCACGGTATGCGACGTCGTAGTCGCAGAGTCTATTGAAATTCGCGTCAAGCGCAGGCATCCCAAGGGATGACTGTTCCTCATGGGCTTTGTAACTGAACTCTACCTGGTATCGCAAAGAACCAAAATTTGTCTATGCGTGGCTCATTAGCCTACAAGACTAACCTAAAATAACCTAATCTTTGTTAATTCGTGAAATAAACTTTATTTATTAGATTAGGGGGAAAAATTTAGTGAAATGAATACAATAATGTTACGGGAAAATATTTTGGTAATATTATATTAAAATAAATAATTTTATCTATAAATAACATTTTTGTCAAATAAGTGAACGAATAAAATATAAAATATTTTGATTTTGAAAAATGAAGTGTTCAGTGGCGAGTTGCAATAACTATTATGCAAATAAACAATCAACAACGAGGCTTTTGAGTTTTCCTTCGGATGGAAAAGTTGCCAAAAAATTGGTAATTTTTTGTATGTGAAATAAATTTCATGATCATAATAATTATAATTTCAGAATATTTCCCTACAATTTCATTTTAATACATCAGAGCCATTATTAATATAGGTAGGTATTGTGTATATTTGTGTTTAAAACTACTGCTGGATACATCGCAATTTACTTTTAGTAGTTCACTTAATTGGCAATTATGTTGTCAACAGATAAATTTATTTAAAAATGAAATATTTTTCCTTTAACTATATTCTATACATTTCACTAAAAAAAATTACTATAAACTAACAAATTTAGTATATTTCACGAAAAAAGTGAAAAAAGTGTTCACGTTTTTATTTGCAATTTACAGGCTATTTTAAAATTTTTTTTATGTGCCTATTCAAATTTCAGAAGAATTACGTCACAAGATGGTGGTTGGTGTAATCGTATTCCATCATTATTGGACATGATACGAAACTCTATGATTGAAGAGGGAGTTGTCAATATTATAATTATTTATAACATTTGGCAATGAGGGAACTGTCACAGTCACAGTTTTAACCCAATAGACCTATGTCACCCATAAATAAGCACTAAATTAAGATATAATACACACATACGAGGTGTGCTCAAAGGAAAACGAGAAATTTGAATTTTCGTGGGCTGCGACATTCCATATTTTGATTTTGTTATAATCGGCCACATATTTTTACCATGTGCTTGCATTAGGAGCCAATTTCGATTATTAGTTTGTTTTTGACAACAGAAAAGGTTAGTCACGTTTTGTGTGCTCTTCGATTTTTGAAATTGATAAAAGAATATGTTTTGAATTTTTCGTTAAAAATGGAATAAAATGCTCCAAGGCACTTGAAAGGTTGACTGTGGCGTTCGGTGAGTCTACTTTGTCTACAAAAATGTTTATAAGTGGTACAAGCGCTGTACAGAAGGCCGAGAAAATGTTGATGACGATGAGCATCCTGGAGGTTCGACCACGTCAACAAGCGGAGATAACATCGAAACGCTTGTTCTTGAAAATCGTCGAGTCACAGTATGGAAGTTTCAGGGGATGTTGGCATATCAATGGCGCATGCCATTCCATTTTCTCGAATGTTTTGGGCATAAAACGTGTGGCAGCGAAGTTTGTTTCGAAATTGCTAAATATAATAATATAAAAAAGATAAACGCGAAAAAAAAGAACTTCTTCGCGCTCCTTAGTAGGTGACCGAGGATTCCAACTCTGGCAACAATAGAGGTCCCTGAAAGAAGCCAGCAAAGAGGGGTGGAATGCAAGAGCGAGATACAAGGCAGCGGTCGGAATATGCAACGGACTCGAGGGCAAGTCCAGCCTGAAGGAAGAGGAGGTGAAACGGTTGGCTTGGACCAGAGAGGAGGTGAAGAATGCATCGGAGCGTTTGCGAATCGCATTGAGGAGCATATGGCTTAAAAGAGGTTGCGGTCGACGAAAAGCGAACCGAAGACGCCTTTGAAAAAAAGGAAGTGCAGGGACGTAGCCGAGAATCTAAATGTCAACGATGACCCGTCACTGACATGGATGAGGCAAGTTGTCAGAACGCTTCCAAACCTATGGAAAGATGCGAAACTGGAGGTGGTGGATAGCAACAATACTCAAAAGCGCCTACGACGTGGCTTTAATCCAGGAACCGTGGATTGCATCGGGTAACGTGGTCGCTGGGCTAAAGTCATCAAACTACACACCTTACACCTCGAGCGTGAATAACAAGGAAATAACGGCGATATTGGTGAACGTCAGTTTATACTCCTATATTGATCACAGTCTTTCCACAGATGAGCTTACGGTTGTGGCAGAAAAGGGTCTCAAGGATGAGTCTTTACTCTTTGCATCCTGTTATATGCCACACGAAGCACCAACGGCAGAGCTCCCAAGGCTGGCGGCTACATCCAGCAGAAGGAAGCATGCGTTGGTGGTGGGTGCTGATACTAACGCCCATTATACGATTTGAGGCCGTTCCGACATTAATCAAAGAGGTGAGTCCCTACATATAGAGGTGAGGAACTTATTTAAATGGAACACACCTCCAGAAACGTCCTAGACATAACGCTCTATACCAGTAGAGATGCATTGGTAGAGAATTGGAGAGTGTTAAGCACACCGTCATTCTCTGACCATAAGTACAACTACAGATATTAGACAAGAAGTTAGGATAAATCCCAGAAACACAAACTGGGATATCAACAGGTAGATACTATTAGACCTTGCGGGTAAAATTCACATCAAGACATTGAAAGGGGTGTGTCTGTATTTACTAATGTTTTTAATACAGCTTTTCATCACCGTTGCCCTAAGGTGCGTCTCAAGCACAAAATGAAGTCCCCTTGGTGAAGCAAAGAGCTCGGGTCTTGCCGACGCAGAGTACTTCGCAAGGTGGAGTGTTATCTCCGCTCCTATGGACATTAGAGGTGAATAAATTGATAAGGAATTTAGACAGCAAAGCCCCTTAGATAGTGGTACATGCGGACGACACTGCCATTTTAATAACGGGTAGATGTCTACACACCAGTATTATGACCACCACTCTCAATACAGTCCAAAATCGGGTCTGGGGTTCAATCCGGAGAAAACGGATGTGTTCACAAAATCCCTGCATGGAGTTCCCTTCGATAACGACCACACCGAGTACCTTGGGGTAACCTTGGACAGCAAACTGCTATGGTAGCACAATGTGCAAGAAAGTGTGAGTAAGGCTAGCAATGCCTTATATGCGTGTAGGCAGTTGTTCGTCACAACCTGGGGTCTTTCACCCTGGAAAGGGTTCAGAGGAACTAGTGCTAATCCTGTCACCTATAGACCTCTTCGCTGATCTCGGAGCACCAATGTCGTCCTGGAGGGTACAGCCAAAATGATGTTCGCCCTCTTGGAGGCAGGTAGGTGCTTCATTCTGTGGTTCTCCTTCCGGGTGCGGCCGGAAAGCCCCGTTGCTGGCTGCTTCCGGTGTATGGGTTTGGATCGCAGAGTGGCTGAGTGTAGGGCCAAATCAGATATCTGTCGGAGGTGCGGTCAAGGAGACCACAGAGTTGCCGGTTGAGTCAATGCACCCCATTGCCGCAACTGGGCATTCATGGGTAGACCAGCGGGGCATCTTATGATGTCAGCTGTCTGCCTGATATACTGTGGCATTGTTGAGCGCGCCCTCGCCAGTCACTGATGGGGGAATAATACAGTTAAACTGCAAGGGGGCGTATGCCGTGATGTGTGAATTGGGGGGTGTATGACTGAGGGGAGGTGCGGCATTACCCTATTCCAGGAGCCCTACGCCACCAATGGTGTGGTTCGGGGTCTTCCTGGGAGTTTCAAGGACCTTTGTGCTGATGCTGCAATTGTTGTGAGCGACCCCAACTACGATTGCGTAGTTGTGGATTCTTCACAACTGGGTGTATATGTCGCGGTAGAGGGGGAGTTCGGTAGGCTGATTGTAGCTAATTTGTCCTACAAATTTAGCGAGCCCCTAGAGCCCTACCTGGGCTACATGGATAAGCTACTACTACTTGCGAGTAGTAGCCCATTTATCTTATGGCTGGATGCGAATGCCTCGTCTTCGATCTGGTTTAGTAAGATATCCCGGCATACGTCTGGAGATCAAAGCCACAGTCGATGCAAGGCATTAAGTGAATGGGTGGTGGCTTAAAACCTTCACACTGTGAATGAGCCGAGTGAATGGCTTACGCATTGATTTGATCCGCTGTTCTTTTGAGCGCCGTGGGGTAAGGCTGTCGTCAGCAGGTACTCACGTTAAACACACCGGACGTTGTCCAGAGTTAGTCATAAGGCAGCCCTTAAAACTAGCCTATGATGCACCAGCAGGCAACTCCAAAGTCAACATCAACAGTAGATTAACAAGTAAGGAAGGGCTAAGTTCGGATGTAACCGAACATTTTATACTCTCGCAAAGTCAAATGGTATACTCGTTTGAGATTGAGATTCTATGACATAGAAACATGAACAAAACGTTATGCACCGAATTTGGCTGAAATCGGTTGAGCAGATCTCAAGATATGGGTTTTCATCTAAAAGTGGGCTGTGCCACGCCCACTGACTAATTTTGAACGCGGTTCCTATAAAGCCAATTTATACTATCTCAGAAAAAAAATTTAATGTCTCTGGCGTGTTTAGTGCTTGATTTATCGCGCTTTTAGTAGTTTTTAACAGTACCGTTATATGGGGAGTGGGCGGAGTTGCCACCCGATTTCAACTATTTTCACACCGTCAATAGAAGTGCTAAAAAAATTTGCTTCTAGTGAATTTTGTTATTATAGCATTAGCGGTTTAGGAGATATGCACATTGAACCTATTAGAGGCGGGACCACGCCCACTTTTAAAAAAAAAGTTTTAACTGCAGATGCCCCTCCCTAATGTGATCCTGTGTACCAAATAACAGTCTTGTATCTTATTGCGGAGCTTAGTTATGGCAAGTTATTTGTTTTTGATTAATGGCGTTTTGTGGGCGTGGCAGTGGTCCGATTACGCCCATCTGCAATACCAACCGTCTCACGGTACCAAGAAACATGTCTACCAAGTTTCATAAAGATATCTCAAAAAGTTAGAGCTTGCACGGACGGACGGACGGACGGACAGACAGTCACCCGGATTTCAACTCGTCTCTTCATCCTGATCATTTATATATATATATAACCCTATATCTAACTCGATTAGTTTTAGGTGATACAAACAACCGTTAGGTGAACAAAACTATTATACTCTGTAGCAACAGGTTGCGAGAGTATAAAAATGTACAAAACTCCTTCTGACACTCGATAAAAGGGACTGTTGAAAAAAGACCGGAATACTCACTGGTCGCTGTTTGGTGATGGCACACTCCTGCAGAATAGGGCTGACGGATCGAGAAGACTGCAGAAAATGTCAAGACCACGGCACCACGGAAACAATGGAGCATCTCTTGTGCACTTGTCCCGCATTGGCAAGGCTACGCTTTAAGTACTTGGGGGCCCCACGGTATGCGACGTCGTAGTCGTAGAGTCTATTGAAATTCGCGTCAAGCGCAGGCATCCCAAGGGATGACTGTTCCTCATGGGCTTTGTAACTGAACTCTACCTGGTATCGCAAAGAACCAAAATTGGTATATGCGTGGCTCATTAGCCTACAAGACTAACCTAAAATAACCTAATCTTTGTTAATTCGTGAAATGAACTTTATTTATTAGATTAGGGGAAAAGTTTTAGTGAAATGAATACAATAATGTTACGGGAAAATATTTTGGTAATATTCAAATAAATAATTTTATCTATAAATAACATATTTGTCAAATAAGTGAATGAATAAAATATAAAATATTTTGATTTTGAAAAATGAAGTGTTCAGTGGCGAGTTGCAATAACTATTATGCAAATAAAAAATCAACAACGAGTTTTTTGAGTTTTCCTTCGGATGTAAAAGTTGCCAAAAAATTGGTAACTTTTTGTATGTGAAATAAATTTCATGATCATAACAAATATAATTTCAGAATATTTTCCCTATAATTTCATTTTAATACATCAAAGCTATTATTAATATATGTATGTACAAGGTGCGTTTCAAAGTAAACAGTAAAAAGGTAACAAAGTAAACTCTAGTGGCGCCATCTATATGTCGACTAGTGCGTTAGAATCTGCCATCCATTATCGACTTCCAGTAAAATTTCATGACGTTTCATCTGTTGGAAGTGAAGTTATTGCGTTTTAAGTGTCAGTATGTTTTTGTCATCGGTGCGAAAATGAGCTTCGAACAAAGACCCAATGTTAAATTTTGTTTTAAAATTGGTAAAACTTTTACCAAAACGTTTCAATTGAGGAAACAAGTTTATAGCGATGATTGCCTATCCCATAGCAGAGTGCACGAGTGGTTTCAACGTTTTCAAAGTGGTCGTGAGGATATAAATGAAAAATGAGCCGAAACCCAAAAAAGCGCACCTGGAGAAGTCAAAAGTGAAGACAATGCTGATTTGTTTTTATGATTCCAAGAGTATTGTCCACAAAGAATTTGTTCCACCCGGCCAAAACGTTAATGCGGTATTCTACTTTAGAGTTTCGAAGCGTTTGGTGCGCCGTATTCGACGTGTTCGGCCCGAATATCGTAAAGATGGAAGTTGGCGTTTGTTGCACGATAATGCGCCGTTCATCGATCGACGCTTGTGGCCGATTATTTGACCAAAAATCACATTTTAACAATCAACCATTCCCCATATTCACCTGATATGGCACCGTGCGACTTCGACCTTTTCGGAAAGATGCATTTGCCGATGAAAGGAAAGCGTTATGCAGACGTGGAGTCCATTCAAAAGGCTTTCACCGGCATACTGGCGGTCATACCGGGCAACGAGCTAAAACACTCGTTCGACATGCTCTTGGCCTGTACAAAAAGCTGCATTAAAGCAGAAGGAGACTATTTTGAATAAAATTAATTGATTTTGCCGATAAAACCATTTGTTCTGTCTTTTTTTAAAAGTCCTGTTTACTTTGGAACGCACCTTGTACAACAATGATTGTATGGGGGTAAAACTTTGCGTGAATAATACGTTTAAAGTATGCCACCTTGTGACCAAAAATTGCCTAAATCGAACCAAAACTGTTGAAGCCCCTAGGTTCTGTATATGTGAACCCCAGTGCCTATAGTTGACTTTTTACCGAAAATATCGGTCAATGTGTAGGGTATATAATTGAAATTCATATAATAAAATAAATACATGAAACTCTCGATAAAAGTGTGTTTTTGTGTCAAAAATATGTTGAATCGGATCAATACTTCCTTTAATATAAAATTTTGCCAACAGCTAAGAATATATTTATTCTCGAATAGAAGAGCGAATAATTTATTATCGAAGATTACTTTTATGAATCTTCTTTCCAGCAATTATTACTGTGGTACTAATACCATTTTCAATAACGTTCTCGACAAAAATCGTATCGAACTTGTTCTCAAGTCTTTTATTTCGTCTTAAGAAAACTTTTTCTACTGGGCTGTACGTTTTTAATGTTTTGTGTTTATTACCGCTACGTAAAGTTCTTTCCTGAGTTTCGATTAATCTTCTCTTGATATCTGCCAGCTTGTCTGCCGCATAACTGTGGAGACAAAATCTTCCAAGTGTGACTGCTTTTTTTCGATGGTCGAAGTTTTCTCGTACAACAAACTTTTTTTCGGTTCCAAACGATAAATAAAAAATTTAACTTCGACAGTTTTTCGAAAATTTTCGAAAGTTATTGCTATTTATATTTTTTTGCATGATTTTGGAAAATATTTATTTTTTCTTAACAGACCGAACCGATTTCGCTTATATTCAGTACGATTGTAAGTGAAAATGTCCTCCTTCATTTGATATTACTAATTTTTCAAAAGACAATGTTTGTAAAAATACAAACAATTCTCTTAACAAAATCCATTAGAGTCAACTTCTCAATGGCTTGAATAATTTTCCATAACGTATTAAATGAAGAACAATACGCAAAAAGAAAAATATTAAAACATTCACTTGATCAAAAGTTATCCGTGATTTTCTTTTGCTGCGCAGCAACGCACTATCATGCTAGGTGATCGAATTTCGAAAAACCGTCGAAGTTGTATTTTTTATTTATCGTTTGGAACCAAAAACGGTTATATTTATAGGTTACTAACAATACTATGTTGATAGTTTTCTCTATTTTCTGCTGACTTTTAACACAACGTGAAATTTGTACAAAAGTGGAGTGTTACCTTTCCACTTGTCCATTACTTTCGCTATGAAGTGTAGGTATGAAAAATTGTTCTGTTGAAAAATTATTCCTTGGGAATGTTTTAATTGTATTTGAGTGAAAGGCCTTCTCATTGTCAGAAATGATAACTTTATTGTTATTGAATATTGATAACATTTCTAATAGGGCATATATTATGTCAACCGTAGAGCTTGATGTAATATTTTACAATATCGAATTTGGAAAATTTGTCTACGCACGTGAGGGAAATTTACTTATTAGTCAAAAAATTATCTAAATCAAGGATTTCTCCTGGAAAGTGTGGAATAGGAGTTTTGCCAATTCCAGGGTCAGGCGGTTTGCGTTGATACTTATTTTGTTGCTATCGATTCCAGTTCATCATGTTTATTAAGTCAATTACCAGAATTTCGGTATGAACGAATTTCACGACAGGAAATGCCGATATCAAAGGGCCAAAGTTGCAAGCTCACAGCAAATTGACTTTCGACAGAATTAAAGAATATTGTTCGATTTTGATAGCAATAACTGGTTTTTAAAGTGGTTCAAGGAAGAGTTGATTATTTTAATAATTTTGCTGGAGGACAATTCGCTATCCATAGTATCGTCGGATGCCGCTTCACCTAAATTATGAAAAAATTGTTTTGAAAGTGCGTCTGCTACCTTGTTATCTTTAGCGGGCTTAAACTGAAAGGTCTGTTATGTTCGCTTGTCTGGTTGACGATTGTTACCTCTTCCCTACTTAAACTCATTTTGCTAAGCTCTAATTTCCTTTTAATTAAGTTTTTAGGAGGTTCAACGAGGTTCTTCGAAAGGTCATATAGTAAATAGTGCACCTGCCTTCTCAACACACATTCCCAAAAACAAGGTAAATAATTTGGTAGTCACGAACTTATAGTTTGCTTTACTAATTTAACATTTTAACAATTTTTTTTTATGCTATTGCAACTTGTTGCTAAAGATTATAATAGTTTTGTTCCCCTAAGTGTTGTTTGTATCATCTAAAACTAATCGAGATAGGATAAGTCCAGAGTCCGAATTGAATTTCGAATGTCTGTCTATCCGTCCGTTCGTCTGCCCGTGCAAGCTATAACTTGAGTAAAAATTGAAATACCATAATGAAACTTGATACATGTGTACGCAAAAAAGAAAGGACGAGTTCGTAGACGGGCGTAATCGGACCACTGCCACGCCCACAAAACGCGATTAAATCAAAATGTATAAAGTGTCATAAATTAGTACTAAACTAAGATACAAAACTGTATTTTTAACACAGGAAATCGCAGTAGCAAGAACACCTGTACCCTAAAAATTTTATACTGCGAAAATGGATGATATGAGATGATAAGCCGCCCACTCCCCATATAACGGTTTCGTTAAAAATTAATAAAAACGCATAAATTTTGTAAATTAATAAATAAATGAGTTAGATAGAAACATTTCATTTTACACCCGAGAAAACCCAAATCTACGGACCTACTCGTCCGATACCGACCAAATTCGGTACGTAATATTATCTATGTTACAGTTCGAAAATGGGTGAAATTGGACTACAACCACGCCTACTGCCATTCAATAGAATTTTAAGTTCCATCTGATTGTTTCACTTTCCCGTATGCAAATCAATCACCAATGAATGTATCGAGAGTAAATTTTGCCCGAATAGTGCGCTTAAAGTAGGTTACCTTGTGGCCAAAAATTGTTAAAATCGGACTACAATTGTTCAAGCCCCCAGATACCGAATATGTGAACCCCAGCTCCTACAGCGAACATTTGATCGAAAATATCGGTCAATCTGTGGACATTCTATTTTGAAATCCAGAGTAAGTCCTTTCCTGATAACAGTATGCCTGAATGTCAAAAATGAGTTGAATTAGAAGAAGGCTTGTCTAAGCCACCATATACCTAATGAAAAGATTTTTGCACTTCCAGTTTACTTTATACCGCATATATCGGCCAATGTGTGAGATATCTTATAAGAGAACGTGTTTTATTAATAACAATGTATTTTTGTGCCTAAAATGGATAAAATCGGGTGAAAACTTGCCTTAGCCTAAATATGACTAGTATCACGTTTAAAATCTAGTGGCGCCATCTATATGTCGACAAGTGCGTTAGAATCTGCTAACCTTTATCGACTTCTAGTAAAAATTTCATGACATTTCATCTATTGGAAGTGAAGTTATTGCGTTTTAAGTGTCAGTATGTTTTTTTCATCGGTGCGAAAATGAGCTTCGAACAAAGAGCCAACATTAGATTTTGTATTAAAATTGGTAAAACTTTTACCGAAACGTTTAAATTGATGAAACAAGTTTATGGCAATGATTGCCTACCCCGTAGCAAAGTGCACGAGTTGTTTCAACGTTTTCAAAGTGGTCGTAAGGACATAAATGACGATGAACATGTGGGCCAACCAAAATCCGTGATCACCGAAAATTTCACCGAAACTGTGCGTGAATTCATAAAATATCAGCCGAAATCATCATTGAAATTCATGGAAATAGAATTGAACATCGATCGATCCAAAACATCGATTTATCGCATTTTGACCGAACATTTGGGCTTACAAAAGGTTTGTGCACGGTTTGTTTCGCACAAATTGACTGACGACCAAAAATTGCTCACAATTCAACATTCGAAGGGCATCATTAAAGAGGCAAAAAAAGACCCGAAATTCCATGCCGTTCGACATGCTTTTGGACCGTGCAAAAAGCTGTGTTAAAGCAGAAGGAGACTATTTTGAATAAAATTAATTGATTTTGCCGATAAAACCATTTGTTCTGTCTTATTTTTAAAAGTCCTGTTTCCTTTGGAACTCACCTTGTATTGTGTATATTTGTGTTTAAAACTACTGCTGGATACATCGCAATTCACTTTTAGTTGTTCACTTAATTGGCAATTATGTTGTCAACAGATAAATGTATTTATTTAAAAATGAACCAAATTTTTTCGAAAAGACCAAACGGTGTTATAATTTCAGTTTTGTCGACATCTTCTTTGGTGACAGGTATTGGCAGTAAAGTCTTCGAGAACACGAACAGGATATCGGTCTGGCAATGTACGGGCGTTAAGTCGTCGATAATCTCCACAAGATCGCCATTCACCAGACTTCTTTGGAACCAGGTGGAGCGGAGATGACAAGGAGCTCTTCGAATGTTGAGCGATTGCTAATTGTAACATTTTTTTGAACTCTGTCTTAGCAATTTTGAGTTTGTCGGGAACAAGTATTCGGGCCTTACAGGAAACAGGAGGTCCCGGTGTAGTAGATATGTGGTGCTGCGTCGTATGTTTCGTTGGCTGACAGATTCCTCTAGAGTATCTGCCCATATAGGGTCGACGGGCAGTACTTTAATTTCCGAAATGATGTTGGATGCTGATAATTGACATGCGACTTTTAGTCCAGTGATCGAGCCGATAAGGCAGTTGTTCTTTAGGTCGGGTAAGATGCCGAAATGTGCTAAAAAATCTGCGCCAATAATAGGTTTCGTCATGTCCGCCACTACGAAGCGCCATATAAAATTTAGTCTGAGGCCACGATTTAGTGATAGAGTTATGAAACCGTACATGTTTATCGTAGACCCATTTGCTGCTGTGAGATTAAAGTTGATTTGTTCCGGCGACCAAGGTGCGAGAGACTTGGGAAACGTGCAGATATCCACCAGAAATTGGATTTTGGTGGCACGATCTGTTACGAAAAGGTGGTTTGATTCGAGTGAGGAGCCGTTAACCGCCACTAACGGTCCGACGGTAGGTTTCCCTGAAACCAGCACGTGTCGTTGTTCGGTGCTGGAGAAGATGTGCGCGAACGAAAGCGATGACGAGAACGGGAACGAGATACGACTTGTCTCTTAAAACTGGAGGCTACCTCATTAATTGAAGCTTCGAGACGAGAAATGCGTGAATCGACTGCTGATGTTGCTGCTGATTCTTGGACCGAATTGATTTGTGCTGCTGGTAATGCGATATCGTATATTTTGTCTGCAAGAGATGCGAGTTTATCGATATTCATGTCTGCTTGGGACGCAAGTATAGATTGCGTTGTCATCGGAAGTCTGCTGCTTTCTATCACCCAAGGTCCCTCGATCGAGAAGCTGCTGTAGTCGTGCTTCTCGAGAGAGCGTAAGGCGTTCGACCAGTGTCCATTTTAAGCGAGTGTAAGGCGTTTCTGTGGGAACATTCAAAAGAAGATCTTCCACTTCTGCGGCGGCCCTGGCGTCAAGATGTGAAGAAGCATAGTGGTATTGCGTAATTTCATCGGAAATTCCGGCGAGATGAAATTGTCCCTCAAGTTGGGCGAACCACAAGGCTGGTCGTTCGGAATTCAATAACGGACACCGTATAGAAACACGTTGGAGCGGCGTTATACTGTCGGCCACTTGCATGTCCACGCTATCTGGCATAGCGATTTTTGCAGAAGAAAATGAAATGATTGGAACGTTTTATGCACTGCGCTCAAAGCTGTGAAGATTAGGAATGCGCGAAAACTCCAGCTGTCCTCCAATCGGTCGTATGCGTGGGCAGCCACGTGCGCGATTATGCGCTAAAACCAATACACAAAGTCCACTGTAATCGCAAATATATGCGCAAGTGTTGAAACTTGTAAACGAAATACACTGTAGACGAATTAGTTAGCGAATTTTAAAATTATATTTAACCTTTTAATCACGTCGGGCGCTCACCAGTTGTGGTGATTGATGTGCAGGAACGATGCGCACGCGGTGGCTGCCAGCAGGAGAAGGGCCGTTAACCGTGCTGTATAGTCTTTTATAATAACAGCAGGCGTCCTCGAGCCTAACTGTTGACTACGTATTCGCTGTCCCGTTTTGTGTCGTATTCGTTTCAGCGTTCCTTGTAAACCAGGATCAGCTGACTTGCTGACATGGTGTTGCCATGTTATATTGTCGTATATTATATTATATTGTGGCTCATCCCACAAAAAAATTACTATAAACTAACAAATTTAGTATATTTCACGAAAAAAGTGTTTACGTTTTTCAGGCTATTTTAACATTGTTTTATGTACCTTCACAAGATCGTGGTTGGTGTAATCGTATTCCATCATTCTTGGACATGATACGAAACTCTATGATTGAAGAGGGAGTTGTCAATATTATAATTATTTATAACATTTGGCAATGATGGAACTGTCATAAAACTCAGTTTGGGTATTTTACAATTAAGTTTTAACCCAATAGACCTATGTCACCCATAAATAAGCACTAAATTAAGATATAATACACACGTACGAGGTGTGCTCAAAGGAAAACGAGAAATTTGAATTTTCGCGGACTGTGACATTCGATTATCCATATTTTGTTTTTGTTATAATCGGCCACATATTTTTACCATGTGCTTGCATTAGAGCCAATTTCGATTAGTAGTTTGTTTTTGACAACAAAAAAGGTTACTCACGTTTTGTGTGCTCTTCGATTTTTGACTTTTGAAAGAAATTGATAAAAGAATATGTATTATATTTTGCGTTGAAAATGGAATAAACTGCTCCAAGGCACTTGAAAGGTTGACTGTGGCATTCGGTGAGTCCACTTGGTCTCAAAAAATGTTAATAAGTGGTACAAGCGCTTTACAGAAGGCCGAGAAAATGTTGATGACGATGAGCATCCTGGAGATTCGACCACGTCAACAAGCGGAGATAACATCGAAACAATGAAAAAAATTGTTCTTGAAAATCGTCGAGTCACAGTATGGAAGTTTTAGGGGATGTTGGCATATCAATGGCGCATGCCATTCTATTTTCTCGAATGTTTTGGGCATAAAACGTGTGGCAGCGAAGTTTGTTCCGAAATCGCTAAATTTTGAGCAAAAGCAAGGTCGCATTAGTATCGTTTTTTTACGTATTCACCAGATTTGGCTCCCTGCGACTTTTTCCTATTCCCAAAACTGAAGAAACCAATGAAGGGAAAGCGTTTTACCACAATTGATGAGATCAAGTCAGAAACAAAAAAAGAGCTGATGGCCATAATGATGGTTGAAGCGCTTTTCAGAAGTGTTTCGAGGATTGGAAAAGCGTTGATGTATTATATCCGAAAGGGATTACTTTAAAGGAAAAGACAAAATAGATATTGATGAATAAATAAGTATCTTTCAAAAAAATCTAAAATTCACATTTTCTTTTGAACACGCCTCATATAAATATAAAAACAGGTATTAGAACCTGTAACTGCGTAGTTAAAACTGATAATATTATACAATATCAACATAAAACTCTTAAAAATAAACAAGAAAAGAAGAGCTAAATTCGTCTGTAACCATTTTATATTCTTACAATTTAAAAAGATCCAAGGGGTCCTCCCCTTTCAAGTGTTGTAAAACTTTATATTAAATAAGATAAAATACCCTGAGGGCACTATTTGTGCAAAGGTTTATCCCGATACATTCATTGATTTTGGAATTGTATACTGTAAAGTGAAAATATAATATACGATGGTTATTGAAAATTTGTTATATGGGAAGTAGGCGTCAGATTTCGCCGATTTTCCAGTGTATAATAAATGAATTTGATTGAAATTGTCACCTAAATGTGGGCGGTGCCACGCCCATTGTGCTGTTGTTGTGATACCTGCAGCTATAAAATCTTTCCATACTCTTTTGGTTGTGAAATTTAATGCTTTTGACGCATTCCAGTGAGTTATCGCACTTTTAGTAGTTTTCAATATAAGTGTTATATGCGAAGTAAGCGTGGTTATTATCTGATTTTATCCAGAAAAACTGCAAAAAAGACTTCTTTTCAGCAAGTTTGGCTAAGTTTGCTTCAACTGTTCGGAAGATATGTGCATTAAATTAACTATGGGGCGGGGCTACGCCGACCTTTAAAAATTTTTTAGCGTACAGGTGTCCCGCGTTACCGTCATCCCCTGTACGAAATTACAGCTTTTTTATACTCTCGCAACCTGTTGCTACAGAGTATAATAGTTTTGTTCACCTAACGGTTGTTTGTATCACCTAAAACTAATCGAGTTAGATATAGGGTTATATATATATAAATGATCAGGATGAAGAGACGAGTTGAAATCCGGGTGACTGTCTGTCCGTCCGTCCGTGCAAGCTCTAACTTGAGTAAAAATTGAGATATCTTTATGAAACTTGGTAGACGCCCACAAAATGCCATTAATCAAAAACAAATAACTTGCCATAACTAGGCTCCGCAATAAGATACAAGACTGTTATTTGGTACACAGGATCACAGGATTTTTTAAAAAGTGGGCGTGGTCCCGCCTCTAATAGGTTTAATGTGCATATCTCCTAAACCGCTAATGCTATAATAACAAAATTCACTAGAAGCACTTCTATTGACGGTGTGAAAATAGTTGAAATCGGGTGGCAACTCCGCCCACTCCCCATATAACGGTACTGTTAAAAACTACTAAAAGCGCGATAAATCAAGCACTAAACACGCCAGAGACATTAAATTTTATCTCTGAGATGGTATAAGATGACTTTATAGGAACCGCGTTCAAAATTAGACAGTGGGCGTGGCACAGCCCACTTTTAGGTGAAAACCCATATCTTGAGATCTGCTCAACCGATTTCAACCAAACTCGGTGCGTAACGTTCTTTTTCTGTTTCTATGTCATAGTGCGAAAATGGGCGAAATCGGACTACAACCACGCTTACTTCCCATGTAACACCATTTTCAATTCCATCTGATTCTTTCACTTTCCACTATGCAAATCAGGTAACAATGATTATATCGGGGTAAAACTTTGCGTGAATAATACGTTTAAAGTATGCCACCTTGTGACCAAAAATTGCCTAAATCGAACCAAAACTGTTGAAGCCCCTAGGTTCTGTATATATGAACCCCAGTGCCTATAGTTGACTTTTTACCGAAAATATCGGTCAATGTGTAGGGTATATAATTGAAATTCATATAATAAAATAAATACATGAAACTCTCGATAAAAGTGTGTTTTTGTGTCAAAAATATGTTGAATCGGATCAATACTTCCTTTAATATAAAATTTTGCCAACAGCTAAGAATATATTTATTCTCGAATAGAAGAGCGAATAATTTATTATCGAAGATTACTTTTATGAATCTTCTTTCCAGCAATTATTACTGTGGTACTAATACCATTTTCAATAACGTTCTCGACAAAAATCGTATCGAACTTGTTCTCAAGTCTTTTATTTCGTCTTAAGAAAACTTTTTCTACTGGGCTGTACGTTTTTAATGTTTTGTGTTTATTACCGCTACGTAAAGTTCTTTCCTGAGTTTCGATTAATCTTCTCTTGATATCTGCCAGCTTGTCTGCGGCATAACTGTGGAGACAAAATCTTCCAAGTGTGACTGCTTTTTTTCGATGGTCGAGGTTTTCTCGTACAACAAACTTTTTTTCGGTTCCAAACGATAAATAAAAAATTTAACTTCGACAGTTTTTCGAAAATTTTCGAAAGTTATTGCTATTTATATTTTTTGCATGATTTTGGAAAATATTTATTTTTTCTTAACAGACCGAACCGATTTCGCTTATATTCAGTACGATTGTAAGTGAAAATGTCCTCCTTCATTTGATATTACTAATTTTTCAAAAGACAATGTTTGTAAAAATACAAACAATTCTCTTAACAAAATCCATTAGAGTCAACTTCTCAATAAATTTCTCGACAGGAAATGCCGATATCAAAGGGCCAAAGTTGCAAGCTCACAGCAAATTGACTTTCGACAGAATTAAAGAATATTGTGGCGAGTAAATTTTTAAAAATTATCTTAGTATATTTACCAAATGTGTTCGATTTTGATAGCAATAACTGGTTTTTAAAGTGTTTCAAGGAAGAGTTGATTATTTTAATAATTTTGCTGGAGGACAATTCGCTATCCATAGTATCGTCGGATGCCGCTTCACCTAAATTAAGAAAAAACTGTTTTGAAAGTGCGTCTGCTACCTTGTTATCTTTAGCGGGCTTAAACTGAAAGGTCTGTTATGTTCGCTTGTCTGGTTGACGATTGTTACCTCTTCCCTACTTAAACTCATTTTGCTAAGCTCTAATTTCCTTTTAATTAAGTTTTTAGGAGGTTCAACGAGGTTCTTCGAAAGGTCATATAGTAAATAGTGCACCTGCCTTCTCAACACACATTCCCAAAAACAAGGTAAATAATTTGGTAGTCACGAACTTATAGTTTGCTTTACTAATTTAACATTTTAACAATTTTTTTTTATGCTATTGCAACTTGTTGCTAAACATTATAATAGTTTTGTTCCCCTAAGTGTTGTTTGTATCATCTAAAACTAATCGAGATAGGATAAGTCCAGAGTCCAAATTGAATTTCGAATGTCTGTCTATCCGTCCGTTCGTCTGCCCGTGCAAGCTATAACTTGAGTAAAAATTGAAATACCATAATGAAACTTGATACATGTGTACGCAAAAAAGAAAGGACGAGTTCGTAGACGGGCGTAATCGGACCACTGCCACGCCCACAAAACGCGATTAAATCAAAATGTATAAAGTGTCATAAATTAGTACTATACTAAGATACAAAACTGTATTTTTAACACAGGAAATCGCAGTAGCAAGAACACCTGTACCCTAAAAATTTTGTACTGCGAAAATGGATGATATGAGATGATAAGCCGCCCACTCCCCATATAACGGTTTCGTTAAAAATTAATAAAAACGCATAAATTTTGTAAATTAATAAATAAATGAGTAAGATAGAAACATTTCATTTTACACCCGAGAAAACCCAAATCTACGGACCTACTCGTCCGATACCGACCAAATTCGGTACGTAATATTATCTATGTTACAGTTCGAAAATGGGTGAAATTGGACTACAACCACGCCTACTGCCATTCAATAGAATTTTAAGTTCCATCTGATTGTTTCACTTTCCCGTATGCAAATCAATCACCAATGAATGTATCGAGAGTAAATTTTGCCCGAATAGTGCGCTTAAAGTAGGTCACCTTGTGGCCAAAAATTGTTAAAATCGGACTACAATTGTTCAAGCCCCCAGATACCGAATATGTGAACCCCAGCTCCTACAGCGAACATTTGATCGAAAATATCGGTCAATCTGTGGACATTCTATTTTGAAATCCAGAGTAAGTCCTTTCCTGATAACAGTATGCCTGAATGTCAAAAATGAGTTGAATTAGAAGAAGGCTTGTCTAAGCCACCATATACCTAATGAAAAGATTTTTGCACTTCCAGTTTACTTTATACCGCATATATCGGCCAATGTGTGAGATATCTTATAAGAGAACGTGTTTTATTAATAACAATGTATTTTTGTGCCTAAAATGGATAAAATCGGGTGAAAACTTGCCTTAGCCTAAATATGACTAGTATCACGTTTAAACTCTAGTGGCGCCATCTATATGTCGACAAGTGCGTTAGAATCTGCTAACCTTTATCGACTTCTAGTAAAAATTTCATGACATTTCATCTATTGGAAGTGAAGTTATTGCGTTTTAAGTGTCAGTATGTTTTTTTCATCGGTGCGAAAATGAGCTTCGAACAAAGAGCCAACATTAGATTTTGTATTAAAATTGGTAAAACTTTTACCGAAACGTTTAAATTGATGAAACAAGTTTATGGCAATGATTGCCTACCCCGTAGCAAAGTGCACGAGTTGTTTCAACGTTTTCAAAGTGGTCGTAAGGACATAAATGACGATGAACATGTGGGCCAACCAAAATCCGTGATCACCGAAAATTTCACCGAAACTGTGCGTGAATTCATAAAATATCAGCCGAAATCATCATTGAAATTCATGGAAATAGAATTGAACATCGATCGATCCAAAACATCGATTTATCGCATTTTGACCGAACATTTGGGCTTACAAACGGTTTGTGCACGGTTTGTTTCGCACAAATTGACTGACGACCAAAAATTGCTCACAATTCAACATTCGAAGGGCATCATTAAAGAGGCAAAAAAAGACCCGAAATTCCATGCCGTTCGACATGCTTTTGGACCGTGCAAAAAGCTGTGTTAAAGCAGAAGGAGACTATTTTGAATAAAATTAATTGATTTTGCCGATAAAACCATTTGTTCTGTCTTATTTTTAAAAGTCCTGTTTCCTTTGGAACTCACCTTGTATTGTGTATATTTGTGTTTAAAACTACTGCTGGATACATCGCAATTCACTTTTAGTTGTTCACTTAATTGGCAATTATGTTGTCAACAGATAAATGTATTTATTTAAAAATGAATCAAATTTTTTCGAAAAGACCAAACGCTGTTATAATTTCAGTTTTGTCGACATCTTCTTTGGTGACAGGTATTGGCAGTAAAGTCTTCGAGAACACGAACAGGATATCGGTCTGGCAATGTACGGGCGTTAAGTCGTCGATAATCTCCACAAGATCGCCATTCACCAGACTTCTTTGGAACCAGGTGGAGCGGAGATGACAAGGAGCTCTTCGAATGTTGAGCGATTGCTAATTGTAACATTTTTTTGAACTCTGTCTTAGCAATTTTGAGTTTGTCGGGAACAAGTATTCGGGCCTTACAGGAAACAGGAGGTCCCGGTGTAGTAGATATGTGGTGCTGCGTCGTATGTTTCGTTGGCTGACAGATTCCTCAAGAGTATCTGCCCATATAGGGTCGACGGGCAGTACTTTAATTTCCGAAATGATGTTGGATGCTGATAATTTACATGCGACTTTTAGTCCAGTGATCGAGTCGATAAGGCAGTTGTTCTTTAGGTCGGGTAAGATGCCGAAATGTGCTAAAAAATCTGCGCCAATAATAGGTTTCGTCATGTCCGCCACTACGAAGCGCCATATAAAATTTCGTCTGAGGCCACGATTTAGTGATAGAGTTATGAAACCGTACATGTTTATCGTAGACCCATTTGCTGCTGTGAGATTAAAGTTGATTTGTTCCGGCGACCAAGGTGCGAGAGACTTGGGAAACGTGCAGATATCCACCAGAAATTGGATTTTGGTGGCACGATCTGTTACGAAAAGGCGGTTTGATTCGAGTGAGGAGCCGTTAACCGCCACTAACGGTCCGACGGTAGGTTTCCCTGAAATGTGCAAGGCGACCGGCAACGTTTCGCTTTATTGCCGAAATTTTGATGATACCAGCACGTGTCGTTGTTCGGTGCTGGAGAAGATGTGCGCGAACGAAAGCGATGACGAGAACGGGAACGAGATACGACTTGTCTCTTAAAACTGGAGGCTACCTCATTAATTGAAGCTTCGAGACGAGAAATGCGTGAATCGACTGCTGATGTTGCTGCTGATTCTTGGACCGAATTGATTTGTGCTGCTGGTAATGCGATATCGTATATTTTGTCTGCAAGAGATGCGAGTTTATCGATATTCATGTCTGCTTGGGACGCAAGTATAGATTGCGTTGTCATCGGAAGTCTGCTGCTTTCTATCACCCAAGGTCCCTCGATCGAGAAGCTGCTGTAGTCGTGCTTCTCGAGAGAGCGTAAGGCGTTCGACCAGTGTCCATTTTAAGCGAGTGTAAGGCGTTTCTGTGGGAACATTCAAAAGAAGATCTTCCACTTCTGCGGCGGCCCTGGCGTCAAGATGTGAAGAAGCATAGTGGTATTGCGTAATTTCATCGGAAATTCCGGCGAGATGAAATTGTCCCTCAAGTTGGGCGAACCACAAGGCTGGTCGTTCGGAATTCAATAACGGACACCGTATAGAAACACGTTGGAGCGGCGTTATACTGTCGGCCACTTGCATGTCCACGCTATCTGGCATAGCGATTTTTGCAGAAGAAAATGAAATGATTGGAACGTTTTATGCACTGCGCTCAAAGCTGTGAAGATTAGGAATGCGCGAAAACTCCAGCTGTCCTCCAATCGGTCGTATGCGTGGGCAGCCACGTGCGCGATTATGCGCTAAAACCAATACACAAAGTCCACTGTAATCGCAAATATATGCGCAAGTGTTGAAACTTGTAAACGAAATACACTGTAGACGAATTAGTTAGCGAATTTTAAAATTATATTTAACCTTTTAATCACGTCGGGCGCTCACCAGTTGTGGTGATTGATGTGCAGGAACGATGCGCACGCGGTGGCTGCCAGCAGGAGAAGGGCCGTTAACCGTGCTGTATAGTCTTTTATAATAACAGCAGGCGTCCTCGAGCCTAACTGTTGACTACGTATTCGCTGTCCCGTTTTGTGTCGTATTCGTTTCAGCGTTCCTTGTAAACCAGGATCAGCTGACTTGCTGACATGGTGTTGCCATGTTATATTGTCGTATATTATATTATATTGTGGCTCATCCCACAAAAAAATTACTATAAACTAACAAATTTAGTATATTTCACGAAAAAAGTGTTTACGTTTTTCAGGCTATTTTAACATTGTTTTATGTACCTTCACAAGATCGTGGTTGGTGTAATCGTATTCCATCATTCTTGGACATGATACGAAACTCTATGATTGAAGAGGGAGTTGTCAATATTATAATTATTTATAACATTTGGCAATGATGGAACTGTCATAAAACTCAGTTTGGGTATTTTACAATTAAGTTTTAACCCAATAGACCTATGTCACCCATAAATAAGCACTAAATTAAGATATAATACACACGTACGAGGTGTGCTCAAAGGAAAACGAGAAATTTGAATTTTCGCGGACTGTGACATTCGATTATCCATATTTTGTTTTTGTTATAATCGGCCACATATTTTTACCATGTGCTTGCATTAGAGCCAATTTCGATTAGTAGTTTGTTTTTGACAACAAAAAAGGTTACTCACGTTTTGTGTGCTCTTCGATTTTTGACTTTTGAAAGAAATTGATAAAAGAATATGTATTATATTTTGCGTTGAAAATGGAATAAACTGCTCCAAGGCACTTGAAAGGTTGACTATGGCATTCGGTGAGTCCACTTGGTCTCAAAAAATGTTAATAAGTGGTACAAGCGCTTTACAGAAGGCCGAGAAAATGTTGATGACGATGAGCATCCTGGAGATTCGACCACGTCAACAAGCGGAGATAACATCGAAACAATGAAAAAAATTGTTCTTGAAAATCGTCGAGTCACAGTATGGAAGTTTCAGGGGATGTTGGCATATCAATGGCGCATGCCATTCAATTTTCTCGAATGTTTTGGGCATAAAACGTGTGGCAGCGAAGTTTGTTCCGAAATCGCTAAATTTTGAGCAAAAGCAAGGTCGCATTAGTATCGTTTTTTTTACGTATTCACCAGATTTGGCTCCCTGCGACTTTTTCCTATTCCCAAAACTGAAGAAACCAATGAAGGGAAAGCGTTTTACCACAATTGATGAGATCAAGTCAGAAACAAAAAAAGAGCTGATGGCCATAATGATGGTTGAAGCGCTTTTCAGAAGTGTTTCGAGGATTGGAAAAGCGTTGATGTATTATATCCGAAAGGGATTACTTTAAAGGAAAAGACAAAATAGATATTGATGAATAAATAAGTATCTTTCAAAAAAATCTAAAATTCACATTTTCTTTTGAACACGCCTCATATAAATATAAAAACAGGTATTAGAACCTGTAACTGCGTAGTTAAAACTGATAATATTATACAATATCAACATAAAACTCTTAAAAATAAACAAGAAAAGAAGAGCTAAATTCGTCTGTAACCATTTTATATTCTTACAATTTAAAAAGATCCAAGGGGTCCTCCCCTTTCAAGTGTTGTAAAACTTTATATTAAATAAGATAAAATACCCTGAGGGCACTATTTGTGCAAAGGTTTATCCCGATACATTCATTGATTTTGGAATTGTATACTGTAAAGTGAAAATATAATATACGATGGTTATTGAAAATTTGTTATATGGGAAGTAGGCGTCAGATTTCGCCGATTTTCCAGTGTATAATAAATGAATTTGATTGAAATTGTCACCTAAATGTGGGCGGTGCCACGCCCATTGTGCTGTTGTTGTGATACCTGCAGCTATAAAATCTTTCCATACTCTTTTGGTTGTGAAATTTAATGCTTTTGACGCATTCCAGTGAGTTATCGCACTTTTAGTAGTTTTCAATATAAGTGTTATATGCGAAGTAAGCGTGGTTATTATCTGATTTTATCCAGAAAAACTGCAAAAAAGACTTCTTTTCAGCAAGTTTGGCTAAGTTTGCTTCAACTGTTCGGAAGATATGTGCATTAAATTAACTATGGGGCGGGGCTACGCCGACCTTTAAAACTTTTTTAGCGTACAGGTGTTGCTACAGAGTATAATAGTTTTGTTCACCTAACGGTTGTTTGTATCACCTAAAACTAATCGAGTTAGATATAGGGTTATATGTATATAAATGATCAGGATGAAGAGACGAGTTGAAATCCGGGTGACTGTCTGTCCGTCCGTCCGTGCAAGCTCTAACTTGAGTAAAAATTGAGATATCTTTATGAAACTTGGTAGACATGTTTCTTGGTACCGTGAGACGGTTGGTATTGCAGATGGGCGTAATCGGATCACTGCCACGCCCACAAAACGCCATTCATCAAAAACAAATAACTTGCCATAACTAAGCTCCGCAATAAGATACAAGACTGTTATTTGGTACACAGGATCACATTAGGGAGGGGCATCTGTAGTTAAAACCTTTTTTTAAAAAGTGGGCGTGGTCCTGCCTCTAATAGGTGTAATGTGCATATCTCCTAAACCGCTAATGCTATAATAACAAAATTCACTAGAAGCAAATGTTTTTAGCATTTCTATTGACGGTGTGAAAATAGTTGAAATCGGGTAGCAACTCCGCTGTTAAAAACTACTAAAAGCGCGATAAATCAAGCACTAAACACGCCAGAGACATTAAATTTTATCTCTGAGATGGTATAAGATGACTTTATAGGAACCGCGTTCAAAATTAGACAGTGGGCGTGGCACAGCCCACTTTTAGGTGAAAACCCATATCTTGAGATCTGCTCAAACCGATTTCAACCAAATTCGGTGCATAACGTTCTTTTTATGTTTCTATGTCATAGTGCGAAAATGGGCGAAATCGGACTACAACCACGCTTACTTCCCATGTAACACCATTTTCAATTCCATCTGATTCTTTCACTTTCCACTATGCAAATCAGGTAACAATGATTATATCGGGGTAAAACTTTGCGTGAATAATGCAATTAAAGTATGCCACCTTGCGGCCAAAAATTGTCTAAATCGAACCAAAACTGTTCAAACCCCTAAGTACTAAATATGTGGACCCCAGTGCCTATAGTTGACCTTCTACCGAAAATATCAGTCAATCCACAAAGAAATCTCAAACGAGTATACCATTTGACTTTGCGAGAGTATAAAATGTTCGGTTACATCCGAACTTAGCCCTTCCTTACTTGTTTTATCTTATGTTAGTGCGTAGTTAAAGGCATTTTATATATTTTTGCCTAAAGGCACTTTATGGGTTTTACTTTACCGGTTCCGCTCATGTGTAATACCAAACCCCCTTTGAGAGCTTCATAACTTCATATCTATCTTGATTAGTTTCAATTGAACAAAACTATTATATTTCCTGTTGCAACATGTTGCGAGGGTATCAAATAGCACAATTGTATGATTAATGTATTAAATACCAATATTTCTCATTTATATAAAAAACAAAAAAAAAACATTAACTTTGGTTGCATCGAAGCTATAACACCCTTTACAAATAAAAAATTTTCCACACAAGAAATTAATTTTGATAAATCAGTTTGTATGGCAGCTTTATGCCAAAGTAACCAGCTTTTTGAAGAGAAAAGAACGTGTGCAAAATTTCAGATCGATATCTCCGAAATTGAGTGAATAGTTCGTATATATACAGATCGACAATAGGACATGGCTAAGTCTACTCGTCACGCTGATTATTTATACATAGGTATACTATACATAGGGTAATCCATTGCAAGGTTTGCTACTTCTTTAAAGAAAAAATACAGAAAATTCAAATTTAATGGAGAATGTTTATTATCATTCGAAAGAACAATCTTTGGCATTTATTTTTTGAAGACGTCTACGTCTCAGATGGTTCATCCATTGAGTCCAATTTTCGTTGACTTGTTCGAGCATTTCGACTGGTAACTGGTGAATGACACGCGAGTTGCGTCTTCAGATGACTCCAACACACCCAAGCTGCGAAAAAGAAGTACATTTAAATAAGCCCCAATGCAACAAACAACATACAAGTAATTAATATGTATCATACCAACTTGTATATGCACTATACATTGTAATATGCTATTGCAATAGCATAACGAAATTTGATGTTACCGTTGGGTATATACATATATATGTCATATTGATTATCATATACATTTAATATCATTTTACCACATAAGGAATATTTAATATTGATTATTTTAATTATGCCGAGTCGACGATGTTGAGAAACGTCGAGTCAGCGCAACTGCTCCAAGAAAATTAAGCAAAATGTAATTTTATAATGAGTAGGAAAATCAATAATAAACTAGACGGTAAGCCGCTCAGAAAGGTATTTTTCCGTAGTTTTTATATTCAAATAAAATTAACTACGCATTAACAAAAATCAAATACGTAGTTGGGACAGTCGACGTTCCTCGTTCCAGTTCCCAACTTAACAGTAAATGCAAATTCAGCGAATTGTAATATAGCAAAAGCGCAGAAAAGTAAAAGCTTAATTGAACTTTATCAAAAAGTCAATTTTTTTTGGAAAAATCAAAGAACTGAACAATATCGTTTAAAAAGTAATATATCTATATATATAAAAATGAAACCCGTTTCCCGTTGTCACGCCATAACTTAAGAACGGCTAGACCGATTTCTTTTTTTTTTGTAGTTTGTATTTTTTTTTATACTCTTACTTATTAAGAAAATGTCTCAGAAAGATTGAAAAAATACATTTAATTTTGCATATTTTAAAAAACGCGCGTAACGAATGTCATCGTCATTCACAGCCATAGACTATATTGAAAGAGCATCGTTTGTTCGGAAATGTGGTTACTTAACCCTTATGTTAGTAACCAACTTTACCGACGTCGTTTAGCAACCGGGTACCGGGGTATTTGAGTATTATTATTTTGTCAAATATTAATAGTCAGTGACAATTTAAAGAAAAAAAATAACAACGTAGAAACAAAAAAACTAAAATTGAACTCACAAATAGCTTTCTTTTAAGTTAAAAAACGACGATTAGAGAGCTTAAAATGAAATATTGAATTTTTTTTAAGCTATTCACCCAAATATACTGCGGTGGGTACCCGGTTACTAACATAAGGGTTAATTAAATTCTATCGCACAAATGTACTAATTTTTGAAAATTACTCGCCACAATTAAATGTACCGACTTTGACGATAATATTAATAATACCAGTGATTATTTCATTTTAATGTAAGTATTTAATAATAATAAAATATGTATACCATGAGTTAAATTTCAGAACGCAGTATACAAACTTCGGATAACCTATTTAGTAATCTGTGGTAATCTGACACACATAACCTAACATAGCGCTAACAATAATTTTATTAAGTTGGTTTTGGTTTAAAGACTAAGAAGTTTCTTGTTTGCTAATAAATCTTTCTTTATCGGTAAGTTCACAGCTTAATATCGATTTTGGTAACTCTTGATGACTACACAATATTAAAATTTGGTATACATGGTTAAACAGAAAATATAAGGGAGTAATTTTTTATTTTCAGTAGGATTTTTGTTTTTAAGCCACCAAGCGGACGTACAAACTTAAGCCGCAGAACTCGAAATACTGCAAGTCAAAGATATATAAGAGAAGGGTTAGCTACAATATTTATAACTTATGAACGGCTTTACCGTTTAGGCTTTAAATTGGTGAGGGGATAGCATGGAATCTTCTATTTTAAATAATTCGCTACTGTTAATGTGAATGAAAACGTAAATTATCTAGATATACTCGGAATGACATCACATTGTCTTTGGTTGAAAATTATTCAGAGCTATTTCAATTCACCTCAATTATGCTACGGTACAACTTTGATAATCAAAAAGATTACAAGAAATATTATTGTATCAACTATTTTGACTGGAAAATTTAATGGAGAAATGGTCCTCTTGCCACGTTTTCCAACTGTCAGAACGTACGATACAAATAGAGCTTAATTAATTGAATTTGAAAATGTTTATAATTAAAAGCTATAAATATTATTGTTAAAAATTAAGAACGATCAACCTCTTTAATTATTTTAAACGTTATCTACTAACAACTTTGAAAATTACTCATTTGTTTCATATTTGAATATAAAATAAAAAAAAAATTTATATTTTATGTTTATTTGTATTTAATAACAAATGGAAGGAAGTTAGTATTAACCATTTTCAACTTTGGAAGTGATCCGCTTGGTTATTCTTACATTGGACTTAACGTTTTCGTTTTTTTTCATAAATACAATTTTACTGTATTGAATAGTATGTAATTAATGTATACCTTAGCCACAGCAACGCGTGGACGGGGTCCTCTAGTATTTATATACAAAAAAAAAACAAAGAAACCAGTGTGATTCCTGAGATTTTCCTGCTGAAAACCGTACGCCAGTCGAAATAACTGTAAGAGAAGAGTTTTATAATATACCTATAGAAGATAGATAATTCAGAAATTCAGGTTACTAGTTGATTATAGAAGATTAAATCAATTAATTGTAGCCGATAAGTATCCTCTACCAAATATCGAAGGAATCTTGGATAAATTTGGCAAGGCATAGTACTTTAGCACAATAGATTAAGCAGAAGGTTACCACCAGATTTTAATGGCAGAAGGGGACATCGAGTAAACAGCTTTTGTTAGTCTCTATTGAGTACTAATTTTTCCAACTTCATTAGAAGAGCATTTTTCAACTTCATTAGAAAAGGATATAAGCTCATTGAGAAAAATATTTTTGAAAACAAGTTAAAACAAGTAAGGAAGGGCTAAGTTCGGATGTAACCGAACATTTTATACTCTCGCAATGTCAAATGGTAACTCGTTTGAGATTTCTTTATACAGTGTAATTAATTAGAGCAATTTATAAACTAAATTTACTCAAATTATGATAATCGTTCTTGTGTTTCGTTGTATACGCTTATAATTGATTTTATATAGAAAGCAGAACAACTGTAATGAGAAGTATGAAAAGAAATCGTTTTTTGACAATGAATTAAATTTTTTATTTATTATATCGATATTATTATAAATGTTTAATTTAAAAATAATAAATATTAACAACTTTAACAGTTATATTAATATCATAATTTGTATATAATATTTACAATATTAAACATAAAATTTTATAGAGATTCTTATACATTCCAATATTATTTTTCTTTTCTCCTTTAACTAATTCATTTCTATCATATATTTATACAATAATGTCTTATATAATAACATATTATGCATATAATTTAAATTTTCTTAATTAGATTATTTACATATTTCTCTTAAAATTGTAAAAAAAACAGTTTTGGTTCGACTTAGACAATTTTTGATCACAAGGTGGCATACCTTAAAAGTATTATTCACGCAAAGTTTTACCCCGATATAATCATTGCTGCTTGATTTGCATAGTGGAAAGTAAAAAAATCAGTTGAAATTTAAAATGGTATTATATAGAAAATAGGCGTGGTTGTAATCCGATTTCGCACTATAACATAGAAATATAAAAAGAATGTTATGTACCGAATTCGGTTGAAATCGGTTAAGTAGATCCCAAGATATGGGTTTACACTATTTAATTTTGAACGTGGTACCTATTAAGTCATATTATACCATCCCAGAGATAAAATTTAATGTCTCTAGCTTGTTTAGTGCTTGATTTATCGCTCTTTTAGTAGTTTTTAACAGTACCGTTATACGGGGAGTGGGCGGGGTTGTCACCCGTTTTCACACCGTCGATAGAGATGCTAAAAACATTTGTTCACAGTGAATTTTGTTGTTATAGCTTCAGTGGTATAAGAGATATGCACATTAACCTTATTAGAGGGCGGGACCACGCCCACTTTTAAATAAAATTTTAAACTACAGAATCCCCTCTCCTAATGTGATCCTGTATACCAAATAACAGTCTTGTATCTTGTTGTGGAGCTAAGTTATGGCAATTTTTTTTTTTTTGATTAATGGCGTTTTGTGGGCGTGGCAGTGGTCCGATTACGCCCATCTGCTATAACAACCGTCTTACGGTACCAAGAAATATGTGTGCGAAGTTTCATAAATATAACTCAATTTTTACTCAAGTTACAGCTTGCACAGACGGACAGACGGACGGACGGACAGTCACCCGGATTTCAACTCGTCTCTTCATCCTGATCATTTATATATGTATTGTATATATAACCCTATATCTAACTCGATTAGTTTTAGGTGTTACAAACAACCGTTAGGTGAACAAAACTATTATACTCTGTAGCAACAAGTTGCGAGAGTATAAAAAAATGAAGAACCATGGTACTAAGTCTGAAAACGTTAGTTCGAAATAGAGGCTCAAATACTGTCATGATAGCTGTGTACTGTCTCAAAAGTAATTGCATTAACATGAGAAGGATCCATGTTTGAAAATTCCCCATCAATTTGTGTACCGGCAGGTGTAGTGGAATATGTTACACCAAGCTTGGAAATAAAGTTTTTTTCTTGGAGCAGACTTCCTATTGTTGTCTCTGTAGACATTAAACAAATGTTGAAATCTCAAACAAAGCTGAATTGCTGTATAGAACCACAATATTAATATTGAAACATTTAAACAAAACCGTGTGCGCAAAGAAGAACTTTGAAGGAACTTGAATTGGATCGAGGTGTAGAATTGTAACGATGGTTAAGAGCTTGATATATTGCAGATATCAAACGACGCTTTCCTGCACCTGCAGCGCCACCAATGAACTCATAAAATAGGCGATTTGTTTCTATCTAGTGCTCAACTAGACAACTTGCTGAACTGATCGTACCTCGGGGTCTTCGCGGCGAGATCTATGTACTCGAGTATCTCTTATTTGCTCTTCAGAGCGAATTTGGGGATTTTGCCGCCTTGCTCTATGTTGAACAGTATTTACAACTTGCTCAACGGATCAAGCATCTATGTACGAGTATTTCTGCTTTGCTCTTCAGAGCGGATTTGAGGATTTAGACGTCTTGCCCTATGTTGAACAGTATTTAAATTTTGTTGAAAAGACCATACCTCGAGTGTTTCCCGGCTGGTTCTATGTTGATTTCTATTATTAATTTGTTCAGACAGACGTACATCAGAATCTAATCTACGGCGCTGGGTAATTCCCAAAAAGTACTTAAAGGTAATTTTCTTGAGTTTACAGTTCACCTCATGACCTTTATATTAAAATGTGTCCCACTGAAATATTTAATAGACAAAAAGAAAACTTATCCACTTAATTTCATTACAATATTACATCAACCCAAACGATTTAAAGTCAGGTGGAAAGCTATAATTGCGAAAATATTTTGAAGCAATTTTATATATAAGGTTGGAAGGTATCTCTCTTCCGCTTTATTGTCTTTTGAATTTCGCGGCTATGTACAAGGCGCTACAGAGCTCGTATCTGGCAACACTATACATAATTTGAAAGGTCTTGACATAACCTACAAAACAACGCTATGCATGATTAGTTTGGATATTACGTTCAACAGTTATAGACGTGTAAACATGGAGTTTACTAACGCCGAAATTCGCGCTATTTTAAAGTTTTCCTTCGTTAAAGGCAAATCCGCTAGTGAAACGTTCCGTGAGATTAATGGTGTTTTGGGGGATGGCACTCTATCACTTCGAAACGCGGAGGATTGGTTTCGACGATTCAGAGCCGGTGAAAACGACCCATGGCTAAGCCAGCCGGCGGAAGACCTGTGACGACAAATACCGATCAAATCATGGAATACATCGAGTTAGACCGGCATATGGCATCTCGTGACATCGCCCAGGAGATGGGAGTTAGTCACCAAACCATTTTGAACCATCTGCAGAAGGCTGGATACAAAAAAAAGTTTGATGTTTGGGTGCCGCATAATTTGACGCAAAAAAACCTTCTGGACCGAATCAACGCCTGCGATATGCTGCTGAAACAGAACGAACTCGTCCCATTCTTGAAGCGGATGGTGACTGGCGACGAAAAATGGATCACATACGACAATATCAAGCGAAAACGGTCGTGGTCGAAGGCCGGTGAATCGTCCCAAACAGTGGCCAAGCCGGGATTGACGGCCAGGAAGGTTTTGCTGTGTGTTTGGTGGGATTGGAAGGGAATCATCCACTATGAGCTGCTCCCATATGGCCAGACGCTTAATTCTACCATCTACTGCGAACAACTGGACCGCTTGAAGCAGGCGATCGACCAGAAGCGTCCAGAATTGGCCAACAGGAAGGGTGTAGTGTTCCACCAGGACAACGCCAGACCACACACTTCGTTGATGACTCGTCAGAAGCTACGGGAGCTCGGATGGGAGGTTTTATCGCATCCACCATATAGCCCGGACGTAGCGCCAAGTGATTACCACCTGTTCCTGTCCATGGCGAATGCCCTTGGTGGTGTGAAGTTGAACTCAAAAGAGGCTTGTGAAAAGAGGCTGTCCGAATTCTTCGCAAATAAGGAGGGGGGCTTCTACGAGGAAGGTATTATGAAGTTTCCGTCTAGATGGAAACAGATCATCGAACAAAACGACGCATATTTTAATTAACTCCGATCACTGTAACACTTTTTATAAAGCATTGAATGAAGAGCAAAAAAGCGGAAGGGAGATACCTTCCAACCTTATATAAAAAAAATATTAATACTGACTGACAGACATATTCGGCATAAAAGTGGTTAGCATAACAAAAAGCATTATAAGTAGTCTATAGAAGTAGAGGGCAGGATTAACCCAATTTTATCAATTTTTTCCAATACCACATATTTCTATCATGCCACAGACTAATAAAATGCTCCCACTGTTTCATTAAGGTACCTTACATACCATCACCAATCATATGGAGTAAAGTCAGACGCATATTCGAAAATCCTTATATTAGTTACATGGGGGATAGGTAAAATTCATACCTTGTTATGAATAAAACACGCTCTCTCATTTTCATTGAGATAACTCATATACGGTATCAAGTCACCCGGATGTTCATTTCTCATTCATTTATTTATTTTAATATATGAATTTCAATTATATATCTTACACATTACCGATATTTTCGTTATAAAGTCAACTATAGTCAGTGGAGTCCACATATTCAGTACCTAGGGCTTCAACAGTTTGGTTCGATTTAGGTGGAATTTAAAATGGTGTTATATGGGAAATAGGCGTGATTGTAATCCGTTTCGCACATTTTCACTATAAGGTGCGTTCCAAAGTGAACAGGACTTTAAAAAAAAGACAGAACAAATGGTTTTATCGGCAAAATCAATTAATTTTATTCAAAATGGTCTCCTTCTGCTTTAATACAGCTTTTTACACGGGCCAAAAGCATGTCGAACGAGTGTTTTAGCTCGTTGCCCGGTATGGCCGCCAGTATGCCGGTGCAAGCCTTTTGAATGGCCTCCACGTCTGCATAACGCTTTCCTTTCATCGGCAAATGCATTTTTCCGAAAAGGTAGAAGTCGCACAGTGCCATATTTGGTGAATATGGGGAGGGGTTGATTGTTAAAACGTCATTTTTGGTCAAATAATCGGCCACAAGCGTCGATCGATGAGACGGCGCATTATCGTGCAGCAAACGCCAACTTCCATCTTCGCGATATTCGGGCCGAACACGTCGAATACGGCGCACTAAACGCTTCAAAACTCTAAAGTAGAATACCGCATTAACGTTTTGGCCGGGTGGAACAAATTGGACAATACTCTTAGAATCATAAAAACAAATCAGCATTGCTTCACTTTTGACTTTTCACGGCGCGATTTTTGGGTTATGTCTTCACGACCACTTTGAAAACGTTGAAACCACTCGTGCACTCTGCTACGGGATAGGCAATCATCGCCATAAACTTGTTTCATCACTTGAAGCGTTTCGGTAAAAGTTTTACCAATTTTAAAACAAAATTTAATGTTGGCTCTTTGTTCGAAGCTCATTTCCGCACCGATGACAAAAACATACTTACACTTAAAACGCAATAACTCTACTTCCAATAGATGAAATGTCATGAAATTTTTACTGGCAGTCGATAAAGGATAGCAGATTCTAACGCACTAGTCGACATATAGATGACGCCACTAGAGTTTACTTTGTAACTTTTTTACTGTTTACTTTGGAACGCACCTTGTATAACATAGAAATATGAGAAGAATGTTACGTACCGAATTTGCTTGAAATAGGTTAAGCAGATCCCAAAATATGGGTTTTAACCTAATAGTAGACGGTGCCACACCCACTCTCTAATTTTGAACGCGGTTCCCATAAATTCATCTCATACCATCCCAGAGATAAAATTCAGTGTTTCTAGCATGTTTAGTGCTTGATTTATTGCGCTTTTAGTAGTTTTTAACAGTATCCTTATACGTAAAGTGCGCGGGGTTGTCTCCCGATTTCACCCTTTTTCACATTGTTGATAGAGGTGCGAAAAACATTTACTCTCAGTGAATTTTGTTATTATAACTTTAGCGGCTTAGGAAAAAAAAATGGCCTGTAGATGCCTCTTTCTAATGTAAACCTGTATATCAGATAACAGTCTTGTATCTTATTGTGGAGCTTAGTTATGGCACTTTATTTGTTTTTTATATTCTCGCAACTTGTTGCTACAGAGTATAGTAGTTTTGTTCACCTAACGGTTGTTTGTATCACCTAAACCTAATCGAGTTAGATATAAGGTTATATATATATAAATTATCAGGATGAAGAGACGCGTTGAAATCCGGGTGACTGTCTGTCCGTCTGTCCGTCCGTCCGTGCAAGCTGTAACTTGAGTAAAAATTGAGATATCTTTATGAAACTTGGTACACATATTTCTTGGTACCGTAAGACGGTTGGTATTGCAGATGGGCGTAATCGGACCACTGCCACGCCCACAAAACGCCATTAATCAAAAACAAATAAATTGCCATAACTAAGCTCCGCAATAAGAATAAAGACTGTTATTTGGTACACAGGATCACATTAAAGAGGGGCATCCAAAGTTAAATTTTTTTTTTAAAGTGGGCGACCCTAATAAGTTTAATGTCCATATCTCCTAAGCCGCCAAATCTATAATAACAAAATTCACTGATAACAAATGCTTTTGGCACCTCTATCGACAGTGTGAAAATGGTTGAAATTGGGTGACAACCCCGCCCACTCCCCATATAACGGTACTGTTTAAAAATACTAAAAGCGCGATAAACAAAGCACTAAACACGCCAGAGACATTAAATTTTATATCTGGGATGGTATAAAATACTTTATAGGAACCACAAAGAAATCTCAAACGAGTATACTATTTGCTTTGCGAGAGTATAAAATGTTCGGTTCCGCACTTCCTTCCTTGTTATTAATGGCGTTTTGCGGGCGTGACAGTGGTCCGATTACGCCCATCTGCAATATCAACCGCCTTACGGTACCAAGAACAGAGGACAGATAGTTACCCGGATTTCAACACGTCTCTTCATCCTGATAATTTATATATATTTAACCCTATATCTAACTCGATTAGTTTTAGGTGATACAGGCAACCGTTAGGTGAACATCTCGTTTGAGATTTCTTTGTGGATTGACTGATATTTTCGTTAGAAGGTCAACTATAGGAACTGGGGTCCACATATGTAGTACTTAGGGGCTTGAACAGTTTTGGTTCGATTTAGACAAGTTTTGGTCACAAGGTGGCATACTTTAAACGCATTATTTAGGCAAAGTTTTACCCCGATACAATCATTGTTGCTTGATTTGCATACTGGAAAGTGAAAGAATCAGATGGAATTTAAAATGATGTTAAATGGGAAATAGGCGTGGTTGTAATCCGATTTCGCCCATTTTCGCACCATATCATAAAGATATGAGAAAAGTGTTATGTACCGAATTTATTTGAAATTGGTTAAGCAGATCTCAAGATACGGGTTTTCACCTAAAAGTGGGCTATGCCACGCCCACTATCTAATTTTGAACGCAGTTCCTATAAAGTCATCTCATACCATCCCGGAGATAAAATTTAATGTCTATGGCGTGTTTAGTGCTTGATTTATCGCGCTTTTAGTAGTTTTTAACGGTACCGTTATATGGGGAGTGGGCGGAGTTGCCACCCGATTTCAGCTATTTTTTTTTTTGTGCGCGTGGCAGTGGTCCGATTACGCCCATCTGTAATACCAACCGTCTCACGGTACCAAGAAACATGTCTACTGAGTTTCAGTTCATAAATATATCTCAATTTTTACTCAAGTTTGAGACACAGACAATCACTCCGATTTCAACTCGTCTCTTCATCCTGATCATTTGCATATAAATAACCCTATATTTAACTCGATTAGTTTTATGTGATACAAGCAACCGTTAGGTGAACAAAACTATTATCCTCTGTAGCAACAGGTTGCGAGAGTATAAAAAAATGTTATTATTATAATACATGATTTTTGTTCTATCCCAGTGGGTACGGGGTTTTCCAAGAAATACCCATGGTAAGTGATGCCTGTCGTAAGAGGCGACTAAAATCCAACGGAGTAGTAAATAATAAAATATCGAAAACTCTTACGTACAGAGACAATTAATCAAAACCTAAACTGTTATACATTTTAATTTTTATTTTTACAGATGACGGGGATAATTATTTTTTTTAACAATAATCATAACATTGGTGGCAGCGAACATAGAAATAGTGAAATAAGTACAGTTATACACATTATAAATCTGAACAAAATTACACAAATAGTTGAGCAAATTAAAGATTAAAATAATGAAATAAAAAATATAACAGCAAAGACTACATCTATAACACCGTATATCAAAGAAAGAAAGAAAAGAGGCTTAATAAATATTGGGGGAACAGCCTATAAATGGATGTTTGGAGTTATGGATGATGATGAAAAACAAAACATAGTGGACTATTTGAAAATTATTGAAGAAAATGGCCATAATGCTATTGTGAACTTAAATAAACAAATAGTAATTTATGAACATTTTAATAGATCATTAAACATATTAAAAGGTACTATAGAATCAGATAGGAAACATATTATATAATAGAAACTCTAAACAAAATAAACAAAGAAGAAAATAGAATTGAAATAAAACTTTTGTATAATGACCAAATGAGCAAACTAAAGTTTATAGAAAATAAAGTTCAAGAAACGCAAGGCAATTTAGCGGCAGTTACAATATGGTACATCCCAGTAAGTTAACTAAGGAAGAAATTGAAAAATACGAAATTGATTTTTATAAATTGAAAGTGGAAAAAATAGGAGTAGTAGATACAAAAATGAAACAATAATTTTTGTTATTCAGATACCAAGGACCTTCTTTCAAATTCTAATTCAATTAATAACTAATAAAAAATAAATTACAGATTATTGAAAAAGAAAAATTCGCTATGTTGATACAATCGTATACCCTGTCGAAAAATTAAATCAAAGTTACACACCAAAATTTACATTTAATGATATTGCAATTAAATATATTGAAAATATAAAAAAAATTGCAGAATTAAAATACCATAAAAATGTATCATTTGGTATTAATATAACATTGATAATCACCAGATCACCTGATTCTAGATTGCACCGCAATTTGTAGACGCAGGCTCAAGGCCCTCGGCTCCATTTATGTGGACAGGGATGACATTGCCCCAATAGCACCCAGCAAGTTTTTGGAGTTTTTCAGGGTGCTGGGACTTTGGGAATGCATGTGATGGAAGAGAGGGCACAATAGACCCTAGGTCGCAGTGCAAAACCTCATATTCTAATCTAACATTGATAATCGTAGTAATTTTGGTAGTACTAATCCTTGTAAGAATGGCAAAGAAGAAAACAACAAAAATAAAAATCTTAAATACAAGAACTCAGGAGAGTTTTTACAGTAACGCTGGAGGAGTTGCGTCATCAGATGACTCCACCACTCCCAAGCTGCCAAAAAGAAGTATTTTTTAAATAGCCCCCCATGTAACAAATAACATACAAGTTATTAATACGTATCATTTCTTGAAAATTTTTAAGTTTTTTTTTTTTTTTAAATAGGGTACAGTCTTGAAAAAAAAACTTCTTTGCTTTGTCATTTACTTCAAAATATGACTCAGGCTAAATTAAGAAGATTATGTTATGATTTTTAACTGGGTAGTAGCTTCAAAAATATATTTGAATAATCTCAAGCGTATTTGAGAATAAAACGTCATTTGAAATGCTTGACTTCACCAAAAAACAACCAATTGCTTGTGCCGAAAATTACATGCGAATAGAAGCGATCTATAAAACAACCGCGTGCGATCGCGATCATGAATCACTTAGCCTAAATCTGTGGACAATAAAATAGTAGTATAGAGGCTGAAACCAAGGTGCGTCACCAATACCTTGGACCATCACAGTTATCACACTATTACCTCATAATCCTCAATTCTTACGATTTGATAAAATTTAAGCAAATATTTCACATGGCTCTTAAGTGCCACTTCGTCACACAGAATCGACAAAATCGATTTTTCGTCCTGACTAAAGCCTCGGCTTTTTAACTCGACACCCCTAATATAGTAGCAGCACATCCTGGATCATGAGCCATTCCGAAACAAACTCGGTCAGAGTTCTCTCATCCGGAAACCTAACGATTGGCTTGAGATATCTATAAGCCAGAGGTGAACGGAAGTACATACCTAAAGCCAGTGTTTTAAAATAATTGTCTTTTCCGTCCGGTTACGTAGACGGAAATAAAAACGATTGTATGATCCGCTGCCCACATAACTAATGGAAAATTGGAGACTAAATGCATATACATTTCTCTCAAACTGTCAATACTTATGTCTTCCACAATGGCGGGCCACAAGGCTCTTCTCTCTCATCAACCTTATTTATAACAGCTTTTCAACTCAATCATATTAATTAATAATCTAATATTAGTCTAAGACGTCAAGAACTGATGTTTCTGCAATCAACCACTCAACCTTTCAAATTTTCAGAAAAGGAAAATACAATTTCCTTTTCTGTCCGTTGCCCATACACAAATTCCTCACACGAAGTCTTTAAGAACTCTTGGGTTAGTGTTTGATATTAAATAAAACAACTTTAAAATACCATTTTAAATAGATTAGATTAAGCTTACTCATTAGACTAAATATAATATTTCTTACCCACAACAAATTTTTTACTTATTCAAACCCCTTACCATCAAAAGTTTTACTAGATGTTTTACCAAAATTCTGCTTTATACATACACCTGAATAGGCTGCGCTATACAGAGCGGTTCTTTTCGTTGCACAAACTGAAAAAGAACGTATCATATACAGTGATATCAAATCGACAATTAATGCTCGGTGATATAAACTCAACCAAAGAGGCTAACTTAATACATTGGGTATATGAGGAATAAGTCAACCATATTATTATATAATATTAGGAATATGAGTTTTAGACCAAAGTCTGGAGCAATTTTATATTCAGTGCTAGATCACATTATGGTTAAGAAATCCACTTAATTTTATTAAAGTATCACACATTTTGATCAAGAAAACGGTTTAAAGTCAGATAGAAAATCAAAATTGTAATCACTTTTTTGTGATTATTGGGGCTAAGAGAAAATCTGGATTCATTGCATTGTCTTTTGCTATTACTCCAATATACTGATAAACTAGACACAAGTTTATGAAGATAACTTACACAATGTCCGAAATATTCGGCATAAAGTCTGCTTTAATAAACGAATCATTATGTATAGTATACGAAGCTTGTTCAAAAAGTATCGCGAATATTGTAGAAAGTGTATATTTATTCTTGTTCAGCTCCTCCTTCGATACAGTTATATTTATCTCCTCAATCATAGCGTAGCGTCGTCATTTCATTGGCGTATTCAATTTTGGGAACAAAAAAACAAGATAGATATTTATGAGTAAATACACACTTTCTTAAGAAATACAAAATTCGCGATACTTTTTGAACAAACCTCGTACGTATATGGGAATTAGGGTAATTCGTAGACTGATTTTACATATTTTTGAAATTATGGTGTAGTATATACCATATTATACGTTCACTTAAGTTTGCTAAGACATCTTACGCATTGAGCTATATATTCGGCATAAAGCCAATCGAAAGCTTGAAATTTTAATTGCAATACCCATATACCTACTCATAGAGGTAAGCACGATCATTGAGTCTCTGATACAGGGTTGCATCGAAGCTTATGAACAAAATTAGTTCAGTGACACGAACAAGTTGTTTAGGCAGTGGGACTCCTCAAGGAGGTGTCCTTTCCCCGCTTTTGTGTAGTGGCACTGAACGGTATACTAGTCCAACTTAACAGAGGAGGAGTGAAAGCAGTAAAGTTATGGAAAGGGCCTTACAGAGGTTACACCTATGGACCGCGAATAACGGAATAGGTGTTAACCTTAGTAAGAGGGGACTGGTGCTATTCACGAATAAAACCAAACTACCTCAATTTCAACTTCCCTCACACATTGGCACTACAAATTCTCTGTCCTCCACAGCAAAATATTTGGGGATTGAGATAGATACCAAACTTAACTGGAGAATGAATATTGAGAATTCAATATAGTCATGTAGATGTATACGGCCGTCATTAGACCAATCCTTACATATGGAGCTCTGGTTTGGTGGCACCTACTGGAAGTACTAGGCATTAGGAAGTCATTGAGTTCTACTGAACAATTACGGGGGATACAGAAAGCGACCAAAGATCAACTTCAGCTTAGTAAACAAAGCAATCAAAACTGTTAGCTCCATGGCAGGTCAACTCAAATTCCCAAACTCAATTTGGGTTCCCGGTTCACAGGAACATTTGCAGCAACGAAAAAGCAGACGAGTTGGCTAACTCAGGAGCCTCTTTAGACGAATCGTGTCCGCTAGGAACGAAAAAAATAGCTCAAAACTATCGGAAATCTACAACAAAATACAGGATAGTAAGACAGAGCCCGTAGCTGCAAAGCTCAAAGGGAGCAACGAAACGGTGAATGCCAGAAAATGCCCAGATCTATCACAATTCAGACATCCAAGTTTTGGAATCCATCAAATACCATACTTTGAATGTCTATCTACTGAAAGCATAATGAAGATAAGTAGTTTCATTGAGGGCACCAAATAGTTTGAACACAACAATGGAACGAGATATTAAGATATAATGTCTGAGCCCTTAGGGGCAGCACTCTTATCTTCCAACTTACCCATATACATAATGGGGACTAGTGGTAGGATTGCTCCGATTTTATCCATATTTGGAAAAACTACATATTATTATCAGAAAGAGATAGTCTCTGAATTTCACTTACTTATTGCTATATATGGTGTAAAGACAATCGGATGTTAAAAAATCAACGTTAGGTATATGGGATCTAGTATTGGCCCGATTTTATCCATTTTAGGCATAAGCATACACTGTTATTAGATAGAAATGATATGCTAATTTTATATTTATTTAATATATCTCACATATTGACTGGTATATACGGTTTGCAGTCAATCGAAAGTGCGAAAATCTGTATGTTAGGTGTGTGGGAGCTAGAGGAAATATTGCCTCGATTTTACTCAGTTTGGCACAAGGGAAAACTATTATCGGAAAAAGATTCTCTAAGAATTTCAGTCAAATATCATCTAGAGGACCTGAGGTGAGAGTTTTTAGATGGCAACTCTGAAAAGCACTATTTGTGCAACGATATTTTCATTGATGCTTCTTTTGTATACTGTAAAGTGAAAGAATCAGATGGAATTTAAAATTGTGTTATATGGGAAGTAGGCGTGGCTATAATCCGACACTACCGGTGTTGTGTAATCCAAGACAGATTTGCTAAGTTGTCAGAATTACAAACCAATTCTGATTTTTAATGATGTCACAGAATTTAATTGCATTTTCGTTTTTTTAAACATTGCAAATGAATAAATTTGGAAGCAATTCTATTAAAGCTTATAATGAGTTCCGCAATTTTATCTTTTATTTTATTGGAGGAAGAAAGCAACGAAAAGATTAAAATAAAGATCACAGTAATCCACTTGATGTCCGAGGGGAGTCGTAACTGAAATTTAGCTTGCATTTACTTGTATGTTTTTACTTTTTTACTTAACAGATTTATATTACATTTTCGCCTGATAAAAGATGCATTAAATTACATTTTGTAAATCTTTTTAAAAAATCTGATTTTTTTCCATAAACTCAATAATTATGGCATAATATGTTCTATTCTTATGATCTCCCCTATATAAATATATATACGTTAATTCGTAACAATAAAATAAATTAATTTCGTAACTTACATTTCATATCTGTTAGCGACTATCTTGCTTTATTTCTGAAAACAAAACGAATAAAATTGGTTTCCGTGACACCGAACACCGATGCAATTTATGTTTCGAACATCAAACCAATAATTCTAAGTTCACGACATCTACTACATATTTTAACGGTTTCAATTCCGATTCCGACAATTATCAGATTCTACAACACCCCTGGTTAATTCAGAAATATAGCATTTTACCAAAAGTTATCACGCCCGGTGTCCGATTTTTATATTGAGTTCTATGACGCCTTTGTCTGTAAAAAAAAAATGAAATGTAATGCTTTTGACGTATTTAGTTAGTGAGTTATCGCACTTTGAGTAGATTTCAATATAACCGTTATATGGAGTGCGCGCGGGCTTATCATCAAAAGAAGAGGTGGCATAAATGTTTGTTTCGAGCTTGTCGTATATTAACATTGAAGCTATTGACGGTGGAACCATGCTAAATTTTTCAACATTTGCTGCCCACAGGTATCTCTCACTACGACGAGCACCAAATTTCATTTCCAGTTTGTGTCATAATTTGGAGCTTAGTTATGGCACTTTAAAGGTTTTGGTATAATAGTATTTTGTGGCCGTGATAATAGTCCGATTACGCCCATCCAGTATGGTAGATCGACAAGAATACGTTTACATTACGATATCTCAATTTTTAATCAAGTTATCGCCTACATAGGCAAACGGACGGACGGACGGACAGACAGTCACCCGGAGCTTAACTCGTCTCATCATCGTGATCATTTATATACATAAAACTTTATTTCTATCTCGATTAGTTTTAGGTTTATAAACAACTTTTAGGTGAATAAAACTATTATACTCTCTAGCAACATATTGCGAGAGTAAAAAAAAAGATAAAATTAGATGCTATTACAAATTCTATTTATACGCAACTACTGCATAAGTATAACTTTATTTTGTGTTGCTTTTATTGGACAAAATTCCTGTAAATTCGCGACGAATTTGCGAATTAAATAAAATTTCTCTTTCAGTTTTTTGAATTCTTGAACAACAACATTCTTCACGTAGGGATGCTGTCTGCAGTTTCTAGAAATGTGGTAGGTATACGAAATGTTATAGCAACTCTGATAAATGTTATATTATTAGCTAAGCAAATAATTCTTAAGCAACGATTTTTCAACCGTCGAATTCACCTCATGATAAAGAAATTCACCTAGTAAAATATTAACATTGCTTTGATTTTAAGCAGAAAGGAATCTGTAGATTTAGAGCTTTGTTAACATGAGCAAATAGAGAGTATTGTGGATCAACAGGTTAATGAATATTTGCATGCCATACGAGTTTTCTAAATTATGAGTTACGAAAAGTGGTAGTTGAAAAATATTTTGATAATTTCCTTACATAATTCATGTTGGGATTCGAACATGCATAAAGTTGCGTTTTGCCGTTGGCATATTCATGCTTTTGCTGTACATACATATATCGTTCCACTATAAGTTTTTGCTTTCGCAGCCTTATTTAGCAAAAGTCTTAGAAATAGATATAACAACAAGCTACCACCGGGGATGACTTAATTAAAATCCACTATTTTTTATTAGCAAAGAACAGTCAAATAATTGGCCGGTTGTAAAAAAATTGTTTAATTTTTCGAAGAAGAAAAGTTATCTTCCACCATCACAACGCACCGCCCACACGGTGCTGGCGCGAAATAAGCAAAGAACTGCTGCTGGTCCACCGTATTCTCTAAACTTTATCGTGATTTTTGTTTCCAAATTGCAGAAAAGCTGTCTGTGATTCGCTATTTCTATGCTCGTTATCTTTGCGCGCTGCTTTATTGTTCAAAAACTTACATGTAAAAGCAAAAACAAAGTTATGGAGTTGAATTCGTTCAAAGGCCAATGCTAAAACCTCATTGCATTGATACCCAGCCAGCGCAGGTTTGCACTACAAGTGCTGCCTATTTGTTTGAACATTTCGTATAGTTTGCTCGATAGGCTACTCTTCAACGCTTGGCGAATCGAAGACAGTAAAGTTAAGTACTTTTCTGATCGGTTACAGTTTAGAACTTTACTGGGTCAAGTACATCGAACTAGAAAAGGAAATTAAGAAATATATATAGATAAACATTTCCAAAAATTTCGCTTTTTATAAGCTAAGTACTTGTCGGACCGCCCTTGAAAATTATTTTCATTTGTGAGAATGTTAGTAGTTTACCTGACTTTAATATACGCACTAAATTTTCATCAAATATGAATTTGTTTACATACCGTGGTTTTATTGGTTCATATTTAATTTTATTATTTCTTTACTTTTGGTTGGCACATATGTATGTCTGAATGTATATAGTAAGGATATATGCTTGTATGTATGTTGGCGACATTATTCAATCGTTCACTTAATTTTTGCGCAGGTTGCTGTATGGTAATAAATATAAGTATATATGAATTCAAAGGTGCTGAAATACTCTTAAGTAATGGTTTGTAATGCTGGTACTTTATTATACTTCGCAAGGGCATTAATTTTTTGTGGATAAGTTTTACAGGATGTAGTTCATATAATTAACTTAAGCATTATTTTCGACCATTGTTTCATTATACTTTCAAATAAATATCTTCTTTAATAGTTATAAGGTAAAAATATAAATTTCTAAATTTAACTGACCTCACTGCGTTTTTTTGCGACATTGATTACCTTTCAACATTACAATACATTTAAATTAGCCAGATCTTAAGCTTTAATTTAATAAAAGAATAAACAAAGGCAAAATAGTATGTAGCACACTAAAATGCTAGGAACTTTGTTGCATATTTTTCGAAAATTTATTTTATGTTAGGTTTCGTTTATTTTCACTAAAGTTTTATCCTTTAATTTTTACTTTTACTTATTTAGATTAATTTATTGTAATACACCTATCATCTTAGACACGGGTAAAATATGTATGTATGTTTGTTTTCTTTTTTTTAGGACTGACTGAGACCCCAGCCTTAACTTCTAGATCATTAAATGTTGCTTCGTTTAATACATATTATGTGTTATTTAGACAACACCCAAAAATATTGTAATATATTCTCAATTATATTTTCTATTGAAGCACACTTTGATAGTGTCATTCTTTGGCGCTTCCATATCAATGTTCTTACTTTATTTATTTTATATTCTTATTTTCGCCTATTAATGCATAACTGCAACTAACATTAATTTTGTGTTTTCTATGTATATTTTCCACGTGTATATCAGCCGCTTTATATTGAATAATGTAATAGTTTCTTCTTTATAAATCGAGGTGTTAGATTTTAAATTACGTTACTAATGATTTTTTTTTTCAAAATAGGAACTATGTGTATCTGTCTTTTAGTATAAGTTTTTGTTATCATTAAACATGTTGCGAGTATTCTTTGCAATACATCCTTTTAACTTTAGTATGTTTTGTATTTATCACTCCGCTTGGCAGATTTCTCTTGTAGCCGATCTTCGTTATATAAGCATGTTTTTTATTGTTTGTCATCCCAGCCGTCGAATTATTCGAGAACGTCAATTGGGGAATGAACCGTTTTATCTGCAAGCAATAAAAAACATGAGAACAAATGTAGTCTAAGACTAATTTAAATAATAATGTGATTTCAAACTCTTTACGAACAAAAAAAAAGGTTTGGGTATAACTAAAAATTTCATACTCTTGCAACTTGCAAGGACCAAAGCGTTCAGGTGTTGTCAAAACTTTATATTAACAAGTGTGGATGTTCGGGTGTAACCGAACATTAGTACTCTCGCAAAATTTTATATTAAAGGAAGTATTGATCGGATTCAACCCATTTTTGACACAAAGACATACTATTATCGAGAGTTTCATTTATTTATTTTTTATATGAATTTCAACTATATATCTTACACACCGACCAATGTTTTTGGTAAAAAGTCAACTATAGGCACTGGGGTCCACATAATCAGTACCTAGGGGCTTGAACAGTTTTGGTTCGATTTAAAGAATTTTTGGTCACAAGGGTAAGCGCATTATTCACGCAAAGTTTTATCCCGATACAATCAATGTTGCTTGATTTGCATAGTAGATAGTGAAAGAATCAGATGGAATTTAAAATGGTGTTATATGGGAAAAAGGCGTGGTTGTAATCCGTAGAAATATGAGAGGAATGTTATGTGCCGAATTTGGTTGAAATCAGTTGAGCAGATCCCAAGATATGGGTTTTCACCTAAAAGTGGACGGTGCCACGCCCATCGTCTAATTAGGAACGCAGTTCCTATAAAGTCATTTCCTACTATCCCAGAGATAAGATTTAATCTCTGGCATGTTTAGTGCTTGGTTTATCGCGCTTTTAGTAGTTTTTAACAGTACCATTATATGGGGAGTGGCGGGGTTGTCACTCGATTTCACCCGTTTTCACTCTGTCGATAAAGGTGCTAAAAACATTTGTTCTCAGTGGATTTTGTTATTATAGCTTTAGCGGCTTAGAAAATATGCACATGAAACCTATTAGGGGGCGGGACCACGCCAAATTTAAAAAAAGTTAAACTGCAAATGCCCCTCTCTATTGTGATCCTGTATACCAAATAACAGTCTTGTACCTATTACATGTAACTACAATATTATACTCTGTAGCAACAGGTTGCAAGAGTATAAAAAATGTACCGAAAGGGTTCAACTTCATTGTTCTATGAAACTGAATGGTTCACAATCCAATTTGTATCTTATTAACTTATATTATAGGTTATTGACTTAATTAATTTTATTACTATACTTTACTTGCCATTAGCGAAAATTATACTACAAGTAAAATCATCCTCAAATGAGATATATGTATGTCACATAAACTGGACCGGAGAGGCTAAATTAAATATATGAGATGATGTGAAAAACGTCAACCAGTGGATCTGAATGCATTATGTTAGGGATATGAGGTTTAGACCCCGTGTATACCAACTCCATTTATATTCAGCGCTAAACCACATAATTTTTTGGAAAATCTGTCCACCTAATTTCATAAAAATATCATAAATTTTGAGTAACCTAAACGATTTAGAGTCAGCTTGAAAGTAGAAATCACTATACACGGTGTATAAGGTCAGGGCTTGTTGCATTAACCTTTGACATTGCTCAGGTATACGCAAGAACATATTTTCAAGCAATTTTATGCATATATAAATCACACTCTAACCTACATATTCGGCATATGGTTTGTTAATATAACGAAAATCATTATATGTAGTATAATATAGTTTCAGATATTTTCGGCATTAAACTATAGTATATCCTGTATTATACGTTGAGTTAATTTTGCTTAGATATCTTACATATTTACCGATATGAACGCTATAAAGCCAACCGGAAGTTTGAAAATCTTACATTAGGACTATGGGAGATAGGTATAGTATTGACCCGATTTAATCTATTTTTGGTATTACTACATGTTATTAACAGAAAAAAATTATCTCTAAGTTTCATTAAGGTACCTTACATACCATCACCAATATATATGGTAAGGAGTAAAGTCAACCGAATGTTTGAAAATTCTGATATTAGTTACATGTGGGCAAGGGCAAGCAGATGGTTCAGTTTGTTTGGCAGTTATATGCTATAGTGATCCGATCTGAACAATTTCTTCGGAGATTGCACCATTGTCATTGCCTTGGACAATAATTCATGGCAGAGTTCTTGATGATATCTCGTCAAATGATAAAGCTCGTTCATTCGTTGATTCCGATCGTTCAGTTTGTATGGCTATAGTGATCCGATATCGGCGGCTCCGACAAATAACCAGCTTCCTGGTAATAAAAGAACGTGGGCAAAATTTCAAATCGATATCTCAATCACTTTCGTGTGTATATCTGATGTTAGAGACATGGAGCGTGAAACCCCTTTCATTTGTAATGACAATAATATACGAACTGATCGAATTTGATTCCGACTAAAAAAAACGTTTTCACGTATTGTAATACAAATCTTTATTACAGCCTTCAAAATAAGCTCTTGAGCCAATAGTATAGCATGGTAACACTTTTGGCTTTTTCGGTTTCGGTTCACTTTTAGACCGCGATTCGCTAGATTGTTGGACAGTTTAAAGGTCATATTCGTAAAACCAGGTCCCGTTACCAGTAATAATGCGTTTGATGGATGTAGGGCCTACAACCACGTTGTTAAGCATCAGTTTTGCGACCTACGAGTATACTAGACGCCGTATTTGCAAAAGATTCATTACCATTCATTACCAAAATATGTGAAGTCAATCCATAAGAGATGTGGAGATGTTCTGCTTTCTCTCTGATGCCAACATTGCGATTTTTAAAGATTGTTTCTTCAGATTTTGCGATGTTATCGTCATTAAATAATGGACGACTAGTACAAGGCAAGCTTTTGATGACTTCACGACCTACATTGAATGCTTTGTGCCACTCAAATATCTGTGTTCGTGATTAAGTGGACAAAATAAAACACTTCTGCAATACTATCAACAATTCCGTAGCCTGATTAAAATGGAAACACAAAATTTCAAAAAAATTTGTTGTTAAATTTTGGATCCTGGTACAAACGTTTCGAGTCGTAAACAAACAACTACCAAACTCACAACAATGAAGATCAAATTTCCCACAAACATAAAAAGAGTTGTACCAATTTAGGAAAAAATAAATTTATCGATTCGGTTTACGCGCGCGGTTTAAATGGATTAGTCCGAGTCAAATCTGATCAAATTGTATGTATGTTTTGCCTCGGCCTTCTTCTTATTACTAGAGAACTTGATATGGAATGTTAATATTTTCAAGTTCATCGTGTGCCGGGGCTTGAATTCATGATTTACTATGTCTTAAATGTATATATAAAATGTATTTCTTCTTGTTTATTTTGGCATATACTTACATATTTTCTATAAGGAAAGTCGATTTTAAGTTTACACGTTTTGTTTGTTCTTTCTTTTATCCGTGAATTAATAAAACTTACATTGCGGTCGAATTATTTGCCGCTCGAAACTAATTAAAGAAATAGAAGATATAAATTGTATGTAAGAAATTAAGGTAAATATAACATTAGTGCATACATTTATCTCTAAGTTTGATTACTAGAGGAATAAATATAAGTTGCGTTATTGGTTTTAAAATGTTTCTTTTTTAAAGAATAGTCCTGATTTTCATACTACGGCCAATGGCTTATTAAATAATATAAATTAAGTAAAACGGATATATAAAAATACGTGTAACTAAAATTATAGAAAAGTTATTTACAGTGTACTCCGGAAAATTTGAACGTAATATTCACAACAATGTGAAAACAGTACATTCCACTGCACATAGATTTTTCAGAAAGTACGTCAAAATCATATTTTCTATTTAGTTACTTAGTACTTTAAAATACAAACCTTACGCAAAATTTCAACCATAGTATTGCTATTAAATGCACTGTCCCCTAACATCAGCTAATGACAAAACTGGTCCCGTATATTTAGTTTAATATAATATGTGTTATTGCAGAAAATATGTTTCTACTGCAATCAACGCGAGTCTCAAAAGAATATACAGAGCGATCAAAAAATGACGTTCTCCCTTTGCGTGATCTTGTCGTGGATAACTATTTTTATTGAGTTGTACATTTGAGAAAGATGTCTGACAAAGAAAGATGAAGATGACATTATGTTACTATAGATTGGTCATCACAGTCACCAAACGCCAATCCAATAGAGAATGTTTGGGCTTTAATGAAAGCCAAAATATGAAGAAAACATTTAACGTCAACAAAAGATATTATTCGGCTACTGCAACATACCTGGAGATCGCTTCCTATGGAATATATGGAAAATTTAGTTGCAAGTTGCCATAAAAGATGTCAGCCTATAATAGACAATGCGAGAGATTAGAGCAATTGATTGAACCACGGCTATAATAAAACAACGTATTTTCTATAATTACAACATATTTTCCAATAAACGCTACATACACTTTGGAAAGTTGAAAGCATTATTTTTTTAAACGCACTGTACGCTAAAATAATGTAACGCATGTAAAATATAATTATTTTTATCGAATTTATGAAGGTAAAAAAAATGTCCTTGATTAAAATTTAATAGTTCCAGCATGAATAAACTTTTGAAAAATTCTGTGGATCTTTTATGCAGCCAACTTTGTTCAAAACTTTGTTTTAAAAACGTCTAGTTTTAAATAAAACTAAGATTTTTATTACTTATTGCTATTATTTAAATAAACAACGACAAATAAAGAAGCCACCAAAAATATTTGAAAGTTTAACTTAAATCAAACAAGAAAAAACGTTAAGTTCGGTTGCGCCGAAGCAATAATACCCTTCACAAATACAAAGGCCCCTTACAAGAACTTGATTTCGAACGTTCAATTTGTATGGCAGCTATATGATATAGTGATCTGATCTGACCAATTTCTGTGGAGAATAATTTGTTGCCTTAAGCAATAACTCGTGCCTAATTTCGTGAAGATACCTCGTCAAATAAAAAAATTTTCCATGCAAGCACTTTACTCCGATCGTTCAGTTAATATGGCAGCTATATGCTATAGTCATCCGATCTATACAATTTCTTCGGAGATTGGATTAATGCTTTAAATAATAATACATGCCAAATTTCGTGAAGATAGCTCGTCAAATGAAAGAGTTTTCCATACAAGCACTTGATTCCGATTGTTCAGTTTGTATGGCAGCTATATGCTATAGTCATCCGATATCGGCTGTTCCGACAAATGAGCAGCTTCTTTGTTAGAAAAGGACAGGTGCAAAATTTTAGATCGATAGCATAAAAACTGAGGGACTAGTTTGTATACATACAGACAGACGGACCGACGGACAAACGGACAGACAGACAGACGGACATGGCTAAACTCAGCTCATTATGCTGATCATTTATGTATATATTTTATAGGGTCTTCGACGTTTCCTTCTGGGTGTTACAAACTTCGTGGCAAACTTAATATACCCTGTTCAGGGTATAAAAATATTTCTGACGCTCCTTTCTTTTACAAGATCAAACACACTTTCCTTTTTTGTGTTGGAGTAAACGGAAATATACAATGAAATCAAAAGACGAGGTTGTGTGTTTTTTGTTTGGAATGATTATTGCCAACAATTTTTCAAATTACATAATAAAATAAAATAATTGAAGTGAAAGTAAAAAAATATGTTTAATTTGTTCTCATTTTTCTCGTGTGAGTTGTAATTAAAGATAATGTGATAATTACTTACATATATATGTACATACGCGTATTATAATTTAATGCGAGGTGTTTATTCAACAAAAACCAAAAAATAGGAAACAAAAAACTATTCGAACATAATTGCTTTTGTTAAACATTATTCTTAATTACATATATAAGTCTTTAGGTTTATTTAAAATTTAACGTTTGATTATATTTCAATGTATTCATTAAACGGTAATATTATATTGTTAAAGTTATTTTCGATATAAAATTTTTAATTCTCTCTATAGCAGGCATTGCCCTCGTATTTTACAATTAAAAGATAATTTCGTTGTTCAATACAATATATTTATATATATAAAAATTTATAATAAAATACAAATTATATTTGCTTGTCTGAAATGATATATATATAAACATTTTTTAATTAAAATTTATATATATTTATTAGAGTTTTATAAGAAAGTAGCAATAATAGGAACTTTGTGTAAAACTAAAAGTTACATATCTATGTTAATTTATTTAATATGAGTCAATAAAAACAATACCTTACAACTCATACTTATGTATGACAAAATAATTTCGCCTAAAGAAATAATTATTAACATCTAGTGGACCTATGTTGTGTGTTAAAAATTAAATTTTTAAACATACAAAAAGTAAAACGGTAAAAATTATTATATCTATAGGAAGTCTTCTAAAGTAACAAATATCTTTTACTGTATATAAAAATTTGCCTTTGATATGCGAAAAGATAAAACCAAATGAAGAGATGCACATGCTAATTTTGTTGTACATACTATGTAGATTTGTATCAATATACTTGTATATCGAGTATACGTTCGTGTGGCTTGTCAAGAGATGGCATAACTTCATTATTATTCCATTTTTTCATTATACCGAACATGTATTGGAATTTTTTTGCATATTATTGTAGTATAACCCTTTAAGAATATGTCCCTAAAAAGATTTTTTGAAAATTCTATTATTTTCGGAGTTACAGCTCATTTTGTGATGCGCCGACAAAGTGGACTGGCAGCTCGGCGAGAACTTTAAAGTCGTTTTTCTCTACTACTTTTTTAGAAACGGTGTGCATGATTTCTTAAGTTCTATTCAATCAATTTACTTGAAATTTTATACAGAGCTTCTTTATACAATATACCATCGCACTACGAGGGGATTATTGGAATTATTATTTTTTATATTTTTAAAAAATTACGAACGGCAAAAAAAAACAAGGAAATAACGAAACATATTTTTCAAATAGCCTCCGTTTTGTGAAAAAAAATTTCCAAAGTCCTCGCGTAGTGCTATAACTACATCCTTCCTCTTTAAAGATCTGTCACCATTTTCTATTTCGGGTTACTGGGAGTCCTGATATGCAGGACGCTTTAGCTGAGCGAACGTGCCAAAATTAGTTTGTAAACCATGCAAAGTGGTGATTTGGGCTTGGAACACAAAGAACGTCCTGGGCGGCCAAAAAAGTTTGAAGATGAGAAGTTGCAAGCATTACTCAATGAAGAAGAGCTTGCAGAATCTTTGGTAGTCACTTATGCCGTCATTTCCGAACGTTTAAAAGCAAGCAAATCGGCAAATGAATCCATTACGAAAATTTTAAATGCAAATACTTGTACATGGCCAAACAGCTGAATTAACAATTTGGAGAACTGTGGATGGGAAGTTTGACATAACCCGCAATATAGTGCAGACCTCGCTACCTACTAACTACTATTTGTTCCGGTCGATGCAGAACGCCCTTATTGGAATACGGTATCCAAAATGTTCTTGATTTATTCTTGGCACAGTTCTTCTGGGATGGAATTAATAAATTGGTAGAATGATGAGAATATCTTATAGCTTTTGATGGGAAATACTTCGAGAAATACTATTGAACATGTTTTTCCAAAATAAACGTTACAATTTCGAAACAAAAACCGCAGGAATGTAGTTATACACCCAATTGTATGTGTATGTATTCACGCCCATTATGTATTATAGGATATCTTATAGACAACACTTTTAAATTTTTTAGGATTTAAAACCATCCGTTTAGATTTCAGGTTTTAAAGATTTTAATTTTAACGTATTAAATTGTTTGGCATCCAAAACCATAGTATAAGATATGCAATTAACTTCGGTTTCGAAAATATTCTTGAACATTTTCATTAATGTTTTACATTACAAAAAAAACTTTTTCACAAAAAATTTCCTTTTATTTACATCTCTGTGCCCAAAACAGGCAGAATCAGGTTATCTCAGCTGAGTAAAATTCTTGGAAAACAGCTGAGCGTAAGCGTACATGTAGCAGAGATAAAACTCACTGGAAATGAGAGCGCAATTGCTAAATGTCAAAACCCTCAGAGCTCAAGCAACTGTCAAAGTTCAGTAGGTCTGACGTTTAGCAATTGAAAAAAGAGAGAGGTCAGATTAAAATCCTACCGATCACTAACAAAAATTGGAAAACAATAAAGATGAAAGAAATCGTAAAATTGAAATGTATGTGATGAAATCTTTTGTGGTGCCATGCTTCGTAGTATTAATTGTCAATTGAAAATGATAAATAAATATTTACTAATTAAGAGTTAATATATTTTTCAACTATTTAAGTATTGAAAGTTCAAAAATCAGTTGTTTTAATACCTATATCAAAAAATCACAAAATGGATTTAAATTATTTTTCCATATGTTGAACGGATACATGTATATACATATTTAATCGTAATAAATGTTGGGTATTATAATTTAAATGGCCAAAAATTATATTTTTGTCCGATCTGGCTACAGTGGAAAATGTTTTGAAAAACGCTCATTTTTTGGCGCTCTCAAAAATAAAATAGTCATGAATGGGAACCATATGTTCAAAGATGGAAAGTGTTAAGAAATTGATATATTCGCGCATTTCTTTAAAATCATACAATAAATGTAAGAAAAAGGGGCTTAGAAGCAAGTAAATACTTTAGTTTTACTTTAAATAATTGTTCATATTATACTTTTCAACTGATTTTTAGGTATAGCAATATAGTATCTAAAACCTCCACAGTATGGATGATTGCCGACCACAACCAACAATCTTTTATACTACTGAATGCTCGCCTGACCTTTAAAGCGAACTTTTCTTAGGGAGTGGTTAAAAATATTCGATTGGCTTGAAGAAAAGAAACGGTGTGCATGTAGCTAAATTTAATTGACCTCTAAGGTTTATTTGTATGTACATATTTTCTATGTGATCTGAAACTCCAATGTATTAATGAAAAGTTTGGTAGTTTTGCAACAGATTTGGTAGGCATTTCGGTATCCAGAGATTTTTTCAAGTGGCAACACTATGAAATGCCGATCACTGCCCTACATTTAAAATATGTATAGAGTTAATGAAAACGTTGCTGTATTGCCAAAGAAAATTCTATTCGTAGACTAGGTCCTCTATAACATTTTTTTTATTTTTATTTTTTTCAAGTTATAAATTAATTAAAAAGGTTTCCCACTGGATCTAAAACCTCGTCACCTAAAATGCAAAGAAACGTAACTAATATCTGATAGCAGAAACTAAAATTTGTTTATATAGGCAGGGTTGGAAATAATGCATTAAAAACTAATTGAATTAACATGTGAATATATTTTTTTAATATCGTGTTTGTGATTGAAAAATTAAAAAAGGTCGTAATCCCATACACCGAATTGAATAATAAAATAAAATGCGAAATATGGGATCAAAAATTAAAAAGAAATTTTAATTCGGGTTTTGTGAGAAACGTTTTTTTAAATTTTTCTAATTGAACACAAATATGATCTTAATCTTATTATTAATACTAAAAAAATACATTTTTTTTAATTAACCTTTTCTCGCGCTTGCATATTTCGTGTTCTACGATTTTGAACTAGAACTCGCAGAGAGAAATCGTCTTCAATAGTCTACACATTCAAATGATTTATATTACCAGTATATCAATTTTTAGTTCTGATCTTGAGATCAAAAAATTTAATTTTCAATTTATACTACTAAAGTATAAATCAAAAATTTTTATTTAATTCCAACATCGGCATTAAAAAATTAAAATTTAATTTTTAATCCCAATTTTTAAAATTAAAAATAGTATATACGTGTTGAAAGTTTTTTTGAGGTATATTTTATTATATGGGCTGGTGGAATTATTGGTCCGTACTTCTTCAAAAACGATGATGGCCAGAACGTTACAGTCAACGGTGATCGGTATTTCGCCATGATTACTAACTTTTTTATTCCTGAATTGAACAACCATGATGTGGTTCCAACAAGACGGCGCAACATGTCACACAGCTCGTGCCACAATCGATTTATTGAAAGACACGTTTGGTGACCGCCTAGTTTCACGTTTTGGCCTTCAAGATCTTGTGATTTAACACCACTAGACTACTTTCTGTGGCGTTATATAAAGTCATTGGTTTATGCGCATAAGCCACATACGCTTAAACATTTGGAAGAGAACATTCGCCGTGTTATTGCCGATATACGGCCACAAATGTTGGAAAAAGTCATCCAAAATTGGACGTCCAGATTGGACTACATCCGAGACAGCCGTGGCGCTCATATGCCAGAAATCATATTTAAAATGTAATGCCACAAGATTATCATTCGGATAAATTCATGTCAATCGAATAATCCGTCGTTGTTTTATTGCAATTTAAAGTTCTATACCTCCAAAAAAAACACCTAACTAACAAAAGTTAGTATGTTGTAGTGACCGTAATCAATAAAAAAAAACTCTATTTCGAATTTTTTGATGATACGTTGTTTTGCTGACGATATACATTTTTTGAAATGAAAATTGGAAGATCTCTTCATATGTTAGTAAGTTAGCCACTTTTAGCAATGCCTGAAATTGAAATTATATGCGTTGTGGGATATTGTTATCAACTATTAATGTAAAATACGTGATTTTTATATTTTCTGGACTAAGTAAATAAAACTTTCAGTTCAAAAAAATAATAACCAAATGAAAAAATTACAGATTAAAAATGTAAATAAAATTTTATGGAGATACGGATCGTATTAGATCTGGCAGTTGAACTCTTTTTTGAAACTATTGTAGATAAAAAAGGTACAACCTTAATTAATTAACGATATTTTCTATGAATTTATGAATTGTCAATAGCATGTATGTATGGTAAACGTAAAGAGTATGGTGATGCGAAATTATTTGATACCTGACCAATTGATAGCTCGTGGGATTGTTATACTTTTACTTAGTCAGTAAACACATATTATTTATACACCTACTTTGTGTATACATATATACATTATATCAGGACTTAACTGCACTGCTTTTCTGCATGCGTTTCATGAAACTCACCAGTTATTTGATTACAATTAAATAATTGTTGAATAATATCTTGAGCATGCGTATTAGTTAATTGCGTATGCGTTGTACTGGTTGTTAATGTACAAGATGTGCTGCTATTGTTACTGCTTGCTGTTATTGTTTCATTTCTGGTTGATGGGTTTTGTATGGTCTCATTATTATCATTTAGATCTATCGTATTCCCATCACTACTATCCTTGTATTCGTCTATATAATTATCTTCGTCATCAGTAATACTTGTTGCCAGCGGTGCATTTGAAACAAAAATGGCACTTTTGCTGCTGCGTTCACTATATTTAATATTATATTGAGTTTCCATTAATTTGTGATTGACAATATTGTTGACGCTTCCAATATCAGTGTTCTCAACATTCTCAGCACTGTATGACCTATTAATAACTTTATCCCTTTCTTGTTTTTCATTATTTTCTTTTGAAGTCTGTTTAGCAACCTGTGGTTTTCGCCCTTTACATCGATTGTCACCTATGTCGTTTGTTTTTGCTCCATTGCTTTCATTATTAATATTGCCACATTCATACCATTCCATTAATTCACTGTTTTCGTTATTGGATGTATAATCGATGGCTCGTTTCATTGTATTTTGTAATTTCAGCTCCTTATATATTCTCGTAAAAGTGACAAGTCTATCGTTGCCGGTAATATCAGTATTCACATACGTCTTGAAATCACTATCTTGGGCAAGAGCAGCTTCGTCACTCGTGACATATTTACCTTCTTTTAAATCGGCGTTAGTATTTGGCTGGCCAGTTGCACTTTGTTTATTTGTGAATTCTTCATTTTCCACAGTCACTGCAGTTGAAAAAACTTTCGAATCGATATTAAGTTTGACATCAACTGCGGTTTGCTCCAACAGCTTTTTTACTTTACATATGTGCTCAATAGATAAGGCATGTTGCTGAACATTTACTTGAGACAGTTGGCATAAATTACAGCCGCCTAATTCCATTCCAGTGTTGGTGTTATTACTTATATTAGCATCAGGTAAAAAGTTCATGTTGCCCTTGTTGCCGTGGATTGTAGTGGACTTCAATGTATTTTTTTGAAAGAGTCCGTAGTCTCGATTATTTTGCGAAGCATCCTCGTAGTTACTGTCATCGGATATTGCAGTAAAGCGTTGATTGCGTGACTTTTTATCTTTGGCACGTGAGTTTTGGAACCAAACCTGTTAAAGAAAGTGCTATGAGGATATGTCATTGGAAATTTAACTCGTAAACTTCTACAATCTAATATATTCTTAATATTTATGTGCAATGTTACTTGATTAGCTGTTTAATGTTAGATTTTGTATATAATCTCATTTTCTTATAAGGCAATCAACAATTAATTACGATAAAAATTGGAAATTTTCTGTTAAAAGGAAAACTTTAGAATAGCACCCCCCGAATTCCAGTTTAAAATAGGTATGAGCAATACAATAGTAGAAAGCATATTGCCATTCCCTTTTCCTTGTCGATCCCTATTCCACAAACTTACGAATCACCTCGTTTGAATACATACTTTAGCGTTGTTCTGACCCGGTAGTTAAGGATCCAACTAGTCAAGAAAATGATTGTCTACAACTCCATCATTCAATATACATATGTAGATTTATATTCCTTACACATTAAGAGGAATTGTAATGGATTTTTTTTTTTATCTTTTTGAAGATTGATAGCTAAGGCTACTACGAGTAAAAACTCTTTTGATTATAGCACATAGAAGCAATTTTCGACAATAGTTCAAAGTATTATACAGCCATGGCTCTATTTATCTATCTAAAAGTTGAGATATTATGTGGATCCCCGATATGTAATATTTTAAAGTCAAATATTATACTAATTTGGGACAATATTCGTTTTATAGAAACGTTGTTGTGACCTTTAAATTTAGCCAGCTTTATATTGATCTGGTGTAATTTTTTATAGCACCGTTTCATTAATGTCATAAGATTATACTTATAATTAAATACACAGTCAGTGAACTTTTACTTTGAAATGAGTAATAGATCTGAACGTTGCCGACATCTGAAGCGGAGGATCTTATCGTGCTTAACATGACGATTTATGGTCCTAGATTCATTGGTACCGACTAACAGCCCATATGATGTATTCAAGAGATGTGCATACTACATTGGCAAGATCAAGTGAATAAACACTGGACCTCACTTTGTATTTGGTGCCACATTGAAAAACAAAAATAACTAACAATCCGTTGTGAACTAAGCTCAAATCGGCTATGTTGTTTTAAATAGAGAAAAAACGGAACGCAACCATACCAAATTAGTATTTAATGTTCAATACCAATCAAAATTAATTCGGTTGATTCTAGGCCGCTGCATTTTATACTGATCTCTCTAAGGGCCGTTTTCTCAATATATGGTTAAGCGCTTAACCAGACCTTTACCGGCAACATGTTGAAAAATGGTTTCCTCAATATGTGGTTAACAACCATCTGTCAGTTAAGTTCTAGTAAACTTTACCGAAAGTAGTCTTGATTAGTTTCTAACCAGAACATGAAATGACAGCTGTCAGCTGTAAAATATATAAGTAAAATCAGAATAGACGGCGTTCAGACCGGGACTCTTTTGTCTTTACATTCATATTTGCATACTACATACAAAAGGGGTAATCAGGCATGTTCCAGAAACCGAATACAATTGATATGGTTTCGTTTCTTCAAACCGAATAATTTCATTTATTTCGAAGTCTTTCTATTTCATATCGAATCAGCTGCAAATCAGCATGCAGCAAACATTTGATTTCATTTGATATGTAAATATTATATTTTATTTCTTAAAAATTTAAATTTTCTCGAAATAACATGCGTTTTATTTCTCAAAAATTTAAATTTTCTTGAACTAACATGCGTGCTGCCGTGAGAGTTCTGCAAAATAATGACTTCGCCTTGCAGAAGTTTAGTACAAGGTTTGAAATTGCTGATGTACTGTTAAAATACTTTTATTGACTATTTTAACTTTGTAGTTAACTTCGAAGTACAATTTCACTATATCTGCAAGAGGGTGCAATGACCATTGGGAAAGATATGGATGTTTCATTAGGAAGAACCACCGTATGAAAAGTCCATAGTTGACTAATAGAGAGAACATTGTACTGGGTATGATGGCCGGTCAGGTTATTACTACAATATTGCAGTGGCTATTGAGTTTAATTGCAAGTTACTTCGACAACGTTTCAATCTGTGTTTTGTCTTCTTTTAAGATCCTTTTGCGAAATCTTCATTATTTCCCATAAAATTGATCTTTCTTCTGTTTAATATTACTGTGTTTACTACTAAAGAGAAGAAGCTTAGTCCTAGGTTAGTTAATCGGACTTATATTCGTAAAGTCACGAATGATCCCCCTTGGACAGCAAGATATGCCGGTTAGTTATTATCAAAAGTCTGTTTTGTGATAAAGCGCCTTGAGGCTACAAACATCAATTCCAGCAACTAGTCTGATCCGTAGAAGGTATGACTATCGAGATGGTTAAATCTTAATCCAACAAAAGTTGGACAATGGAAGATGTACCATGTGAGACTAAATATGATAGTATCCAGTGAGAACTATCATTGCGGTGATTTAAACATTGCTTAGAGCTAGTAATTCAATAGACCTCCTGCACAGGTACTGGTTGTTAACGAACGCTTTTTGAGCTTACACAAGGACCACAGAGCCCGTGCTGAAATGAAAGAGGCCTGCGGAGCACCAAGCCAATCTGATTAGATTGTGGAAAGGATGCCCTTTGTTGCGAGCTCGTCGGCTTTGCAGTTTCCCGCGATTCCAATATGATCAGGCATCCAGCAGAGTCCGATAATAAAGTATAATTAAGCCATTGATAGTAGGGCAGACACTTCTGTGAATGCTCACCTCCCTGAAAGAGGCTGTACTTCGAAGCAATACATCTTCTGCTACCTTAAATGCAGCCAGTTCTGCTTAAAAACCTATTACAGTGTTCTGGTATCCTGAAGCTGAAGCTAACGGAGAGCTCTTAACAGAAAACCATCCCTCCAACCTTTCTCCGCCCACATATTCCTTATTAGCATCTACTCAGAAGAAATCACACTTTAAAAATTTTTCGTTTTCAAATTACATTGAAATATGTGAATTTGGTTTTCCGAACAAGGCATTTCGTTTCGAAATCCCATCAAAAAATTATTAGATTTCTAGAACAGGCAAAGTCGATTTTCAAAGCGAATCACTTTGTTTGTATGTGAAAGTGATATACAGAACATGGCTGGAAAACATTTCAACTTCCGAATATAACTATGAAAGGAATATCAAAATGAAAAGCATATCCTGAGCTCGTCGCTTCTCGCCAACGAAAACCGGTTTATGCGGCAAAAATAGTCCTCGTCTGAACAGTTTTGCGTGTTCGCAATGCAAGTTTTGTGAACGATTTTCCACACGCATTTACAATAATAAAACTATCTCTAGGTAAGCTAACCACAACTTGGTGAAAACGGTTCTGTCAGCTAAAACTATCATCCACTTAAGCTACCAGCGGTGAGGATACTATTAACCGGGTATTGAGAAAACGGCCCTAATACTACCTATTTTGTATTAGCACAATTTTATACCCATATTCGATTTTTTTCAAGTGGCAACAAAAGTTTACCTGTTTGAAAAGTACTAAGTGTGTTGTAGGAATAAAATACCTTACCTTCGTTACTAACTGGTCAGACGTGTTCGAAAAACTCAAACATTTACATTTCTAACAACACACTCATAATTTCGAATTTTCAAAACTATTGGTACGGAAATTTCATAGCAGGTAGTTTTTTACACATACTGTCAATAAATGCATGCACACCAAGCATTCACATCCTCTATGGATAGAGGGGATCATTGCTCATATTTCTTTAAAAATTAAGACGGCCATATAGGGGACGCTATAGAACCATGATTAATGACTTTTTCGTGCCTGAATTGGAGGATGTTGATGTGGACGACCTTTGGTTCCAACAGGACGACGCTACATACCATGCAGTCAATGAATCAATCAATTTATTGAAGAAAACTTTGAAGAGCGCATTATCTCACGTCGTGGGCCTATGGCGTGGCTTTAAAGGTCGTGATCGAAAATTGGGCCTCTGGGCTGGAATTTATTCAAGCCAACGGCGGCACTTGCACGAAATCAATTTTAAAACATAATGCAATTGAGTAAATAATCTTTATAATTAATCCAGATAATTATCAAAATGTAAATCGTTCTGGCCATAACCACACTATAATATATTATAAAATGGTAAAATTCAATATTCTCATTAAATTTGGTTAGGTTACTGTAGAACTTTGTAAGAAATGTGGGCTTTTATCGATATAACCATATATTATTCAATTATGATTCAATTGCTTACGGTTTTTGCGAAGTTTGAAGTTTTGGTGGGATAAAAAAAGTTATTTCCTAAAATATTTGTATTGGATATAGAATACAAAATTCCAAATAAAAAAAAATATGTAATAAATGTAGTATGTAAATATAATACATAAGTATAGCTTTTTTGTTATTTTTGTTGATTGGTCATTGGTAGGATATCCATGTATTTCTATTGAACACGTTTGTTCAAAAATTTTACCTTTAAAAACGTATCCAGACGAAAAACATGTGTTTTTATACAGCAATGAGTTGGCACAGCTAATTTAGCAAATTATTAAGTTAAAGATCGGTTCATCAATAGCAACGTTTTGTTTTACTAAAACAAATAAAAGAAAAAGCAAAACAATCAAATAAAACTTAAAAATAGATTGCATTAAATAAAAGACATTGCGATAAATTGAACTAACATGCGTGGTGCCGTGAGAGTTCTGCAAAATAATGACTTCGCCTTGCAGAAGTTTAGTACAAGGTTTGAAATTGCTGATGTACTGTTAAAATACTTTTATTGACTATTTTAACTTTGTAGTTAACTTCGAAGTACAATTTTACTATATCTGCAAGAGGGTGCAATGACCATTGGGAAAGATATGGATGTATGTATAAATTGATCTTTCTTCTGTTTAATATTACTGTGTTTACTACTAAAGAGAAGAAGCTTAGTCCTAGGTTAGTTAATCGGACTTATATTCGTAAAGTCACGAATGATCCCCCTTGGACAGCAAGATATGCCGGTTAGTTATTATCAAAAGTCTGTTTTGTGATAAAGCGCCTTGAGGCTACAAACATCAATTCCAGCAACTAGTCTGATCCGTAGAAGGTATGACTATCGAGATGGTTAAACCTTAATCCAACAAAAGTTGGACAATGGAAGATGTACCATGTGAGACTAAATATGATAGTATCCAGTGAGAACTATCATTGCGGTGATTTAAACATTGCTTAGAGCTGGTAATTCAATAGACCTCCTGCGCAGGTACTGGTTGTTAACGAACGCTTTTTGAGCTTACACAAGGACCACAGAGCCCGTGCTGAAATGAAAGAGGCCTGCGGAGCACCAAGCCAATCTGATTAGATTGTGGAAAGGATGCCCTTTGTTGCGAGCTCGTCGGATTTGCAGTTTCCAGCGATTCCAATATAATCAGGCATCCAGCAGAGTCCGATAATAAAGTATAATTAAGCTATTGATAGTAGGGCAGACACTTCTGTGAATGCTCACCTCCCTGAAAGAGGCTGTACTTCGAAGCAATACATCTTCTGCTACCTTAAATGCAGCCAGTTCTGCTTAAATACCTATTACAGTGTTCTGGTATCCTGAAGCTGAAGCTAACGGAGAGCTCTTAACAGAAAACCATCCCTCCAACCTTTCTCCGCCCACATATTCCTTATTAGCATCTACTCAGAAGAAATCACACTTTAAAAATTTTTCGTTTTCAAATTACATTGAAATATGTGAATTTGGTTTTCCGAACAAGGCATTTCATTTCGAAATCCCATCAAAAAATTATTAGATTTCTAGAACAGGCAAAGTCAATTTTCAAAGCGAATCACTTTGTTTGTATGTGAAAGTGATATACAGAACATGGCTGGAAAACATTTCAACTTCCGAATATAACTATGAAAGGAATATCAAAATGAAAAGCATATCCTGAGCACGTCGCTTCTCGCCAACGAAAACCGGTTTATGCGGCAAAAATAGTCCTCGTCTGAACAGTTTTGCGTGTTCGCAATGCAAGTTTTGTGAACGATTTTCCACACGCATTTACAATAATAAAACTATCTCTAGGTAAGCTAACCACAACTTGGTGAAAACGGTTCTGTCAGCTAAAACTATCATCCACTTAAGCTACCAGCGGTGAGGATACTATTAACCGGGTATTGAGAAAACGGCCCTAATACTACCTATTTTGTATTAGCACAATTTTATACCGATATTCGATTTTTTTCAAGTGGCAACAAAAGTTTACCTGTTTAAAAAGTACTAAGTGTTTTGTAGGAATAAAATACCTTACCTTCGTTACTAACTGGTCAGACGTGTTCAAAAACTCAAACATTTACATTTCTAACAACACACTCATAATTTCGAATTTGCCAAACTATTGGTACGGAAATTTCATAGCAGGTAGTTTTTTACACATACTGTCAATAAATGCATGCACACCAAGCATTCACATCCTCTATGGATAGAGGGGATCATTGCTCATATTTCTTTAAAAATTAAGACGGCCATATAGGGGACGCTATAGAACCATGATTAATGACTTTTTCGTGCCTGAATTGGAGGATGTTGATGTGGACGACCTTTGGTTCCAACAGGACGACGCTACATACCATGCAGTCAATGAATCAATCAATTTATTGAAGAAAACTTTGAAGAGCGCATTATCTCACGTCGTGGGCCTATGGCGTGGCTTTAAAGGTCGTGATCGAAAATTGGGCCTCTGGGCTGGAATTTATTCAAGCCAACGGCGGCACTTGCACGAAATCAATTTTAAAACATAATGCAATTGAGTAAATAATCTTTATAATTAATCCAGATAATTATCAAAATGTAAATCGTTCTGGCCATAACCACACTATAATATATTATAAAATGGTAAAATTCAATATTCTCATTAAATTTGATTAGGTTACTGTAGAACTTTGTAAGAAATGTGGGCTTTTATCGATATAACCATATATTATTCAATTATGATTCAATTGCTTACGGTTTTTGCGAAGTTTGAAGTTTTGGTGGGATAAAAAAAGTTATTTCCTAAAATATTTGTATTGGATATAGAATACAAAATTCCAAATACAAAAAAATATGTAATAAATGTAGTATGTAAATATAATACATAAGTATAGCTTTTTTGTTATTTTTGTTGATTGGTCATTGGTAGGATATCCATGTATTTCTATTGAACACGTTTGTTCAAAAATTTTACCTTTAAAAACGTATCCAGACGAAAAACATGTGTTTTTATACAGCAATGAGTTGGCACAGCTAATTTAGCAAATTATTAAGTTAAAGATCGGTTCATCAATAGCAACGTTTTGTTTTACTAAAACAAATAAAAGAAAAAGCAAAACAATCAAATAAAACTTAAAAATAGATTGCATTAAATAAAAGACATTGCGATAAATTGAACTAACATGCGTGGTGCCGTGAGAGTTCTGCAAAATAATGACTTCGCCTTGCAGAAGTTTAGTACAAGGTTTGAAATTGCTGATGTACTGTTAAAATACTTTTATTGACTATTTTAACTTTGTAGTTAACTTCGAAGTACAATTTTACTATATCTGCAAGAGGGTGCAATGACCATTGGGAAAGATATGGATGTATGTATAAATTGATCTTTCTTCTGTTTAATATTACTGTGTTTACTACTAAAGAGAAGAAGCTTAGTCCTAGGTTAGTTAATCGGACTTATATTCGTAAAGTCACGAATGATCCCCCTTGGACAGCAAGATATGCCGGTTAGTTATTATCAAAAGTCTGTTTTGTGATAAAGCGCCTTGAGGCTACAAACATCAATTCCAGCAACTAGTCTGATCCGTAGAAGGTATGACTATCGAGATGGTTAAACCTTAATCCAACAAAAGTTGGACAATGGAAGATGTACCATGTGAGACTAAATATGATAGTATCCAGTGAGAACTATCATTGCGGTGATTTAAACATTGCTTAGAGCTGGTAATTCAATAGACCTCCTGCGCAGGTACTGGTTGTTAACGAACGCTTTTTGAGCTTACACAAGGACCACAGAGCCCGTGCTGAAATGAAAGAGGCCTGCGGAGCACCAAGCCAATCTGATTAGATTGTGGAAAGGATGCCCTTTGTTGCGAGCTCGTCGGATTTGCAGTTTCCAGCGATTCCAATATAATCAGGCATCCAGCAGAGTCCGATAATAAAGTATAATTAAGCTATTGATAGTAGGGCAGACACTTCTGTGAATGCTCACCTCCCTGAAAGAGGCTGTACTTCGAAGCAATACATCTTCTGCTACCTTAAATGCAGCCAGTTCTGCTTAAATACCTATTACAGTGTTCTGGTATCCTGAAGCTGAAGCTAACGGAGAGCTCTTAACAGAAAACCATCCCTCCAACCTTTCTCCGCCCACATATTCCTTATTAGCATCTACTCAGAAGAAATCACACTTTAAAAATTTTTCGTTTTCAAATTACATTGAAATATGTGAATTTGGTTTTCCGAACAAGGCATTTCATTTCGAAATCCCATCAAAAAATTATTAGATTTCTAGAACAGGCAAAGTCGATTTTCAAAGCGAATCACTTTGTTTGTATGTGAAAGTGATATACAGAACATGGCTGGAAAACATTTCAACTTCCGAATATAACTATGAAAGGAATATCAAAATGAAAAGCATATCCTGAGCACGTCGCTTCTCGCCAACGAAAACCGGTTTATGCGGCAAAAATAGTCCTCGTCTGAACAGTTTTGCGTGTTCGCAATGCAAGTTTTGTGAACGATTTTCCACACGCATTTACAATAATAAAACTATCTCTAGGTAAGCTAACCACAACTTGGTGAAAACGGTTCTGTCAGCTAAAACTATCATCCACTTAAGCTACCAGCGGTGAGGATACTATTAACCGGGTATTGAGAAAACGGCCCTAATACTACCTATTTTGTATTAGCACAATTTAATACCGATATTCGATTTTTTTCAAGTGGCAACAAAAGTTTACCTGTTTAAAAAGTACTAAGTGTGTTGTAGGAATAAAATACCTTACCTTCGTTACTAACTGGTCAGACGTGTTCGAAAAACTCAAACATTTACATTTTTAACAACACACTCATAATTTCGAATTTGCCAAACTATTGGTACGGAAATTTCATAGCAGGTAGTTTTTTACACATACTGTCAATAAATGCATGCACACCAAGCATTCACATCCTCTATGGATAGAGGGGATCATTGCTCATATTTCTTTAAAAATTAAGACGGCCATATAGGGGACGCTATAGAACCATGATGAATGACTTTTTCGTGCCTGAATTGGAGGATGTTGATGTGGACGACCTTTGGTTCCAACAGGACGACGCTACATACCATGCAGTCAATGAATCAATCAATTTATTGAAGAAAATTTTGAACAGCGCATTATCTCACGTCGTGGGCCTATGGCGTGGCTTTATAGGTCGTGATCGAAAATTGGCCCTCTGGGCTGGAATTTATTCAAGCCAACGGCGGCACTTGCACGAAATCAATTTTAAAACATAATGCAATTGAGTAAATAATCTTTATAATTAATCCAGATAATTATCAAAATGTAAATCGTTCTGGCCATAACCACACTATAATATATTATAAAATGGTAAAATTCAATATTCTCATTAAATTTGGTTAGGTTACTGTAGAACTTTGTGAGAAATGTGGGCTTTTATCGATATAACCATATATTATTCAATTATGATTCAATTGCTTACGGTTTTTGCGAAGTTTGAAGTTTTGGTGGGATAAAAAAAGTTATTTCCTAAAATATTTGTATTGGATATAGAATACAAAATTCCAAATACAAAAAAATATGTAATAAATGTAGTATGTAAATATAATACATAAGTATAGCTTTTTTGTTATTTTTGTTGATTGGTCATTGGTAGGATATCCATGTATTTCTATTGAACACGTTTGTTCAAAAATTTTACCTTTAAAAACGTATCCAGACGAAAAACATGTGTTTTTATACAGCAATGAGTTGGCACAGCTAATTTAGCAAATTATTAAGTTAAAGATCGGTTCATCAACAGCAACGTTTTGTTTTACTAAAACAAATAAAAGAAAAAGCAAAACAATCAAATAAAACTTAAAAATAGATTGCATTAAATAAAAGACATTGCGATAAATTGAACTAACATGCGTGCTGCCGTGAGAGTTCTGCAAAATAATGACTTCGCCTTGCAGAAGTTTAGTACAAGGTTTGAAATTGCTGATGTACTGTTAAAATACTTTTATTGACTATTTTAACTTTGTAGTTAACTTCGAAGTACAATTTCACTATATCTGCAAGAGGGTGCAATGACCATTGGGAAAGATATGGATGTTTCATTAGGAAGAACCACCGTATGAAAAGTCCATAGTTGACTAATAGAGAGAACATTGTACTGGGTATGATGGCCGGTCAGGTTATTACTATAATATTGCAGTGGCTATTGAGTTTAATTGCAAGTTACTTCGACAACGTTTCAATCTGTGTTTTGTCTTCTTTTAAGATCCTTTTGCGAAATCTTCATTATTTCCCATAAAATTGATCTTTCTTCTGTTTAATATTACTGTGTTTACTACTAAAGAGAAGAAGCTTAGTCCTAGGTTAGTTAATCGGACTTATATTCGTAAAGTCACGAATGATCCCCCTTGGACAGCAAGATATGCCGGTTAGTTATTATCAAAAGTCTGTTTTGTGATAAAGCGCCTTGAGGCTACAAACATCAATTCCAGCAACTAGTCTGATCCGTAGAAGGTATGACTATCGAGATGGTTAAACCTTAATCCAACAAAATTTGGACAATGGAAGATGTACCATGTGAGACTAAATATGATAGTATCCAGTGAAAACTATCATTGCGGTGATTTAAACATTGCTTAGAGCTGGTAATTCAATAGACCTCCTGCGCAGGTACTGGTTGTTAACGAACGCTTTTTGAGCTTACACAAGGACCACAGAGCCCGTGCTGAAATGCAAGAGGCCTGCGGAGCACCAAGCCAATCTGATTAGATTGTGGAAAGGATGCCCTTTGTTGCGAGCTCGTCGGATTTGCAGTTTCCAGCGATTCCAATATAATCAGGCATCCAGCAGAGTCCGATAATAAAGTATAATTAAGCTATTGATAGTAGGGCAGACACTTCTGTGAATGCTCACCTCCCTGAAAGAGGCTGTACTTCGAAGCAATACATCTTCTGCTACCTTAAATGCAGCCAGTTCTGCTTAAATACCTATTACAGTGTTCTGGTATCCTGAAGGTGAAGCTAACGGAGAGCTCTTAACAGAAAACCATCCCTCCAACCTTTCTCCGCCCACATATTCCTTATTAGCATCTACTCAGAAGAAATCACACTTTAAAAATTTTTCGTTTTCAAATTACATTGAAATATGTGAATTTGGTTTTCCGAACAAGGCATTTCATTTCGAAATCCCATCAAAAAATTATTAGATTTCTAGAACAGGCAAAGTCGATTTTCAAAGCGAATCACTTTGTTTGTATGTGAAAGTGATATACAGAACATGGCTGGAAAACATTTAAACTTCCGAATATAACTATGAAAGGAATATCAAAATGAAAAGCATATAATGAGCATGTCGCTTCTCGCCAACGAAAACCGGTTTATGCGGCAAAAATAGTCCTCGTCTGAACAGTTTTGCGTGTTCGCAATGCAAGTTTTGTGAACGATTTTCCACACGCATTTACAATAATAAAACTATCTCTAGGTAAGCTAACCACAACTTGGTGAAAACGGTTCTGTCAGCTAAAACTATCATCCACTTAAGCTACCAGCGGTGAGGATACTATTAACCGGGTATTGAGAAAACGGCCCTAATACTACCTATTTTGTATTAGCACAATTTTATACCGATATTCGATTTTTTTCAAGTGGCAACAAAAGTTTACCTGTTTGAAAAGTACTAAGTGTGTTGTAGGAATAAAATACCTTACCTTCGTTACTAACTGGTCAGACGTGTTCGAAAAACTCAAACATTTACATTTCTAACAACACACTCATAATTTCGAATTTTCAAAACTATTGGTACGGAAATTTCATAGCAGGTAGTTTTTTACACATACTGTCAATAAATGCATGCACACCAAGCATTCACATCCTCTATGGATAGAGGGGATCATTGCTCATATTTCTTTAAAAATTAAGACGGCCATATAGGGGACGCTATAGAACCATGATTAATGACTTTTTCGTGCCTGAATTGGAGGATGTTGATGTGGACGACCTTTGGTTCCAACAGGACGACGCTACATACCATGCAGTCAATGAATCAATCAATTTATTGAAGAAAACTTTGAAGAGCGCATTATCTCACGTCGTGGGCCTATGGCGTGGCTTTAAAGGTCGTGATCGAAAATTGGGCCTCTGGGCTGGAATTTATTCAAGCCAACGGCGGCACTTGCACGAAATCAATTTTAAAACATAATGCAATTGAGTAAATAATCTTTATAATTAATCCAGATAATTATCAAAATGTAAATCGTTCTGGCCATAACCACACTATAATATATTATAAAATGGTAAAATTCAATATTCTCATTAAATTTGGTTAGGTTACTGTAGAACTTTGTAAGAAAAGTGGGCTTTTATCGATATAACCATATATTATTCAATTATGATTCAATTGCTTACGGTTTTTGCGAAGTTTGAAGTTTTGGTGGGATAAAAAAAGTTATTTCCTAAAATATTTGTATTGGATATAGAATACAAAATTCCAAATACAAAAAAATATGTAATAACGGTAGTATGTAAATATAATACATAAGTATAGCTTTTTTGTTATTTTTGTTGATTGGTCATTGGTAGGATGTCCATGTATTTCTATTGAACACGTTTGTTCAAAAATTTTACCTTTAAAAACGTATCCAGACGAAAAACATGTGTTTCTATACAGCAATAAGTTGGCACAGCTAATTTAGCAAATTATTAAGTTAAAGATCGGTTCATCAACAGCAACGTTTTATTTTACTAAAACAAATAAAAGAAAAAGCAAAACAATGAAATAAAACTTAAAAATAGATTGCATTAAATAAAAGACATTGCGATAAATAAAACAAAAATTAAACTCGACTGTGTTACACGAAAAAGAACTTGATTTCGAGTTGTTCACACAAACTACTTGTGAAAACTGAGTTAAATTGACAGCTGTGACGTACGCTGCAAGGAACTTGATAATCAAAAATAGTTTCAAAATGCCGTCGCCAAGGAAATAACTTACAATTATTTAAGGTTTCCTCCGAAATAAATAATTTGCCTGAACGATAAAAGTTGAGAAAGCAACTTTAGAATATATTCAAAATCCAGATTTTTTGCTTTTTTCAACTTTACCTTATCTCTCCAATAAGATATTCGTTTCTGCAGAAATTGATTTATTTACTTTCATTTTATATCAGTTAATCGATATAACGAAATATTCAAATTCCGTAGTATATCAAGTTGCCCCTCGACTTGATTGGAAAAATTGATTGACGGCGTTAAAGTTCGAAAGGTGAAAACGTGGATGTAGGAAAGTGTAAATGTATTGCAACTTAAAAGCAATTTCTTGATCGTGTCACGTCAGAGTAAAGATCAGTTGTAACAAGGATGAAATGATGCGAGACTCTTTGAATCGAGAGAGAGCTGTCAAAACCCACATTTTTTATAACATTTGCCAACCATGCCACTGTCGAAAGAAAATGGATTGGGTATTATAAAAAAAACTTTTGGGTATTTTGTATTTCAATATTATTTTTAGGTGCTCCGTCCCCGAGTAGGCCTTTATAACGCATATACATCCCTATATACGTATATTTATATAATAAAATTTTTTAAAAATCATATAAAATAAAAAAATTGCATATAAATAAAAAAATATTATAACAAAGAAACAAAACAAGTCATAATAAAAGATCATGGTTTCATAATGAACGTTTCAAATTAAATTAACAAATAAAATTTAGTTGCACGTTATTCAAATGTATTTGTGTCGTTCCTTGAAATTTCGTTTCGCACTGCTTTTGTTAGCTATTTTTAGCTGGTTTATTTCTGGCATCCCGCCTTTTTTGACATCAGCTGTTCGAAATTCCCTGATTTTAATAATCAGGGAAAGAGAATAACAGAAAAATCAGCGAAAATGAGAGAGTCTCGCATCATGTCATCCTTGGTTGTAAATCAATAATGACTCATTTACATACACTTTTTTCGCGTTGCTTGATAATTCATATTTTAACAACGTAGCGAAGAAAGCAAAGGATATTCCAGAATGAACGCTTTGCCTTCAGTGTTTCTAATAAAAAAGGCAACCGTTGCTGCGTTTTGCGCCGATGTGAACTCATTCAAAAACATACACCAAATTTTCCTGTCAAAGCAAATGTCCGGCGTAAAGCGAAGCAAAAGTTCTATTGAATCAGCCATATGGAAAGCTAAGTTCGGGTATGGACGGATATTCTATACACTAACAATTTATAAGAATAAAGAGTGTGCAACAAAAAATTTTGTTTATGAAATATTCGGTGTTAACGTCGTCTTATCAACCGGAATTTGGAAAATAAATTTTCAGATAATAAACTTAATTATATTCAAGAAAACATTCCCTTACAATGCTAATGAGATACATAATAAAGAAGAAAGAAGTCCGGATCTCCTGAAAAAAAATCGGAGGGAGCTAGTTTTTCCCAGAAGATAGAAGCGTTCGTAACGAGCTCGAAAGTAGCCGGCACAATGCCTGGAGCTAAGCTTTGTTTAGGTGCAAGGGCTGGCATTACCCATGGGGCTAAAGCTTAGCCTAGATCCAGGAAGACAATAATACCAGCGGAAGCCAGAACCAAACCCGATAGCCAAAGTATGACCAAAAAGTGAAGCGGTCAGTAGTGCATCTGTCAAAGAATGGCCTTTCTCGGGGTCATTGTCCTTATATTTTAAAGTACGCGGAGAAGCGTTGTGCTGCCTACCTTATCAGAAGGATACAGCTGCAGTCACTAACCAATGAGAAACTAACAAAGGTCTCCATTGATTGCGCGAAAGCGATTCTACCCATGTTATGTTTATGTTACATCGTTATATCAACCGCCACCAGTGGCAGCCAAGAGACAAAGTTCAGCTGAAAAAGCTAAGCCATCAGCCAAACAGCCGAATGCAAAGGGTGTGACACTCTCTAAATCATTTGCTGATGTGGCCCGAAACCGCATTAGTATTAGTTGAGGGAGAACCCAAAGGAAAAATTCCTAAAGACCAATCGTAGTCGGTGCGAGCTGCAAACGTAGAACTGGAGGATGCTACTTAGCAATCCAGGTCTACCATCGTCATGCACAGATGCGAGCTGGTACCAGGGCTAAATCAAAATGATTGCATGCGACGTCGAGAGATCGGTCGAACTGTACAAAGCTACTTAACCAAGGTACGTTATACCCCGGAGCTAAACTGGTAGCGGTGGTTAAAAAAGACATGCCGTCCAGACCAAAGAAAAGGGTCTGAATCTCGGCTACAACATCGAGGCCGAAAAGGGGCCGGAAGATCAATTATGGGCTTACGAAGGTGAGAATCACAACTTACAAATCGGACGCCGCTGCTGCAGACCACCTTGCATCGGGAAACGACATGGATGAATTCGAGGATGATCATATGGAATCCTCGAGTGATGTGGAAAGTATTGAGCAAGGTGAGTTTTCTTCGGGGTATTAGCTTGTAGACATACTCTCGAAACTTTACACTAAGAGAGATGTCTTGAGCGACTCATAGGGAAATGCAGATAAAACATTTTAATGCGTCATCTACAAATAAATCTAAATGGTAATAGAACAGCCTGATTTTGTCCTCATTCAGGAGCCATAGGCAAATTGGGGGCGCATATGTGTGGACTGAGGACACCGAGCTGCAAATTATACATAGCTAATTGCGAAGGTAAGGTTAGGGCATGTATAATGGCTAAGAAAAACCTGACCGTTATGTTACATCGTTAAAGCAACCAATACATAAAGCAGTAACTTGGGAGACAAGCGAAAGTGGTACCGAATGATGTCAAGTTATATGACATATGACGAGGAGCAAGTACCATCGCAGCTGGTATAAGAGCTAGTACGGAACAGCTAGTCATCCAAGTGCATGATTATACTTGAACGTGATTCATATGAACACCACACAATATGGGATACCAAATACATCAATGATAGAGGTGAGTGTCTCTTTAATTACTTACTAGGCACGAAGCTTTTGTTGTGTAACAGAGATAATATGCCCACGTTTATCAAAAGAAATCGACAAGAAGTATTAGATATCACACTTGTGTTGGAAGAACTGTTAAATTGAGTTTTTGAAGAACACTCCTTTTCATATCACCGATACATTAAATGTATAATTGAGAAAAGTTGATTGTGATTCCCCCATTTCAACCAAAGAACGTTCATAGTATTTTACTGACAAGCATTATTGGCTTGTCCAATAACACGAAGTAAGGGAAGAATTCTCCTCCGAAGGGAGGAAAGAGCAAGCAGGGAGATACATTGGCAACAACTTCAGGGCATACACCATGCCAGACTGCTGTTGGGGGGTTACGACCTCAAGCGGTTTAAAGCCATAACTAATCTCCCCAGAAGCAAATTCCGGCTACTGGCAGCGTTCTACACCGGCCATTGCAGGCTCAAGAAGCACCTCTTTAACATGGGCATAGCCTCTTCTGCAAACTTCCGGTTCTGCGACATAGAGCCGAAAACCCCTGAGCATCTGCTGATGAACTGCACAGCAGTCTGCAGACGCAGAATCAAGGCCCTGGGATCCATGTTTCCACACAGGGATCGTATCGCCTCACTAGCACCCAGCAGAATTTTGGAATTTATCAACATGCTGGGCCTAGATGATACGATATGACTTAGGGGAGGGCACAATAGACCATAGGTCGCGGTGCATACCTCGAAACTAATCTAATCTAAGGGAAGAATTCGACCCACATGGTGGTCTCCCGAACTTAAAAAATTACAGAAGGATTGCAGGATGCAGTTATATGTAGCTAAATTATCCCAAGATGAATAGGATTGGAATAGTTACTACAGCCTTCTAAGGTCAAACAAAAAAGAAATAAGAAAAGCAATAAGAAACTCTTTGAAGTATTTTTTTAATGACATCAAGACTACGACAGAAGCGTATCGGCATAGAAACATTATAGCACGGTCGGTGCATAACATTGGGTACCTTCAGAAACCCGACCACAGGTGGACGGAATCCAGTGAAGAGTCCTTAAGCCTACTAATGGATATTCACTTCCTAGGCAGCTCTAAAAACCATACGGGTAAGTATACACCAGACGGTGGAGTAGTGATAGTTTCCATTGCTGTAGATATAGTATCAGAAAACACTGTACATAGGGCGTTAAGCACTTTCAAGCTCTTCAAATTGCCTGGGCCTGATGGTATGGTCCCAAAACAAAATAAAATTCTGGTTAGTAACTATTCTTAAAAGGGCGCTAGAATTGAACTATATTCCCTCGTTATGGAGGAAACTTGAAGTAGTATACAATATATACCAAAATCTGGTAATCTCACATATGTACAAGTCCAAATGATTTCAGACCAATTAGTCTTTCCTCATCGCTATTAAAAACGTTTGAAAGACCAATAGAAATACACATAAGAAAGAAATTAAACCCAGAAAAACTGGGAGTTTCGCAAAATGTGCATTCTAAACGAAAGTCTACGGAAAACTTTGAATAAGCAAAACATAAATGTATGTATATACACTTTAAAACAGCACTAAGCTGAGTGATAGCAGAGATTGAAAAATGTATGAAGGGGAAAGAATACACCCTTATATCCTTTCTAGACATAGATGGCGCCTTCAATAACATCCAGCCAAAGGCCATAATGAGCACGCTCAAAGATTTGGGCGTCTCTGATCTTCTTGGGGATTTGATTGAACAGATGCTCATAGGTCGGTCAATAATTTACCGCTGGGAGCTTCAACGATGTGCAGATCTGTTTAAAGAGATATGTGTGTTATCTCCACTTCTCTGGGTCTTACCGATGAATAAAATGTTGTTCGATCTAAAAAAGAAGGGGGTACATGTCGTGGTCTACGCTGTTAGAGGTAAATTCCCAAATACCCTCCCAGACAGAGGTAGTATTGTTCACAAGTAAACACAAAACTCCAGAAGTTATGCCACCGTTATTAAATGGAACCAGACTAACAATAGGGTGTAGAGCAAGTCACTTCGGACTAATTTTAGACAGGAAGCTTTTATGGAAACCAAACTTAGACGCTTGGGTAAAGAAGGCAGCTGCAGCACATTACACCTGTAAAATGATGGTGGGCCCAAATGGGGATTAACACCTTGGGTATCTCATTGGCTCCACACAGCAGATGTTAGGACAGTTATGACATACGGTATATTGATATGGTGGCCAATAACGGAAAGGCATGCCAGCAGACTAGGTACACCATATAATGACTATTGTAGAAGCTGTCAGGAGGTAGAAGAGGAGGAGACTATAGAACATGTGAATGTAAAGCTCTGCATAGAAAAAGAATCGCAACCATGAAATCTTTTTGCGGTTCTGCCAATATTTGTGAAAAAAATATTGCATATGGATTTAACATTTTTTAGTTGGCGCAATAGTAAATCGCTAAGACCATATTTGACTTATTAACTTATAACATGGATGAATTCGAGGATGATCATATGGAATCCTCGAGTGATGTGGAAAGTATTGAGCAAGGTGAGTTTTCTTCGGGGTATGAGCTTGCAGACATACTCTCGAAACTTTACACTAAGAGAGATGTTTTGAGCGACTCATAGGGAAATGCAGATAAAATATTTTAATGCGTCATCTACAAATTAATCTAAATGGTAATATAACAGCCAGATTTTGTCTTCATTCAGGAGCCATAGGCAAATGGGGGCGCATATGTGTGGACTGAGGACACCGAGCTGCAAAAAAGGCTCTGCATAGAAAAAGAATCGCAACCATGCGGTTCTGCCAATATTTGTAAAAAAAAATATTGCATATGGATTTAACATTTTTTAGTTGGCGCAATAGTAAATCGCTAAGACCATATTTGACATCTTATTAACTTATAATAGAGAATAATGAAAATTATTTTATGTAGTATATGGAAGTAATCCATGGAGGCGTTTGTTTCACTTTCTTCGGCACCAAATTATGGTTTATGCTGGATAAGTACTGAACCACTATTACCACTCGACTACACTACTATAAGGAAAATACGCCTCCTTACTTTCATAAAACATAAATACGTATGTACCGATATGTAAAATATACCCTTTAACGTTAACTTCGGATGCAGCGAAACTAGAACATCCTTCAAAAGAAAAGGTTTCCATACAAGTACTTGATATTGATTGGTCAGTTTGTATGGCAGCTATATGCTATAGTGGTCGGATCTGAAAAATTTATTCAGAGATTTAAGCGTTCGGGCAGCTTTCTGTTCATATAAAACAGTTTTGCGTTTTTATCATTCCCTCCTGGACTATTAGAAATGTATAAAGAAATATGTTTCATCGTTGCAATGTTGGATATACTAATACTTGTTGCGAACGATGTCTCGATTTGGAATTTTAAAGGCACACTTACTTGTACAACCCGTTTTTTAAGATTAACTTTTTTTGCGATCTCCTCAAGCATTTTTCTACTTGGATTCGATTCATTTTGATAGCATTCATATAGAAAATTTAATTGCTCCGGCAGTATTGTAGTGCGTAATCGTTTGCTTTGTTGTTTTTCAGAAATACCAGTGACTGTGTTTGTTGTTGTGGTAGAAGACCCAACGGTAGGTTTGTTATTTAAATTTGTAGTGGAATTCGGTGATGATGATGTAGTCTCTGCTAATTGTCTCTTATCGATTGCTTGTCGGGCTGATCCATTATTCCCAAGACCGTTGGTTTCATTTTGTGCTTGTAGTAAATCGTTATAATGCTGCTGCTGTTTACTTTTCTCTTTGGATTCGTATTTTTGATTGACATGAAGAAAATCGTTTAAATGATCAATATACTCATTATTAATTGTTGTTGTCGTATTTGATTTTGATGACACATTTGATGCTTTACGCTTTGTCAAATTATGTTTTTGATTTTTTCCGCATCTGGCAAGAGATTTACTTAAGTCCTTGAGCTTATGTTGCTCATTGCTATAAGAAAATGGAGATTGCAGACTAGTAGGGAGTTCATTAATTGGATCCATTTTCGCAAATTTATTTGCTGCTTGTTCATTATCCTTATTATCATTATCGTTACTACTCTTCACTATGTTGATTCGGCTATTGTGACCGTAGATTTCATTCGATTTTTGATTATTGTCATTAATATGATCATCAGTGTCAGTACAAGTTTCAGCGTCGTCAACATCCATGCCACAACCATTACTACTTATTTCGTGGTCGTTGTTGTCATTATCGCAATCTGTAAAATTAATACTACTATTAGGGACATCCAGAGAGTTTTTCAATAAACTCATATCGGTTATATCATACCGATCAACTCTAGGTGTGGTTGTATGATCACTATTCGATATTGGTATCGGATTATTTACATGTTGGTATTGTGATGTGGATGTTGGCGACGCTGCCGTAAGGTCATTTAGTTCTTGGTTCGAGGCATTTAACTGAAAAAACCTTTTTGATTCATTCAGTTGATAGTACTGGAGTAGAACGTCTATATTTGGTTTGTTTTCACTACCGAAAACGCCCGCTTGGGACGGCAAAGCACTCATTTGCTGTGTGTGCTCATTTTTTTGATAATATTGATACAAGAAATCATAATTACTACGCTTTCGTAACTCACTTTGGTGGTAAAAATTTGTTAAATATTCCATTTCGATTTCTGGTTCATGTGACTTTTTTTGTTGTGCTTGAAATTGTTGCTTCAATTCGTTGTTGCTCTCGTTTTGCATAAAATACTGATATAAAAATTCGTATTTTTTGCTGTTTGATAACGAAAATGAGACAGGGTTGCTGATTTCACCATCACCGGTGCCAAAAATTGATGACACATCATCTGCTATTGAAGATGTTTCAGAGCACTTACGTTTTTTTGCGGGTGGTTGGTCTTGCTGTTCTAGGAATTGGTGGTGCTGCTGATGCGTGGCACTGGCAGCTGCAACTTGCTGTAAGCTTTGCAATATGCTGCCAAATGAACCGTAAGCCTCTGGTATGTTTGTAATTTGTGTGGTAAATAAGCTGGGATTCATTAGGTGTAGTAGCTGATGCTCACGGAAATGTTCGTAGTAACTGAATTGTAATTTGCATTTGTCACATTCGTATTTTGACTTGTGCACTGGACCTTGCGGCAGCAATTCACTGCTATCGCTGCGCTCACGCTGTGTCTGTGGTGGAGTGGGCGTAGTGGATGGACTAAAATCAGTCATTGACATTGACGATTTACCATATAAATGCTGTGGCGATGTAACGCCAGGAGCTGTGCTGCTAGGTGATGTGCTGGAAACGTTGGCGGTACTTGACAACACCGCTGTTGCTGCAGCATTAGAAATATGTTGATGCTGTAATTGATACGCACTGCTATTATTAATGTCCATCGAAGAATTGGAGTCTTCTGAGCTGAGATTTTGTGCGATCTGTGCTGCGGCTATTTGTGCCTTGGCCGACTTTTTGTTATTTTCTTCTTTAAAGCAATGATTTTTTTGATGGCGTATCAACTCGTAATAGCGCTGAAATGTCATATTACACTTTTTGCAGGCGTAGTTAATATTATGCTTTTTCTCTTCAGTTTCGTAAAGTGAATTATTTGGTTGATTTTCATAAATCTTACGCTGTTTTTGGCGAGCATTCTAAAAAATAAAAAGGATTAAAAGAAATTATATAGGCGTATAAATAAAAATATTCAAGTGGACTTTAGGACGTCCAGATTTAAATTTTGGTTTGTTACTTTCATTATAAAATAATTAGTAATTTTCATTACATTAGTTACATTTTCTAGATTACATCAGAAATAAATGCTTTCTTGCTTCACTCGGTTATGAACATACTATTTTAAGCTTCTACGGACGCATTTGAAAAATCCCAGCGGTTTTAGGGTTTTTTTTAGCAGCGGTTCTTGTGGAGAAAGTTGCTCAGCATTTAGAAACTCTATCTAGTACATTGTTCATAATATAATCGTCCTAGTGTTATGTTACCCTCGCCAAGTAGATCATTTTGTGTGCAATAGATAATGGTTTCTATGCGATGATGACTTAACAAAAAAACAATGATGGGAGAGCTTAAGAATCGGAGTTTTAGAATACGAATGCTTTTTAAGAGGAAAATACTAATAATTATTAATTATTATACTACTAGAAGATTCTGCCGAGCGTTACTGCGGCTATGGTATACATTAAATTTAAAACAGTGAAAATAATATTCCCATATAAAGACAAAAACGCTAGTGCTGATATAAGAACCCAAGGAATTGAACTTGAGGTCTCATCGACTTCACATGGTGTGTCCAAGAAAAAACCCGCCTTATTAAGCATGGATAAAATGATCCGAAACTCTTTGATTCGAGAGAGCGCTGTCAAAGTCCACATTTTTTATAACATTTGACAGTCTACCACTAAGGGAAGAAATAAGTTTTGAGATTTTTTAATGTATTTCTTGGGTATTTTTCGTTTTCCTTTTTTCAGGAAAATATACATAATTAAAATTAGTTTAACAAGCTAGATATCCTATATGACGCCTAAATATATGTACGTGTATATTTTAATCACAAAAGATTTTCAAAATTTACTTTTAAAACTAAATTCAACAAAATATTTTAATATTTCAAAACACACAAGTTTTTAATAACCTAAACATGATCCTTATTTTTTTTTTATATACTCAATTAACAAATATCTTTTGATAATTTATTCGGAAGTCAAAGTTTACATAACATTTGCTGGGAATTCTAACCAAAATAAGTATATACGTTGACAATTGGTACTGCTAAGCAAAACAATACTCTGCGAGAAAATACCCGCTCTTTCTTAAATACAAAACTATATTGAAACTCTTTAAATAAAGATTACAAATATACGTAAAAGTCAACAAAAAATCTGATCTCACAAATTACCCACTGATTTCGCAATTTATTTCTGCGGGATTCTTAGTGGTAGTTCATTGTTTTGGTTGTCATCTGTTCAGTAGCTTATGAACTCGTGGTTTTTCTTGGCAGCACTGAAAGTTCATGAGCTCTCTCAGAAGGCAAAGAGAGGAGTTTCGGATCATTTTATATATGTTATTAAGCAGCAACAATCAGAATATTCTGTATACATACATACTTGTATACATATCTAGTATTGCAATAAACTCTGTTACAAAGTTTACAATGCATATAGCGAGAACAAATTCTCAGAAAAGTGTCGTTATTTTTTATTATATATATTTTTTTTTTTATCATTTATATATAATATTTTTTTTTTATTATATACACCATATATGCATGTGTTGTTTTGTGCTAACTTTACGACATACATACATATTGATATGTAGGTCGATTTATTTCGTAAGCTTCTAGCTGCACATTGGCACATACACATATCACTTCGAAGTCGTTCGGGTCTCAAACGTTTAACACATCGACGACGACAAGAGAAAGGCAGCATCTGTCAAATATTATATTAACATACACCAGAGAACGTATATCATATGATATACGTTATCTGCTCTGCTTATGAGCACAGGCAGGGATAATGGGATGCCCAACTCGTCTCTCACTGGAAATGAGAGCGCAATTGATAAACGTCAAAACCTACTGAACTCAAGCAACTGTCAAAGTTCAGTAGGTCTGACGTTTAGCAATTGGAAAAAGAGGGACGGCCGGATTAAAATCCTACAGAAAAATATGTAAACAGAGAGATTTGTGCTGCTGTTGAAGATCACTAACAAAAATTGGAAAACAATGAAAATGAAAAAAAACGCGAAATTGAAATGTATGTGATGATATCTTTTGTGATGTCATGCTAGTGGTATTGATTTTCAATTGAAAATTTTTAAAAACATTTATTAATTGAGAGCTAATACATTTATTCTTTTGATTACGTATTGAAAGTTCAAAAATCAATTGTTTAATAAATCAGAAAATCACAAAAAAAGAGTATAAAAAGTTTCTGCATATGTTTAACGGATACATGTATAATAATATTTAATCTTAATAAATGATGGGTATTTTAATTTAAATTCCCAAAAATTATTATTTTGTACCATCTGGCTACAATGGAAAATGTTATAAAAAACGCTAATTTTGAGGCGCTCTCACACTGGAAAGAGTTGGGCATCCCATTATCCCTGGTTGTCGCTGTCGCTAAATTAAAAATGTTCATTGCTCAATTTATATAGATGATTTTTTACATATTTAGCTTTTCAGTTATAATTTTTCTTAATGTAAGAGATCAAAACTAAAATCCAACTATTAACAAATAAGGAAGTACTAAGTTCGGGTGTAACCTGATATGTTGCAACTTGTAAGGATCAAAGCCGGGGAAATACCTTCAGGTGTTAGCAATATTACAAAATGTAGCGAAGGGTTTAACTTCATTGTTCAACGAAATCGTGAACGGATTAAAATCAAATTTGGTATTATATTACCTTATTTTGAAGGTCATAGACTTTAGTTTTATTACTAGATTTTAGTTTGTTAGATCAACTCAACCGAAGTGATATAATATATATTGAGTTGATGTAGAAAACGTCAGCTAGAGGATCGGAATTCATTATATTAGGGATATGAGGTTTATAACAAGGTGTAGACCCATTCCATGCTAATTCACCGCTAAATCACACCATTTTAAAGAAAAAACAGAAGATTTTATTGCGAAGTAGCAAGTGGGTGTGGCCCCGCCTCTTATTTAGTTAAAGCCATACGTCTCCTAAACCATTCCAGATATAACAAATTTCACTTTGCACAGAATAAATAATTTTGACTTTTCCTTCGACAGCGTGAAAATGGATGACATTGGAAGATAACACCGCCCACTCCCCATATAACGGTTTTGTTAAAAACTACTAAAAGTTCATTAATTCAATAACTAAATGCTTCAGAGACATTAAATTTTACATCCAAGGTGGCACAAATGTTTTTAAAGGAGCCGTTGTCAAAATTGGACGATGGGCGTGGCACCGCTTCCCATCTAGCACAATTTTAACTTCCATATGATAAACTTTCCAGTATACAAATCAAGCATCAAAAAATATATTGGGACAAAACTTTCCACAAATAGTGCTTTTGAGGTATACCATCTCAAGTCTATAAATTGTCAAAATTGGACCATAGCTCTTCAAGCCGCCAGTTAGGGAATATGGGGACCCCAGTGCTTGGTGCTAACTTTTTCCCGGAAATTCCGGTCAATCTGTGAGATATACTACTGCGATTCGGAGAGAGCCCCTTTCTGATAATAGTATGCTTGATTGTCAAAAATGGATTAACTTTTGTCCAAACCTTACATCCCTAAAATAAGGCATGGCGATTCTTTGATTGACGTTATCACATGAACTTATAATATTAAATTTAGCTTCTTCAGTTAAGTTTAATTCCTATACATATATCTCATTTGAAGATGATTTTAATACAATGTTAGCTGCCGTGAAGTAAAATATGGTAATAAAACTAAGTGAGTCTGTGACCTATAATATAACTTAATAAAATACAAATTTGATTGTAATCCATTTATGATTTCGTCCAATAATAAATATTGAATTGTTTCGCAACATTTATATATTATTTGAAGTTTTCCTAAAACATGAGGGTATTTTCTCTGCAAATTAAAAGAGCATAAATGTTGGATTCCACCCAAACTTAAGCTTTCCTTACTTGTTTATTTAATACGTTTATCTATTGACAATATAATTACCAATTAAATGAATGATTAAAAGGGATAAAAACTGGTATCGAAGGATTATGGATAACTACAACAAATGACGATTTACGTTTTCATCATGGTCGGCGAGCTGCATTAGCACTTTCGTTGAAAATCTTGAAAATCGTTGATAAACAAATGCTTGATTTTATTCGCCAAAGGAAATAATTATCAATATACTTCCTTAATTGCCAAAGTCTTCGAGCCCATTCTCAGTATCTCACAGATGCAGCGATACGAAAATCAAACATTGTGCTGTGAACCGAAACTTGGATACACAATGATGAGAACGTTAGCATATCAAACATTTTTGTGTCGTCAAATATATGGTAAAGGACCGAATATTTGAGCAGAAGGTGTTGCGATCTTTTATAATGAATGCGATACATTACACATCGGCACTCCACATTTCAATCGCGCACATACAGTGTGTGGAATTGGCGTTATCAGCTTGAGAAAATATAAAATATCAAATAGAAAAGAAATTGTCGTCGCAGCGATCTACATACATATCTTATAGCGAAAACAACACTCATGGCGGTGCTGCTCTCCTTGGCATTGGTGCTGATCACATACCATTCATTCTCGGTGGTGACTTTAATGTAAATTTTGCGAAGGAATGCTCCTTACCACTACTTCACTTTTTTCGTGAAAAATTCGGTTTAGATATGAATAACGACCAGAAAATTGCCACGATTAAATCAGGAACAACCATTGGTGTTACATTCATCTGAAATCTACACTATTTTGAATCACGAACATACATATGTATGTTTCATACTTCAGTTACCATAAAGCCATAATATCCGCTACCTATACGTGCTCCGACAGAAGATAATGTGCCGATTGATTTTATTTTTATTTATTATATATATTATTATAAATTGTATGATTTGCTTTTGCTTATTATCATTGGAATAGGGAGCTAAAGAAAATCGTATTGCGGTGATTGCTATACATAAGTGTGGATACTTCATACTTCGGGAATGTTTGTTTACGCATTATTGGCCGTTTTTCCCAATGTTCTACAGTAGAGGCAAATTATGCACAACAGATGCAAGCGGCTTCTTCAGTGGCAGCTAACGGCCACACAATTTCCTTTTTACAGATGAAAAAACTTTAACTGTTTAAGAAGTTATTATAAGCAAAGTGACAAAATTTACGCAAAAACTTCCAAAGACGGAAAAACTGTTATTCCAAGGGTCCAACGCGGTTACCATCCTGCATACGGCCATACAATTTCCTTTTTACAGATGAAAAAACTTTAACTGTTTAAGAAATTTGTATAAGCAAAGTGACAAAATTTACGCAAAAACTTCCAAAGACGGAAAAACTGTTATTTCTAGGATCTAACGCGGTTACCATCCAGCAGCTGTAATAGTTTTGGGGGGGGGAGTCTCCTGTAAAAGCGTTACAACACTTTACTTCTGTGAAAAAGGGCTGGCTCAAAAGTGTACCAGCAGGACGTTTTAGGTGGCGGGGTAAAACATTTAGGCGATACTTTCTTCGATGGAGAACATTGGATCTTCCAGAAAGATTCTGCACAAGCACACAAGGGCAAAACCATCCAGTAGTGGCTTAAAAACAATGTTCCTGGTTCCATAGCTGGAGATAATTGGCCGGCTGGAAGTCCAGATTTGAATCGATAGGACTACACTTTGTGACCAGAGTGGTAGAACATGGCCTGTCGAATACTCTCAGAAATTTGGAGAGTCTCGATAAATCTTTGGTTCGAACAGAGTCGTCAGCACCAATAGAAACTATGCGTGCTGCTTTTGATCAACGGCCGAATCGTTCGATGGCTTGTGTGAAAGCAAAAGGTGACCATTTCTAATAAAATTTTGTACATCGCTTATATAATATATGCATTATTAAATAAAAATAACTTTATTAAAATGTATTGTAGTTTAATTTTTATAACGGCCTGAACTTGTACCAGGAGTTATGGTAGTACTAAGAATGTATATATGGTAGAGTTGAGGAATACGAACAAACAATGCGCCTGTTAGCATTTGCAAACATTCCATACACGCGTAGGTGTAAAGAAAACGTATAAATAAATATTGATTAGATAAATCGCGCTCCTTAGCCACTATTTATGAATAGATTTAGTGCACTCTGTGATTTTACAGTTGCTTAATGTTTTTATTGTAAGTTAAAATTTGGGCCAGAACAATTTCTTACCTGAAACCAGACAACAATAACTCGTGGAGAAAGCAATAATAGCTTGCTTAAATACTCCAAATCGCTATCCTTTGGATAGGAGTTATTCTCAAAGAATTCCTGCAGTACCTTAATTTGGTAGTCCGTAAAGCGTGTGCGATTTGCGCGCTTTCCGCTCGATGTGGACGATGCATTCGATGAATTCGAATTGGTGTCAAACTGAGAAGTCGGTGAATTTTTGTCGAAAGATTTGCTGGTTTGAAAATTTTTCGGCGGGCCCATGTTGTTACCGTGCATGTTGCCAACATTTATATTGCTGATATTATGGCCGAGCGGCAAATTATCCAATTGTTGATTTATTAACTCATTAATGCTGGCATAGTGTGTCGGTACAACTGTAGAACTGTTGTTTGGTGACTGAGGTCTGGAAAGGATGTCCGAACTGCCGCTTTCTGATTTGGTTTCATAACTGTATAGGTTGATATGCTGTGGATGTTGCTGGTGAATATTTTGATTTGATTGACCATGCAAATGTTGTTGCTGTTGATGATGCTGCTGCAACGCCGTAACAGGAGCCGTTCCCACTACTGTGTTTCCCGGTATTTCAAGAAGTTGTTGTTGATGTTCAGACGCTGACAATGCGGATAAATGCTGTTGTCGTTTATGCAGCAGCAATGCCGATGACGTGCTCAATAAATCTTTTTCGTCGTTCTTATGCAGTTCTCGTTGCCTTTGCTCTTGAGGTTGCTGCTGTTCATTTTGACGTTGTGAACTCCCTGGAGTTGTAATGTATGCCTCAATATTATCATCTCGGGGTTCAGCTTTGATGTCAATCAATAACGAAGAATCGCCACTTATGTCTGTCATAGTGGTTGGTTTTTCTTTTGAATTATTTTTGGGATTCGATTCATGAATATTTTGCTTTTGTTGTTGCTGCATAGAGTTATTCTGTAAATAAAATAAAACATTAAAAATACCAATTTGACAGTAACACTACCTAGTTATAAAACGGCATATGGTTTGAATATATTATAAATAATTACACTCGTATATACATATATATATATATATATTAATTGTTGTAGTAAAACATACCGATGCCGTAGGTAAATCCTCGTTCAGCGGCGTAACTTTTGCTTGTCCAGTGCGTTCGTATTCTTCTAAATTTAGTGTTGTAGATGGTGGATTATTAAAGTTGTAAGGGGAATCTTTGTTTCTTTGACGTTCTTTAAACAGCGTATTCCGAAACCAATGCTTGACGACCTTTAAGTCAGTTAACAATTTTTTTAATTTCCTTCCTTCTTGCAACATTATTTCTATTAAAGCCCACAGAGAAAATTCCTCAGAGCTATCGGTTCATAAATGTGACATAGGTGTACATAGAAGGCTAAGTTTATAATTTTGCTGAAGTGAGATTACAAATTATTTTGTAACCTCCAACAGAGAGTGGGTAAAAAAATACTTAATTTGTCATGGTTTTAATAGAAGTAATTTTTGCCTTTTTTTCAAAAAATAATATTGAGTGCGTACCAAGTTAGAGCTCTAAGGAGATTTCCGTGAGTTCGATATTAACAATATGACTTTAACATAAAAATTACAATATGAAACAAGTTATACCTTCATTGGCAAATTCGCTTTTTGTGACATTTCCATTATACTTTCTTCACTTGGCGAATTATTAATATCAAAATGAGCTCGCAGAATTTTAAGCTGGTCGTCAGTGATACGCGTCCTTGCACGTTTCTGATTATTTACCATCTGGAATAAGAAAGTAGAAACTTTTTAATATACATTTAGTTAAGTAAATAATTATGAGGAAAATTAAAAGATAAGATTAAAGAATATTTATTATTAATTTTTGAAGGCGAAGGGTCAGAATCCGACAGCGTTTCTTTCTATCTTCGCTTGTTGAAAAGAAAAACCGAAATGCTTTTTCTTCCGAATTAATATTATATAAATAAGGACATAAAGATTTCATTACATGATACGTTCAAAATTCGGCTAAATCAAAAAGCCCGTGCATAAATCCGCACGACTTGTTACATTCTCGAAAAATCCGACCAATCCGGAAAAATCCGCTAATAATTCAATGCTGTTTTCAAATGAGTTTGGGACCATCACTGCTTTTATAATAATTATTTTTTTACGCAAAAACTTTTCGAATTAATCAATTATTTATAATTTGTTTGTATTGTAAATAGTTTTATTAAATAGAAAAATAAATAGTTGTAATTTTAGTAGCGAAATTGCGAAAAGAATATCCGCATCATGGACAGCTAATAAAAAATATTCACATTCAACATTTTACTTTGCTTCATACATTTACACACGCATATCCATGGTTTGATCACTGCTTAGCATAGCCAATATGGTGCTAAACTCTTTGATTCGAGTGAGTGCTGTCCGATTTAGGTCAAATATGAACTGTTATGCTCAATAACTTTAACTTTTGAAGGTAATTTTATAATGCCACTCTCATAAAAAGTCCTCTCCTCATTGACAAAAAGCTGGGACAGTCGATTTTTACAAGCTTCTCTTCGGGCGAATTTTTTACTAGTAAAGGTATTCGTCATAGACGGAAACAGATAGAAATCGCTTGGTACCTATGAGGTGGATGCATAAAAACCTCTCAACAAAGCTCTCGGAACTTATAGCGTCTCACTATCAATGTGCGTGGGCTTGCGTTGTTCTTATGGAACACAAATACTCTAGTATTGACCAAAGCTGACCGTTTCAGGGCGATCGCTTTCTTCAGAGGAACCTATTGTTGACAAGAGCTGCTCTTGGGAGATGATTCCAATAAACACATAGCAACACATGTCTGAGCGTCAATCCTGGCTTGACCACGGTTTACGTCTCACTGTAATCCCTCCACGCTTGACGTTGTCGTAAACGACCCACTTTCCATCACCGGTCACCATCCGTTTCAGAGATGGCTCGATTTTGTTGCGATTTAGCAGCGATTTGCAAATAGAAATTCCATTTATGAGGTTTTTTTGTGCTAACTGTCACACGAGTCGAGATACTCTATACAAATTGCCCGAACTAAATCAAGTTCTCGTATGGAGAGTTTTTTTATTTGACAAGATACCTTCACGAAATTTGGCACAAACTATTATTCGAGGCAAAGCTATACTTTTCAAAATATCAGGTCAGACCACTTTGGCATATAACTGCCAGTCAAACTAACCGATCACAATGTAGATAAAGATCTTCATAAAAGACTTTTTTTCCTTACTAAGTAACCTTAATTTGGCTTGGATGTTTTCTACTCCAACTAGGAAGAACTGGCAAAACGTTCTCCGTTCGATGCAAACCGTTTGCCGGTTACATTTTTAGACATAAATATACATATAGTTGTTATAAGAAATGTGCCTAGTTAGGTGAAATCTCGCAGTTTTAATAAATATAAAAAGCATTAAACAAAGCTCATTTCTGTTTAATTTTATCGCATATACTTGTAAATGAGGAACTTTTGTCCGATTATGGAGCCACTGAAAGTCGATTTTTGTTTCAATATTATCGCAAATCATATCTCAAATACGAATCATACTGAATTTGCATATGTATTAAATAAAAAAATACAGCATTCTTTGATTTTACTGGTCAATTTTATGTTACGAAGTAAATAAGTAATAGAGAAAAACTGCAAACAATGATGAGAAGCTATTTATGTTTTTACAAAAACTTTCATCTCTGACAAGAAAAGGCACCCTGGCCTCTCTCAGTAGAATAGGAACGCGTCGGTGCTCCCTCTATTCGTGAGTTGTACTACTGGATAGCAGGGACATAGGTTCATGCGCTATCGCAAGATCCTTTTGACCCAAGATCGATCGTAAGAGATCCTGTAGGCTCTTTGAACTCAGTAGGGCATGCTTTTCTCTAGTTGTGGGGTTTCTAGCAGGTCATTGCCCTATCGGCGTCCACGAGGTTGGGTTGAGAATCTCACCGGATGCTAGCTGCAGAAGCTGTATGGAAGAAGACAAGGTTGAAACATTTAAACATTTCCTTCTTGATTATTCCGCGTTTGTGAGACCAAGACTTAAACACTAGGCGCTCACACTTTCAAATATAGAAATTAAACCTCTAAGCTAGTATAGCCCTTTGCCGACTTATAAGCTCGGACACAGGAGTTTTATTGTTATGGCTGCACAAAGAACCCAACCTTACCTATATTTTTGTGAACTGGCTTATTCTACTATTTTACTAAATGGCGTTTATGAGTATTTGTAAGCAGTTTTTTTCATTCATTTGGACATGGAGCGGTATTCAAGGAAAATAGTTTTAGAAATTTAATATAGGAAATTATTATTTTCTTTTTGCATTTCATTTTCCATCAGGTTTTTTATATTATTATTATTGTTGTTATTTAAGAAAATAAATCAAAAGAAAGAAAATTCTTTACAAAAATCTACATTGGTTTTATATTCTATTCTTTTTACCTGAACGGTACTAGTTGGTGCAGATTGTTGTGATTGGGACTGAGGCTGTTGCTGTAATGCACCTATTAGGTCCGCTCGCGGCGCCACTGGTGTGCCTGGTACCGACATATCGTTCCCACATAGAAGTGTATTGGCACTGGGATTGTAAGTAACTTTAGGTATGTGAGTGGGTGTTAACAAATCAACATTGTCACTAGAGCCAGAATTAGTGCCGACCCCAAATATAAGCGGCGGTGCAAGATTCATAAAGTTCATTGACATTATGTGATGAAACTGCATAAGATTAAATATCTCGACAGGATTCAATTGAAAGCCGGATGTAGCTGCTGCTGCCGTCAATTGTGGCAATTGTTGAAGGTTTTGAAGATTCTGTTGTTGAAGATATTTTTGTGTTAAGAGGGGACTACGTGGTTTCATTTGTGTATGCTGCATAAGATGACAGCCGCTCTCTGTTAGTTCTTCGCCGCTGATATGTTGTTGTTGCTGTAGAGGTGTTGACTGATTTAATAACGCAGCGGTGTAAGCAGCAGCATGTTCTTGTTGCTGTTGGTCTTGCAATATGTTAGCTGGTAATGGGGAAGACGATACCTTTGAAGATTCATTTGTTTTCGGTGTCGTAGGGGGCGATGCACGGACTGCGAAGTTTGAATTTATTTTAAAAAAGTAAATTAAAAGAAGTTTCATATATCAAGTGTATAACTATATTTTTAATGAAGTAGGAAGGTAAAGATCCTCTTCACATATTTGAAAAAAACATATAGGCGAGTACAGGCGTCATTCAAGACGAATTATAAGCATTTATGCTGAGAGATAAGTTTAATATATAAGAATATATATATACATTTACCATTGATGTCTTGGTTTTTAGCTGCATTGCCATTGTCATTTAATTGGGATTTGTTTTGCACGTGACTCATCTGTAAGGCTGGCGATCCACGGCCGCTATAGCTTAATACTGTCGGTGGACTGTTACTGACGACATGTTGATCGCCGCTACTATGATGTGTTTGATCGATGTGCTTTTGTAACGCTTGAGTCGTACGAAAGTTTCGTTGGCAGAGCGTGCATTTGGTGGCTTCCCGCATCGTATGATACAGCAAATGTGTAGATAGTTTTTCTTGAGTTTTAAATGCAAGTGAACAATGTTTACATCGGTATTTATACACATGACGCTCGGATATGATTAAGCTAATATGAGTATTTTTATAATGGATGACCATTGAAGCTTGAGTCGGAAACGTCGAATGGCACGGTCGGCTGGGATGACTAGCAGCCAAACAACGGTGACCACCATTTGGCAAGATTATGAAATGTTGCATTTTTTGCGCATGTTGCAATAATTGTAATTCATGCTTGAATTTTGAACCACAGTGTTCACATGACAATTTATTATTATTTAACGATTCTATGGAATGCATGTAAGTCGAGGTATGAGAAGCATTGAGATTTAAAGGTATGTCATTTGAAACCTCGATTAGCGATAACTCTAATTCTGTCGATGGTTTAATATTAATAGTACCGGTGATAGTTTGTTTAGTTGTTGTTTCGGAGGCGCTATTTGAGTCCTTACAGTCTTTAGCTATAGTAGGCGTTGTTGCGGTTTTACCAGTCAAATCCCAAGCGCTAGTGTCTACTAATTGTAGGAGACGTGATAAACCATCGTGATTCACACTATGTATATTCATCAAATGCGTTTCCAATGTATGTTTGCTATCAAATGTTTCTGTACAGAGGGGACACTGAACATTGACTGCTTCTCCGGAATATTTGTTGGTACTTTCAATCAATGCTTCCCCACTTGTATCTTCAATTTGCTGTGCTTTCTGTTCCTCGGTCTTTTCCAACTCATGTAATACATTATGAATTGATTTAGGTTGAACCATAGCTGCTGAAGTTTCGTAATTATTTATTGTATTCGTTGTCTTTGTGAACCAAGGTGTAATTGTCGACACATCCTGAAGCGACATTGTATTCTGCACATCTGCGGACTTTACGGTTTCTTCATCTTCTGTCGTACAGAGGCGCTCTCTTTTAATTATAGTAGGGAAATCATCATTTTCTGTATTAGATTTGTTACTAGGAGCACGGGTGGCAGTCACTGCAGAAGCTGCTGCTGTCGCTGCCGCTACAGCTGCTTGAAATGCTTGTATGGCAGCAGAGTTCGTTGGGATGCTAATGTAGTCTGGCTCAGTTTGAGGATGTACTGCACTCAGGTGTAGTTCCATTTCAGCTTTGGAATGTGCAAAAAAATCACAATTGTTGCATTTAAATACAACTGAGGGCATGACGGCGGGACTACCTCCCGGAAGTGCTGATGGTGAAGCATTTTTGTCATCACTTGCTGTTTGAAAGTTAAAAATATTAACACTCTGATAGCTTTTGCTGCGCACACTAGTGTTTCCTGAAGCAGTTGAGGAGTTAGATGACGGTGAAAAAGAGTTGTGATCTCTATTAGAGAAATCATCGTTTGATAAACGTGCCAGTGGCATTGGAAAATTGCCGAATCGCGAAACAGATGTAACATTTTCCATTCTGTTATTTTCTGTGTAAATAAAAAATGGTAATATTGTAGTGTGTTTAATAGGTATACAGAGATATTAAGCTAAAATTGGAGATATTAAAAAATTCTATTCAAAAATGAACACGTGCGTTGGTGCCAAGGGGCGTCGCCTAGTTGGTGGGACGCAGCATAGGAAATATTTATTAGTTTAGTGTGTTAAGTGTTAGTAAAAAATTTGTAATCTCAACTATTATATGAACACATACAGTCCACTCATTTTAAATAATTATTTTTGTCCTGGGCAATATCTTGAAATAACCTTGAACATGTTTATTTTCGACAAAGCCCACATATAACAAAAACATAAACAATACATTTCTTTCAATAAAACGCTTTATAACTTTTGGATTAAATTACTAAATTCTATCGAACATTTAATTGTCATAAAGCGAGTATTGGACCTTTTGTTAATTGATTCATGAGTATGGAAGTCAAAGAATTTAAGGATCTTATACTAAACATAAATTACGTGGTAAATTAGCTTAACGAAAAGCGGTAGCTACTGGTAATTTGTTTCATATTAAAAATATATGAGCATATGATACAATTAGCTGAGTTCATTTTTGGTGAATTGTCCTGCTCAAGCGAAGGTGGCCACCATCAAGGAAGCGAGGCGGTTTTTCGACGTCCTCTTCCGATCTGGCGCTGGACCTATGGACTTCCAGTAAGCTCAGCAAGCGCTGGTCAACAATCAGAATTTGTGCCACTGCGAGATCCTTCTGGGCTTGAGTGAATCTTAAGAGGTTCTTCGAACTACTTGCTCTTAGCAAAGTCAATTCGCCTCAATTGTAGACGTAATAAAAGATCAAAAAGCTTTGTCGATCTTTGAGGATCTGGTGATCCACACAGAATGAATCCGTCCAAACCCATCGATTAGGATCAACTCTACGACATAACTTAATCTAGTGTCCTGTGAATCTAATACCCCTACAATATGTAGTTGTCGGTCTATTAGCCATAAGTACTACAATAGTATTTCAAATATTTTGCTTTGGATATAAATCTCTGTATACTAAAAATATTCCTGATTTTAAAAATCTGCCCAAAGGTTCATATCTTTGTATTTCCTGCATACGAATACTTACAAATTGAGTATAAGTAAACTCTTGCCGTGGTATATCAGTACCTACATCAACTGTTAATTTTTGCGTAAATGTAAAAGAAGATTTGTTACTTTCCTCAGGGTATTTAAAGTAAATCTTCATCAAGAGAAAAAGTGATTCTGATTTCATATGCGGAATTTTTTGTTGGTCATTATCATCAATTTCTTTTTTGGTGTTGCCCATACCGTTCACACGGCTTACTTGAATTGTGCAATTTTCTGCATTGCGTTTCATATAATTTCTTCAAATTCTTGTGCACTTTATTTATGAGGTACACAAACATTAATTTTCGTTAGTTATTTATACCCTGAACAGGGTATTTTTAACACCCAGAAGAAAACGTCGGGGACCTTACAATATATAGGGTCCATCAACAAGAACGACGTTATGTTAAAATGAAATAAAACACTCAAATTTGGTCAAAATGGATTCAATTTTTTTTTGTCATGCAGATAACTTTTTTCCATTTATCATTTAAACAAAATGTCGGCCAAACGGCCACCACGGCTCCGTTTGCATATCTTTACCCGTTTAAGAGAAGTTCTGATGACCCAGAGCAGCATTTCGACTGGAATGTTGTCTTCGAACTCCCCGAGCATTGCTAGTTGATCAACATCGCTTTATAACGTGCGCTTTGATGGTAACGGCATTTTATGCCTCATTTCGAAAGAAATAAGGTCCGATGATGCCACCATACCACAATGTGCACCAAACGGTAAATTTTTAAGGCGCAGTTGTGTTTCCTGAACCGTACAAGGATTTGACTTACTCCAATAGCGACAATTTTGTTTATTGATGAAGCCATTAAGCCACAACTTTGCCTCATCTGAGAAGCTGATTTTTTTATGAACGTGAATTTGTGAATTTTTGAGATATCGATCTGAAATTTTGCACACATCCTTTTCTTCCCAAGAAGCTGCTCATTTGCCGGAACCGCCGATATCGATTCACTATTGCATATAAATGCCATACAAACTGACCGATCAAAATTAAGTTCTTGTATGAATTACTTATTGTTTTTATCTTTGACCGACATTTTGTAAAATATTTCTGTTATATTATGTATATTAGCATACCTGTTTACATATGTATTACAAGTAAGGAAGTTCTATGTTCGGTTGTAACCGAACATTTTATACTCTCGCAACTTACAAGGGATATTACGTCAAGTGTTGGCAAAATTGTATATTAAAGGAAATATTAATCCGATTCAACCCATTTTTGACACAAAAACATACTATTATCGAGAGTTTCATTTATTTCTTTTATTATATGAATTTCAGTTATATATCTTACACATTGACCGATATTTTGGGTAAATAGTTAACTGGGGTCCACATATTCAGTACCTAGGGGATTCAACAGTTTTGGTTCGATTTAGACAATTTTTGGCCACAAGGTGGCATACTTTAAACGCATAATTCACTCAAAGTTTTACCCCCATACAATCATTGTTGCTTGATTTGCATAGTGGAAAGTGAAAGAATCAGATGGAATTTAAAATGGTGTTATCTGGGAAATAGGCGTAGTTGTAATCCGATTTTGCCCATTTTCGCACTCTAACATTGAAATATGAGAAAAATGTTATATACAAGGTGCGTTCCAAAGTAAACAGTACAAAAGTAACAAAGTAAGTAGTCTAGTGGCGCCATCTATATGTCGACCAGTGCGTTAGAATCTGCTATCCTTTATCGACTTCCAGTAAAAATTTCATGACATTTCATATATTGAAGTTATTGCGTTTGAAGTGTCAGTATGTTTGTGACATCGGTGCAAAAATGAGCATCGAACAAAGAGCCAACATTAAATTTTGTTTTAAAATTGGTAAAACTTTTACCGAAATGTTTCAATTGATGAAACAAGTTTATGGCGATTATTGCCCATGCTATAGCAGAGTGCACGAGTGGTTTCAACGTTTTCAAACTGATCGTGAGGAATGAGCCGAAACCCAAAAAATCGCGCCTGGAGAAGTCAAAAGTGAAGACAATGCTGATTTGTTTCTATGATTCCAAGGGTATTGTCCACAAAGAATTTGTTCCACCCGGCCAAAACGTTAATGCGGTATTTTACCTTGGAGTTCTGAAGCGTTTGGTGCGCCATATTCGACGTGTTCGGCCCGAATATCGCGAAGATGGAAGTTGGCGTTTGTTGCACGATAATGTGCCGTCGCATCGATCGACGCTTGTGGCCGATTATTTGACCAAAAATCACTTTTTAACAATTAACCACTCCCTGTATTCACCTGATATGGCACTTTACGGAAAAATGCATTTGCCGATGAAAGGAAAGCGTTATGCAGACGTGGAGGCCATTCAAAAGGCTTGCACCGGCATACTGGCGGCCATACCGGGCAACGAGCTAAAACGCTCGTTCGACATGCTTTTGGACCGTGCAAAAAGCTGTATTAAAGCAGAAGGAGACTATTTTGAATAAAATTAATTGATTTTGCCGATAAAACCATTTGTTCTGTCTTTTTTTTTAAAGTCCTGTTTACTTTGGAACGCACCTTGTACAACAATGATTGTATGGGGGTAAAACTTTGCGAGAATAATACGTTTAAAGTATGCCACCTTGTGACCAAAAATTGTCTAAATCGAACCAAAACTGTTGAAGCCCCTAGGTTCTGAATATGTGAAGCCCAGTGCCTATAGTTGACTTTTTACCGAAAATATCGGTCAATGTGTAGGGTATATAATTGAAATTCATATAATAAAATAAATAAATGAAGCTCTCGATAAAAGTGTGTTTTTGTGTCAAAAATATGTTGAATCGGATTAATACTTCCTTTAATATAAAATTTTGCCAACAGCTGAAGTAATTTCCCGGGCTTTGATCCCTGCAAGTTGCGAGAGTATAAAATGTTCGCTTACACTCGAACTTGGAACTTACTTACTTGTTAGTATTTCATCTGTGGCTGCACTCATAGACAGATAATAATTGTACATTATACCTATGCATGTAAAGATTTTTCCTAGTTTCTAAAGAGCGTTAATAAAATTATATTAGAGCGTTAGGCGGGTTTGAAAATTTCAAAATATCGATTTTGTTTTTTGTTTTATTAAATAGTACAATATCTTTAAAATATTATTGCAAAATTTCAAATAATTATAATGGTAAGAGACAGAGCCCTGGGAAGTTTCGCCCATCAGGCCACGTCAGTGTAACGTCTCGCCCTTAAACGCGTTTATGTCAAAACTTAATTTATTTTAATAATTTTAATATACAAGTATATAATTTTATCTAGCCATGTATTGGCGAAAATTTTACCAAAATATGTGCTTTTTTTGTTGAAAGAAAGCTTTTAATTATTTTTTGCCTTTGTCAAATAACGAGATTTATCCATGTACTAACGAAATATTTTTGGTTTTTTGATTTTAGATGAACCAATTACGAATTATGCTGTCCAAGGCGAGAAATGTTTTTTTTTTTAAGACGTCAAGGGAGATGAAGTACCAACGGCTAAGTTGTAAGTTAAATTGTAAAAATACCTTTTTTTGAAACTCTGAAATCCACATAACCCCTTAAATGTGATGATTCACATACTCGTACATATATACGAGTATATGTACTTGTATGTACATAATTTACTAAAAACTGTCATTTAAGCTGGGTTTTGAGAAAATTTATTTCATTATTTATATAATGTAATAATTATAAATGTTTAAATAAAGTTGTTACATGCTTATTACAAAGCTACATAATATTTTCCGTTACTCGGTGAGAATTAACTATCCACACAATTTTTACATTCAGTACATAATTATGTAGGTACATATGTATATGTATGAGCACATTTATATAAATTATCTGTATTTATATGGTATTTCGTAAGTTTATGCTTCTATTGTGCGCAATTAAATCTAATTGAATAAATAGTACTTAAAACAAGTAAGAAGGGATAAGTTCGGATCTAACCGAACATTTTATACTCTCGCAAAGTTAAATTGTATACTCGTTTTAGATTTCTTTGTGGATCTTGCCGCCTTGTTCTATGTTGACCGATATTTTCTGTAAAAAGTCAACTAAAACTTGAAACGATTTCCTCCATTTTCGTACTGTAACATAGAAATATGAGAAAAATATAATATTATGTACGGATTTTATTAGAAATCGGTTAATCAGATCCTAAGATATGGGGTTTCACCTAAAAGTGGGCGGTGCCACGCTCACTATCTAATTTTGAACGTGGTTCCTATAAAATAATCTTATACCATCCCAGAGATAAAATTTAATGTCTCTGGCTAGTTTTAGTACCGTTATATGTAGTTTTTCAACAGTACCGTTATATGGGGAGTGGGCGGGGTTTTAACCCGATTTCACCCATTTTTACACAGAAATGCTAAAAACATTTGTTCCCAGTGAATTTTGCTATTATAGCTTCAGTGGCATAGGAGATGTGAACATTAAACTTATTAGGGGGCGGGACCACGCCCTCTTTAAAAAATTTTTTTAACTGCAGATGCCCCTCCCTAATGTGATCCTGTATTAAGAGTCTTGTATCTTGTTGTGGAGCTTAGTTATGGCAATTTATTTGTTTTTGTTTAATGGCGTTTTGTGGGCGTGGAAGTGGTCCGATTACGCCCATCTGCAATATAAACCATCTTACGGTACCTAGAAACATGTGGACCAAGTTTCATAAAGATATCTCATTTTTTACTCAAGTTACAGCTTGCACAGACGGACGGACAGACAGTCACCCGGATTTCAACTCTTCTCTTCATCCTGATTATTTATATATATCTATAACTCTATATCTAACTTGATTAGTTTTAGGTGATACAAACAACCGTTAGGTGAACAAAACTATTATACTCTGTAGCAACAAGTTGAGAGAGTATAAAAATAAGGGCAGCTGAGTTCCAGCGCCACATAATGCTTACCGCGTATGTTATAAAAGATTTAAATGATACACAAATATGTACATACATATTAAGATATATTTTTCAAAAGTCCCACATTTCTCAAAACTGTGATTTTTCTAACACACATAAATAACATTTTTCTTTGATTAGTATTAACAAAACCGTCAAACGTTATACAAACATTCACATGTATATCTAAATATTTGATTTTATACTCTCGTAACATGTTGCTACAGAGCAAAATAGCTTTGTGCACCTAGCGGTTATTTGTACCATTCAAAACTTATTGACTTATTTTTTTAAATTGAAAACCTATAAAACGACGTCTATAATATACAAATAAAATCTGATAATAGAATGCCTTTGTGCCAAAAAGAGGTGAAATTGGGTCAAAACTTCCCCTAACCCCCATGTACCTCATGTAAACATTTTTATACTCTCGCAACCTGTTGCTACAGAGTATAATAGTTTTGTTCACCTAACGGTTGTTTGTATCACCTAAAACTAATCGAGTTAGATATAGGGTTATATATATATAAATGATCAGGATGAAGAGACGAGTTGAAATCCGGGTGACTGTCTGTCCGTCCGTCCGTCCGTGCAAGCTCTAACTTGAGTAAAAATTGAGATATCTTTATGAAACTTGGTAGACATGTTTCTTTGTACCGTGAGACGGTTGGTATTGCAGATGGGCGTAATCGGACCACTGCCACGCCCACAAAACGCCATTATTCAAAAACAAATAACTTGCCATAACTAAGCTCCGCAATAAGATACAAGACTGTTATTTGGTACACAGGATCACATTAGGGAGGGGCATCTGCAGTTAAAACTTTTTTTAAAAAGTGGGCGTGATCCCGCCTCTAATAGGTTTAATGTGCATATCTCCTAAAGAAGTAAATGTTTTTAGCACTTCTATTGACGGTGTGAAAATAGTTGAAATCGGGTGGCAACTCCGCCCACTCCCCATATAACGGTACTGTTAAAAACTACTAAAAGCGCGATAAATCCAGCACTAAACACGCCAGCGACATTAAATTTTATCTCTGAGATGGTATAAGATGACTTTATAGGAACCGCGTTCAAAATTAGACAGTGGGCGTGGCACAGCCCACTTTTAGGTGAAAAGCCATATCTTGAGATCTGCTCAACCGATTTCAACCAAATTCGGTGCATAACGTTCTTTTCATGTTTCTATGTCATAGTGCGAAAATGGGCGAAATCGGACTACAACCACGCTTACTTCCCATGTAACACCATTTTCAATTCCATCTGATTCTTTCACTTTCCACTATGCAAATCAGGTAACAATGATTATATCGGGGTAAAACTTTGCGTGAATATTGCAATTAAAGTATGCCACCTTGCGGCCAAAAATTGTCTAAATCGAACCAAAACTGTTCAAACCCCTAAGTACTAAATATATGGACCCCATTGCCTATAGTTGACCTTCTACCGAAAATATCAGTCAATCCACAAAGAAATCTCAAACGAGTATACCATTTGACTTTTCGAGAGTATAAAATGTTCGGTTACATCCGAACTTAGCCCTTCCTTACTTGTTTAACTTCAGGTTGACTTTATACCGTATATTTATAACGGCCAATATGTGGTATGTTTTAATGAAACTCAGGGAGCGTCACTTTCTTATAACAGTGTATCTCTGTGCCTAAAATAGATCAAATCGGGTGAGTAATTCCTCTAGCGCTCTTATACTTTATATAAGGATTTTCAAACATCTGGTTGTTTTTATGCCTTATACTATATTGATCAAAATGTGTGATGTCTCATTAAAAGTTTTGAGCATTTTTTCTGATAACAATATGTCCTGATATGCATAATATAGGAATTTCAGCTTTCCGGGTGGCTCTATACCATATACCTATATCAATATGTAAGATATCTTATCCAAATTAAGTGAACGTACATATAATATTAAATATACTATAGTTCAATGCATAAGATGTGTGAAATTGCGTCACAAATTACCCCAGCTGCCATATACTATTAAACACATAAAGATTTTAATTTTTTTTCAGTATGAATTGTAGGAGAAAGTCCGTGCCATTTTTGGTATTTGAAGAATTTTAATTGAATATTTGTTCCACATGAATCAAATGTAGACCAGAAAAAGTGTGCTTTTGTAGACAAAACAGATTTCTCTCATTAATCAACCCCCCAATTATCTTGTATATATAATTATAGGGGCTAGGGCAAGTTTTCTCCCGCTGTTACTTATTTTTATTATAAAAAAATACATCTTCTTGATTTTATTAAGATAGCTCACATATTGGCCGGTATATGCGGTATAAAGTAAAACGGATGTTCGAAATCTCATAGATTGGTCGTTATTTCAGGTAAAAAGTTGGGACCAGGCACTAGGGTGCCCATATTCGGTAACTGGGGGCTTGAGCAGTTGATATCCTATTTTAAGAATTTTTAGATCTCAAAGTCACTATTCGTGCAAAGTTTTGTCCCGATATACTCTTCGATGCTTGATTTGTATACAGGAAAGTGTAAGAATCATATGGGATTTAAAATTGTGCTATATAGGAAGTAGGCAGGGTTGTAGTCCGATTTCGCCTATTTTTGCACTGTAATACAAGTATGGAAATGTTAAAATAATCCTATGTGTCAAATGTGGTAGAAATTGGTCGAGCAGTTCCGGAAATATGTGATTTCACCTAAATAGGGGCGCCCACCGTCTAATTTTGACATCGGCTCCTAGAAAACCCTCTTTAACCATTTCGGATGTAAAATTAAATGTCTCTGACGCATTGTTATTGATTTATTGTACTTTTAATAGTTTTCAACAAAACCGTTATATGGGGAGTGCGGAATTATTCAATTTTATCCGTTTTAACGCTGTCAAAGGAAGAGTCAAAAATATTTATTCTGTGCAAATTGGGTTATATAGCTTAAATGGTTTAAGAGATATATACATTAAACTTTTAGGTGGCGGGGCGACGCCCACTTTTAAAATTAGTGCTGAATTTAGTGCTTTGTTATGGCATTTTATAGGTTTTCGATTAAGGGCGTTTTGTGGGCGTGGCAGTGGTCCGATTACGCCCATCTACAGTACCAAACTTCTTATGGTACTAAGAAACATGTGCACCAAATTTCTTTAAGATATCTTAATTGTTACTCAAGTTGCAGCTTGCACGGGCGGACGGACGGACAAACAGACAGTCACCCGGATTTCGACTCGTTTCGTCAGCCTGATCATTTATCTATATATAACCCTATATCTAACTCGATTATTTTAAGTGATACAAGAAATCGTTAGGTGAAAAATGTTGCGAAAGAATTCAAAATTCATTATTCGACGAAATCGTGAATAAATTACAATCAAACTTGAAATCTTTTTGACTTACATATATTGAAGGTCATACATTAAGACTTACTTTTATTGCTATATTTTAGTTCGGTCAGCTAAAATTATATTAAAATCATCTTCAAATGAGTTATATGTACATATGTGATATCAACTTACCGACACTATATTTAATATTTTGAGTTGATGTGGAAACCGTTAACCACAGGATTGGAAATCATTATATTAGAGATATGAAGTTTAGTATAGACGAAGGTCCATTCTAATACAGCGCTAAGCCACATTATTTTTAAGAAAGCTTGTCCATTTAATTTCGTTAAAATATCACACATTTTGACCAACCTGAACGGTTTAAAGTCAGGTGGAAAGTCGGAAATCATTATGTAGGGTATATTGGGGCAGAGAAAGGGATGGCATTAATTTTGACATTACTCGAGTATACTTGGGCACATATTTTCAAGCAATTTTATAGATATATACAGGTTGGTTGAAAATTTTCTGCGCTTGAAATGAAAAAATACTGTTTTTGGTCCGAAATATATTTTTTATTCTATTATATTAACTTAACTTCAATACACTTATTCCAATGATCCTTTAATAATTTTATGCCATCCCTATAATGACTTTCCGGAAGCTCTACCCGTCTACGGCTGTAACAGCTTTTTCATTCGACGAAAAACGCTTTCCACTAAGGAATTGTTTCAGGTTTCTGAAGAGGTAGTAGTCGCCATATCTGGTGAATACGGTGGATGCTCAAGAAATTCGTACTTTAATTCGTTGACTTTTGTCATTGTTAAAACACCTTTGTGAGGAGGTTGCATTGTCTCTTTTTTGCTGCAAACCAGGACTATTCTCACGAATTTATTCATCCAGCTGATCCAAAAGGCTGCAATAATAATCAGAGTTGATTATTTAAAATTTTTGCAGATAATCAATCACCAAAATCCCTTTTGTATCTTTTATACTGTAAACGTTCTTGTTAAATTTAGGCTTATAGTGGTAGATCCAAGTCTCATCCATAGTTATAAAACGACGTAAGAAATCAGTTTTATTCTGCTTAAAACGCTCCAAATTATGCTGATAAACTTGTTTTCGATCGAGTTTTTGTTGAATTGTTAACGTGTGCTGCACTAACTTTCCAAAACAAATAAAATATGAAGTACTCGATCGTCTGATATGCCTATGGCATTAGCAATTTCACGCTTAGTCAAACTTGGATCTTCACTAACAATATTATGAACTTGCTTAATGATTTCTGGTGTGGTTACGGTTTTCGTCGTTCGTGTGGTTCGTCTTTAAGCCTAGTACGACCACTTTTAAATTCACCATCCCAAAATTCAACGGCGCGTTTTGACTCCTTATACACAATTGTTCATAAATTTCCTTTACTTTTAAACCTTTCAAAACAAAGAATCTAATAACTGCGCGGTATTAAATTTTTTCCATATTAAAAAAATACTCTGACACGTCAACTTCAAATGAATTGTAAACAAAGAATTAATTGACAGAATGACTTGTTACTTTGCACGTGTTTTCACGACATATGTATCAACTTGGAAAAAAAATTTGGAGCTAGTAGTGCTATATCACTTTTCAACCAACCTCTGATTGGCTGTGCCAAATTTAAGTTCTGTATCTATATTACGACTTAGTTATGGCAGTTTATAAGTTTTCGATTAATGACATATGCAATACCAAACTTATTACTCTGACAAGGCACATGTGTGCCAAGTTTCATCAAGATGCCTAAAATTGTTACTCAAGTTACAGATTGCACGGACGAAGAGACAGACAGTCACTCGGATTTCAACTCGTCTCATAATCCTGATTTTTTTATATATCCAAAACGTTGGGTTACACACCTTGTATCTCATAGATTTTCTGTAAAAAGTCAGTCATACCTTGGTCGGCGCCTTGAAGGTCCAATTTCGCCAATTTTTAGACATGAGAAGGTACATTTTAAGGCGCTAATTTAATCATGGTTTCAATACGATGTCTTCAAATAATATTTAAAATTGTCAAATAAGGAAAGTAGGAGCCGGTTCGCCAATCTTCACAGTATCAAGATAATGTTATGCACCAGATTTGATCGAAATTGGTTTGGTAGCTCCCGAAACACATATGTATAAGATTTCACCTAAAAATGGGCGGTGCCATGCCCAGAGTTCAACTTTTACTCCCATATGTATGGAGCCCTTACGCATTATCTTTGTTGTGAAATTCAATGATTGATTTATTTAGTGAGATATCACATCTTTGGTTGTTTACAGCATAACCCATATACGAAGATGGGCGTGGATATTATAAAATTTCACATTGTATAAAGAGGTGCTAGAAACACTTGTTCTCAGCAAGTTTTACTAAAACAGCTTTAGTGGTTTGTGAGAGTTACAGTTTTTCCATAATGGTCAGACCACCTCTTCACAAATGTACAACTACTATTTAAATTCCTTTGCAATATTTTTAATAGTCCATTTGGCTTCTACTTCAAAACGTTTCCTATATTGAGCACTTATTTTTCTTATTTCACGACGTGACGACAGTTTTCAGCAAATTAATCGCGTAAAGGGAAAATGAATTTTTTGAACGCACTGTATAGTATGTATGAAAGCCAAATCAACGATTTTATATACCCTTTTATATTGAGTGGGAATTAGATTTTTTCTTTGTAGAACATTTAAATGGTTATGTTAATTGTTTAGTATGTCAGTTGGTTCATATTTAAAAACACAATTATGTATATTTTTCATTAATATTTTTTTACGGTACTAGTAAAATTATAAACAATTATGTTAATATTTTGCACACTATTTTACATACAAAAAAGATTTAAAGGAAACCAGTGATTGTCGACATTACATTTGAACTGAAAAAGGTTGAAGACAGCAAAACCAACAAAAGGAACAGTTAAGTAGCTCTTCACATGCATACACACTCAAAAAATTAATCGTTTGAATGTGTAAGTTTGCCGACCACTGATCTAGATCGCTTCCAGTGAACTTTTCCGTAATATACCTTATATATTAAATATAGAGATTTCTGTTAAATACCATAGATCGTTTTAATATACATAAATAGGTTGCAAATAAACAAAAATTAGGAAACGAACTAAATGATCACATGGCCTTTAGTATTATATAAGTTAATAGGATGCCAAATATGATAGCGATTAAATCACGATTTGATCGAATAACAAATATTGAATTTATTTACAGCACTTTTGATTATAAAGTTTTGCCTGTACCTGAAAATATAGCAGCGGCATAGATCTTTGAAAACTGTGAGAGTGTAAAAAGTTTAACACAGCCCCTAACTGTGACGTTATTATTAGTCATCTGGACATCACTTTTTTTGATAACCGACCGTAACCTTTACTTTAGCAAGAAGTTAAGTCTTACAAGGAGGTTGAGAAAAAACGTATACTCTTCCCCAATAAAACAACACTGACTCTCGACGCTAATCTAACGCTCTACATGAATTACAAACACCGGACTGACGCACTTTGGGTGTTCGCATAGGCAGTCAAAGGTCAACTTCGGCTGCACCGCAGCCATAATACTGAAAAATTTCTTCGAAGATTATAGCGTGCATAAAACTTGTCAATAAAAATAGTACAAGGACTTAAGTTCGATCGGTCAGTTTGTGTGGCAGTGCGATATTGGCGATTCCGACAAATGAGCAGCTTCTTGGTAAGAAAAGGACGTGTGCAAAATTTCAGATCAATATCTCAAAAACTGAGGAACTATTTCACGCATACACAGAAAGACGGATGTGGCTCAGCTGGTCGCTCTGATCATTTATATATATACTTAATAGGGTCCAAAAATGATATGAATACAAATTTACAACAAGAATTTACCGTTACTTTTTTGGTCTATTTCACGAGTTTACAAACGTTTTACGTTTTTGTTTACAATTTACGTAGTTTTCTTTTGGGTGCTAAAAACATCGTGGCAAACTTAGGGTATATTAATAGGGTATACAAATATCAAAAAGACGACAAGGGAAAAATTCAATAGACATTTAAAATTGATTGAATTGGTACAAGGTCCGCACATCCATATATTCACGTATGATCTACACAAATATCATATTGATTTCTGTTTATCCTGCGACTTGAAAAATAATCTTCATTAATTACTTGTAATACCATTGTTTTAGTTATAATTTTGTTGTGTTCAATTAGTTTATTTTAGGTGTTTACAAAAGCAATGATACGCCAACACCAATGTTGATTTCGACGTCGTCTACAGTATGCATATGACAAAGAGCCACGAATACTAGTATTGCGCTACTCTTCAGTAGAGTTGCATTTATTTGCTCACACTATACACCCTTCTCTCTAAAGGCTGTAGCTATATGTTTCTGTACGACGCAGACCAAAGACATACATATTGCTGCTGCGCTGTATTTATGTTAGGTAGAATGGTGTGGTTTGGTGCACTCTTCACTAATTGCAAATTCGATGGATACACATAATCGTTTTTGCATTCTTAAATAATTTGCAATAATTTCCTTAAGGGCCAATCGTATAAATCTCTTCAGTATACAAATCGGTATGACTGTATCAACGGTCATATAGTAACAACAATGATGCCGCTGTACTTCTCTTTTTTTGGAATTATTTTTGTTGTTCTGGTTGTTATCGTAGTCTTTGGTGCGCTTATTGGAAATTATTCAGCAGACATGTATATTGCTTGGAAAGATAGAATTCGTGGGAATGCAGAATCTCCAGAATGGGTGATCAGCAAGCGAGTCGGCTAATCGCTCGATCCAGAGCTTTGATCGCTTATACATACGTTTGAACACATTCGGTATGCACATACATTTATGTTCATACACATATAAGTAGGTACGCATGTGTGTATTTTTATGATGCAGTTCAAGGTGGTTTTCGGTTACTTGTGCGTTTAGTATTTTGTGCTTAGTGCGTGGTGCGTTACTGCCAATCTGTAATTCTCGTCATCACAGCAGGCCAAATCAGTTTTAACAAAAACATAACAATGGAACCAGAAACAATACAATATAACACACTCCTGCATACCATGGTATATTTTTGTATTACTATTGTATTTTACTTTAATAACACTGTTTTTTTTTTTGTTAAAAATTAAATTAATAAGGCACATACATTCTTACACATTCAACAAATATATGCATATGTACGTAGCATCGTAATTTCGTATGGCAATGTTCATTTGAGCCGCCTAAAGGCGGGAAGATAATTGCCATACAACCTCAACACATACACTTTCTCTGTATTATGCGCATGTTTAAGTATGGATGTATATTTATTTTACCATTTGAACGTTTTTACACATACATACATCCGTATGCATGCGATATGTATTGCACTAAGACGAAGTAAGTTTCGCAAGTAAAAAGTTAAAGTAATATAGGGTAAATGTATCCACGTAAATTAAATACTAATACGGGTACTATTAAACGCATGTTTATTTTTATTATAAAAACAACGGCAATTTTTAAATTAAAGTTTCGGGGGTTGGGAGAGTCCAATTGTCAATTTTTTTTTAGTATTTTGTTGATATACATGCTCCTGAAGTATAATACAAATTTCGGCTGCATTCAGTGCTTATTTTGTCTGTAGCAGGCGCTAAGGTTAGACATATTTTTATGATCTTGGAGATTGTACTTTGGTAAAAAAAATGGATCAAAGAACAAATGTGAATTCTTCGTTAAGGGGGGGGTGGGGTAGGGTTTTTACTTTCGAAAAATCATTTTTTTTTGTTTCTCTTATCTTATTGTTTAACATTTCAAGAATATGTCAAAAGTTTAGGTCGATAGAAGCAATATTCTTAAAGTTATTGTCTTATTAATCTCCTGGTCTTTAACGCTCCAACCAATAGTTCAAAAATTTTAGACGCGTTTTTCTCAAAACTACTTTTTCAAAGTCCGTGTTCACTGTCATTTCAAAACTACTTGACCGATTCATTTCAAACTTTATACACATCTTCGACATATAAAATACCGCCCCCCTACGTTTAGTAAAATTTTTACTTGTTACATTAATTGTGTTTTCCACCCCCAAAATGGCGAAATTTTTAGTGGAAAATAACAGTTTACACCTTAAATAGCCGCCAAAAATTTTTAAATGAAAAAAAAAATTATCAGAGAACGTAGGGGGGAAGATTTGATCATAAATTAACTAATTTTTTTTGGTTTTTTTCTTTCGGATAATTTCCAGCCGAGTTATGGTGAACACCGAAAATTGTTTTTTTCTCAAGACGTTCTGGGGGAAGCTCCGTTACCGGCTTATGCTTCAATATTCCTGCATGAAAAAATTACCCTATATTGTCGAAAGTATGCTCAATAATGTACAAAAAGTCCGAATAAAATTACTCAATCCATATTTAAGAAAAAAATTCGCAAAAAAAGTCTATTTTTTTACCTTGAAACCCTACCCCTCCCCCCTAAAAAAAATACTGTGAAGATGCCCCAGCCTCCATATTCCCCAGACATCTGCGCCCCTTCTAAGCCTATTTTGATTTAACAACAATTTATAACTTTTGAAAGAAAAAATAACAACACTCATATTCCGAAAGTTTAACATAATTATTAAAAACCATTATAACTAAAAGTACAACAAAAAAAGTTAATTATTTAAATATTTTCGTGACTTTAATTTGGAAAAGAGTTTGTGCCACTTCATTTTCTATTCATAATGTTGTCTTTTGTCCTTCTTCACACATTGCGGTAACTAAATTTAGAACGATATGTATTAATTCGTTTGAACAAATATAATTTGAAAGTCCAGTACTTTTATCAGCCAATACCTTGTATTCTACTTATATCCGTCAATCTGAGTTAATGACATTTTAATTTTTACAATGTTCAACAATAGCTGTGTATGCAAAAGTTTGCAGTTGATCAATATGAAATAAAAATCCAAAAGTTTAGCAATTTGTTTCAACTGATCGCATATTTCATAGATTGAATTCATAGAATGCAGTATCAATAATAGCAAAATAGAAATTAATTTTAAAATTTAGCTTAGCATTGCGAATTGGCTCAATAAATTTTAAATAAAAAATATGAATAATTGAACTGTATTTTCTGTTTTCTCAAGCGAACTGGTGCCGTTTCTAATTCAAATGTAAATACATACTTAAATATGTTATATTTTGTGTGCAAATCAATTTTTTTGTATACTATATACAAATGAAATACATAAAGAAATTTTGTAAATTACTTTTTATTTTATTGAAATAAAGTTCTTTCGCCCTATCCCAAAAGGACAATATGAAAAGTGTTTCGACGATTGGAAGAAGCGAGGGCATAAATGCATAATATAATATTGACAAGTGAAAAAATATAAACAAAATTAAAATTTCCGTAATTTTTTGCATGAATCGAGGTGAAAGGAGACCTCGGTGAGGAATAATTCGCCATTTTTTTGTAGACTAAGTACTTTCGGACCGTTCATTTTTTTGATTAACGGACGAACTGACAGCCACACAAAACTCATTTCTTCGCGTCATCCTCATATAGATTAACTATACACATATCTATATGTATAAAATTTACGTGTCACGTTTTCTTTTTGGTTATCTTCTAAACTACTGAACCGATTTTAGTAAAATTTAACACACTGTGTCCCTTTTGATCCACCTTAAAAGGTAGGATCATTTATATCCCAATTATATTACAAGTAAAACAATTCATAAATAAAAACATATATTTCTAAACTTAAGCATGTTTTCAAAATTAAATAAAAAAAATTAAATTAAATGTTCAGTAAAATGCCAAATGGAAAATTCATTATTTTCTCTATTGGCAAATATTTGTATGAATCATTTTCAGAATTAAACCTCAAGCCCTTGGATTTTTATACCGGCAACTACGTTTTCGCCTTTATTCGTAAATAATATATTCACTGTATTGAATAGTTTATTATATATGTAGAAGTATTTATTGTATATTATACCCATAGCATCGCATGACCGAACTTACTATATGTATGTATCGGGTTTTCCAATAGGAATGATATGATTTCTAAGTGTAGTTTCGGTAATTTTTAATATGTCGTGATCTGTGATTATACCCTGAACAGGGTATATTAATTTTGCCACGAAGTTTGTAACACCCAGAAGAAAACGTCGGAGACTATATAAAGTATATATATTACATAAATGATCACCGTGACGAGCTGAGTTGATTTAGCCATGTCCGACTGTCTGTCCGTCCGTCTGTCCGTCTGTATATACGCGAACTAGTCCCTCAGTTTTTGAGATATCGATCTGAAACTTTGCACCTGTCCTTTTCTAACAAAGAAGCTGCTTATTTGTCCACTTTGACCACTATAGCATATAGCTGCCATAAAAACTGAACAATCGGAATAAGTGTTTGTATGGAAAACTCTTTCATTTGATGAGGTATCTTCATGAAATTTGGCGTGTATAATATTATTATTTAAGGCATTAATCTAATTTCCGAAGAAATTGTATAGATCGGACGACTATAGCATATAGCTGCCATATTACCTGAACGATCGGAGTAAAGTTCTTGCATGGAAATTTTTTTTATTTGACGAAGTATCTTCACGAAATTAGGCACGAGGTATTGCTTAAAGCAACAAATTATTCTCCACAGAAATTGGTCAGATCAGATCACTATATCATATAGCTGCCATACAAATTGAACGTTCGGAATCAAGTTCTTGTAAGGGGCCTTTGTATTTCTGAAGGGTATTAAAACATACGCAAGGTTTACAAATTATTAAATTTTATTATCAAAATAATCGTACTCCAATTGCAACTTTTCGTGCGCTTTTCCCATTTTATGGTCGTAATAATCGTCCACCTGTGCTCGGGTATTAAACAAAACTGTCAATTCTGGTGCAAAGAAGTCCACAAATTATTCATGAACAACCATTACATTCATCTAAATTGACAATTTGGTGTGATTTTTGAACTGGTGGAACATAGGTCCGTACTTCTTTCGAAATGAAGCTGGTGACACCGTTACAGGGCTTCGTGCCATACAACACAACCGAATTATTGCGAGAAAAGTTTGACGATTCGAAAATTTCAAGAAATTGTGACATTAATATTGAACGTGCTATTCATGATATACGACTTTTGAAAAAAAAATCATATCACTCTTATTGGAAGATTACTCTTATTGATTGTTGCTAATGAACAAGGCGGTATTTTTTCTTGTACGCAATATGTGGAACTGGTAAGACTTTGAGTTCAAACCTTTGGATTCTTATACCGGAAATTAAAGCTTTCGTCTTTATTTGTATATAACATTTTCATATGTTAACGACCACCATCCTACCAGACTAACCTATTAAATATATAAGTACATATGTTATTACAATAACATTTAATGTATACCCAGGGCAGTAGAGAGAAAACCTGGTTTCAGGGAATATAGGGTGAGATCCCCCTGATCCATCAACTTATTGAAAATATATTTTATTTGTTTTGAGAAGAAATTAGTTTCATTTTACCATGAATTAACTCAGTTATACTAGGAACACAACTTATAATAAAGTATAATATATAGTTGGTGAGATACATATATACCTACATATGTATATAATACCTCTCAGGGGTGCAGCCCAGCCTACATTCTAAAAATGTTATGAGATGCTTTTCCCTATTGCGATTCAGTTTTATTTTTGTCTAATTTATACAGTCTTATATTTTTGGGCGTGGCAGTGTTTAGATTTGACACCCATTACAATACCAACCACCTCAAAGTGCCAAAGAATACGTTTACCAAGTTTCAACAAGATATTTCAATTTGTACTCAAGTTAATGCTTGCACAGACGGACCGTCTAACAGACGGACCAACGGAATTCAATTCGTCTGTTCATCATAATCAATTTTGTACACAAAAATCTATATCTGTCTTGACTGTTCTTGAGGTGTTACAAACAATTGTTAAGTTAACAACACTAGGATACTCTGTGCTAGATACTGCAAGGGTATGAATATCATTATTATACCCTGAACAGGGTATATTAAGTTTGCTACGAAGTTTGTAACATCCAGAAGGATACTAATCCTTTTCTCACCAAGAAGCTGTTTATTTGCCGGAACTGTCGATATCGGACCTAGAATATAGCTGCCATACAAACTGATCAGTCAAAATCTAGCTTTTGTATAGAAAACTATAAAATTTATAATAAATCGTCGAAGCGCTTTGAGCCATTCACAAATTTCTTAAGGCGGGTAATGTCAGTTTTGCCTATGTCTCCTGGTTCGTCGAAGGTATGACTGCCGAGATGTTTTAACTTCAGTCTTGCAAAAGCTAGACAATGGAGGAGAAAGGGCCTAGTTGATTCCACCTCACCTCCTTCCATACAACTTTGACAATTTGCATCCGACTGGCTTTTTAGCCTTACAGAATGAATGAATATTGGAAAATGTCCAGTAAGAACTCTTACGATTGCGGCAAGATGTGCTTTACTAAAGGCAAGTAGTTTAGTAGATCTTCTGCGTTCTACTCTAGGCCAGAATGATCTCGCAGTCCCGCAGAAGCTGGTTGTCGATCAATGCCAGCTACCTACACGCGAGGTCCATAGGTCTATTACTAGAAAGCAAAATGACAACGGAGATCCAATTCGTCCCCACTCCGATGTTAGCGAGATAAGAGTGCCCCCTCTTGATAACTCATCGGCTTTACAGTCTTAAACTTTTTGTACGACACATATTTTTTGAAATTCATTTGCAATATAGTATATTCAACTTAGAAACCCTGTAACCCTTCATAGAATTCATTCATTTTATTACCTACTGCTTATACGACTGAATGGCGCTATTCGAATACATGTGCGAACAACGTCGGAGTAAAAGTTATTTGCTAAAAAATATTTATAAAATAAACAGCTCAAATACTAAGTCTCATTGTGGCCTAAGTGCGGCCGCCTGCGGTCTGGCGCTCATGCGCCTCCCCTTTCTACCAACCAATCAACCAACCGAGCAACTCAAAGTTTGTAAGTTCAATTTAGGACTTACTTTTAAAAGATAAAATAACGCTAAAAGAAACCTTATAAAATCATAGAAAACTTAGGCACATATGTTAGGTGGTAAATGTTGCTTAATTAGCAACACTGATAATTTTATTAAACGCTTAATAAATTGCTTACCTTCTTGTCTTGCAGCAGCTGTTAGTGCCGAAGACTGTAGTGTAGGTCGTTCTACCATCTTGAAAATGTCATCCAGACTAGGAGGATCAAGTTGCTCGCTGCGTCGTTGTAGATTTACAAACTGTTCTATTTGCATATGACGCATACTTTTCACGTGCTGGATCATATTAAGCAACGTAAACGTGCTAAAATCACACAATTGACATGTTAAAGACTTTTGCATCGACTGCGGCGTGTCTTCCACTGCAATGCTGCTGCTGTGGTTGGTGTCACTCCCATCATTTTCATGAACAGGCACAACACTGTGCGACTCACGAATACTTGGAACAATTTCAGTTGCATCTTTAGGTGAATGAGTTTTTGAGTGTGGTGCCATCTCTTTGGTTTTGTTTCGCTCAAAATTTTGCTGTTCCATGATATGCAGTATATGTTGGAAAATCATACGCATCGTATCATGACGCATATGCTGCGTGTGCAATGACAGCTTTTGGATGGAATTTGTGTAGAAATCACAACAGTTGCATTTAAGTTGTACTGTGTTAGTAGCTAGATGTAAATGTTTTAGCTTGTATTCGTTTTGTGTACCGCCTTCACGTATATGATTTATATAGTTCAATTTTTGCAGATGTTTGTCCGTTTTGCTGTGCAGCTGAAAGTTTGCCTTTAGATTAGTCTTATAGTTGCACAATCGGCAAACGTAATTGTTGTTTAAAATTACCATTATATCATTGCTATTAACTGTATTAGTGACATTAGCATTCTCGGTGCAACTGTTGCCGACCGCATTTGTTGGTGTAGCTTGCTGCTTGTTGCAGCAACGTGACCGATCAATCAGCAAATGTTGGTTTAATTCGTCTAAACTATTTGTACCGAACACCTCACATACTAAGCAACTATACAGGTTTGTTGGACATGGATCGGCATGTATGGGTGGCTCCAACGTTTCGTCGTTACTGCAGCTACCACTAACGTGGGAAGGCAAATTTACATCGCTGGTGCCGAACGGATCAGCCGAAAGTAATAACATTGATGAACTATTGTTCGGTGAATAAGACTGCTGTAAATGTTGACGTAATTGTTGGAGTTGCTGTTGTTGCTGCTGGTGAGCTGTTGATTGCTGTTCTATTTGCATGGAACGCGGTGAGGAACATGGTGAAGTTTTTACCTGCATTTTGGCAACAGATTCATGTTGTTGCTGTTGTTGACTAACAGAGTTGTGCTGCAGCAACTGGATCATTATCGCTTGATTATAAGCTAAATCAGCTAAAGCGATTTCTGGCAAAAAACTGTTGGCCAGTGCTGGTAATTGTGATTGTGATACCTGTGTTGCTGCTGCTAATTGTTGTTGCTGATGTGCGGCTACAACTTGCGAATGCTGCTGTAAAAAGCTGTAAGCTTGTATGTGCTTGATATTATTTTGCAGTGCAGCCATATTATGCGTATGCTTTTCGCTGGTCATATGTATACGAAGATTTCGTGCTACAGATGTTTCATAACTGCAAATGTCACAACGAAAGGACGGCTTATTTTTATTGAGCATGTTGCAATTAGTTCCAATGCCATCGACGCTGGCGAGACCACTGGCACTCACAGAAGCGGAGGTACTACACATTGACGAACTGGCGACAAGCGTAGAGTGTGGTTGTTGGGATTGAGACTGCGGTAGTGCTTGCTGTTGTTGTTGAGCAGCAGCTGCAGCACTGTTGGATAGCAACATTTTGGATGCAACATCCGCCTTTCCACTATTAGCAGCAACGACGGCGGCTGCTAACATACTTTGTGAACTATTCAACTCCTGCATATTATTCAAATGCTTATCGGACTGCATATGAATGGAAAGATTGCCTTTTGTCGTTGTCGAGTAGTTACAAATTTCACAGCGATATGGTTTGTATCCACAAGAATATGACTCGCCGCGTGCTAGACGGGGATGCTGTTGACCTGTGCAAAAGAATAATGTCAGTAATGAGAAGCAAGTTTTTATTTCATTTTTGAAAAATTAAAGAAGTAAAATCTTTTGTAATTTTTCATATATATTCGGCAACAGATTTTTTTGCATTTATATATGCACTCAAATGTATTTGCCGTCTAAACCATTATGCCATTTTGAAAAAGAGAGCGTTTTATTCTTCATGACCTTATCTCATTTAGTTTTTAATTTAAAATATTTAATTTAATATTTTTATTTATTTGGGAGAGAAGGTTTCAAGTCACACTATAAAGGGCGGATGGCGCAAGAGCATGCGACTCGCCAGTGGAACTTACAACATCTACACAGACGGGCAATAATTAAGGCAATAACCTCACATCGTTTTGCGTAAGAGAATGTGTTAAGAAGCAGAGAGGCAGTAGCTATAGGTGCGGCCGGAAAACGACTGCATATACCTATACTGGTTTCCAGGCCAGACCGGATTTCCGGAAAACGAAATAGTTGTTGAGATTGCAAAAAGTGTCATCCGTCTGGCTACAGAATGAGTCTAGGAGCTTCGCAGTTTAAGGGACTAGATGAAGTAATTAAATAAGATACAGTATAACATTACCTATGTTAAATCCATTAGTGAAAACATAACTTTAATCTGCTCAATTCAATATTTTATTAGGGGAACATAAGTAAGGAAGGTCATTTGTACATTCGGAATATTTAGGTATCAAATGCGAGGGTATATTTTCCGGTGTTGGCAAAACGATATCTTTAAACATTTTTCAAATTAATTTAATATTCGTAATTCGTTGAAAACGTGAATTGATTGGAATCATATCTGCCATTTTATTAATTTATAAATAATCACTTAGTTTCAATCTAACAAAATTAATGCTGTGTTAAGATATATACCGATATATGATCCTATACTGAATCAATGATTAATAATAATATTTATATATGTATAGTGGTTCGGGGCTGAGTTTAGTAGTGGTTCTATTTTATCCATTTTCGCTTCCTAACTGTAGTCTATAATTTTGAATGGGCTATAGTTAGTTCCTTTAATTTTGTTAAGACATCTAACATATTAACTGATACCTTGCACGAGTATAAATAAATCCACCAAGTAGTTTGAAAAACCTTATATGGGGACCCGGTTTTATCCATTGTTGGTATTAGGACACATTATTACCATTCATGCTAACAATGTATGCTTTAATTCATAACCAACCACGACATGAGTTGGTAGGTCCACAGACTTTGAGAAAGTCTACTAGTAGTGTGTTTAGTGATCAAATGACGGTAGTTCCTATTAACCCTTATGTTAGTAACCAATTTTACCGACGTCTTTTAGCAACCGGGTACCGGGGTACCACGATCTGAGTATTATTATTATTTTGTTTATTTTATTTTATTAAATTTTTTCCAAAAAATTTTTTTCTTCCAATATGAATAGTCAGTGATAATTTAAAAAAAAAAAACAAAATAACAACGTAGAATAAAAAAAAAAAATTTAAAAAATGAACTCACAAATAGCATTCTTTTAAGCTAAAAAACGACGATTTGAGAGCTTAAAATGAAATATTGAATTTTTTTTAAGCTATTCACACAAATACACCACGGTGGGTACCCGGGTACCCGGTTACTAACATAAGGGCTCCCACTTTGCTCTTAGACCTATCGCGGGAAACCTACCACCTCGAATAAGCGTTAATTTCAAAATGGATCAAAACGTCAAGATTGAACGTCTCCAAGGGGTAACAATATTTTTGATTGTTGGGTAAACCGGAAATTCGTTATTCCGAAAGTTCGTTATACTGAATGACTGTATTTCATTTCAGTTAATTAGGTTTATTTTAACATAAATATCTCGGACACGAATATAAATGAAGTAATGTTTAAATTCATTTGCAAAATTTTTAATATACAAGTTTATCTACATCTCATAGTATTTCACCGCCATTGCACAAATTGCGAGAGTATAAAAACTAATGTATGCCTTACTGGTTTTAGTTGATTTCTATTGTGTCCTTCGTCTTTGTTTACCACATCGAATAAAAGCCAAATCAAAAGAACCACTATAGCATATAGCTGCCTTACAAACTAAATGATGGGAATTAAGTTCCTGTATGGAAATCTTTTTCATTCGGCGAGATATCTTCACGAAAATTGGCATGCGTTATTATCCAAAACAACGGTATAGTCTTCGAGTAAATTGGTCAGATCAAATCAATATAGCAAATAGCAAACTGACCGATCAAAATCAAGTTGTTGTACGGAAACTTTTTTATTTGTGAAGAGTATTATAGCTTCAATTTTTTCATATTTAATTTCAAATGTAATTTCCGCTTTAAAGATTTTATGAAGGATTTCATTGATATTTTGGTCTCAGTGAAAAAAGGAATCGAACATGTAGATTTCATTTGTATGCAAATTTGCAAACAATTCTCTGGCGTTCGACTTTCCGTGCGTTAGAGACTTACCCCACGTGTCGTAATGCCTGTACATTTTACAGTTGATTTTTGCTCCATTACACGAGCTCGTTATGATAATTATCGGTACGTCGGTAACGTGTCATAATTTGCAATAAGACACGTAGGACACAACCATTCGCTATATGCAAATTAAGCATATTTATATGGTAATCATTTATCGTTCCAAATGAGAGCTTTAATCAACGCATGCCATCATTGCCGACCCCATTAACTTGTTCTGTAGTCATGCTTTCCAATTCACGCATTCCTTGATTGAGTAAATATTTTATATGTAATTAACTAATTTTAAAGCCCATCATCCCCCTTAATCAATTCGGCACATTGCATCGGGGTGGTTTGTTAAAGATGATTCCACTCAGTGAGTTGTTTGCATTTAACACATAGATATATGTACATACAATTTACAAGTAAAAAAGTTTTCATTCTGAGCGCATTCAAACATTTTTCACAAAAAGCTAGTTTGAATATGTCTGTTGATTTTTAAAAAAGCATGATAGAGAAGTCATACCTCGGAATTGTCTAGAAATGTAGTAAAAATCGGAAGATTTTTCTCCATGACCTCCAAAGCGATTGGGTCGGTTGACACTAGGCGTAATTTTTCTGGATCTTTAAACCAGTTATTCTCGAAACTACTTTTTTAAAAAGTTTATCTGAATTTCTGCTTAACTGATTTATAACACATTACAAGTATAACTATTTAAAAAAAAATTGCAAAACTATAATAGGTATACCAGTTAATAAACCAATAGACGGTTCAGCCTCAGGTGGAAAGTCGAAGATCACTGTATATTTTAGAGCTAGTAGAAGGTCTATACTGATTGTAATAATTTTTGGAATTACTAAAGAACATGCTTCCACGTAATTTAATGAAAATAGAATAACGAACATTGTTATGTGTATTTAGTATACGGCAGCTGTGGTAATTCGCTGACCGATTTTACACATTTTCAGCAATAAAATATAGTACTTATATAATATATGGAGTATTATACGTTCACGTACGTAAGATACTTTACATATTGACAGACATATACGATAAAAGCCAACCGTTTAAAACTCGAACAGTAGGTATATAGGGGCTAGGGAAGTGTTGACTCGATTCTAACGCTTTTTAGCCATTACCAAATATAAATGGCTTCTGAGTTTCATCAAAATAACTCTATGACCGATATATGTGGTATAAAATCAGCTGGAAGTTTGAAAAATTTTATATTAGGTATATGGGAACTAGAGGACCGATTTTTTTAACCGATTTTACTCAATTTTGTAGAGAGCACATTATTGTCGGGAAAATACTCTCGCTGATTTTAATAATATATCTCAAAGATTGACCGATACTTTCGGTAAATAGTCAGGCCTAGACACTGCGGTCTACTTCGGTATCTGAGGACTTTAACAGTTGTGATCCGATTTAAACGTTTAGACTAGAGAGAGCTGAATGGTTGAACCATTATTTTTACAAAGTTTTATTCTGACAACTTCATTAGTGCTTGATTTATACACTGAAAAGTGAAATAATCATATGGAATTAAAAATTTAGGAAGTGGGCGTGGTTGTAGTCAGATTTTCGCCCATTTTCACAATCTAATATATCATTTGGACGGTATATGGGGCCATGAAAATTGATGGTCCGATTTTATAAATTTTAACTACACCTCAAGATACTATTTGCATACATTTTTATTCCGATATCTCTATTAGTGTTTATGTATATATAATATTATAAAGTGTAAGAATCTATTAGAATTTCAAATTGTGTTATACGGGAAAGAGCATCATTGTAAGTCGGGTCCGCCCACTTTTCAATCCAATAACAAAGAATTATTTACCAACTATGGTTATATTTGGTAAAGTAGTCGCTGAGGTATGAGATTTCATTAAAAGCAGGCGGTGTGATACCTACCACACCATCTTTACTGTAAAATTGAACGCGTATGGTTTTTTCTTTAGCGACCGAACTGATTTTTAGTAGTTTTCAACGTAACCTTTGTAGGGGGTGGTCGTAGTTATTATCCGGTTTGACCCATTTAACTGTATCAGGAAAGGCTAAGCAAAAATGTTATCAGCTTCGGTTATGTGGTTTCAATAGTTTGGGAGATATGTTATGTACACTATACGTTTTAGCAAATATGGCACCGCCCCTTTTAAAAACAAAAAGTTTAAACCACGGGTGTCCCTCAAGTTTTATTTAGATACCTCAAGTGGTACTCAGGTTATAGCTTGCCTAGATAGAAGGAACGGAATTCATATCGTTTCTTCATCCTGATCATTTTGATATAAGGATTAATTTTAGATGTTAAAAACAGCCGTTTTATTCTGTAGAATATGAAATATGGTAGTATAATTCCAAAATTACTAGTTCATTTATCCATCGAAATCGTTGGGTAAGCTTAAGTTCCACATTTACAGTCACTGTACCTTTTATTATTATTTTATTAATGTGCCTCAATAATTTGCCATACCCTCCGCATCATCAGGATAGCACACCTCGGGTTCAAGTAATTTTGGTTAATTCCTATTAAAGCTAAAGAAGCCCCATCGCAAAAACTATTTGCGATTATTAACGAATTAATTTTATACTGAATATAATAACAATTACTGTTTCATCTTATATCTATATATTTAAATTATATGAACAAAAAAAATAATAATTTCAATTAGGTCAAGAAGTTAGCACATTTTACCTTTATTGTTTGTCATTTTCAGTGTAAAACATATTTTTTAATTTATGTATTAAGTAGCTTAAGCATATGTATATTATTTGGAATGGGTCGAACTAGCCTTGTTAAGAGCGATCTCAAATTAGTTAGCGATTTGTGAAATTTGATGACCAGACATTTTTAATTCAATTTTCTCTATTACACTGGTGTCCGTTGAGTAATGCGGATACTGCATTAAATCCAAACTTTTTTTTAAATTAAAGTTTAAAAGACCCGGGTGGTGTGAATTGGTGCATTATCATGTCGTGCAAATTTCCAAAGAAAAAATTTTAAATAAGAGACAAGCAGTTTCCAGTACATTTTTATACGCGTTTGCACTCATATTAGTATTAGTAAAGTGCAGTTTGCAAGTACCATAGTAGGAGATGGCTCCCCAAATTGTCACACCGCCCACACGACTATGTTGTTCTTCCGACTGATGTTCATATTCCCGAAGATCATAGAAATAAGAGTTGCTTTACACACGACTAAGTTGTTGTTCCAACTGATTGTTGTTCTTTCCCGAAGATCATAGAAATAAGCATTGTATCTATCGCACCCTCCCAAATTAAATTTCTTATAATGTGAAAAGACAACATAGCGCCAATCAGATTTCCAAGCCGAAATCTCTTTATGGTTACCGTCTTTATTATTTTGACCGTACCCCGACATCTTTTGCAAGAAATTTTATGTAACTTTTCGACTTCTGTACACTCTGTCTGAAATTTCAGTTATTGAAGCTAGCTGTAATTCTTCATATGCTGCGATTATTGCCTTCTCTTCCTTCCAATAGCGATTTTTCTTTACCTATACTAAAGAAAATAGAGCACTTGAGCTGTACAAAAAATTTGAGGTCGAGACGTATTCAAACTCTGGAGATAAGTTAAAGATAAATTGCATCTGCTAACCTGATGACGCAAAAATAAAGATCAGTTTTTGGCTTAATATTGTATATTTACAAAGAAAATAGCAAACACTATATAACGCACATTCTCTTTGCCAATGACAATTTATACAAAGTAGAGAAAATCAGAAAACAAAAAGGTATCCGCAAGTTCATAATAAGATTATTATAACTTAGATTATTTCTAAGAGAGCACTAAGAATACTAAGAATATTTGTTATTAGACCAAGGAAGATAATTTTTAAACGTAAAAAAAAGGTATAGTAGAATGAAAACCAAAGGAAATGAAAGATAAAATATCAAAAATTAAATGAAAAATAATTAACGGGCGATCTGAAGTCGGGAAGAGGAAGGGAAGTGGCTTGGTTGAATTTTTAAGGGTTAAAAACGGTTTAACTCGATTTCCGGCAAAATTACGACTCCCATAGAAAAAAGTTATATAAGTTTATATATAATATGTACAACTGTTGTATTTACACCCTTTTCACATGACCTCAAAATTTTTGTGAAAAAATTCAAATATCTAAGTTTTTGGGTTTTTAATTTTTATATTGTCCAAAAAAATGTTTTCATTAAAGTTGAAAACTTACCTACTTATGTCTCAAAGACACTGTGTTTTTTTGTTTATAATATAAGAAGGAAACTTAATCTCGACTTAAAATCGAAAAAACCAAATTTTCAACAAAATATATATTAGATTAAATTTCAAAAAATGCAAAAACAAATTAATTTCAAATGTGAACTTCTTTCACTTTTTACCATTTTCAAAGGTTTTTCCACCGGTCTTTGCGTTGGACTATTCACGTCACCAAATTTTGATAGATAAAACATAATAAGTTTACTTACCGGACAAACAGTAGCCACAAGCACTCTCGCCATCCGGGTGTTTTTCACGCATATGAATCTCGAGTGTCTCCTGATATTTGTAGTGCCAATTACATTGAGGACATTTCAATGTTTTACAAGAATTACGTGTTGACATTTGAACGCCTGTGTTAAGACGCGTTGAATTTAAAATCATTTCGCACCTGTCAAATAAACAAACGCGAGATTAGCATTGACAGATTTTCACATTTGCATATATTAAATATATATATTAAATTGAAACTATGTAACTAATACGTATGTATAAATTCCTTTTTTGGGTTAATAACTAAACAAAATTATTTATTTATGTATATGATAAGATCTCTAGATTAATTCGGCAATGTAATTTCAATGAGTAAGTATGTATACTCATTACTTTATTTCTGCAGATAAAAATAATGATTATTTCATATATTATAATACCGTGTATTCCAATTACATAAATATTTGATTCTTAATTTTCTTTTATATTAATTTCATATGCATCTGTGTGCCAGGAATTTTATGGTCTCTCTCGTATTGGCACACTCCTAATAATAATAGAAATAACTGATAATAAACAAAATTACCAATTCTCATGCATATTTATTCTATGCTTGTGTGAAGAGCATTTGGGGCTGTGCAAATGGTATAAAATCAGTAGCTAATGAGATACCCGCACCATTGGGTAGGTAATTTTACTGCATTCCCGCCGTTGTATCAGCTGCGATACAGTCTGTTGTATGCTACAATACTGGACATATTTTTATTTAGACTCATACAATTGTTCATTTATGTTATGAAAGAGGTTGCGTATTTGATTTAATTGAGATTGCTTTATCGGTTTTACGTTTGGTTAGCGCGTTGGGATTTCCGTGATTCTCCAGAGATACAAACGAGGCAAAACTAACGCTTGATTCTGCAGATGGGGGATGGAATCCCACGATGCACCATATAAAAGCCAATTATGTACTCATGCATGTAAACGAAGTGTTTTCTATACTTTGATGAAATAATTTAAGCAATGAGTTATACGAAGTCCCAACTAATTGCCCATTGTATAAATTCATTGAAATCTATGCAAAATATCCTAGAGGCAATGTACGCTTGCTATGTTTAAGTACGATGTACACACCTTCCTAGTTGCTCCGAGTACGTGCTCATTTGTTCAATTAAGCACAAAAATTAATAAAACCTGTAGTGGGAAATACGTTAACTTCGGTTATATTGCAGCTAGAATACCCTTCACAAATTAAAACAAGTAAGGAAGGGCTAAGTTCGGATGTAACCGAACATTTTATACTCTCGCAAAGTTAAATGGTATACTCGTTTGAGATTTCTTTGTGGATTGGCTGATATTTTCGGCAGAAAGTCAGCTATAGGCACTGGGGTCCACATATTTAGTACTTAGGGGCTTGAACAGTTTTGGTTCGATTTAGACAATTTTTGGTCACAAGGTGGCATACATTAAACGTATTATTCACGCAAAGTTTTACCCCGATATAATCATTGTTACTTGATATGCATAGTGGAAAGTGAAAGAATCAGATGGAATTGAAAATGGTGTTATATGGGAAATAGGCGTGGTTGTAGTCCGATTTCGCACTATAACATAAAAATATGAAAAGAACGTTATGCACCGAATTTGGTTGAAATCGGTTAAGCAGATCCCAAGATATGGGTTTTCACCTAAAAGTGGGCTGTGCCACGCCCACTGTCTAATTTTAAACGCGGTTCCTATAAAGTCTTCTCATACCATCCCAGAGATAAAATTTAATGTCTCTGGCGTGTTTAGTGCTTGATTTATCGCGCTTTTAGTAGTTTTTAACAGTACCGTTATATGGGGAGTGGGCGGAGTTGCCACCCGATTTCAACTATTTTCACACTGTAGGTAGGGGTTCTAAAAATATTTGCTTGCAGTGAATTTTGTTATTATAGCATTAGCGGTTTAGGAGATATGCACATTACACCTATTATAGGCGGGACCACGCCCACTTTAAAAAAAAAAATTTAACTGCAGATGCCCCTCCCTAATGTGATCCTGTGTACCAAATAACAGTCTTGTATCTTATTGCGGAGCTTAGTTATGGCAATTTATTTGTTTTTGATTAATGGCGTTTTGTGGGCATAGCAGTGGTCCGATTACGCCCATCTGCGATACCAACCGTCTCACGGTACCAAGAAACATGTATACCAAGTTTCATAAAGATATCTCAATTTTTACTCAAGTTACAGCTTGCACGGACGGACAGACAGTCACCCGGATTTCAACTCGTCTCTTCATCCTGATCATTTATACCTATATATATAACCCTATATCTAACTCGATTAGTTTTAGGTGATACAAACAACCGTTAGGTGAACAAAACTATTATACTCTGTAGCAACAGGTTGCGAGAGTATAAATATATTATGCGGAATTTCGTGAATATATTTAGTCAAATTAAATAGTTTTCCATACAAGAACTTGATACAGATCAGTATCAGTTTGTATGCCTATATGCTACAGTGGTCCAGTAACGGCGGTTCCGACAAATGAGCAGCTTCTTGAGAGAAAAGGACGTGTGCAAAATTTTGGAGCGATGCTTAAAAACGGAGGCACATGTTCGTGTATATACAAACACACGGACATGGCTAAATCAACTCAGCTCGTCACGCTGATCATTTATATATATATTTTATAGGATCTCCGACTTCGTGGTAAACGTATTATACCCTGCTCGGGTTATAAAAAGTGGCTAAATTGTGTCGTTGATGCTGTTGTTATTGGCTTAGGTGGTAAAGATTTGGTTGGCTGTCACCGAAGTTATCTAACGGTAGGCCCGAGAAACGTGCTGTTTCGACGGGACCGGAACATAGCGAGAGGGGCATTAGATGAGTGGGGTTCGCTGGGCGTACAAAGAGGTGGTTGGAGTCATGCAGGAACTTATTGCACGCTGAACATATATTTGGTATGTCGGGGTCGATTCTGGATAAGTTGGAGTTTAGCTTGCTACCGTATTCAGAAAGAAGTTGCGCAAGTGTAGCAATTCCCACGACAGAAGTTTCTACGATATCGGAATTGACCCAGTTTTTGTCCAGCCATGGGCAATCTAACACTGCTTAGATCGGTGAGTTTTAGGTTAAGCGTTGATGTCGTGGTCATTTGTGTTTATGACTATAATAAAGATAGAGTATAGGAAACTTTATTTGGATATGAAGCTTCGCGCAAAGGATTTCTACGTCTGAGGCTCAGACTTCTATCTTGTAGTTACATCATTCTCCACTTTTTATTTCTTTAGACCTGGCAAAATTCGTTGAAGTATCGAACTTTTAGTAATGTTCATGAATGCAGTTAAGTGGAAGGTCGGCGACAATATTACGCTTTCTACTTGTAGACATTTTTTTATCAAGACTTGAGTTGCTGCGATAGGGTGTTTAATATAGCAGATATAGTTTAAGGAGGAGATTATAACCATTTTACATAAATTTTTCTCTCATAGTATAAACAATTGAAATTCTTGGTTCCAACATTTTCAAAACATACCCTAGGTAATATACAGGGATCGTTGATAGATAACTCTACACAATATCGTAGGAGATATATACATACACGATCAATAAACATAAAAAATGTAAACTAATAATATTATTTTAAAAGCTGCGTTTATATCAAGGAATCAAATAACAATGTATTCTTACCGAGCGCATTCTACGCCTAAAGACCGTCCGTTGATATGGTCCGAACATGCGCCGATAGTAAAACTTGAGGTATTGTTAGCCACTGAAGCTGCCGCAGCTGCTGCTGCTGCAGCAGCCACAGCTACAGCAGCAGCTGCATTTTGTTGCTGGGTTGTCGCTGTCGCCGCTACTGTCGCAGTTGAGACATTGACAGCTGTAGGAGATGTGGCCATGTGTGCAGGAGATTTCATAATAGCGCTGCTGGTACAACTGCCATTATTGCGATTTGGCGAGCATTGCGACGTGTTGTTGGTAAGCTGGTGTATTGAACTGTGATACGGAGACGACTTTAATTGTTGAATTTCGCAATTCTTACAGTCGCTATCCTTATAGTCGGCATGTTCAGAACAATTGCCACTTACATCGGAATACGTTTTTTGTTGTTGTAAATTAAGATGCTGTTGCAAAAAGTCGGTGAACAATTTAGCGTTCGTTTTTTGTGCATCTGTAGTACTGCAGTTGATATTTCTGTCATCAGATAAAGCTGCCAAAGAGGCATGTAAGCAGCTGAGTTGAGTGTGCGTGGGTACAATGGACATTAATGCAGGTTGAGGGGTGGCATAGGAGGTACTGGTCATTGTTGCAATTTGTCGCTGCTGCTGCTTCAAAAATGTAACTGTTTCTGCCAGTGTATCTGTTGGATTCAACATATTACCTTCCTCTGATACCGTTCCTGAAGATGCTTCAAAATGTACAAAGTCACCATGAGTAGTTGGAGCATTAACTGTTAATGAGGACATTTCTATCATTTTATCATGAGTTTTCCTAAATGTTGTCAAAGGCGGGCTACGGATGTAATCTGAGTATAAACCGCGTTCGTCATAACTGCCCATATCACAGGTCATAGCGGTGTTTTTATTTGTAGGGATCGGAGACGCTATCAATCTTGGCTTCAGTTGAACATCAGCACTTGAGCATAAAACGCCGCCAGATGCAGTTCTATTGTCCATACTATATGGTTCGTCAAGTTTAATAATATTTTCTGATTCTTTTTTTGGTAATAAGGGTGGGGTTAGTGCTAACATGTTCTCTGTTAAGGGAATCAGTGATCGTGATATCGATGCACTTTGCATTTTGGACTCAGTACTGTCGTTCGATTCTATGGCTACATTTGCCTTTATATTTTGCTGCTGCTGTTGTTCACTGGTTTCAAATTTAGGGCTTGATAACAGTGTTGTTACTGCAGTTGTTGCTGCAGTATCGCTCACCTCATTTCGCTGCCCCTGGAGCATACATTTTGAAAATGAGGTTGTTTGAAATAGATGGCTATCGTTAATACATTCGATTGCGCTGGACAACGTAGTTGATGTTATCTGTGATGGTGACAACACGGTATGTGCTATTGGTACTACTGCTGATGACACGGGGGAAGCTGAAGATGAAGATGGCGATAATGAGTTAGAGTTTGACGATATTGGCGCTGGTTTGTCCGATTTTTCAGCTCTTACACATCCTGTACTCGAACTTTCAGAGATGGAAGTATCAACTGCACTATCCAGTCTACAAGAAAATACTTGCGATGTACCCTCATTAAATTGAATATCAGTCTCAGAATTTAATTTATCATTTTGGATTGCATTGTGCACATCAATTGGCTCAAGGAATGATATTTGCGGCCGTTCATCCATATTTTGCGGCTGTATAATTACGCTCGAGTATTCGCAGTTTAATAAATGCTGTTCTTTTGTTTGTAGTGTCAATTGATGTTCTGTGTTAGCGTGTAAGCTAAAAGATTTTGCGTTCCCAAATGACAGTTTGCATATAAAGCACATCAATATCGGCTTTTGTATTTTGGAAGATCTTTTGTGGTCGTTGCTACTATCGCTATCGTTATCGTCGAAGGTGCTATATCGGCGACGCTGTTGCTGTTCGATATACGATTTTCTGAGCTCCGTTTTCTCCACACTGCTTTTGTCGATGGTGGTAGTGTTAGCAACGATGGCGGTTGTAGCATCCTGAGCACTCACAATTCGAAATGAATGTATACGTGGGCTTCCGCTACATTTTAAGGCATCGGGTCCTTGTCCATCTTGACCACCTGGTGCTTCTTTTAACGTAGTCGATGTTGTACTCAATGTTGTTGTTGTCGCACTTGCTACAGTTGTTGATGTTATGTTTTGAGTTGTAGCACTTGTTTCCCCAACCACATTTGACGTCAGTAATTGCTTAGATTCACTCGTTTTTTGTACGGTTTTTGCTGTTAATTCATTGGCATGAAATTCAGAACTAAAAAATTAGTTGAATTGTCGAACATTCAAGAATAATTTAAAATCAAACAAAATAAAGAGGGGCTAATTTCGGCCACAGCCGAACTCTAGATGCTCTCGAAATTCAAAAAAATTAAAGGCATATGTTTTCTAAAATTTATATAATATAGTTCTTATACTTGTAAAACAACTGTTTGATAATAGACGAAATTGAAAGATTATGCTATAGTTGACATTTGTACTCATTCATATTAAGATGACGTGCTTAATTTCCGAAATATATACAATAAATTCATCTTGATAAAGGGAAATCCGAATATTCAAAATATTGGTGTTAGAGGGAGGCAGTGGCGTAGCTACCTTGGGTGGCACCTGGTGCGGAAGTTGGTGGTGTCACCCCAAGGAAAGTAAAAAGCAATAAATGTTATATGATAAAGGACATTGATAATTTATTATTTATAATATTGAAGAAAAAACAAAACCCAATAATAACTAAGACATAAAAGAAATTGTTATAAAATTAATTTAATTATTATTTAATTTCTTCTTTCTAGCTTTGGCAGCTGCAAACTCAGCAATAACTTCATCGAAAAATAGTTTTTTATTAATTTTAACTTACTGAAACTCCTCTCACATGAAGCTACGGACACGCAAACCGTCATGAACAATTTCAGTGCAATCATAAGATTTGGAAGAGATTCTGTAAAATCCCATTCTACAATAAACTTTAAAAAATCTAGCGACACCCCATCAGTTACCGTATGCATAGAGCTGAGCTAGTGTTAGTGGAGGAATCCCCGAAAAAGAAATTTTTGTTCTAGCGATTTATTTTTGAGAGACCGGGTAGGTGTCACCCCAAAACTGGTGACAGGGTCGGGCCCCCTTTGCTACGCCACTGAATGGAAGTATGTGCCGATAATTTGCTATGCTATCTTATGCTAATTTCTTTCTATTTTTAGCAAAAATTCATTATTTCACTTACTTTCATTTCTCGTATAGTCTACCTGGTAGCTTGAAAATTATTGTATTTTGGGCATAAAATTGTAAAGCCCTGTCAAAGGAAACATGTCCAGTTAAATTTTGTTAGATATCTAACGTAGTGACCGATTTATTCAGCAAATAGAATAAGGATCACTATTACGTCACTATATGGATACAAGGGGATGGTCTGAATCAATTTTACAAATTTTTAGCACACCACTTTGCTGCCGTGAAAAGATGCCGACTTAATTTCATTAAGTTTTATGACAATTTAACCGGTATTTTTAGTATAAAGTATGTCATATCCGAAGATCCCCATATTCTTCGGATTTAGTTCATAATGTTTAGAATTCGTCCCTATTGTTTAATTTAAACGACGTTATTACTTAGACAGTTAAAATACTTTTAGTATTTTTGTACATAACCGTTATATGGAGCGAGGCGTGGTTATTGGTAGGTAGGTAGGTAGGTAGAGTGGCTGTCCGTGGTTATTACTACAGAACAATTATTATTATTCTCCGTACATAAAAATTCTTTGCTGATACCAAAATAAATAATGCAATAATAAATATATTTATAATTAGCAAAAGTCGTATGTTTTTTTCCTGACTAATTAGGCTTTAAAAGGAGTTTCTAGTATTCTCAGTTAATAGGGCTAATAACATTTGCAAAGAATACCCTTCATAAAGAAGGAGGAAGGCGAAGTAGAATTATCTTGCCACTTCCTCCTCTATTGTCCGGCCTTTGCCAGATTGAGATTGAAATATATCGGTAGACACACCTTTGGAGTGTCTAGCGAAATTGCTGGGATTTATATTAAACGCATTAAAAGTTTGTAGTAAGCTCAAAACGCTTCGTCGATCTATGAGGTGATCCACTATTAGGTTTTTATGGATAGCTAAAAGGACAAATATCTGCCAAGTGAGATACATCGATTTTGGATCAACCCTCCGACCTAACCTAACCTAATTCTTCACAAGTGCATTTCTTGTAGCAACTATTTGTATAACTAAATCTAAAAAGAGGCCAACCGTTTTTATCCAACGGAATACGTTTTCTACTTCGAATTCTAGCAACTTTATTTACTATAAACAACCTTCAAATCAAACAAATTTACTTAATAAGGAAAAAGGATCTTGATTTTCATCAGTCAGTCTGAATGGCAGCTATATTCTATGGTGGTCCGGTCTGAAAGTTTTCTTCGGAGATTGCACCCTTGCAGACAATATTCCTTGCCAAATTTCTTAAAGATATCTCGTCAAATAAAAAAGTTTTCCATACAAGAACTCTATTTTGATTCATTCATATTCAGCTAGATGCTATAGTTTATAGAGAAGAACGTTTTAGATAAGCTCGTCACGCTGTTCATTTATATATATATACTTTATGGAATCTTCCACGTTTTTTTCTGGGTGCTACAAACTTCGTAGCAAACTTAATATTACTCTGTCCCTGGAGCACATTTGCAGAGAACAATTTTTAGTTCCCCTTGTGTGAATACAAATTATCAGTATAAGTCATTCGTTAAACTACTTCAAAAGTTTGTATTAATTGGCTAAATATATTTACTACTTGAATCCCTTTTCATAACTCTTAACGGCTTTAGTGCATATTCCTATCTCTAGCACACTCTTTATTTTTTCCAAAAAATAAATATTCTAAAAAATCTTATGCTATGTTCGCACCGACACAAAATTCGTGTTTTCATAGACAAAAGAGGTTTTCACGCGAAAACTTGTGTTTTCATTCATACAAAATCTGTCAAACGAAAACACAGTTTTCGCTGAAAACCCCTTGAAAACTTACATTCCACTCATTATAATCGGTGCCAGCTCTAGTTTAATCGATATTATAAGAAGACATATTTTGCCAGCCCTAAATGTCAGTTGACAATTTTTTTACTTTCCATAATTGGGCTAAACGTACCCTACAAGAAACTGCTGATGGGTTCACCAATACACTCACATTTGATATGTCAGTACTGTTAATTTACATTTGCATTTTTAAATTCAGAACTATCCACTGATTGGAGAAAGACGTACGCAGAGCTATTGAGAGGAGGAGATGGCCTCAAGTGAAAATTTATTTTTATATTTTCATATTTTATTATATTTTTTGTTGCATTCCTTTTATATTTAAGTATATTATTATAACTAATTTTGATCAAAAGTTTGAAATTTATTAAAGAAATAAAAATTATATTATCTACTGCGCAAAAGAATTTTTCAGTCCTAACTGACAATTTTCAGCTATGCCGGATTTATGGTATCAATGACTCAGAAAAAACAAAACAAACAAACAAAAAGAAAACAATAATCTTAAGAAAATTATAGAAACTTTGTTATGCGCGCTGAAAAAAATTGTTCAGCTATGACTGTCATATTACCCATCAGATGACCGTCACTGTTCTTGTAGGGTACATAACAAATGTAAACAAATAGATGTGTGAACTGTCAATGAAAACACATCGAAAACAACACACAATGTCGGTCAGAACGACTTTGATTCCACAATCCACAAATTGTGTTTTCAAGAGGATTTCAATTCGGTGCGAACATAGTATTAGATTAATTAGTGAGAGTTAAGCTAACAAATAATAATCAGCACAAAAATTTGAACATAACCGCATTATTCTTAAAAGATATGATAAGTTAACAACATAATATGTAAGGAATCTGTTTACCATTCAAAATTAAATCTTGCGTCGAGTTTTCTGTAGCGATTATGAAAGCATTACCATCCAAATTGAAAACGATTTTGCCTTGAAAAAGTTCGACATCCGATCTTATCATTTGTTCCTTGTCATCCGTTTCAAGTTTCTAAAATGCAAATTAGAAACACTGTTATATACGTGAACTTATAAACATTTCTTCAATATACACATATGCAATTTTAAGACCCGAAATTTGTATAAAAACCAAGTCTCTGTAATTTTTGAATACTGTATATGAAATCACTTAGGCGTGTCAGTTTCTAGTAGGTAGGTAGAGTGGCTGTCTAACGACCTATAGGAGGCCCATTGTGATACCACCGGGACCAATGTTCCCTCACTCTATCGTTTCCTCTCTGAACCAACCTATGCTCCTGATGAAGCTCATCAGTACAAATAATTTTATATTACCAGAGTTCGTATGTCATTCCTTTTGAATTTTAATAGTCGGTTTGTGAGACTCACGCTCCATTCCTGCCACGTTAGTCTGCTGGTTGAGCAGGTTATTGATTGTCTCCACCGAGACTCTGCTATATTTATAGCATGTTCGCTGATTAATGTTTGCAAGTTGCCAGGGGCATAAAAATACCCTCTTTTTCAGGGTTAGTTGTAGAGTGGTACCTGTTCTGGCTAGTTAATCTGCTTCGCAGTTACCAGGGATATCACTATGCCCTGGAACCCATTGCAGGTTTATCGTGAAGTAGGATGTTAGATCCTCTAATAGATCAAGACATTCTTTCACTATCTTTGATGAGACCATAGGAGACTATATATATATATGCTCCTTGTTGTGAGCACACTTTTTGTTAATACAGCAAGGCTTTCTTTGATTGCTGTGATCTCCGCCTGGAAAACACTGCAGTGGTCTGTTAAGTGGAAGGCGATTTTGGTCTTCGTCCTTTCTTAAGATTACTTACTACCTATTATTAAAAAAAAATCAGATTTGAAACCAAGCGGAAACATGGAAATCATAAGGACCTCTTGCTTCCATTTTTGATATCAAGAGCATAATGCTGGTATATGTTTTTAATATATTCCAGATATTGACCGATATGTCCAGCACGCAGTGAAGAAAATATAGCGGCCGTAGCTGAGAGTGTACACGATGACCGTAGAGAGTCTATTCGGAGCCGTTCGCAGCAACTTGGACTGACGTATGGAACGACTTGCGTAAAAAATACAGCTTGTGCAAGAACTGAAGCCGCTCGACCTTCCCAAGCGACATCGCTTCGCTCTTGACAAGTTCCAAGAAGATCTGAAGATTTCGAGCCAAATTTTGTTCAAGATGAGGCCCATTTCTGGCTCAATGTGTATGTAAACAAGCAGAATTGCCGTATTTCGGACGAAGTACAACCTAAAGAGATTCAGGAGCTGACATTTCATCTAGAAAAAACAACGATTTGGTGTGGTTTGTGGGCCGGTGGAATTATCGGTCCATATTTCTTCAAAAATGATGCCGGTGAGAACGTAACCGTCAATGGCTACCGTTATCGCGCCATGATAACTGACTACTTGTTGCCTGTAATTGAAGCTCGTGATCTCGGCGACATTTGGTTCCAACAAGACGGCACCACTTCCCACACATCGCATCAATCAATAAATTTATTGAGAGAACACTTCGGTGAGTAGATAATTTCACGTTTTGGACCGGTCGATTGGCCACCAAAATCGTGTGACATCACACCGTTAGAGCTTTTACTGTAGTGGTATGTAAAGTCTAAAGTCTATGCGGACAATCCTGCTTCGATTTAGGCCTTGAAGCAAAACATCATACGTGTCATTCGCCAGTTACCAGTCGAAATGCTCGAACGAGTCATCGAAAATCGGACTCAACGAGACGTAGCCGCGGCCAACATTTGAAAGAGATAATCTATGCCAAAGAATGTTCTTTCAAATGATTATAAACATTTCCCACTAAATTTGAATTTTCTGTGTTTTTTTCTTTAAAAAAGTATAAAACCTCGAAACGGATTACCCTATATAACCGAATATGTAAACCTAACCGGCCAACGGTTTGCTAGTTCTTTTTAACCATGGGGTTGATAGAAACAATATTAAAGTCGAATTAAGGCAGCTGTATACTATATTGGTCCAATGTTAACAATTTTGGTTTGGATAGCAATCTATGCCAAATTTCGTGGAGTGGAAAGTTTTCCTTAATTTGGCTTGTTTTAGATCGATCAGTTTGTAAATGAGCAGCTTTTTGGGGAGAAAAGAACGTATGCAAAATTTCAGACGGATGAGATGTCAAAAACTGAGGGACTAGTTTGTATATAGAGACCGACATGGCTAAATCGACAGCTCGTCACGCTGATCAATTATATGTACCGTGGTTCACATGCATAATCGAACACACTTTACTGAAGGAAGGAAGGAAAGAAAAATTTTATAAAAAGTTGCTAAAAAATAAATTTATGTTTTTTAAATGATCCATATATTTTCATTAAATAATGTAGTTTAATATTTTATCATTTTTTTCGCAAATTTTTTGCGTTTAGCGAAAAAGCGCGAGTTAATACAAAACACAAAGATTTTAATTTCACACGAATAATCGGACACGAAAATTAAATGAGGTTTAGACAGGTCTGTTAAAAGATTAGGATTTTGTGACGTAGCCTTTTGATTACACAACAGCTTGTAATCTATTTGACCAAATTGAGGGACAAAGTGAGGGATAAATTTTATCCTATTTCTCTTGTAAGGCCTGTTTTAGTTGTGTAATGTTGTTATATTTCTTCTATAAAGCCTTCTTGACAGTTCTTCGCAAACATGTTCGATAACATTTAAATCAGAAGACTGGGGAGGAGTCTGCAATAGTTTCGGGCAGTTGTGTATTAATCAGAGCTTTGCAACTTGCGAAGTGTGGGTCGTTATCTTGATAAAAAGCAAAACTATCTTTAATACCCACTTTTTCTGCACTTTGCTTAACATTTTGTTTTATGATGTTCCGATATTGAAAATTGTCCATGGTGTCTACAATAAATTGTAAGTTCCCCACTCCAGCAATCACATGTTTATATATATTTATATAAGTTATAGAAATTGTTTTGTATGAAAATTTGAATGAAAACGTTGTGTTCATGAAAGTATTGTCCGCCATAGAAGATTTCACTATACTTTATAGGGTCTCCGACAAACTAAATGACCCCCTTTAATGTAATGGGCTCAAAAAATCGATTAATTTTTTCTTTCATATTAAGAGTGCAATAACGTGTCGAAATTTCGAAGCCGTTTTAAGAGCGGCTTGAAAGTTGTAGGGTACACTCAGCACATGTAAGTGCATGGAATGAATATCATCAATTAAAACTTCCCCAAATTTCGATTTTCTTTAATAGCAAAAAACCTTTATTTCAAATATCTACCAAAAGTTCCATTTTTGTATATTCATTTGATAATAGTTCATTCCGTGAATTTAGGCTTACAGGTTAAAACACTTTTATTATTTTTTGTATGAGATAAGTCATTCAGTCGGAATCGTGAAGGAAATGCGAGCCCATATTTTCGATGCGGGGGTGTTCAGAACACTGTAACTCATAATCTACACAATATTTTTAGCTTAAAATTTAAATTTACACTTTTGAAGTATATGTTAACAAATGATAATAAACTTAAAGCTCTATATATTTTCTGGTCGTAGAAAAAAAGTCTTAAAAAAACTAAAAAAAAGGCCGTCAATTGAGATGACCCCTTAATATACCCTGTTCTGTTCAGGGTACAAAAATAATTGTTTGGAAATAATCAGACTTTGTTTATGGAAGTTCGAATATTGATTTCCTGAACTTTTGTTCAGTCAAACCATGCTAAGTGTAAGATTTTTTGTTTGTTTTTGTAGTAACTTATTTATTTACAATCTATCAATAAGAATATATAGTAAATTAGTTAAAAATTTACCATTACAACAGAAATAGTTGAACTCCAGTGAGAACAGCTATTATATTCCAAATTTTATATTTAAGATTTTATTTACAATACATACACAACTTAATTTCTAAAAGATAAATCTAACACATGATTTCTTTTGAGTCTTCGGTCTGTATCGCTATTATCTTGTAGGGCTATTGCCAGAAGATTTGTATGATTATGCAGTCTCTCAACGTACTTTGTACTTATTCTGGGAATTTCATCCTTAACGTATAGAATGTTTAAATCTTTATGAATTTTATCATTAGCCAGAAATTAGGGGACGTTAGCAATATGTCTAAGCGTTTTGGACTGATATTGTTGAAGAATCTCAATATTTGATTGGCTCGCAATACCCCACAGTTGGATAGCATTTTAGCTTGCTTCAAAATAGCCTTGTAAAGCCGAAAAAGCTGCGATTTTTTCCAAGCAGCCAATACATTTTTTTTGTTCTTATATTGAATTTCTTTGTCATTAATATGACTTTTCCAAGTTTATCTTTGATTTATATCAAGTCGAAGATATTTGACGCAATCATTATGAGAATTTGTATATTTAACAAGTAAGGAAGAGCTAAGTTCGGATGTAACCGAACATTTTATACTCTCGCAAAGTCAAATGGTATACTCGTTGATTTCTTTGTGGATTGGCTGATATTTTCAGTAGAAGGTCAACTATAGGCACTGGGGTCCACATATATTCAGTACTTAGGGGCTTGAACAGTTTTGGTTCGATTTAGACAATTTTTGGTCACAAGGTGCCATACTTTAAACGTATTATTCACGCAAAGTTTTAGCCCGATATAATCATTGTTACTTGATATGCATAGTGGAAAGTGAAAGAATCAAATGGAATTGAAAATGGTGTTATATGGGAAATAGGCGTAGTTGTAGTCCGATTTCGCACTAGAACATAGAAATATGAAAAGAACGTTATGCACCGAATTTGGTTGAAATCGGTTAAGCAGATCCCAAGATATGGGTTTTCACCTAAAAGTGGGCTGTTCCACGCCCATTGTCTAATTTTAAACGCGGTTCCTATAAAGTCATCTCATACCATCCCAGAGATAAAATTTAATGTCTCTGGCGTGTTTAGTGCTTGATTTATCGCGCTTTTAGTAGTTTTTAACAGTACCGTTATATGGGGAGTAGGCGGAGTTGCCACCCGATTTCAACTATTTTCACACTGTAGGTAGGGGTTTTAAAAACATTTGCTTCTAGTGAATTTTGTTATTATAGCATTAGCGGTTTAGGAGATATGCACATTACACCTATTAGAGGCGGGACCACGCCCACTTTAAAAAAAAAATTTTAACTGCAGATGCCCCTCTCTAATGTGATCCTGTGTACCAAATAACAGTCTTGTATCTTATTGCGGAGCTTAGTTATGGCAATTTGTTTGTTTTTGATTAATGGCGTTTCGTGGGCGTAGCAGTGGTCCGATTACGTCCATCTGCAATACCAACCGTCTTACGGTACCAAGAAACAAGTGTACCAAGTTTCATAAAGATATCTCAATTTTTACTCAAGTTACAGCTTGCACGGACGGACAGACGGACGGACAGACGAACGGACGGACAGACAGTCACTCGGATTTCAACTCGTCTCTTCATCCTGATCATTTATATATACATAACCCTATATCTAACTCGATTAGTTTTAGGTGATACAAACAACCGTTAGGTGAACAAAACTATTATACTCTGTACCAACAGGTTGCGAGAGTATAAAAATAAACCAGACCAAAAGTTACAAAATTATTGATAGTTTCATGAATTGTGAACACATACACATAGTCAATAAAGTCTGCGTTTACCCGACACATTTTTTTAAGTGAAGTAAAAACACAATGTAAATAGGTGTTTCAGTTTAAATTTTCTGCATGCATTTCTTCTTTATATTCTTAAGTTCAAAATGCAAAAACAAAAATTTATATTCGTATTTTAATTTTTGTGATAACGGGATTTTAGTGTAAGAACAAGTAAACATACGCACCACTAAGTCTGCGTTCAGTTAGCTTGAATTGGAAATACCGTTACTTCTCATGAATTTGTTCGTTCTTTGCGTAGATTCTATTGTGTTTTAATATATTTAGTCGTTTAAAGAGCTCGTGATGCGTTTTAATAACATTTAAAAAAAATTAAAACCAAAGGAAAAGAAATTAGTCTGTCGGAAAGAAAAATAATCATTAAGTTGTGGAAAGATGGCGAAAGTTTCAGAAAAATTGGGCGAACTATTGGAAGAACGTATTCTTCTGCCCAGCGCGTCGTAAACAATTTAAAAAAAAACCGTAATTTTAACGTCAAAACCGCAATCTGGCCGTCCGAAAATATTATCAGCCCGGGAAGGACGGAAAATAATAAATATGGTGAAAGTTAACCCTCGAATTACGTCCACAAAGATTATTGAAAACCATTAAAACAATTTGTGCCGAAACTGCTAGAAAAATTTTACGAAAAGCTGGATATCATGGTAGAGTCGCTCGAAAGAAACTATATATTTTACTTGTAAACAGGCGAAAGCGCATTGAATTTGCTCATGTTTATATAAATAAGTCGCCGGAATTCTGGAGACAAGTAATATTTTCGGATGAAAGTAAATTTTGCATTTTTGGCATAAAAGGTCGACAAATTGTGTGGTGCAAGTCAGAAACTGCCCTTTAAAAGCAAAATATTGTTGGTACAGTTAAACAGGGAGGTGGCGGAATTATGGTGTGGGGTTGCATGGCGGCTGGTGGTGTGGGTCAGCTTGAATTTATTGAATCCACAATGGGGTTATTAGAACATTTTCAAAAACAAAGTGCAGAGAATCTTGGATTATCTTCGACGCTTTGGTTCCAACAAGAAAATGACCCGAAGCATACTGCGAAAATAGTTAGACTTTGGCTCTTGTACAATGCTCCTGGACAACTTAAAACGCCCCCTCAATCCCCTGACCTCAATCCTATTGAGCATCTATGGAGTCTGTTGGAAAAAAGAATTCTTCATCCTACAATAACAAGTAAAGAGGCTTTACTAAGTGTTATGAAAGAAGAATGGTCCCAGGTTACAGCTGAGGAAACAGATAAATTGGTAAGATCAATCCCAAATCGATTGAGCGAGGTTTTAAAACAACGCGGTTGTCCAACAAAATATTGAATTTAATTATTCATTATTATTTTTAATACTTTTGTAACTAACCTATGTTTACTTCTATTTACTCTAAAATTCCGGTTTCACAAAAATTAAAATAGGAATATAAATTTTTGTTTCTGCATTTTGAACTTAAAAATATAAAGAAGAAATACATGTAGAAAATTTGAACTGAATTACCTATTTACATTGTGTTTTTACTTCACTTAAAAAATGTGTCGGGTGCACGCAGACTTTATTGGCTATGTGTATATATCCTAGATCGATCTTATTTCTATTTTTTGTATTCCTTGTCAAAAACCATTTTTTTACCACAATCTCATAAAATGTTAGGTTACATTCGAAACTGTTATGTGTTTAATCAACATAACAGCATCTGATAAATTAACAAATAAATGCAACAAATATACGTGATTTAACTCTATAATCTGTTGTACAAACCTGTAATTCAATTGATTATTATAATTTATTTTTTCTCATATAAATTATTATTCTTCTAAATCAGTGAAATTATTCATGCCATAACCCATATAAGCATAAGGATATAATTGTATTAAATTGAACAAATGTGCATCAAAAAAATTGTGACTAAGCATTCTGCAGTATAAGTATATTCAAAATAATAGCAACGAATTATGTGCCCAGACTTGATATATAATATATGCAAACTACGTCATCAAACGTCATACTTTCAAAGGCATTTTATAAAAAAAAAAACAGTCGACGCGATTGGCTCAGCTTCTCACTCTATTTGTATGATCAATCACTTCTTTTTGAATATGCCTTGTATTTAAGGTATATAGAAGCTAGCTGCCATACAAACTGACCGATCAAAATGATGTTTTTATATGGAATCTTTTGTATATGTGAAGGGTTTATAGCGCAACCGAAGTTAACGTTTTTTCTTGTTTTGTATCAATTAATGTTAGTAAGAAAAGTAATTGTTTCAATTATTCATTTCTCTTCGTTTTCTTGTAGACCACACTCCTATTATTTTGAACTTAGTTTTAATGTAATTGTTTTGATTAGCCAATTAAATGGAAGTAAGTCAATGCGTTAAGAGCTGACTGCCGGTAACGTGCTTCAATTGACTAGGCAAAAATACATATATAACAACAATTAAGCTTTATGAGCCGTTTGGATGAGTTGAGTTCACGAAGACGGAGATAAAAAATCATATCGGTAACATGACATAACATAAAAACATATAAAGACAGTGGTAAAATGTGTCGATAACATTCAAATATTCAAATTGAGTCAATGTATCAACTCGCGAATAGTTAAGCAGCGTTGAATATGTAAATCATAGAAGTTTTAGTGGAACAATAATTATTATTATACAGGATTAATACTTATGAAATGAAACATAAACTTTTCAGTTAAATATATGGAGATTACTTTGTTTCTTTATTTTACCATCCCATCCATTTTACCATAACACTCCCTCTTATTTCACTAAATCACTCTTAAAAAGTTTTTAAGTTTGGATGTAACCGAACATTTTATACTCTCGCAACTTGCAAGGATCAAAGCCTGGGAACTTACTTCAGGTGTTCGCAAAATTTGATATTAAGGGAAGTATTGAACCGGTTCAACCCATTTTTGACACAAAATCATACTATTATCGAGAGTTTCATTTATTTATTTTATTATATGTATATATTGCAATTATATATCTTACACATTGACCGATATTTTCGGTAAAAAGTTAACTATAGGTACTGGGGTCCACATATTCAGCACCTAGGGGCTTGAACAGTGTTGGTTCGATTTAAACAATTTTTGGTCACAAGGGTAGGCGCATTATTCACGCAAAGTTTTATCCCGATACAATCAATGTTGCTTGATTTGCATAGTAGATAGTGAAAAAATCAGATGGAATTTAAAATGGTGTTATATGGGAAATAGGTGTGGTTGTAATCCGTAGAAATATGAGAGGAATGTTATGTGCCGAATTTGGTTGAAATCGCTTAATCAGATCCCAGGATATGGGTTTTCACCTAAAAGTGAGCGGTACCACGTCCACTGTCTAATTTTGAACGCGGGTCCTATAAAATCATCTCATACTATCCCAGAGATAAAATTTAATGTCACAAAAACATTTGTTCTCAGTGAATTTTGTTATTATAGCTTTAGCGGTTTAGGTGGTATGCATATTAAATTTATTAGGGGGCGGGACCATGCCCACTTTTAAAATTTTTAAACTGCAGATGCCCCTCCCTAATGTCATCCTGTGTACTAAATAACAGTCTTGTATCTTACTGTGGAGCTTAGTTATGGCAATTTATTTGGTTTTGATTAATTTCGTTATGTGGACGTGCAGTGGTCCGATTACGCCCATCTGCAATACCAACCGTCTTACGGTACCAAGAAACATGTGTACTAACTTTCATAAAGATATCTCAATTTTTACTCAAGTTACAGCGTGCACAGGCGGACGGACGGACAGACACCCGGATTCCAACTCATCTCTTCATCCTGATCATTTATATATACAAGTATGTATTTATATAACCCTATAAAGTCTTTAATGTATTCACTATATGAAGGAGAAATTCCTTCGTCCATTGTAGCATTAGAAGAGATTATCGAGAAATATGAGTATAATTCTCCGAAAGAACATTCTCTTTCTTCATTATCTCCTCTACATTCATTGGTTTCTTCTTCGCTATTGAACCGTTGGAATCCTGCTTCCTTTTCCTTTTTTGCTGCTTTTCCTTCATAATCGCTGTCTACACTGCTTGTGTATTCGCTATCATCTGCGTCTGGTCTAAATCTTTTAAAATATCCTGCGCAGGTAGAGGATATTCCTCGTTTTCGTTCATTACTGGCGAAACATCTTCCACGATAACTGGTTCCCGTACCGTCCCTTTTTTCGAAGACATTATTAACACTGTTTTCCGATGAATAATTATACGAGAACTGACTATTTTCACTGTCTGTTAACATTTAAATTTTATTAGAAAATTTATCCGTATTTATAATAAAATTTCGACATAAATTAAATTTGCACACGGTAAAGACTATAACACATTGAAGACGACGACGACAGCAGAATATTTACTATTTACTAGAATATTTACTATCGGCAAGCTATCGGCCGCAGGCCATGATTGAGTTTAAGCCATGATTGGAAAAATCCTGCGCTGCCCAGATCGCTGCCGGCGCTGTCATCATCGTCGTCAATGTGTTATAATCTTTGCCGTGTGCAAATTTAATTTATGTCGAAATTTTATTATAAATACGGAGAAATTTTTTAATAAAATTTAAATGTTAATGGCGAAGAAGAAACCAATGAATGTAGAGGAGATAATGAAGAAAGCGAATGTTCTTTCGGAGAAGGATACTCATATTTCTCTATTCTCTCTTCCAATGCTAATATGGACGAAGGAATTTCTCCTTCATATAGTGAATACATTAGAGACTTTGATCTCACTCTCCTTGAAGGAGAAACAGGACGAAGCGAAGAGCTGTCTACATATGTTGATGGACTCCCTTCAATATTGTCAGAAAACTCTAACAACGCAGAAGAGAGAATTAAGAACGTGTTCCTTAAGGAATTCGGCCAGCATACTCTTAGACAGCGAGTGGTGCACGACGTATTTGGAACCAACCATGAAAATGGAAACATCGAACTGGATAGGGAACAGTTATGCAGAAAATTTTTAGGTCTTAGTTTTAGGTGATACAAACAACCGTTAGGTGAACAAAACTATTATATTCTGTAGCAACAGGTTGATAGAGTATGAAAATAATTCTAATAAAACATCGCACACACATATAAAATGGCTTGCGCTTTCCTCATACTGTAAATGAAAATAATTTATTCTTACATACATCCTCTCTATATCAACCACTGCCCAAATATTTTCTGGTAAAATTTGTTGTCATCAATTCTTTATCAGTAAAATGTTATAAAAAACTCAGAAATATTTTTTGCATTGACAGATCTATGTATTATATTCTAAATTTTGTGTTATTTCGCAACCTGACTAAAAACTAGCCCTCACATTTTGCAAAGCAGGGACTCAATTCACCAGCTCTCTCATGCCAATCTGAATAGATGTGAGAAAACCATATTTGTGCAGTAAATAATTCGGCTTGGCTTATGCATACAAAATCATGTTCACTCGTCTTAATAATTTTCTTGTTATTTATTATATTTACGGTATTTCTTCTGTAATAAAATACTCCATAATTTTATTACATGTCGATGACGTAAAGGTTTTGAAAATATGTACTTCAACTGATAAAGGTCTCTGTTGCAAACAGACTTAAACAATTTGGTTGCTTGGTGTGATAGAAATTATTTGCTATTAAATCTCAAAAAATTTAAGACGATGTGCTTTTCCCGTAGATCTGTGCATCCCCCTCCCAATGTAATAAAAAAGTATAGACTAGAGCAAGTTTTTAACTTTTTTGATTTTGGAGTTACTATGGCCCCTAAGCTTAATTTCATATTAATACCATGGTTTTAAAAGCAAAAGTTGTTCTCAGTTTTGTTAAACGTTGGGATAAAGAATTTAGAGATCTGTGTGTTACTAAAACTCTTTTTATAACTTTTGTTAGAATATGGTTCTGTTGTATGGAATCCTAATTACCAAATCCATTCTGACAAGTTAGAGTCTGTTCAAAAACAATTTTTACTTTTCGCATTTCGAATGGGATTCTAGGTTAAGTCTACCTACGTACACTAGTCATTTAAAGCTCATAATTCTAACTGCACTTACTAGTCGTAAGGAAATGTTGGCATAGTATTTTTAGGGAAAATCCTGAATGGCACAGTTTGCAGTTTTTTTATGAAGTTTGTCTGAAGCTATTTTTAATATCGTGGCTTAATTTTCGAGGCAGCCTAAACCCTTACTGTTAAAATCTTGTAGATCTTGACGCTTAAAAAACTCTCATGCCTTTCATGACTCGGCTAATTCTGCACTTATGCGAATTGCGCGGTAGGGGGCTTTTTTTATTATTGTAAGCAAACAGGTTATGGATTTCTATAGTTTACCTTTGAAATCAATAACAGAATGCTTATGACCGTCGTTCCCAAGGGAGATATTCGTAAACCAAATCATACTTGTTGACGTTTTAGTTATTATACTCTCGCAACGGTTGTTTGTATCCCCAAAAACAAATCGAGATAGATAAATCGGTCTGTCAGTCCGTGCCAGCGATAACTCGAGTAAAAATTAAGATATCTTAATGAAACTTGCTACATACATATGTTTCTTTGCAACTGAGGCGCCATTGAACGAAAATCTATAAAGTGGCATAACTAAGCACTAAATTAAGATACAAAACTGTAATTTGGTACAGGAGATCGCAGTAATAGGGGAAACTATTGGGCCGGATTTTTTAAGTGAGCGTGGCCTGCCCCTTAAACGTTTAAATTTAGATATCTTCCAAACCGCTGAAACTAGCTCAACAAAACTTGCTGAGAAGAAGTCTTTCTAGTATTTCTTCAAACACTGTTAAAATGGGTGAAATCATATAATAACCACGCCCACTTTCCGTATAACGGTTATATTGAAAACAGCTAAAAGTGCGATAACTCACTGAAAAAATGCGCAACAAATATTAAATTTCACAACCAAAATAGTAGGGAAAGGCTTTATTGGAGCAGGTGTAAAAATTGGACAATGGGCCCACTTTTAGGTGAAGTTCTATATCTCAGAAATTACTTGACCGATTTAAACCATATTTGGCGTGTTAAGTTACTCAAACATTCATATTTTACACTGTGATAATTGAAATTTGGGAGAATATTCTTGTAATGACAGCATGCCCTTGTGCCAAAAAGGGGTAAAATCGGGTCAATACTTCCCTTAGCCCCCATATATCTAATGCAAATATTTTCGAACTTCCAGTTGTCTTTATACTATATCTATCGGTCAATATGTAAAAAATCTTAATAAAATTCAGAAAGAATCGCTTTCTACTTGCAAACAGTGTTTATTCTATCCTGTGATTGTTAAATAATGGATGTATTTTACTTTTAAGGGAGTATTCTAGTGTAGAATTCTAAAAAAATTGATTGTTTTTCATGTTTTCAAAGTTTAAAAATTTAAGAATATTTGTACGAGAGGATTTTTGAAAATTTGAATTATTTACGGAGATATAGGCATTTTACTGACCCGGCCTAAAAACTGGTTCGGCTGAGTCTAATCAAACAAAGACTTTACGCGAAACTTTAAATGCGTTTTCTCAGACCAGACTTTTTCAACACGATTTCTCGAGTTCTACTGGTCCGATTTACTTGAAATTTTCAGAGAATCTTCTTTATAGGCCTTTCTAGCCTCAAATTTTAATTTTTAGTATTTTTAAAAAATACGAGAAAATAAAAAAAATGCTAAAAAAATCGTTTTTCTTTTCACATTTTATTTTTACTTATCGACTATGAACCAGACAATTGCGATATCATTGCAGTTTGATATCTTTTTTTTTCATTTCAGATGTCTAGGAGGGTTGAAATCATAGATATGCTCATGTGCCAATTTTTGGAGACTCCCACTTCATCAGCTGCCAGTTTTTTAAATTCTTAACTTTTTTCTGTACTATTGTAACGGATAAAAAAAACTTTGACACCTTAAAAATTACCTAAAATTCATGTCTCTGGCTAGATTACCCCCTTAAATAAAATGTATACGAAAATCCCATATGTCACTTTACCTTGCGAGAGTATAAAAAGTTCGGTTGCACTCGAACTTAGTCCTTCATTACTTGTTTTTTTAGATATTAACACTTTCAAAGCTTGTGCACACTCTATCCAATATTTTTAAAATGATTAAGTTTAACATAGTTTAATTTAGAAAAATAATATTTGTTTGTGAATAATTTTGAGACAAAACATAATTGTGAAAGTTTTGCTGCCAGTTTAAGAACTAAGCAATTGGTTTTAAGTATTAATCATTTTGCTGGCATTTAGTTGGGGAAACATATAACGGTTCGTTCTAAATAAAAAGTTCATTTTATGTGTGTGATATACAGCGCCTTTACCAATTAGCTGCGAGTGTCAAGCACAACTTTGATTAAGGCGGGGAGCTTCCGTACTTGTTGTGCAACAAACCTTGAAAAATACTTTAGAAACACCAATTGATACTGACAAACAAAGTTTACCCTAAAGCTAGCATTAATAAAGGGTGTCCTAAAGTTAACGTAAGATTTAAATTTGGCACCATTTATGTAGTAAAGTTTTAAAAACCCTAAACAAAAAATCGACGGCTGACAGTTTAGGCTTGGTAAAAATTAAGCGTTCGTTACACGATAGAAGAACGTGTATTCATTATTGAACAATATTTCAAAAATAATGAAAGCTTAGTGCCATTCAATTTTGCATCAATAAAATTCAGCCATATTTACGCAGAATATTCATGGAAAATGTCGACAAACGAGCGCCTGATGTATTATCCTATAAATAACCCTATCATATGTACTTTATGATTCAATAAAAAAATTACAATCGAAAGACTGTGTTTTCTCTTTGATTTCAATCTTGCATAAATTCTGGGACACCCTTTAGGAGAAGAAATGCTATTACCCTTCACAGTTGCATTTTTTATAGCATTAAAAAGTATAAATAGATCAGCTTGAATGGTAACTATATGCTATAATGATAATTACTGGTATGTCAAAATTCGTGAAGATATCTTGTCAAATAAAAATGTTGTTCATATAAGGACATCGATTTGATCGTTCAGTTTGTATGACTTAGCTCGTCGCGCTGATCATTTAGATACTTAGATACAGTGAAACCCGTCATAACCGGATATTCACCAACGGTCAGTGTTTTTGTCCGGCTTTGGTAGCTGTCCACATATGGGGGCCTTGGAAAAAAACGCGGAAAAAAACGTATTCTTAGAGTCACAAAAAAAACGGAAGTTGTAATTTATTAAATGTTATATATTTTGCAAAATTATTTATGTTTAGAAAAGACAAATATATGTATGTATGTATATGGATTTTGGTCGGCGAAGAAGCCTGATAGATAGAATCTTACCATGGTAGGGGGTACATCAAGGGCTTGATCAAGGTGTCATGCGTTAAATAACGCAATCTCGAACGTAGCTTACAGATACCTGGCGCCCTCCGTAATAAGATAGCCTTCCTTGCGCAGCTAAGGGTATGCGCAAGCGGACATACTTTCACCTACACTCGTGGGTCCAGAATATGAACCGAAATAATATCTACATAAAAGAGTCCAGATCTCCGGTAAACAAGCCGGAAAGAGCTAGTCGCTACTCGAAGATGCCAGTGCACCGCCAGGATCGAAGCTTGGGCAGGACGTGAAGGCAGCCCCAATCAAGGGAGCTGTAGCTAAGGCTGGCTCCGGGAAAGCAACAGCACCAAAGGCAGCCGGTACCAAACCCTGTAGCTCCCATCTAAGGGCGTGGCTGCTAAAGAGGGGGAGAGTGAAGATGCCAAAAGTGCAGCTGCGAAATGTGCGTCTGCCAGAGATTGGCCCAGCTTTTATCCAAGATAGGGGAGGTATATCCCGGAGCCAAATTAGTAACGGTGGACACACAAGACATCTCGTTCACACTAAGCGCAAGGGGCTGGATTACGGCTATAACATCGCAGCCAAACCAGATTATGCAGCTCATAAGAGTCTGCAATCCGAATCTGCCTACGGAAGGGTGGAAATTTATTAAGCCCTTCGAGGACTCGTAGCAGAATCTGGCGTGGAGACCAAAAGGGCCGCGATGCAGATTTTGTTATTGCTAACTAAGAAATTCATCAAACCGCTGGCGAAAAATGGCGGGATCAACTACGGATTCACGAAGGTGAGAATCACGAACTATAAGTCGGACGCCGATGCTGCTCATCATCCAGCATCGGAAAACGAGATGGGCGTAGTCGAGGAAGATCCTATGGAGTCCTCGAATGATGGTGATAGTTTAGAGCAAGGTTCTTCGGAGTCTGCGCTTGCAGATGCACTCTCAAATCTTTACACAGAAAGACGCAGATAAAACAATTGTTGATGCGTCTTCTACAAATTAATCTCCAGCAAACTAGCTTCAGTAGCCCTAATTAACCGCGTGTCAATAGAGCAGCCTAAGTTTGTCCTTATTCAGGAGCCATAAGTTTATGGAAGGCGCATTTGCGGACTGAGGACACCGAAAGTTAAGCAACACCATATAGGGTAAATTTTGAAGGTAAGGTCAGGGCATGTAAAAGGAAAACCTTAACGTTTTTATGTTACATCGTTATAGCAACCATGACACAGCAGCAATAGCTGGGAGACAGGCGAAAGTTTTTACCGGCTGGTGTCAGGTTATATGCCATACGATGAGGGGCACGTACCATCTCAGCTGGTAAAAGAGTTGGACTCAAACGCGCACCACACAATCTGGGGCAGCATAGACGTCAATGATAGAGGTGAGTGTCGCTTGAACTACTTGCTAGAAATTGAGCTTCCGTTGTGCAACAGAAATATTACCCTTGTGTCGGAAGATCTGATAAAAAATTAACCCAATGAAGAGTTCTTGAAGAACACACTCCTTTTCGGACCACCGCTACATTGAATGCATAATTGAAAAAGATGTAGAAAAGGTCGAAAATTTCAGGAATCATAGGAAAACAAACTGGTAGTTGCACCTGCAAGAGCTAAAAAAATAGTACTCCTGTGATTTTGCCATTTCAACCAACGAACAAAGAGGTCCTAGACATCCTCGTTAAGCAGTTCACAGAATCTTGCCGACAAGTATTAGATGTGGTCTGCCGTACTTAGGGACTTACAGATGGATTGCAGGAATCATTTAAATTTGGCTAAACTATTCCAATGAGAAGAGGAGTGGGATAACTAATATAATATAACCTCTTAAAGACATACATATAAAAAGGAGGTAAGGAAAGCAAAAAAGCAAATCGTGGAAATCTTTTTGTAATGATATCGAGAATAATAATGGCACAATCGGTGCATAACATTGGATACCTACAAAGGCCAGACAATAGTTGGATGATATCCAGTGAAGAGGCTCTAGACTTGCTAATGGATACTCACTTCCCAGGCAGCTCTGAAAACCACACGATGGAGTATAAACTAGGCAGGCGGTTGAAACAGACTCCATCGCTGCAGATATAGTGTCAGATAATAATGTATACTGGGCGATAAGTAGTCTCAAGCCCTTCAAATCACCGGGACCAGACGGCATATTTCCGGCTTAGTTACAGCAATCTCAGATTTAGATAACCTGGTTAACGACCATACTAAAAGGAGCATTGCAATTAAAGAACATTCCTTCGCCATGGAGGAAGGTCGAGGTAATACATATAATATATATATAATATACCAAAAGCGAGCAAAAGCTCACACACTAACCCAAAGGATTTCAGACCAATTGTCTTTCCTCACTTTTATTAAAAACACTGAAATAATCTAGCTTTCCTCGACATAGAAGGCGCTTTCAATAACATCCCGCCTCGTGCCATAATGGGCGCGCTTAAGGATTTGGGAATCTCTGAGTCTCTCAGAAAATTAATTGAACAGATGCTCACGGGCAGGTTTATATTTCATCGCTGGTAGCTTCAACGATGTGCAGATCTGTCCGAAGGAGTACGCCCAACGAAGGCATGTTATCTCCACTTCTCTGGATCGTTGTGGCCAATTACGAAAAATAATACGCGGTAAAACGGATTGAAAGTATACAAAGAGCAGCCAGTATTTGTATCAGTGGAGAACGTAATTCTACTCTTACCGCCAACAAACCTGTTTTGTAACAAAGTGGAAGGCGGTGTCTTCTCTGCAAAACTAGATAAAAAAAATCGTTCTCCGTCCACCAGACCACTGCAGTGTCTTCCAAGCGGAATTAAAGAAGGCCTCCTTGTTCTGCCAAGGAGTGTGCTCATAATAAGGAATATTTTCATATACGCAGATAGTCAAGCGGCTTTAAGATCACTGAAGTTTCGAAGGTCTAAGATAGTGAAATAATGCCTTGATCTCTTGGTGGATTTTGCATCCTACTTCATGATTAACTTTCAAAGGGTTCCAGGACATAGTGATATCCCTGGGAACGTCTCGGAAGTTGCTTATATAAAACTCTTTGTACTGATGAACTTCATTAGAAGCACGGGGTGGTTCAGAGAGGAAACAATAGAGTGAGGAGACTTAAGTCCCTGTGGTATCACAATTTGCCTTATAAAGCCCAAGGTGCGTCGTTAGACAACCACTCCAGCTACCTTACCTACCTATATATGGATATGAATGTGTATTATATTCATATACTTGTATACTTAAGTTGAATAAATATCCACTAGGATATCCATAATTATATGTGAAAGTGTATCTTCAAATATCACTCGTTGTGTTCTGTTATGAAGATAAGAAGCTATCTATTGAAGAAATCTTGGCTGAAAGCCCAGAAGATCAAGTTTATGTATGAGAAGCAAAAGATTTACTCTATCGCTTTGCTAAAGTATGTATATATAACATCCGTATGCTTATGTTCCCTAAAACCCAATGATGCATGGTTTACAAATTCAAGCAAATTTGTTATAGTCGATTTTTCTTTATGAAATCCATGCTGAGATGAGGAAATTAACGGAGAAATCGAAAAGGTTACATGGTCAGCGAGGTATTAATGAGAGGTTTGGCGATACCTCTATAGTTTTCAATGTTGGACTTTTATTGTTCTTAAAAAAACTGTCGCAAAACTCCACAAATTAATATGAATTAACAAAACGGGAATTACAAATTGTACACAATTTTCTTTACATATTTTATGAAATTTTGTCCGGTTATTAGAAATAATTTGAACAAAATGCTACCGATAATCCGTGTCCGGTTATGGGAATTGCTTTGTATGAGAATATTAGTAAAAACTTTGTGTTCATGAAAGGATTGTCTGTATTGGGAATTTCACTATACTTTATTGGGTCTCCGATGTTGCCTGCTGGGTGTTACAATCTTCTTGGAAAATTTAATACGCCCTGTTCAGGGCACAATTATGATGCCTTAAATTTGGTATACAATTGACATAGGCATTGAACAGTGCCAGAAGAATCTCTTTGAGGACAACTCTTTTATTCAATGTTGTTTTTAAGCTTTGGTCTCTGTGAATTGTAAGTGTAAACCTATTATTAAGTTTAGAATATATCTCACGTTATCTATAAGGGAATGGAAGGAATATATTTTTTATGTTATATAAATAACTGAAATTCGAAGAATATATCAATTGAATTAAATTTAGATTTTGAAGGTTTTTATAAATGTAATTTATTAATTATCCAAAAAAAATCCTCTTGTTATAAATAGTATTTAATCTTGCTGCCAACTTATAAAGATATAGCATTCTATTATATTACAGCTGATGGTTTCCTTCAGCAGCTATATTAAAGCGGTCCGTTTGTGTTTTTGTATATATATGATATGCCGTAATCATAAAAGTATTTAAACAAAAACATAACTTCTTATATGGACTTCTCTAGACTGAACTAATTTGAGAACACAGTAAGATCATAAGGTATTATTAAATGGGTTATAATAACCTTGATAACCTGTTGCACAGTGACTTTAAAAATTAATCCTTGACTAATTACCTCGTCTTTTATGTCAGCTACCTTTACGTTAACTATGGAACTGGATCGTTTGTTTTTACATCTACGTCGACGTTTCCGTTCAAAAACTGCTTTAGATCTGGTCAGATGATCGAGATGTTGTGGTGAAGTTGGTTTCTTAATATCTCCCGCAAATTTTTTAAATGAATTTAATATTGGTATCGATGGCAAGAATAGTGATGTGGTTGACTGTTGCAACGACTGTGATGTTGCTTTGAATGCTGTTTCTTTTTGTTGTATAGTGACTAATTCTTGTGCTTTGTTGTGAGATTTTAAAGTAGCAAACTTTGACAGTTTGACTTTTGATTTCGCAGCTGTGGTTTCTGTTGTTGTTACGGTTGCTGTTCCTGTGTTTGTAATTGCTGTTAGCGATATTTCCCTTGTTGTTATTGACTTCTGCTCTATTGGTTGCAGGGATAAGTCTGACATATTACGGGCACATTGGTTATGGTTAGAATAGAATTAAGCCTATGTGTTGCTAAGCTTTACAGTTGAAAGCTCAAAGGCATGATTAGCGATTCGTGATTCACTTTGAAAATCAAGAGCATGTGATCATGTGCCAAATAAGTGTATTTCAATCGCTCAATCTGAAGTAGTATTGTTAAGCTTTCATGTAAAGAAAAAGTATAAATATGCATATATAAGTTATCTATCTTAAATATTAATATTATTATTTCATGGATAAATACATCGAGCATAACATTTATGCTACCCTATTAGGTCTTATTAGTCAACAAAACTTAGGTACATCAAATATCTAAAAACCCTTATGGATCAATAAACTTAGAAACAAGAAAACACGTTAACTTCGGTTGCATCGAAGCTATAATACCCTTCCCAGGTAGCTTTCTTATAGCAAAAAAGGGTATAAAAAGATCTTTATGTTGATTTTGATCAGTCAGTTTGTACGGCAGCTACATGGTATAGTAGTCCAATCTGAACAATTTCTTCGGATATTGTACTCTTCGGTTGGATTATAATCCGTACCAAATCATGAGAGTATATTCAAATTCAAGGTCAAATTCAAAAGTTTTCCATACAAGCAATCGTACGAGTACGTCGTTTGGTATTTGACATTTAGCATTTAAATATACTTTATAGTTTACTTTTGTCAATTGTGATGGGCAGACGTGCAATAGCATACACTTTTACCGTTAAGCCATGCGATAAATCTGACTTCAGTAGTAGCCAATGTTAGCATATTAAACTAGACCTTTGAAGATGATAAAAAAAAATTAAAATTATAGTAGATTGAAACCCATCAGAAACGAAATATAAAATGACAAACATTAGGGGAAAAATAATTTGCGGGAAAACGAAGGGGTGGAGCGTAGCTAAATTTTTTAGGATTAAGAATGGTTTATCTCGATTTACGGCAAAGCTACGGGTCCCACAGAAAAATGTTATATGGCAATAGGGAATCGAAAGATCTATAACCTTCATATTGTGACATTATTCACATAACCTCAAATTGTATGTGAAAAATTCAAATAACCAACGTTTCTGGTTTTTTATCTTTATCTTGTAAAACAATTTTTTTCTTTCACGAAATTTGGTGGAAACTTTACCATAGTAATGTATATAAGTTATATACCATCTGAAAATAGAGACTTTCCAGAACATAAAGACTATAGAATTTATAAAAATTTGATATTTTGAGTTGAGATTTTTTGATTGAAAATTAGGGATTTTTCGATATTATGTCTTTATAAAGAGAAGAAATAAATATTTTAAATAGAAATAATACAGTGTGTTTAGGGTAAGTTTCCACTAAATTCCGTGAAATAAAAAATAGTTATGTATATGATAAAAACAAAAAACCCAAAAAGTTTGTTATTTGAATTTTTCACATAAATTTTGAGGTTATGTGAAAAAAGTCACAGTACGAAAGTTATAGATCTTTTCATTGACACATAACCTTTTTCTGTAGGAAACGTAATTTTGCCGATAATTTAAGATAAACTACATATCCCTTAAAAATTGATTCACGCTCCTCCCCTTCTTTTTGTCGAACTCAGATCGCCCGTAAATTATTTTTCCCTTAATTTTTGTCATTTTATCTTTCGTTTCCGATGGGTTTTAATCTGCTATGATTCTTTTTGTTTTTTTAAATTATCTACCCTGGTCTATATGTCGTACGTTCCGCAAAATAATATATGCGTCTTTTAGGTTCCCCAATATCAATTGTCCAAGATGGTTACAGCAAGACTGTGCAAAAAAGTAAATCAGTACACCAAGTGAAACCATCACTTCTGTGGAAGAAAATTTAAGTGACCAAATTACCACTTTCTTATATTCATTACTATATTTTGTTTTGTGTCTACTACATTTATATTAATATTAACCTAAATAACTCAAAACATGTGAGAAAAAAGTGCACCAGGTAATCGGAAAATATTATATTATGAAGGTTTAGACCAAGATCTATACCATTTTAATTTAGCGCTGAACCGCATCATGTCTAAGAAAACACGTTAATTTTAATACACATAAGGGGTTAGGGGTAGTTTTCTAGTCTCCACGCGAGCTAGTCCCTCAGCTTTAAAGCTATATTACACACGTCATTTTCTCTCCCGGAACCACCGTCGTACCACTATAGCATATAACTACCATACTGATCGATCAAAATGAAGTTTTTGTATGGAAAATTTTTTTATTTGACGAGATATCTTCGAAATTCGGCATAGAATATTTTAAAAGACAATGCTACACTCTCCGAAAAAATTATTTAGGTCGGATCACTATAGCATATACATATGTAGCTGCCATACAAGCTGACCAATCAAAATGAAATTCATGTATGGAAACATTTTTATTTGTGAAGGAAATTCTAGCTTTGGTGCAAACAAAGTTACGTTTTTTTATACTCTCGCAACCTGTTGCTATAGAGTATAATAGTTTTGTTCACCTAACGGTTGTTTGTATCACCTAAAACTAATCCGTCCGTGCAAGCTCTAACTTGAGTAAAAATTGAGATATCTTTATGAAACTTGGTAGACATGTTTCTTGGTACTGTGAGACGGTTGGTATTGCAGATGGGCGTAATCGTACCACTGCCACGCCCGCAAAACGCCATTGATCAAAAACAAATAAATTGCCATAACTAAGCTCCGCAATAAGATACAAGACTGTTATTTAATAAAAAGGTTCACAATAAGGAGGGCATCTGCAGTTAAAATTTTTTTTAAAAAGTGGGTGTGATCCCGCCCCTAATGAGTTTAATGTGCATATCTCCTAAACCGCTAAAGCTATAATAACTAAATTCACTAAGAGAAAATGTTTTTATCACCTCTATTGACGCTGTGAAAATGGGTGAAATCGGGTGACAAGCCCGCTCACTCCCCATATAACGGTACTGTTAAAAAATACTAAAAGCGCGATAAACCAAGCACTAAACACGCCAAAGACATTAAATTTTATCTATGGGATGGTATGAGATGACTTTATAGGAACTGCGTTCAAAATTAGACAGTGGGCGTGGTACAGCCCACTTTTAGGTGAAAACCCATATATTGGGATCTGCTTAACCGATTTCAACCAAATTCGGTGCATAACGTTCTTTTCATATTTCTATATTATAGTGCGAAAATCCACAAAGAAATCTCAAACGAGTATACCATTTGACTTTGCGAGAGTATAAAATGTTCGGTTACATGCGAACTTAGCCCTTCCTTACTTGTTTTTTTTAATTTTTTTTTATTTAAAACTGCTCTTAGCAAGCCAAGCTGTTCTTGCAGGGAATGGCGAGGTAAATTTGGTGACCCATACGCTTGTGTAACTATATAGTAATTACACTTATTAAAGTTGTTTATTGTTACTTGAATAATTAGTTAATCGCATTATAATGTGCGATGGTGTGTGAATCGGTGATGAGTATAAACAGCCTTGAATACACCACCTGCAAGAAAAATATGCAAACTATCAACGGCACCATCGAAAGTCTGAGGCATTTAAGTTTAGAATCTAAGCCATTTATAACGAACTATTCTAATAGTAATTGTACAGGTACTTGCTCAACCGTTGCCAACAAAAGTTTGCCAAAAAGTTCTGTCGAAAAAACAATCGCTTCATGGCTAGCACTCTCAGTTCCCTTCTTGTATGTTAAAAATTTCAAAAGTACTTATAGGACTACAGCAGCGTGGTTGGCATAAAGCTCTGCGTGAAGAAAGTTTTGAATATTCGAAAATATCGTAATATGGAGAGCACTCGATTTTGACGATAGTGGATGAACGCATTTTCTCACAGGGTATATAATTTGCCAAATCAACAAATTCGACTCAACTATTTACTTACATATATACAAACAAGAGCCATCAGTTAAATTATGTATGTATGAGTGCAAGCAATTTCAACAACTCAATGTGGGATCTTAGCGCAAACAACTTGTTATAGCTGGCTAGACAATAAAATTATCGGTTACCCTACAGTAAAAATTCTAGCTATTTTCTATAGAATTGATGTTGTGAGGGAGGGTTTCACTTTGCTTTTACCGCAAGATATTTTACTTTTCACTGGCATCTGACATTGTCAATGAACATACTAATTGCACGGTAGCTTAAAAAAGTATACAAGTATTAGAAGATCATAACTACAAGTATTACCGTCATCATAACACAGTTGAGCTTGTGTATTAAGACATGACCTTTTATGCAAGTTTAAAAAGATTGGATACATATAATATATCTTAATTAAAATCTATAACATTTTAATTTAAAAAAATTAAACTATTTCTGATCTTTGGCAGCAAACCGCAATTGTGGGTCCGTTACAAGTGTTGTATAAAAATATGTTGGTCATCAAAATCAACCATATTTTTGTACGATAATTCAGATACTAGATAATACTACTACCTAATCAATCTGAGAACCAGGTCAGTATTATGAGGACGTCCCTTGTATGGAGCCCACAAGCAAATCTGAAAAAGGTCGGTATTGTGTGAATCAGCCGATGTCAGCATAAATATATACAAAGATCCTTATCGCATTATATAATATTACACTTTCTTAACCATATATCTACTAAAGAAACCGAAATGTTATGTGACAATTTCTTATATTTTATATATATTGTAAAACTATAAATTCGAGAAATTTACAATGTTGGTAACAAACATCTACTTCTAATTTAGTGATCTCGAATGTCATATGTTAAGCTTATTGATTAAGATTTTTTCGTTTATCATGTCATTTATTTTCAACATTGAATATTTTGATTTTCTAAAAGAAAAAAAACCTAGCGTCATTAAAAAAGTTTTCGACTAAAAATTTAAAATAAAATAATAATTGTAAGAGTAACGGAAAAATTGCAAAAAAAATTATGATTTTAAGAGTAATGCCTGTTAGTGCCAACCGAAGCTTCTTGCGGTGACCATGACTAATATGTACTTGGAGATTCATCTAAAATCAACCGGACAAAAAAAATGTTTTAGCAATAGATAATCTAGTGCCTGATCGAAGCTTTTTTTTATTCACCAAATGGCGGTCTCATTAATTTTTTTCAGAGTTTCGAAAAAAACCAACGGTTAATCTATATCTATATATATATAAAAAGTCGTGTTAGTTACACCATTTATAACTTAAGAACGGCTAATCGATTTGGCTGAAAATTCGTGGGGAAATACCTTCGAACCAGAGGACGGACTTCAGATAATTTTTATCTCTTTACCAGAAGACACCGGCCACGCCTTGCTGTGGCTAAGGTATAATTAAATTATATTGAGTAAGCAGTTTAATTTAGTAAAATGTTATTATCAAAACTAATTTCAGCATTTTTTTCTGTCCATATAGCTCGATTACCGAGCTCGAGTTATGATTTAAATAATAATTTTGTGCGACTGGGAAAATAGGGCAATTAATTAATTTTGTCCTCTACAATAGTGTTGAAATTGGCTGGAAATTTTGGGCATTTCGTATTTGGTTGCAGTTAGTATATGAAATCTAACTTCTATTCTGAAATCTAACTCATAGTATATATATTATTAAAACTTACATTATAATGAAATCATCACTAGTATTATTAATATTACCGTCAAAGTCGGTACATTTAATTGTGGCAAGTAATTTTCAAAAATTAGTAAATTAAAAGTCATCATTTAAATATTTTATTACTAAAAAAAATAAATTATAACAATAACAACACATAGCTACTGCAAGAGTACAGTAATTTCACTACACATTTGGATTGTACTGATTGTTGCTGCTGAACAAGACGCGCCATGTGGAACCGAAACACATTTTTATTGACACAACAGAAAATCGCATTCATAACAAAACAAACACAACATCTAATAAAAATAAAAAAAATAGCGGAATAGCTGCAGTGTTGATAAAAAGTTTAATCATAATTTGATATAATGGCTTACAAATATTATCCAAGCATTGCATAGAACAATGCTGTATTTAAACGGCAACGAGGAAGTTTTCGGTGATGCTGTCTTAAAACTGTCTGGTGATTGCCTATAGGCACAGTTATTCTTCGCTTTTCTTAAGCCAATGAGATTAATGAATATTTAAGCAATCGTTCTTATGGTAGTGTTGAAACACTTCAATTGACCATAAATATGAGAGAACAATTGCAAACTCATCCACCATCGGAAATAATAATTGCTAGATATTGGGGATAGTAGAATAGAACTGCAAACAAATAGGTAGTGCATGGTACTGCCAGACAATCTGCACTCCTGTTCACAAAAAAAAATTTGTTAATTGAGAGTATATTCCTGCAAGTAAAACCATTAATGAATCATAACAGGCTTAGTAATCAGGCAACGTTAGCGGCCAAAAATTTCGATGTTGACGAAATTGATTTCCAGATACAGAATGTACGATACGAATAGAGCTGAATTAAATTGAATTTGAAAATGTTTACAATAAAAACCTATATATATTATTGTTAAAAATTAGCAATGGCCTTACCCTCTTTCAATATCTCAAATGTTATCAACTAACAATTTTGAAAATTACTCATTTGTTACAAACTTGAATATAAAATTCATACAATAAAAAATTCAACATCTTTTCAAATTTAGAAGTAACCGCAAAAAACTTTTTCGTTTTTATTCATAAATACAATTTTACTACATTGAATACTTTTTAATTAATGTATACCTTAGTCACAGCAACGCGTGGACGGGGTCCTGTAGTACTTGTATACTATATAGTATACTATACAGTACAATTCAAAAGTTCCAGGACTTTTTAAACAACGCGGCTTCTAGTGGCGCCATCTGTCTGAAATTGTTATCCCTCAATTGTGTATTCTTCAGTGTTGTCGTATAAAATTTATATAACAGCTGGCTTGTATAACAGCTGAGATATCGCGCTACATGTGACATTACATTTGTAGTGTCGGTCGGAAAATGAGCATCGAACAAAGAGCCAACATTAAGTTTTGTTTTAAACTTGGTAAAAGTTTTACCAAAACTCATCAAATGATTAAACAAGTTTATGGCGATGATTGTCTATCCCGTAGCCGTATTCACGAGTGGTTTAAACGTTTTCAAAGTGGTCGTGAAGACATAAATGAGAATTGAGTCGAAACCCAAAAAATCGCGCCTGGAGAAGTCAAAAGTGAAGACAATGCTGATTTGTTTTTATGATTCCAAGGGTATTGTACACAAAGAATTTGTTCCGTTAATGCGGTATTCTACCTTGGAGTTTTGAAGTTTTTTTCGGCCCGAATATCGCGAAGATAGATTGGCGTTTGTTGCACGATAATGCGCCGTCTCATCGATCGACGCATGTGGCCGATTATTTGACCAAAAATCAAATTTTAACAATCAACCACTCCCCGCATTCACCTGATATGGCACCGTGCGACTTCTACCCTTTCGGAAAACTACATTTGGCCATGAAAGGAAACCGCTATGCTGACGTTGATGCCATCCAAAAGGCGACGACCGCCATCCTCAACGCTATACCGACAAATCACCTAAAAAAGTCATTCGATAACCTTCTTGAACGTGCAAAACGTTGTATTCAGGCGGAAGGAGACTATTTTGAAGGCGACCAATAAATTTTTCAAAAAAAAACAAATAATATTCGTTTTTTCGTTTAAAAGTCCTGAAACTTTTGAATTGCACTGTATGTATAAAAGAAAGTCGTGTAAGTTACACTATTCAAAACTTAAGAACGGCTGAACCGATTTGGCTGAAAATTGGTGAGGAGGTAGCTTAGAACTAGGTGATGTACATATCATACTTTTTACACTCTCGCAACCTGTTGCTACAGAGTATAATAGTTTTGTTCACCTAACGGTTGTTTGTATCACTTAAAACTAATCGAGTTAGATATATTGTTATATATATATGAATGATCAGGATGAAGAGACGAGTTGAAATCCGGGTGACTGTCTGTCCGTCCGTCCGTCTGTCCGTCTGTCCGTCCGTGCAAGCTGTAACTTGAGTAAAAATTGAGATATCTTTATGAAACTTGGTAAACATGTTTCTTGGTACTGTGAGACGGTTGGTATTGCAGATGGGCGTCATCGGACCACTGCCACGCCCACAAAACGACATTAATCAAAAACAAATAAATTGCCATAACTAAGCTCCGCAATAAGATACAAGACTGTTATTTGGTACACAGGATCACATTAGGGAGGGGCATCTGCAGTTAAAATTTTTTTTTTTAAGTGGGCGTGGTCCCGCCTCTAATAGGTTTAATGTGCATATCTCCTAAACCGCTAATGCTATAATAACAAAATTCACTGGAAGCAAATTCTTTTAGAACTTCTACCTACAGTGCAAAAAGAGTTGAAATCGGGTGGCAACTCCGCCCACTCCCCATATAACGGTACTGTTAAAAACTACTAAAAGCGCGATAAATCAAGCACTAAACATGCCAGAGACATTAAGTTTTATCTCTGGGATGGTATGAGATGACTTTATAGGAACCGCGTTCAAAATTAGACAGTGGGCGTGGCACAGCCCACTTTTAGGTGAAAACCCATATCTTGGGAACTGCTTAACCGATTTCAACCACATTCGGTGCATAACGTTCTTTTCATATTTATATGTTATACACAATGATTATATCGGGGTAAAACTTGCGTGAATAATACGTTTAATGTATGCCACCTTGTGACCAAAAATTGTCTAAATCGAACCAAAACGTTTCAAGCCCCTAGGTACTAAATATGTGGACTCTAGTGCCTATAGTTGACCTTCTACCGAAAATATCAGCCAATTCACAAAGAAATCTCAAACGAGTATACCATTTGACTTTGCGAGAGTATAAATTGTTCGGTTACATCCGAACTTAGCAATTCCTTACTTGTTAATATTTCAACATTTTTAGTTCTTATTTTTGAAAGCTTTTTTCACAAAAATATTTGTTATGGTTCAATATGCAAGAAAATAAAAATAAATATTTGAAACAAAAGAGTAACAGCACTTGGGATATTATGAAAGAGTGACATGCAATTTCTTAAAGTTGATTTAAGAAATATCACGTTTTTATCTTTATGTTTCTTAAAATATATTAAAATAAAATGTTTTAACTATTGTTTTTTTATTAATTTTTTCATTCCTAATTTATAATTATTTTTTGCGTACCTTTTTATTTATGATTTTTTATATTTATTAGCAAACTTTTTATTTATTTTTCTTATTTCTCTTAATGTTTGTATAAATGTACGGTTTATACTGATTGCTGCTACTGTACAATGTGGTTTTTTTTAGGACGCACCATGTGGAACCGGTAAGACATTTTAAATGTCACAACAAGAATTTAGCCACTACTTTGTTAGATTATGGGCGAACGACGCAAAGGCACTCTTAACAAATCAAACGCAACATCTAACATAAAAAAAAAGCGAATTAGCTATGGCCAAAAGCTAGATGACTTTACTTGCTTTCCTTTACTTTACATACTTTGAATGCTTGTATGACCAAATGAGCGCTAAGAATGCTGTCAAAAAGAATTTGTATTTTATAATATAAATGTTTAAAACAATACGCAAAAAATGAAGGTTTTGGGTACGCGACCTATATTAAGATAGGCCGCACTATGGTCTGTTTGAAACCGCTTTTCCTGTTCAATGTTTTACACGAACTGCGGGGGAATTCCATAAAAAAGTATTCAATAAGAACACCAATATCGTCGCAATACAGATGGCTTATAACACTATTGTGAGTAAATTATGGTTGTATAACCTTTTTGTTATTTCAAATTCTCTTAGTATTTTAATGTGTGCCGCACCAAATTTTCAACAAAAATTTTTGTTTTCTAAAACTGTTTATTAAACGAACCTTATATAAGAAGAGATCAATTTAGGCATTTTGTTTCATTTCATTTATATTTTATTTGTATATAAAGGTAAAAAATGACTAGCAAAATTAATATAATTCATATGGAACACTTATATGTACATACATTTTCTAATTCAATTTATCACATTTTCAATCAAACTCAAAATTTAATTTGTACTTATTTTGTATAAAAACTTTTGTGTTCATTTTAAGTATTTCCACTTAAACTTTTGAATATTATGTGGACATAATGCAGGACATCAAGCTTAAAGGCAAGCTGTTTATCGTCGGCGACTTTTTTAAAAATATCCCCAGTCGCACCTAGAATGTTGTTGTGAGGCTTGTGATTTTTCAAAAAATTACTTACGTCTTCAGCCAAAGGATTCAAACTGCATTCCTTTTGTCTTTTTCTCTCAGGAGTTACTGGCACTGAATTTTGTGTATGGCTGTCCAAAATGATTTCGCCACTTTCATTGAAGTAAAAAAGAAAATGAAGACTCATAATCAAGTTAATTCACAATTTAAGCTTGCTACATTTGTTGTTGTCTTAAAATCAATAAACATAGATAAGTGTAAGTATATCTGTAGTCCATATTTTCACACAGCCTTTTGGAGATAATTGTGTAAAATGATATTAGATACGTTACATTTTGATTTTTGATGATATATATTTACCTAATTCTCCGACAACAGCACACACATCGCTCCAACCCTCTTTTTGTTTATTTTTGTCTCGGTAATACAACTGGCCATAGATAAAATGATCCGAAACTCCTCCCTTTGCCTTCTCAGAGAGCTCATGAACTTTCAGTGCTGCCAAAAAAAACCACGAGTTCATGAGCTGCTGAACAGATGATACGCAAAATAATTAACTACCACTAAGAATTAACAATTTTTCTGTAGCTAGTGTTGTTTACGAGATAAATCCAAAAAAACGCGAATTTCATGGAAAAATTAAAAAAATCAAGTTTTACGTGTATTTTATATGGGAAATCTTTACAGGCCTTGGTCTAGTACTTAATATTAAAATTAAAGTCCCAAATTTTTAGGAAATTTTTTTTTTGGTATTTCCAACAAAATTTCACCATGGGACGAAAAAGAAAAAAAATAGTTTAAAACAAGTAAGGAAGGGCTAACTTCGGATGTAACCGAACATTTTATACTCTCGCAAAGTCAAATGGTATACTCGTTTGAGATTTCTTTGTGGATTGGCTGATATTTTCGGTAGAAGGTCAACTATAGGCACTGGGGTCCACATATTTAGTACTTAGGGGCTTGAACAGTTTTGGTTCGATTTAGACAATTTTTGGTCACAAGGTGGCATACATTAAACGTATTATTCACGCAAAGTTTTACCCCGATGTAATCATTGTTACTTGATATGCATAGTGGAAAGTGAAAGGATCAGATGGAATTGAAAATGGTGTTATATGGGTTTTCACCTAAAAGTGGGCTGTGCCACGCCCACTGTCTAATTTTGAACGCGGTTCCTATAAAGTCATCTCATACCATCCCAGAGATAAAATTTAATGTCTCTGACGTGTTTAGTGCTTGATTTATCGCGCTTTTAGTAGTTTTTAACAGTAACTCCCCGAATTGCAATAATATAGCAATCAGATATATAATACAGATTGACACTGGAGTCACCATATTTGGGGGATTGAACAGTTATGACTCGATTTTGACACTTTTTAGACTTGAGATTGTATACCTGAAAGGCACTATTTGTGCAAAGTTTTGTCTCGACATATTCTTTGATGCTTGATTTGTATACTGTAAAGTATAAGAATTATATGGAATTAAAAATTGTCCTATGTGGGAAGTAGGCGTGGTTGTAGTCTGAATACAATTTCACACTGTATTATGGGAATATTCAAATAATCATATGTACCAAATTTGGTTCAAATTGGTCAAGTAGTTCCGGGGATATGTGATTTGACCGGAATCTGGCCCCGCCCATTGTCCAATTTTGACGTCGGCTGCTATAAAACCCATATAAACTTGTTTCATCCCGGATGTAAAATTTAATGTTTTCGACGCATTGAGTTAATGATTTATCGCACTTTTAGTAGTTTTTAACAAAACCGTTATATGGGGAGTGGACATCCTCCGATGTCATCATAATATCGAAAGAAGAGTCAAAAACATTTATTGTGTGCAAATTTGGGTCATATAGCTCGAATAGTTACGGAGATATATACATTTAACTTGTTAGAGGGTGATGTCAGCTCTACTTTCAAAAAAAAAATTTCAACCATATATGCCCCTCCCCAATGCAACTGTCTGTAACAAATTACAAGTTTATATCTTAATTTAGTGCTTAGTTATGACATTTTATACGTTTTCGACTAATGGCGTTTTGTGTGGCAGTGGTCCGATTACGCCCATCTATTTACAATACCAAACTTCTTATGGTGCCAAAGAACATATGTACCAAATTTCTTTAAGATATCTTAACTTTTAATAGTAACTTGTCACAAATTAAGACTTTACTTCAAAATGTCTCAAATAGGGACTAGAGACTGCTTACTGAATTGCGATATTAGTTAAATCGAACTGATACACTATATTTTTCACCGTGTATTGACTGTTGAAGTATCCATACGTATAATAGCATACATTTGGTGATTAGAGCTGGTAGATTCTTAAGACCGTTGTACGGATTGCTCGCACCCATGCATTTGGTATATAAATTCATGGAATGTTGTGTGGGTGTTAAGGTAAGCCGAATTTGCGAAAAAGGTACCAAACCGACCAATACTTAATAAGTAAACTATTAAAGAAAATACGATTGCAAAAATGAAAGAAAAGGCAGCGGTCGCACTTCTCACCTTGACTTGTTTATTTTTGATACTAAGCTCTGTGACAATGAACTTCTGTTGAGCGTCGGCACCGAGTTATGAGTGCCCACAACTCGACGAAGCTCTTGCAAAATATCTCGGCACGAGCGAATACCTAACAAATAAAGTTATGCATACGTATGCTGACTGTAAATGAACCCGGACACATACAAAAATACATATATACGATTCGTATGGATATGTTCTTAAGATACACAAATCGTAGGCGTATGAAGTTTTTAGCAGCACGGTTAAACTGATAATTGGAAAAAGCTTATGAATGAAATTTTTTTAAAGAAAATGTATTTCAGGCTCCATAGCTAGTATGCAGAGGGTATAACAATTATGAGCCAATGTTTTGAGAATAGCACATTATTAGCTTTCAGCTTTACATAATAATTGTCATAGAAAAAGTGACATTGATAAAGAATTGGATCTCTTGAATTCAAATAGAAATCTTCAAGGTATTATAAATAATAGGTTAGGAACTTCTAAGTTCGGGTGTAACCGAACATTTTATACTCTCGCAACTTGCAAGGATCAAGGCCCAGGAAATTACTTCAGATGTTGGCAAAATTTTATATTAAAGGAAGTATTGATCCGATTCAACCAATTTTTAACACAAAGACATATTACTGTCGAGGGTTTCATTTATTTATTTTATTATATGTATTTCAATTATAAATCTTACACATTGACCGATATTTTTGGTAAAAAGTCAACTATAGGCACTGGGGTCCACATATTCAGTACCTAGAGGCTTGAACAGTTTTGGTTCGATTTAGAGAATTTTAGGCGTGGTTGTAATTCTCAATTTTTACTCAAGTTACAGCTTGCACAGACGGACGGACAGAGAGTCACCCGGATTTCAACACGTCTCTTCATCCTGATATTTTATATATATTTATATAACCCTATATCTAACTCGATTAGTTTTAGGTGACACAAACAACCGTTAGGTGAACAAAACTATTATACCCTGTAGCAACAGCTTGCTAGAGTATAAAAATAATAAAAAGAACCTATATTACTCCCTATTACATCAGCTATCTGCCCGTGAAAGTCCCATTAAAATCGATTCATCCGTTTCAGAGATTAGCCGGAACAGACAGACAAAAATTGTAAAAAATGTTATTTTGGTATATGTACCGTGAGTTCATCGATATGCATTTCGTAAAAAGCGCTTATCTAATGTATTTTTGTTGATAATCTATAGGATAGGAGAAAAAGTATTTCGATATCAAAATATCATATGTCACCAAGACGTCACAAGAATGTGAGAGCTGTAAGAATCTTCGTCTATTTCAGGTAAAGCAATATCAGTTTGCTTATCCCAATATGTCTTCGTTACTTTAGGCAATAAACCAAGGCATTATCGGCAAGAAGAAACAATACTATAGAAAACGAACTAATATACGAAAATAGAGGAGAAAAAACTAGCTTTTATCTTTAATTTGCTTCCAGGCATCCCAAATATAAGTGTGCAATGTAGATATGAATAAATATGATATAGACTTGCGTACTGTTTTAGAAGAGAAGGATTCTCAATATCAGATTTGTTTTATATACAACCTTCATTTAAAACAGTAACAAACATCGACAAACATTTTATGGACTATAACAATATTTAGAAAGTTCCTAGGTGGAACACAGGGCTCCAGAATTGATTGTTATCCTGTCAAGAATTGGTACAGACCTCGCCATAGCCCCCATATACCAAATTTAATGATTCTTATCTCATTGGATTTGCTTAGAGTTATATGTTTCGGAACTATAATTTCCTGAAGGGTCGTAAATTTACTCTATATATTTTAAAACAGCATATAGAATATGCCCAAGTGAGCACAATGCTTTTTATAAACAACAAAAGTATTGTCAAATTAAACCTAGACATGGATGAAAGTAAGTTGTCTAAATTGTTCTTGTAATATTTGTGAAAAAATCATCTTACTAAGCAGTTAACTTCCCTGTTGTATAAATAATATATACGAGAAATCTCTTCCGAACTATCACCTACAAATTAGTTCGTAAGAGTATCAGGGGTCTCATTTTGAAACTACGATTTAAAATAGCAAGTTTAAAGACGATCTTAATCTTCTACTACAGATGATACCTTGCGAGCCTCAGAGATACTACTTGTTCCGTTTTCTCAGAGCCGAACTATGTCAATTTGATGGCTGAATCTTGAAAAAAATGTTTCATAACATGGACATCATGTTATTTAATTCAAACATAGTTGCCAAGAAGTCCGCAGATTCATGTGAATTTTTCTCATATACACCCAATTTGCTGAACACGATATCTTTGACTCAACAATCTTCAGTTATTATACAATACCTTGAACAGAATATATTAAATTTTTTGTTGTTGTTGTTTGCCCTTTTCTCCCCAAGCAGCTGTTCATTTGTTGAGAACCATTATAGCATAAAACTGCCATACAAACTGAATGATCAAAATGAAGCCGTTGTATGGAAAACTTTTTTATTTGACAAGATATCTTCACGAAATTTGGAAAATATTATTGCCTAAGAGAAAGCTACATTATCCGAAGAAATTTCTTAGATAGGACTATTATACTATATATTATAGCTGTCATACAACCTGGACGTTTAGAATTAAGTTCTTGTGTGAAAACATTTTTATTTTTGAAGGATAAGTTAACGGTTTTTCTTGTTCTATGTCAATAATCACCCTCAACTTGAAACGAGGATACATATATAATAAACTGATACAAATTTGAATAAGTAGGTCGAATTCTCAAACTATGTATTTCTCTGATAAGTATACGTTTTCAGCAGGGCATTTGCACGTAATATATACATATGTATAATTGTACTGTAGTTAAATTATTTATACCCAATTACCTTTATTTAATGCTCGTTGTGTACTGACAATTTTGAATTTTGTGAAATGCCTTCAACATATGTATATTATATAATTACGAAAATGAAATAGATTAATACCGCAAAATGTTCAATACTTAGTGAACAATTCGGAAATAACAAGTACTACGAAAGCCTACATTTATAATATGTACTTACATATCTTCCGATCAACTAGTTATAAACTACTACTTTACAGTTAGTATGAGCAGCAAGCTCAACTAGTCAGTTGACAATGTTTTTTACGTATGTGGAACATATGTAGATATACACGTACAATAGAAGATACATATTTTGTTTATATTCAGTTGATATATAGTCAGCTTACGTACGACAAAAGCTAATGTACGAATGTACATACATATCTAACTTTGTAGAGATGTGCACAGAAATAAGCCCATGTAAGTATGTTAAGCATATTTGCGTGAATATAATCACAAAACTGTATACTGAGACATATGGCCAACGCGCGCTTTGGAATCACAAATGCCTTAATACCTTTGTCGCTCTTTTAACTTGACCGTCAGTTTATTTCGCCAATACGCCCATTCGTCAGTTCATTGTCATTGGTTGCTACATTCGGCACGCTGGACACGTCTCAGATGTATGTATGGTATCTGCTATACAAGCAGCGTATTTTAAGTATGTGTGACAATCACCAATAATAAACACGTGGTCAATCCTTTTCATTCGGCATTAGGGTGCGCGAAAAAAGTGTTTGGCTTTTTATCTTTTGTGCTGTGGCTACTTTAAAAATGCGAATTAAAACCGAATGAAAGGACTTTGCACGATACACATACTTATGTTCACACCCTGCAATCTAACATGAGCAGGTTCGATTTTGATATACAAGTAAATAGTTCAGCAACGCTAACTAGCAAAGGTTCTCAAACCGTAGAAATGTTGTACCCACCTTATGTATGTATTAAATATACCTAAGGATGAAAATAGTTTGAAAATGTACTAAATTACTTTAAAATAAAAGAAATTTACGTTTGAAATCTATTTTAAATATTTGACCTGTGTTATTCTCTAAATGGAATTGCTTGCATGGAAAAAATTTCGATTAACTAGTTAAGGTTGTGTGCCATTCTAGTTATAAGGTAGCTATTACTTTTGATTTGATTACAGGGTACGTATTCGCGCATACACACCACTGTGCAAGGATGTTAGACGAAATCGCAGTATGCATTGAAATAACAGTTCGTATATCTATATATTATATGTACATATGTTCGTACATACATTCTAAAATATGCACGTTGTTCCATTGTTTCAATTGAAAAAATCTTTCAAAGGGCGAATGAAAATAAAAAATAATAGCCGAGCCTCCTACTTAAGAAACAATTGCCTCTACAATTTTCTGAGAACGAATGCTCTAGATGTCTAAGGACATATGTATGTATGTACACATGTATGTGTATTGGAGATATTTCACCCTGTGATCGTCATCTCCAGTAAAAAGAACGTGCTACGTTGTATTAGCGCTTATTTATTTTGATTTTTACTCTGCGTTTTTATACTCTCGTAACATATTGCTACAGAGTATTATACTTTTGTTCTATGGAAATAGGCGTAATCGCACCACTACCACGCCAACAAAAAGCCGTTAATCGAAAATTAAGATACAAAACTGTATTTTGGCACGGTGAATGACAGTAGAAAGGGGCATCTGTGGTTTAAATTTTCAAAAAAGTGGGCATAGCTCCACCCTTAATAAGTTTAAAGTACATATCTCACAAGCCATTAAAGCTATATTAACCAAATTCGCTTAAAACAAATCTTTTTGGCAAGCAAATCTATTTTAGCAAAATTATATATTGTACATATGTAAGTATTATAGTTTATTGCTAAAAATGTGTTAAATTGGTCTACGAATGACCCCACCTCCTAAATGGTATATACATATAATGATTTTCGTTATTCTCAAAGACTTTGTGCCGCATGTATCGCTCAATGTGTGAGTACTCCCAACATCGGGATTCAAAAATAAAAAATTAATTTGAAAATTAGAAAATTCGCAACCAAACTTTAAACCCTTAATGTTGTTCAAATGTGTGACATTTTAATGAAATGTGCATAATTTTTCTAAAAAGTAATGTGGTTGAAATCAGGATTTTCCATCGTTTGGTTGATTATTTCTTCATATACCCCATATATTAAGTTTAGATTTTTTGGTTGAGCTTATACCACTTATTGGAGTTAATTGCTTAATTTTAATATAAATATTTCGGACAAGCAAAATGTATGTTAATTATGACGAGTAATATAAGTTAATAAGATACTAAATTGATTATAATTCATTCGGTTTCTTTAAACAATGCATGTAAAATTATAACCCAACATTTTTTTACATATGTATGTTTTGCAACATCTGAAACGCCTCGCCTTTAATCTTCGTAAATTGCGAAAGTATGAAATGTTCGGTTACACCCGAACTTAGCCACTCCTTTCATGTTATTATTCATTTCGGAAGAGATCAATCGCTCAAGTTCAAAATTAATTGGCAGTAAAGCTTCGGAAATTATGTTGAACTGTTGATTTCGAACAGTTTGTATACTTAGTCATCGCTTTTTACATCAACAATACATTTTCGGTTTCGATTACTTGTTTTTTCGCATTTCGTCCTTTTTGATCGTCTCATTTTGTCTACTCTTATTAATTCCCTTTTAAACATTTTTCGCAAATGATAAGTAAAAGTGATAAGACAAAAAATACACAGATCAGTTGGCATCTTTACATTAATTATTGTCTTTCTCAAAAGAAACAATTGCTATAAATAATTTTTGCGCATTATAAATATGTTTATAAGTACATATGCATACTCGTATATATGGTAGGTATATGTATAAATGTGTTGGCTTGAGCATGGATGTATGTGTCCGTAAATAAATACACTGCAGGGTATCTGATGAAAAAATGTTCAATTTTGACATTCAAGTAACTTCTCCGAATACATACCAGTGCCAGTGAAGTATCCTGCGGTAAGTAGCCGATATTTCATCGTAATATTATATATACTAGGTTACTGAGTGGCAACTACCATATAATTGCGCTATTATAGATACGTAATAGGAGTGTAAGTTGTATGTTTATCTATATAAAAATATATATTATTTAGAAAACTAGTTACTGGAAAGAGAGATGTTGCCAGTAAAGCGTAGCAGTACCCTAAAACAACTATTACAAATGACCGTGTTGGTTATTTCTTATACACCTTGGTTTCATTCTTGTAAGAACTATACCGCTTGTCTATAACGTATATATATACCTATCATTAAAAATATATAACCTGGTTAAATATTTTAATCTGAAACTAGGTTTTGTAGTTAGTATTATGTATCGTTTTATAACTTTTTATTTCATATTCTTTGGGTTGCAGTCGTGACTGACTTGGGCGATTTGTTTTCCAACCCCCACTTCAACAACTTATAACATTTTCAAAAACTTGAATAAATACCTTTTTAAAAATAGTTAGTATAAATAGCTAACGAGCTGAGTCGATTTAGCTGTCCGTCTGTCTGTATATACGCGAACGAGTCCCACAGTGTGAGATATCGATTTGAAATTTTACACACGTCCTTTTCTCCCCAAGAAGCTGCTCACTTGGTCTGAACCCCTATATCGGACCACTGTAGCATATTGCTGCCATATAAACTGAACGATCGGAATCAAGGGCTTGTAAGACATCTTCTGTATTTTTGAAGGGTATCATAGCTTCGGTGCAACCAAAGTTGAGGTTTTTTTTGTTTTCCTATGGAAATCTGACGGAAATGCCTTTTGTATTTCAATAATTTGTGTAAAAACATGCATAGGTTATTGTAGAAATATGTATACATACATGTACCTATACATATGTATTATATACATATGATAACCGTATATTTTCCATATATTTGGAACACTTCTGTCACTAGTTTTGATTACAATTATGCTAGTCTTGCCCTAGTACATAGTGTGGTCCTATTTTTATAGGGTATATTCCTGTGCGCACATATAAAGGTGAATAACAATGATTATGTAGCACAAAGGAAAACAAAAACGACAAGAGCCACATGAAACCGCAATAATCACAACTGTATCTGCCTCTGTATACGTACGTGTCACTGTCATTTTGGTGTTGATTCTTTTTTTTCCTTAGCGAATTTTAAGTGTTTCGCATACTTGCGTCTGTTAAATTGAAACAATGAAAACATAACTTTTTTCTACAATGATATTCTCTGAACGAAGTCGTATATTTTGCTTATTTCATATGAATTAAAAAAAGAACTCCGTTTTGATCGGATTCAAAGTTTTTTAAAACATAAAGCAAGAATATGAGTATTGTTTTGTTTCCTTTACTGCGTGCTTCTTAATATTCTTAGGCTTGTGCTTATTGTATTTGGGCTTGTCGCGACTCCTAGTCAGCCGGACTGTTGCTTGTCTGCTTACTTTTCCTTATTCTTGACCCTTTTCCATTATAGATGCAAATGATTGATTTTACAATCGTATTCTTTTGCGTTGATCTCCAACTCTCTTTTAAATTATAATAATAAATAAATAAAGGCACATACAATACGACATAAGGGTGTCTGCAAATATGCATACAATAGACGCTCCTTTACGGATTTATTTACATTTAAAATGACAATAAGAAAGTAATAAAATATTTACCTAGAACAAGTGATTAACAGTTTCCCTATTTTCTGCGGTATGGAAGTAATATACGCACAACATAGAAAGGAAAACGCTTCATTTAAATATACCACATTTAAAACTAACATATGGACATGAGCTTGCATTGAATTTTTATACCCTGGACATAGTGTATTAAGTTTGTCACGAAGTTTATAACACCCAGAAGAAAACATTGGAAACCCTATAATATACAATATATATATATATATATAAATATATCTCATATATAAAATCCCTGTGTTACGGTGTATGTTGCCAAACTCCTCCGAAATGGCTGTGCCGATTTTGTGGTCCAACCCAAATATTACTATTATTTTCTTTTTAGGACAAACTTTTTTGTTTTTATTTTTACATGATTCCGCATTAAAAAATACATACGATTCTAAATTTTAACCCTTAAGATCTATCAATCAATCAGTTATCCTCGCCAGGTGTCTCCCATTACCACTTCTGAACCAGCAAACATTACGGAATAGGGATGAAAACGAAGCCTGCTTCCTTTTTCTCATTCTCTATACAGTTTTCGTCCACGTTGTTTATTTGGTCTTATTTGTGTCTTGATCGTGACAGTGACTGTTATTCGTATTATTTTAAATTTTCAGTGCAACTCTCGAGTTAATTTTATTCTTATAGTGAATTTAAGATTATTTCTTAGTGCTAAAAATATTGATATCGCTGACATTGACAGTGATAATCGTCGGGTGGTATCATATTCTCCTCCTCTATACATATAGGTATTGATGTTGAGTTATGAAGTTCGATGAAGAGCATCAAATATATTTGCAAGTATGTGAATTAAGGAAGTGAATTTAGAATTAAAGCACTATTGTAAATGCTCCTTCAATAAATGAAAATGATAAAATAACGAATTACCAATTTGGCCGGTTTATCAGCTCCAATGAAGCTGCCTGGCGCATCTTCGGTTTCCAAATTAATAAACAGAATCCAGTAGTTATCCATTTATAATCTGTATCTCGAAAACGGTCAATGCCTATTTTCATGAACGAAATCATGCTATAATAATTGGGTATTGTATATATAGTCATTCCAAGGCAGACTGAGTGCTTTTATTTGCGAATGTTGTTGGTGAATGTCACCGGTCCATTGTCATTTCAAATTATACGTAAAGATATGGACAACAGCATCCAACGTATAAAGATGGATGTCTTGCACTGGGATTGCCAGAAGATGATGACATATTTCCTGATCCGAACACAAATGTTGTGTCATAATCATAAAGATGATGACTTATGATATATTGTGTCAACATCGTACAAAGTGAAACGATCTAACGATATCATTCAGTGACGCAATCTTCTTGCGAATTTACCAATTAGCCATTTCTGCATAAGTTCACCAAATCGAAGTGCATCTGATTTAATCAACAAAGATATAAATCGTGAAGCGCAGTATGATACTCGCAATGTTCCACTACTAAATGATACACAAAAATTAACTTACGACCGCATACTATGTATGTATATGACTGTGGCGCAATGTTGAAAAAGTACAACTGATAGTGAACATGTGCGTTCATACGCTTCAAGTACATAAGCTTCCAGATCCATCTGTCGAAACTTTCTCAAAACAACTGTTAAATATTGGCAATAGAAAAGTTGCTGTACATAAAAATACTGGATGCATAAAATTACTGACTGATTTCTGCACAATTATCAACTCACAAATACTCTCATCCACAATATATTTCCAAGTGTATACACAAAATATAATATAAATCTTGGATGGCTGGCAGAAAGAGCGATTTTGGCAGCAAAAAATGTGGACGTTAATGGATTAAATTGGTGTCATACAAATCTATCGACGCCAAAGAAACTGTTAATTATTCAAGTGACTTTTTGAATTCATTGGAGATGCTGGACATGGGTTAGATCTCCAGTTATTTTGCTTCATAATTTGTACCCACTACGGCTGTGCAATGGTAATTAAAACAAGTAAGGAAGGGCTAAGTTCGGATGTAACCGAACATTTTATACTCTCGAAAAGTCAAATGGTATACTCGTTTGAGATTTCTTTGTGGATTGTTACCTGATTTGCATAGTGGAAAGTGAAACAATCAGATGGAATTGAAAATGGTGTTACATGGGAAGTAAGCGTGGTTGTAGTCCATAGAAACTATGACATAGAAACATGAAAAGAACGTTATGCACCGAATTTGGTTGAAATCGGTTGAGCAGATCTCAAGATATGGGTTTTCACCTAAAAGTGGGCTGTGCCACGCCCACTGTCTAATTTTGAACGCGGTTCCTATAAAGTCATCTTATACCATCTCAGAGATAAAATTTAATGTCTCTGGCGTGTTTAGTGCTTGATTTATCGCGCTTTTAGTAGTTTTCAACAGTACCGTTATATGGGGAGTAGGCGGAGTTGCCACCCGATTTCAACTATTTTCACACCGTCAATAAAAGTGCTAAAAACATTTGCTTCTAGTGAATTTTGTTATTATAGCATTAGCGGTTTAGGAGATATGCACATTAAACCTATTAGAGGCGGGACCACGCCCACTTTTTAAAAAAAAAGTTTTAACTGCAGATGCCCCTCCCTAATGTGATCCTGTGTACCAAATAACAGTCTTGTATCTTATTGTGGAGCTTAGTTATGGCAAGTTATTTGTTTTTAATTAATGGCGTTTTGTGGGCGTGGCAGTGGTCCGTTTACGCCCATCTGCAATACCAACTGTCTCACGGTACCAAGAAACATGTCTACCAAGTTTCATAAAGATATCTCAATTTTTACTCAAGTTAGAGCTTGCACGGACGGACGGACGGACGGACAGACAGTCACCCGGATTTCAACTCGTCTCTTCATCCTGATCATTTATATATATATAACCCTATATCTAACTCGATTAGTTTTAGGTGATACAAACAACCGTTAGGTGAACAAAACTATTATACTCTGTAGCAACAGGTTGCGAGAGTATAAAAATTAATGTTTGCGTTTGTATTCGCTAAAAACATACTTACCAAAAATAATATACATACCAATGCGTAGAGAGATTAATATTTGTTTATTTTTAATTGCTATAACTAGTAGTATTATATAAAAATTAACTATTTTCTATGTTTAGATAGCTATCAATAATTGTAATTGAATATATATTTGTAACTTTAATAAAGAATAGTTTATTAATCTAGATAAAGTATACTTTAATTGTCTAAAACTCTTCATGCCTATTTCAATTATAATTAACAAACATCCCCCAAATACTTACACATTTATAAAAATCATTCCTAAAAAATTTTTTCATTAAAAAACATTTCCTAAAAATAACGTACATATATGGCTAAACAACGTTTGATGGGTCAGCTATATATATATATTTATATAATATATAAATTATCAGGATGACGGGTTGAGTCGATTTAGCCATGTTCGTCTGTTTTTGAGATATCGAACTGAAATTTCGCACACGTCCTTTTCTCCCCAATAAGCTGTTCATTTTTCTGAAACGCCGATATCGGACCACTAAGATATAGCTGAATAGAAACTGATCTATCAAACTCAAGTCCTTGTATGGAAATTTCTTTTAGTTGAGAAGCTACCTTCACAAAATTCGGCACAGATTCTCATCCAAAGCAGCGCTATAATCTCCGAACAATTGTTCTGATCGGACCACTGTAGTATATAGGTAGCTGCCAAACAAACTGGCCGAATCAAGATCAAAAAAAAAGGCCTTTTCATACCTTTTTATGCTATTAAAAATGCACTGGTGAAGGGTGTTATAGCTTCGGTGCAGCGAAAGATAAATAATAAATTTGTTTTTGTTTTAGTTTTATCTAAAACAATTTCCCGTGTTTAAATACATACTTAAGTCCTTATAAATAATGACTGAAGAACCTATATATGCAGTTTTAATTATTATTAGTTTAAAAGCAAACATACATATACCCTCGTTACCACCAGACCTACAGTCGTTGGTTGATTTTTTCGGAAGTACATAAGAGCACACTCCGCTTACATTTGAATCGGTAGATAAATCATTGGAGAGAGCAGCAAGGGTAGCCAATGCGGATCCAAGTCCTTTTGTACTACAGCAAAAAAAACTACCATCGGTCTGTATTAACAAATAATATAGAAATAATTGTATTTCAAAGTAAAAGTTATTTTATCAGTGTTTGCAGGGTTAAAATACTTTTAGTAATTTTGATTTAGTTGTAACCCAATTAATTTAAACACTGAATATAAAGATATAGTACATATGTACATACGCCCAAAGAAAGACACTTTGACGTTTATGAACAGTGAATACCGCAAACGATATAGGATTAGTTGTGTATGGTGTAGAGCGTATGGGGACTAGACCAAAGTCTAGGACATGTTCAGCGCTAAACGATGTTGTGGTCACAAAACCACTTAATTTCATTAAAATATTACACATTTTATTAGTCAGTATATAACCGGTAAAAAGTGAACTGGTAAGTGAGAAATAAGTATATATGTAAGTTGTGGCTAAGGGAAGGTCTAAATTCATTCCATTCGCTCTTGGCGTTAAACCAATGAGATATATGTGATATAAACTCAACCAAAAGGAATAAATTTTATATATTGAATATAAAGGGAATCTTCTTCTAGACATATGGTTTTCAAGAGGAAATAAAAAGCATATAATTTAATGTTAGGGCCAAGAATTTGGTTTTATTATAAAGATAAGGGTTTGTCATTTTGCTTTAAAAATGATTTTGAGCAAGTGCCGCGGCTGGCTCAAAAAAATTCCCAGCCGAGAGGCACAATTTTCGACCACTTTTTACACCAATTGGGGCCGTATGTCAGCAATAACACCCAGAATGTTCTCTTCCTATCCGTCAACCGTCTCGGGCTTATCTGTATAGACAAATGACTTCACATAACCCCACAAAAAATAGTCCAGCGATGTTAAATCTCACGACCTTTGAGGCCACGCCAAAGGCTCACGATAAAATAATAATAATGCCCTCACCAAAAGTTTCTTTCAATAGATTGATTGTTTCGTTGGCTGCGTGGCATGTAGCGCCGTTCTGTTGAAACCAAAGGTCGTCCACATCAAGATCCTACCATTCAACTAAAAGTGAGCTTCATCGCTGAACAAAATTTTCTTGTAAAACCGAAAGTTTCATCGCCCGAACTGAACCATTATTTTGGAAATAAATGTGCACGATTTGCAAATGTTGTTCCGGAGTAAGTCTATTCATTATAAAATGGCAAACTTAACTAAGTATAAATCAAGTAACAGTTGTTAAAAAGTCCAACTCCGATTAGTATTGCCTCTTTGAAAATAATACGTCTAAAAAAACACCTTGTATAAGGACAAAGTCCGCCAAATAATCGGAAGTCATTATATATATATATGTGATTTAGGACAAGGTCTAGACAAATTTGATTCATATTGAACACTAAACCACATTATTTTTAAGAAATTTATTTAATTTCATTAAAATCACACACACATATTCAGAAATAAGCTGTAGTATATCCAATATCATACGATCAATTAATTTTGCTAACACACTGATTTCACACTGATTTTGCTAAATATTTAACGTTATACTTGTATACGCTATAAACTCAACCAGAAGTTATAATTTCGTTTACTATTCATATGGGGGCTAGGGTTACATTGATTTTATCCATTTTATGCACAAGGACGCACTGTTATTAGAACGAGACCCTCTCTTAACTTATTTTATGTATATATCTTACACTAGTATATACGGTATGAAGTCAACAGGAAGTTCGAAAATCTTTCTATTAGGCATATGGAAGAAATATCAAACCGAAACTATCCATTTTTGGCATCACATGTTATTTCCAGAAAAAGATGTTCTATGGCTTTTTATACTCTCGCAACCTGTTGCTACAGAGTATAATAGTTTTGTTCACCTAACGGTTGTTTGTATCACCTAAAACTAATCGAGTTCGATATAGGGTTATATATATAGAAATGATCAGGATTAAGAGACGAGTTGAAATCCGGGTGACTGTCTGTCTGTCCGTCCGTCCGCGCAAGCTCTAACTTGAGTAAAAATTGAGATATCTTTATGAAACTTGGTTGACATGTTTCTTGGTACCGTGAGACGGTTGGTATTGCAGATGGGCGTAATCGGACCACTGCCACGCCCACAAAATGCCATTAATCAAAAAGAAATAAATTGCCATAACTAAGCTCCGCAATAAGGTTTAATGTCCATATCTCCTAAACCGCTAATGCTATAATAACAAAATTCACTGGAAGTAAATGTTTTTAGAACCTCTACCTACAATGTGAAAATAGTTGAAATCGGGTGGCAACTCCGCCCACTCCCCATATAACGGTAGTGTTAAAAATTACTGAAAGCGCGATAAATTAAGCACTAAACACGCCAGAGACATTAAATTTTATCTTTGAGATGGTATGAGATGAAACCCCATATCTTGGGATCTTCTTAACCAATTTCAACCAAATTCGGTGCATAGGCTTCTTTTCATATTTCTATGTATGTTCTATAGTGCGAAAATGGGCGAGATTAGATTACAACCACGCCTCTTTCACTTTCCACTATGCATATCAAGCAACAATGATTATATCGGGGTAAGACTTTGCGTGAATAATACGTTTAAAGTATGCCACCTTGTGACCAAAAATTGTCTAAATCAAACCAAAAATGTTCAAGCCCCTAAGTACTAAATATGTGGACCCCAGTGCCAATAGTTGACCTTCTACCGAAAATATCAGTCAATCCACAAAGAAATCTCAAACGAGTATACCATTTGACTTTGCGAGAATATAAAATGTTCGGTTACATCCGAACTTAGCCCTTCCTTTCTTGTTAATAATTATTCTCGTTGCCACGCTCCGTTTTTAATGAGAACAGCAGGTCACACCCTTTGCTATAGTCTATCTATATATATCTATCTATTGCTACCAAAGTAAAAGCGCAGCTTGGTGATAATTATCATTAACCAGCGATCAGTGTATTCTGTTTCTTTTACTGCAAAACTGTAACCGTTCGAAATGCTATTAGTAGAATGAAGAATATATTTTCACATTGAAATTTGAAAATTTTTTTCATGTTTTAATACAAGTGCCCTTTTTGAATTATATACACCTTCAGAATTTTATTTCATAGCAAAGATCAGAATCATCGCTTAGGTTTTCGTTCAGTCCAGTATACTACAATAGTTTGAACTAGAGAAATACTAAGGAAAAAATCCAACCGTTACACAATGGCAGTAAATTTTTTGATTACAGTAAAACTTACAATCCAAATACAGACGTGCAATTAAAATTAAATAATTCGATATGCAACATAAAAAATTTGCATCATTTTGGCAAAATACGATGGCAATTTATACCCTTATTATATCTGAAAAACATTAGTTTTAAGTTTCCTTTCATTGGAATTACATTTTTACGTGACGGGTTCCAAAATCACTGGCACAACCCCAGTGGGGGAGAAAGTTTCATCGATCAGCCTTATATAGAGAGTAGCTTGTTCCGAAGAAGACGCCCGCTTGCAGACGCACCTCCTGGTGAACAGACGCTGCAACCTTTTTGAGCGCTTAAACCGATTACCTCGGAGTAGCTCCATCAAGGCTCCCTTCTCTCTTAACAGAGACTCTGAACTGTTTACTTTGGGTAATGAGAATGTCCATACATTAATAACCCAACGATTACCCTACTCCCGCCCAACCGACGCGAGGGGAGCAATCCCCATACGTGCGGAATTAGCCCAAGTCATGAAAGGAAAACAGTTTTTTTAAGCGTCGAGATCTAAAACTCAGATACAGAAACAAAAATTTTAACAGCTAAGATTTAAAATTTCGTTAAAATAAATTGCTACGATGTTATTTATTAAGAGAAAGCAATAAGTATTTTTAATTTTTGAAAATTGAAATCAAATGTGCAGAAACGAGAATTTAAATTGGAGAGAACCATTTCTCCCTTAAATTTTCCAGCCGTAGTGGTTGCTGCAATACTATTTCCTGTAATATTTTTGAATACCGAACGTGTACCGTTGCATAATTGAGGTGAAGTGAAATTACTCTAAATAATAAGAGTTGAACAATTTTCAACCGAAGATTATATAATTTTTATCAACAACAGTAGCTAATGATTTAAAATACATCTGATAGCCTGGCAACAACTGTTATAAGAGGAAACTAATTTCATCACTCTACACTTTTGGCCGCTAATGTAGCCCGATTTCTAAACTAGTTATGATCCAAACAATGAATTTTTAGGAGTTTGATTGTGTCGGCGAGAGCGCAAGCACGTACTACGGAGTGTAAAGTGACAACAAATCATTACCCATTACAAAAATCATTCAATTTCCTTGAAGTGCCAATCGTGATTTATAATCAGTGTAAAGGTGTTCCTTTTTAAAATGAGTGAGCGCAATGCGTTTAATTTTGCAAACAATGTCACAACGATAAACTTAAATAGAAAAAGAAAAAAACCACAACGTGTTTGGACACACAATGTCGAAAACTAACAAAAAAAAACAATTATTAGGCTATATTAGATGACGATCTAAGAGAGTGCAATGAAACACAGCAAAAATTCGAACAACATATTCGTTCCAATAATCTAAACAACGGATATAAACAAAGTGAAACTTGCAATACAACACAAAATAACCCATCAACAAGTGCAGCGGGAGCAATAACTCCAGCTGTCGTCTCTCACAAAAACAACACTGGTGAAGTTAATTTGAACTCAAACGGCAAACAAAAAATAAACAGCAAAAACATTCCTCCAATAAACACATTCGACATCAAATCAAAACGAATAATAGAACTAATAAAAGACGGTCTAAATATAACGCAATTTAAAATCAAAGAATGTAACCAAAACAAATAAGCAATTTTTTTAACCAACATTGAAGACTATAAAAAAATTCGAGGGAACTTAACGAATTGAAAGCAATCAAAACTGTTTTATACCACTGCTTAAATGGGAACCCCTACGAAAAGCTGAGTTTCCGCAATGTAGAAACTTTCAAAGTTTCTTTCACAACGCAGCCAATTGTAATCTACCACCAAGATGTGTCAAATGAAGCGGAACACACAAAAGCAAAGATTGGTGTATGAAAAGGTGTATTGTGTTTTATTGTGTAAATTAGGGCACCCTGCATCCTACAAAGGCTGTGAGCGGTATAAAGAGCTACAAAAAATAAGATCGAAAAAACAAAACCTAATAGCTACGAAAATAAACACTAACCAAAATTTTACTAACTCTAATTTAAGTTATGCAAATGTCTGTAAACAGTCAACTGGTGTATTTTGTGATACCAATAATCAAAGCTCTCAAAATCCATTATTCAAAGAACTAAAAAATACAATGTTATCTTTAAGCAATTAATATTAACAGTTCTGCAGAAGCAGCTGGAATTACAAATGGCAAGAGTTGATGCAATTTACAATATAATAGATACAGCATGAATTCAGACCATACTATTACTATTACCCAATTCCACTTAAACATAATTTATTTTAATGTCCACTCGTTTATTAATATAAGCAGGAGAATAGAGCTAAGTAAATTCTTATCGAATAATAATCCCGATATTTTTCTTTTGAACGAAACTAAACTTAACACAAGACACAAACTAAAATTTATAGGGTATAATTTAATCAGAAAAGATAGATTGTTAGGATCGAGAGGGGGAGAAACCAATTCTAATTAGTGAAAATATAAAATACACGAAAGTCTTACACCCACACATCGATGCCTTATCCTATTTAAAATCTTTTGTAATAAAAATATATATGCCTCCAAATAACATCATGTATATAATTTCAGCTATTACCCGTTAGGTAATAATAACAATACATTTAAATCTAAACTCGACACAATCTTTGAAACCTTTAACCTACAAAACCCCAACCACTATTACATATTAGCTGGTGATCTCACCAGAAAACACACAGACTGGGGTAATCCACAAAACAAGTCTAAAGGTAAAGCGCTAAAAAACTGGCTTACCTCCAAGTTCAGATGCAAAATGTATGCTTCGGTTTCTCCATCCTACGAAAGAGCTAATTCTTGTCTAGATATTTGCATAGCTGATCAAAGAATAGATATTCACAGAGCCCGTAACACAGTTAACTGCTTGAGATGCATTGATTACGATAGCGATCACTACGCTATTCAAATCGTTGCGACTAATAGAGGCAACACAAACTATTTTACTTTGTTAGGAAATAATGTACCAAAAGCAAAAATCAATAGCCCTACTCAAACTCTTGTAAGCTTGCATATCATAAAAAAAATTCTAGCAGAAAAAACTAAAAGCCTTTTAGCCATTAAAAAATATAATCGACTTCAAACATACCTACCTCCCACGTCACTTCAAGTAGAAAAAGCAAAACTGAAACTTGTAAAAAAACTAATAGATGACAATATTAAGAAACATTTTAAACTCACCCCACATAATCCAAAACGCGCAACAATCCAGTCCACTTGCAGATACAAGAATTCTTCAAAAAGTTTTTGGAAATGAAAACTTTATTCTACAGCACTCGAGCGACCAAAACAAACTTCAATACCAACAAATAGCTAATAATTTAAATGACGGCCAAACGGAAAACTTTTTTGTTAGTTCAAACGTCCTTTAGAATATTGCACTTTATTCAATAATATGTTAAACAATGCCTACTTCCCAATGCCCCCAGAACCAGGAGCGGGATGCCCGGGTGGCCCAGACGATCCACGCAGGAGAGGCATGCGCGGTGCCACCTTAAAATGGTACCTCAGGCACTTGCAAGATGGTAAATCCCCGGAGGAAGCATTTAGACTCTCCACAAGCAGGAGCAGGGCAGCAACCCATCTCCGGCCGCGAAGAAACAAGCAAACGCCGCGTCCGTCGCGGGACGCGAGAACCAGAGGGAGCCTGAGAAACGAGGGAGCGGTAGGGCGGAACCACGGAATGCCACAGGACAAACCGCGGAAAGGAAAAGCGGGCAGATAATGCCTCAAGAACGCCCAAGTTCAAAGAGGCAAAAGGGGAATCAGCCACCGGCGATCGGAGGACAAACTTCTGCTCCAAATCCCAACCCGGAGTTGGTGGTCAGCGCATACTCGAAAGCTGTTAAACGCATCCGGATGGCGGTGCTGCCTCGCAATTACCCGGCGGCGGTCTTGGGGCCAGAAGAACTGACGACGCTGCAAGATAGCATCATCGATGAGTTATACAATGGGTGTAGGTACACCGGCTCATTCCATGGTGTATACTTCAGGTCAGGAATACTGCTAGTCGACTGCAAGGACGAAAAGACGGCCACCTGGCTTGCGGAGATCACTCCGAAGCTGGACGGATGGAGAGGCCCGGTCCTATGCGCGAGGAGGGGTGAAGACATACCGCCTATGCACAGCATGACGATGTTTCTTCCCAGGAGCACAGGAAAACCCTACGAGTTTGCTCTTGGTCTCATACGAAACCAAAACGATGGGCTCAGTACATTTTAGAGGGTAGTAGACAGCAGTATTGAGGACGTTGGATGGAGGCTCAACATCACCATCGATGATGAGTCCTACAAATTCATCCGAAAGGAGGGGTTTAGGCTGAACGTTGGGTTCAGCAGTGTGGTAATGAGACCTTGGAAGCCTAAAACCACACCGGCGGAAGGAACAGCGGAGGAAGCAATGCTGGTGGATGAGACGGTACCGGCACACTCAAGCAGGTTGCTACTGCTATGGTGCAAGGTGCTACAGATGTCGCAGAAGGAGCACTAAACATAGGTGCTAAGGAGTGTGAAGGGGAGCTATCCTCCACACAGGAGCTCCTAGAGGGGCTGAAGCGGCAGGACCAGCAGGGGAATAACGAGGACAGCGACGATGATCTGTCCCTCCTGGTACCAGTCCTGTGACCGCCATTTCCCATATAGAAGTTGCCCAGGTGAACCTACACCACGCGACAGCAGCCTCGGCTGTTATCGCAAGTAGGTTCCTTTAGGATAACCTGGGTATCCTATTAATCCAGGAGCCGTGGGTCTTGAGAGGGGAGGTCAGGGGCCTCAATACAAGAGCAAGCAAGGTAATCTGGGATCTCTCATCTGAGAGACCCCGGTCTTGTGTAGTGGGCAGGAACGGTATTAATTTCTTCTGTAGTTTCAGAGTTCCTAACGCAGAATCTGGTCGCGGTGCAGGTGAAGGACAAGGAAGGTGCAGACTTCGTCCTTGCAGCGGCCTATTTCCCAGGGGACACAACCACAGCACCCCCCCGCAATTCGCCATCTAATGGAATACTGCAGGAGAAATAAGCTCCCCCTCATACTGGGGTGCGATGCCAATGCGCAAAACACGAAGTGGGGCAGCACGGACTGCGACGCAAGGGGTGAGTCTCTTCTCGAATTCATTATAAGTAATAATTTAAGCATTGAGAATGTGGGTTGTGAACCTAGAGAGCAGGCTGGCTGCAACTAACCAGTTCATAATAGACGCGTACCATTGTAGTTGCCCATTAAAGACAACCACCATAAGACAGGGCTGTCCCTGGTGGACCAGTAAACTGACGGCATCTTCCCAGCACTTCTGCAGCAAGGAGGGCAAGCTCTATTGCCGTAACTTGTTGGGCTGATGAGAGATAGCCTTGCGTTGTCGTACATCGCATCACCGTGGAGGATAGCATAGGCAATCTTCATACCTAAGCTAGGAAGGAAGAACTATTCCCTAGCCAAATCCTTCAGGCCTATTAGTCTCAGCTCCTTCATGCTAAAAGGTATGGAAAAAGATTATAGACAACCATATAAGATCGAAAGCACTAAAAGTCCCACCTCTGCATGCAAATCAGCACGCGTACAGAGCAGGTAGGTCTACTAACACTGCTCTGTACCAACTAACGGCTGAGATCCAGCCGCAACAGTGAGGTTGCGATATGTGCTTTCCTAGACATTGAAGGTGATTTTGATAAGGCGTCCCACGCAAGCGTGATCAGAGCACTGGAGAAAAGGAACGTGGAAGCTCCTTTATGCAGATGGATTAAGGCCGTACTGCATACTAGGATTGCAGAAACTACGGTGGGGGAGAGCAAGATACGTCTTGGTACTACGAGAGGCTGTCCTCAAGTTGGAGTATTATCACCCCTTCTATGGAGCCTCGTAGTAGATGAACTCCTTGAGTTACTGACGAACAATGGAATTCGGTGCCACGGGTACGCCGACGACATTGTCATAATGGCAAGAGGGAAATTTGAGAACACTTTCTGAGACATAGTCCAAAGGGGCCTAATCCTAGCAAAGGGATGGTGCGATACGGTAAGATTGAGCATTAACCCGTTAAAAACAACCGTCATCCCTTTCATAAAAATAAGATCTCTTCCAGGCTTTAGAATACTATCCCTTGGGGGCAGAGAGCTAGAAGTGTCTAGGGAAGTAAAATATTTAGGTCTCACACTGGATTCCACCTTGCGGTGGAATAGGCACGTGGAGCCACAAAGTCACTCATGGTGTGCAGACGCCTGTCTGGCAGATCCTGGGGTTGCAAGTCTAGTATCACCAGGTGGCTGTACACCATGATCGTGAGGCCTATTGTTACTTATGGAGCGGTGGTCTGGGCATCGAAAGCAGCGCCGACTTTTATAGGTCTTCAACTATCGAAGCTGCAAAGACTTGCCTGCGTCTGCGCTACTGGGGCAATGCGCATCTGCCCCACCGCAGCACTTGAGGTCATGCTAGAGCTCCCACCGCTCCATTTAGTTATCAACCAGACTGCGAAGCATATCATGCTGCTTATGACAGCAAAGCGGTATGGAAAAGGGAAGTTAATCTCGTCTCAACAAATGAGGGCCTTAGAGGATAACACGCCACTGGCCCTTCTTCCAAGAGACGACGTAACAAAGAGAGTAAACTTTACGAAAAATCAACTTGCAACCGTGTACACCTGATCTGGGTGCCGGGGCATAAAGGGGTAGCCGGAACCGAGCTGGCAGAAGAACTCGCCCGCTCTGCTGCTGCTTCCAGAATAATGGGGCCAGAACCATGCATTGCGGTGGGGCCCCATACAATAATGGAGCTGCTCCGTACGTGGGAGAGAGCGAGCAGAGACAGTCACTGGCAACAGGCAGCAGGGATGCGTCATGTTAAACTGCTACTGGGAAGGTTCAACCTAGCCAGGTTCAGAACAATGATAAACCTTCCCAGAGACAAACTCCGACTCCTTGTCGCGCTCCACACTGGGCACTACAGGCTCAGGAAACACCTGTCAAACATGGGCATAGCTTCTTGTGGCAACTGCCGATTCTGCGACATGGGGCCGGAAATACCAGAACACCTGATTCTAGATTGCACCGCAATTTTTAGACGCAGGCTCAAGACCCTCGGTTCCATTTATGTGAACAGAGATCACATTGCCTCAATAGCACCCAGCAAGTTGTTGGAGTTTGTCAGGGTGCTGGGACTTTGGGAATGCATGTGGTGGAGGAAGGGGCACAATAGACCCTAGGTCGCAGTGCAAACCTCATATTCATATTTTATTCTATTCTAATAAATGTAACTCAAACATTAAAAAAAATGGAAGGAGTTTATTATAAAATTCAGTGTAGCAAATATCCATATGCAGCGCAAGAAGAGAATCAAATATCTTGGTATTCACCTCGATATATTTGAATTTTTTATATTTTAATGATCATATCTTAAAAACAAACAGAGCCCTTTATACATATAAAAAAATGTTTGCCTCAAAACTGGTATATAACAGGCTAAAAATTATCATGTATCAATCACTAGTGGGACAAATACTTTCATATGGATGTTCAATTTGGTTTAATATCTCTCCTTCATTTAGTATGGAAAGGCTGAAAAAGTTTATGAGAAGAATACTCCGATCATGCACATCGCTGCATAGGTCACAAAATAGTAATTTCACCAAATTTATATCTACCTTTCAACTACACGACACTGCAAAAGTTCCCAGAATTGATTGTCACATCATAAATCTAATTAGAAAGCATATTAGTCGCCAGAACCCTTTAATAAGAGCTCCTCTTTACGAGAGTGATGATTACTTTGCATTAGCTATTGCAAATGCATTTGCACCACCAGAATCTTTTCTCTACTTGGACAAAAATGGTTCCATCCAAAACGAAGGCAACATCCCAATAATCTATCACATATTTATAAGAGCTAACAACAAAGTAGTCACTTCGAAAATACTCACTCCTGAAAACAATCGTTTCGACACATACATTTCGTTTAGAGACAAAACTGAAACCATATTGACGAAACAGAACTGCTGGTGGCGACTAAATGATAATGACAACGAGTTTACTCCATGACACATCTGGTCTGAGTTCTTCTTTTAACCAGTTTATATTATAAAATCATCTATGCATCGTTTTTTTTTACCTTTTCCTTGCAAACAAATACAAGTATATATTATAAATCTACTAAGCTAAGATATATATCATTAGTTAATAAAATGTTACTAATTATTGATAGCGGAGTACTCGAGAGCTCGTCTAGAGACACAGTACGTATATATTATCGTTGTACTACTGTTTATTGTAGTAATTAAGTTTATTATTGTAATTTTAATCAAATAAACAAAAATAAAACAAAACAAGTATGGAAGGGCTAAGTTCGGATGTACTCTCGCAAAGTCAAATGGTATACTCGTTTTAGATTTCTTTATGGATCTTGCCGCCTTGTTCTATGTTGACCGGTTTTTGGTAAAAAGTCAACTATAGGCACTGGGGTCCATATATTCAGTACATAGGGGCTTGAACAGTTTTGGTTCAATTTAGAGAATTTTTGATCACATGGTGGTATACTTCAAACGCATTATTCACGCAAAGTTTTACCCCGATACAATCATTGTTGCTTAATTTCCATACTGGAAAGTGAAAGAATCAAATGGAACTCGATTTCACCCATTTTCACACTGTAAGTAGAGGTGCTAAAAACATATGCTTCCAGTGAATTTTGTTATTATAGCTTTAGCAGTTTAGGAAATATGCACATTTAACCTATTAGGGGCGGGACCACGCCCACTTAAAAAAAAAATTTTAACTACAGATGCCCCCCCTTATTGTGATCCTGTGTACCAAATAACACTCTTGTATCTTATTGCGGAGCTTAGTTATCGTAATTTATTTGTTTTTGATTAATGGCGTTTTGTGGGCGTGGCAGTGGTCCGATTACGACCATCTGCAATACCAACCGTCTTACGGTACCAAGAAACATGAGTACCAAGTTTCATAAAGATATTTTTACTCAAGTTACAATTTGCACAGACGGACGGACGGACGGACAGACAGTCACCCGGATTTCAACGCGTCTCTTCATCCTGATCATTTAGGTATATATATATAACTCTATATCTAACTCGATTAGTTTTAGGTGCTACAAACAACCGTTAGGTGAACAAAACTATTATACTCTGTAGCAACAAGAGCGAGAGTATAAAAAAAAAAAGATTTTTACTTTCAGGAATATACTCTCAATTAATAAAGTTTTTTTTCGGGATGCACTGTGTATTTGGTTGGCGTTCTACCATTCCCAATATCAAGAAATTGTATTATTTGGATGGATCAGTTTGCAATTTTGCGCTTGGTTTGTTATAAATACCTGTGCGCCGTTCGCCCATAATCTAGCATTCGATTTTTTGTTTTATGCAATAAAATATTCAAATGATTCTTACATGAATTTTGAACATATGCTCCTGGTGTGAAATATAGTTTTGTATTTAGGAATTGTATTGACTTTTAACATAAAGAAATACAAAGTAGTCTGTCCCCTGGTTCTAAACTACCTCCCCACCAATTTTCAGCCAAATCGGTTCAGCCGATCTTGAGTTATAAATAGTGTAACTAACATGACTTTCTTTTACTTACATTCAGAGTCAAAAGTTAGCAAACATCCTGTACACGCTTCTAAAACCATTCACTTTTTGTTTTTAATAGAAAAACAACTTAATTTTTTGTGCGCTTTTAATAATCCTACAGTTTTTAGTTTTCCCAATGAGAAATCCGGTAGAAAAAACTAAAGAATTTACAGAATATTCAAGTTCGAAGAAAAAATTATCGGAAAAATGCATTCAGAATTAATTTATTTAAAAGTTTAGGATACTACCTTAGCCAAAAAATTAAAGCTAATATTTTGTGGGGCCACCATTAGACTTTATACACGTTTGCACGGAGTTAATCAGATTTTGAGTAACCTCACTTGAAATTTTCGCGATCAAGCCGATCCGCAAATTATTTTTTGAGGTTATGGGTATTTCTTTAATGTTTCTGTCTAGAACATCTCACAAACTCTCAAAAGGATTGAGATCCAGGGATTGGGGAGGAGAATTTAACTGTTTTCTGGTGTTATGCAATCTTGGCAACTCTAGCTGTATGCTTCGGGTAATTTTTGTACACTTTGCTTAAAGTGGTTTTTCAGTATTTGAAATAAATTTTGGCTATTCATCGTAGACTCAACAAAAGCTAGATTTCCGGTGGCAGCAGCCGACATGCACCTCCAATCCATTACAAAGCCTTCCCCATTCTTAACAGTTGAAACAAGATTTTGTGAAAGAAACTCGCTATTTCGAGTTCTCCAGATCTTCCTACGGTTTTTTGTGCAAAATATCTCGACTTTGCTTTCCTCACTAAACACAACGCTGTTCAAAAATGCTTAAGGGTCAGTTAAATGAACTTTTTCGAAGTTAAGCCGTTTAACTATATTGATATTAGAAATGGAAGGCTTCTTCCTTGGAGTCATCCCATGCAAACCATTAACATTTAGCGCTATGCGTATAGTAGAGGCACTAGCTGGCCTACTTCGTTCTTGAGATAGATTTTCTGGTATTTCAACCGCACTACACTTGGGATTTTTCTTAACTTCACACACAATTTTACGAACTTCGGTATCACTCATGTTACGTTTAACAGCCTCGTGATTCATAATTGTTTATAATTTTTTGGTTAGTTGAACGACTTTTGTTGACAATTTTGACTATTTCAACTAAAGACTTCCTGTTTTCAAGACGCTGTACCACCAATTTTCTTAGATTTATTGAAGCATTCTGTCTGCTTTTATTGCACGAACAACACATAATGATGACAATCGCGAACTAAATTTCTGCAAATATTTAAGTAGGCAGTTTAAATATGCCTACTATATGCCAATTTTTGACATTATTTTTGTAGGCACTTTTTTTTGAACTTAAGTATTTTGTGCTTTCACCTTTCTTTCAGCGGGTTGCCGTGTTAAATGAAATAACAAAGTAGACGTAAATCTCACATGTATGCTAATTTTTGACGCTGACTGTATATATGGTAGATATAAGATTACGAACCGTTTATATGGGTATAGAAAAGTGTTTTTTTAAGCTTTTTCAGAAAATTTTTAAATTTTTTTCTCTGCGTAAGAACCATCCTCGTACTTCAAGCAATAATAAAAAAAAATAATTAACGAAATCGGTTTAGCTGTTCTCGAGATTTGCGCTTAGCAACACATTTTATGATTCATTTTTATATTATTATAGATAGTATATTCGGTCATGCAATGGTATGGCTATGATATACATTAATAATTTTACATATACAATAAACTATTTAATACAGTAACAAGTAAGGAAGAGCTAAGTTCGGATGTAACCGAACATTTTATACTCTCGCAAAGTCAAATGGTCTACTCGTTTGAGATTTCTTTGTGGATTGACTGATATTTTCGGTAGAAGGTCAACTATAGGCACTGGGGTCCACATATTTAGTACTTAGGGGTTTGAACAGTTTTGGTTCGATTTAGACAATTTTTGGCCGCAAGGTGGCATACTTTAATTGCATTATTCACGCAAAGTTTTACCCCGATATAATCATTGTTACCTGATTTGCATAGTGGAAAGTGAAAGAATCAGATGGAATTGAAAATGGTGTTACATGGGAAGTAAGCGTGGTTGTAGTCCGATTTCGCCCATTTTCGCACTATGACATAGAAACATGAAAAGAACGTTATGCACCGTATTTGGTTGAAATCAGTTGAGCAGATCTCAAGATATGGGTTTTCACCTAAAAGTGGGCTGTGCCACGCCCACTGACTAATTTTGAACGCGGTTCCTATAAAGCCAATTTATACCATCTCAGAGATAAAATTTAATGTCTCTGGCGTGTTTAGTGCTTGATTTATCGCGCTTTTAGTAGTTTTTAACAGTACCGTTATATGGGAAGTGGGCGGAGTTGCCACCCGATTTCAACTATTTTCACACCGTCAATAGAAGTGTTAAAGACATTTGCTTCTAGTGAATTTTGTTATCATAGCATTGGCGGTTTAGGAGATATGCACATCAAAACTATTAGAGGCGGGACCACGCCCACTTTTTAAAAAAAAGTTTTAACTGCAGATGCCCCTCCCTAATGTGATCCTGTGTACCAAATAACAGTCTTGTATCTCATTGCGGAGCTTAGTTATGACAAGTTATTTGTTTTTGATTAATGGCGTTTTGTGGGCGTGGCAGTGGTCCGATTACGCCCATCTGCAATACCAACCGTCTCACGGTACCAAGAAACATGTCTACCAAGTTTCATAAAGATATCTTAATTTTTACTCAAGTTAGAGCTTGCACGGACGGACGGACAGACAGTCACCCGGATTTCAACTCGTCTCTTCATCCTGATCATTTATATATATATAACCCTATATCTAACTCGATTAGTTTTAGGTGATACAAACAACCGTTAGGTGAACAAAACTATTATACTCTGTAGCAACAGAGTATAAAAATATTATTTACGAATAAAGGCTGAAACGTAATTGCCGGTATAAGAATCAAAAAAATTGTACTTGAGGCTTAATTTCGAAAATGACTCACACAAATATTTGTCAATGGAAAAAATTATACATTTTTCATTTGGCATTATACTGAAAATTTTTTAAAATTTATTTTTTTGAATTTTTAAAACATGCTTATATTTAGAAATATATATATTTTTTTAATTGATTTTAATTTTTAAAATTTGATCCACTTATGTTGGATCAACCTCGAAACAGTATGCTAAATTTTACTAAAATCGGTTCAGTAGTTTAAGAGATAACCCCGGACAAAATATGACACATAATTTTTATAGGTATATGTATGTAGATTATGCCAAGCATTTCCCTACAACTAGTAAGTGTAGGTATATTTATAAGTTTTAAACGACTAATGTATGGAGGTAGACTTAACCTAGAATCCGATCGGAAATGCGCTAAGACAAAAAGTAAAAACTGTTTTTGAACTGCCTCTAACTTGTCAGAATGGATTTGGTAACTAGGGTTCAATACAATAGATCCACATTCCAATATAGGCCTAACAAAACTTAAAAAAAGTGTTTTAATAACATACAGATATCTAAATTCTTTAGACCAACGTTTAACAAAGCTGGGAACACCTTTTGCTTTCAAAACCATTCTATCAATATGAAGACTAAAATAAAGCTTAGAATCCAAAATATTTCCCAAATCAACAAAGTTAAAAGCTTGCTCTAATCTATAGTTATATTTTACACTAGGAGAGGCGTGCACCGATTTACTGGAAAAGCACATCGTCTTACATTTTTTGAGATTCAGTAGCAAATCATTTCTATCAGCCAGTTGAAGTATATGATAAAAGCTTTATTCGTCGGCATATAATAAAATTTTTGAGTATTCTATAACAGAAGAGATATCGTTAATAAACAACAAGAAATGAATCGGACCAAGATGACTACCTTGCGGAACAGATTCATTGAATATCACTCGCTTTGTTGTATTATTAAGATAAGAAGATACCCATTGAAGAAGCCTTGGCTGAAAGTAGTAGTTTATGTAGGAGAGTCGAAAGATTTACTTTATCGAAAGTTTTGCTACTGTCAGTGTATTTAACATCCGTATGCTTATGTTCCCTACAACCCAATGATACATGGTTTACAAATCCAGTAAAATTTGTTAGGGTAGATTTCACTTTGCGAAACCTATCCCAGCCATAGTTTTGTTTGACCTAAATCCACTTTTATGTAAAGGGATTATAAATGCCGTTTCCATATTGAAGGAATATACCTTGTTTAAGAGAAGAATTAAATGCCTGTCACGCGGCATAAAGAACTACTGGTACTTAGTAATGCTAGAAGAACGTTCAGTTTAATTTGAGCTGAAGAATTCGTCATACAGGACGATAACGCTGTTTACGAAATTTAAGAGCGACTTGATATCTAATTTTGATACTGCATCTAGCCCATTGAACTGCGAAGCTTCTAGATATCTAAGACGAGTTCTAGATAAGGCTGAACAGAAGCACAGGAGGTGTTCCATCGTCTTTCTCAGAGGAACTGGGCTTCACTTTCTGAATGTATCGTCGTTACTTATGCCCATCCGGCTCGCATGTGATGACAGTATGTTGTGACCTATCATTAGGCCAACAACCGTCCTGCAGTCTTTTTGAGATCGTGTGAGTAAATATCATGCGTGTTTTTTTTTGTGGGGCTCTTGCACATGGCAAGCCTGCATTTCCTTAAGGCATTCCATCTCGCCCTGATCCATCTGTCGGTCCTTTCGGAAAATTTATTGTATTATATATAGTTTTTAGTGACTTCCATATTTCCTGTACGGGTTGGTTAGCCAGACGGATGGTACTTTTGGCAATCTCATCAACTATTACATATTTGCAGCCGCTACATCTACTGCTTCTAAGGACATTCTCTGCCGTAATGTTTGGTAAAAGTTAGAAATGATTTGTCTTCTATAGCCCATATAAATGCAATGCGATAGTTATAACTTATAATTTAGTAACAGTTTTCTAACTTGGAAACTCTTGTTAATACTAAGGCAATCTTTTTATTTTATCAACACACAATCTTGTCTAACTTTTCTACTTCCCTAGCCGGCGAGATATATATGCGTTATATACGCTCAGTTTTTGAACCAAATTTCCAAAAAAAAAAGCTTGACGTTTTCCTGATTAATTCGAGTTCAACCAAGAAACTCTTGTTAAAAGCTGGTATTTTCCTGATCAATGTTATATTATGGTATGCTAAAGGATCCTTACTTTTATGTTCATATTTTCTGGTATTTTCCTGATCAATTGTATATTACGCTATAGGGTTCTTACTTTAATATACCAACACATTCTGACATGTATACATGCGTACATTGGATGCATATTGCGCACCTATTCATGCTCGTATTCCGATTGCTTTTGTATTTACATTAAATACGAGCTGAATGATCATTATTTTCTTCCCCAAACACACCACAGTAACAAGTTTATTATGTTAATTATTTCGATTTAATAGTTGAGTTCGTTGTTTCCTTTTTCTGATTTCTTTTTCAATTTTCTTTTACTTGTCTGAACGGAGAAATCAATTGCGCGTGAACAAAGGCTAGCAGAGCCACACAGAACCAATTTAATTTAATTAAAGAATCAACATTCCAAGATTTGCTGACAATAATCCATTCAACGGTTAAAACTACCACAAGTGATGTGAGGCACTGTGTGTTAAGGGAGAATTTAGGTGCATAAAGCACGATTCTGAAAAATAATAACAATTATGTGTAATTATTGCCACATCCCGTCAAAGAGATGTGCTTTAATGCCATGTTAACAAAGTGTGAGGGTTTTTAAATTGAGCAGACATGATTGAGTAAAACAAAACGGACAAAAAATATGAACCAAATATCAGTTACCGTACTTTTTATACTCTCGCAACATGTTGCTACAGAGTATAATAGTTTTGTTCACCTAACGGTTGTTTGTATCACCTAAAACTAATCGAGTAAGATATAGGGTTATGTATATATAAATGATCAGGATAAAGAGACGAATTGAAATCCGGGACTGTCTGTCCGTCCGTCTGTGCAACTTGTAACTTGAGTAAAAATACCTTTATGAAATTTGGTACACATGTTTCTTGGTACCGTAAGTATCGGTTGGTATTGCAGATGGGCGTAATCGGACCACTGCCACACCCACAAAACGCCAATAATCAAAAACAAAAAAATTGCCATAACTAACCTCCACAATAAGATACAAGACTGTTATTTGGTATACAGGATCACATTAGGGAGGGGCATCTGCAGTTTAAAATTTGTTGAAGTAGGCATGGTCCCGCCCCCTAATACTTTTAATGTGCATACCTTCTAAACCGCTAAAGCTATAATAACAAAATTCACTGAGAACAAACGTTTTTGTCAATCGTTTATCGACGGCGTGAAAATAGGTGAAATCAGGTGGCAACTCCGCCCACTCCCCATATAACGGTACTGTTAACAATTTTTAAAAGCACGATAAATCAAGCACTAAACACGTCAGAGACATTAAATGCGACGATTTTATAGGATCCGCGTTCAAAATTAGACAGTGGGCGTGGTACCGCTCACTTTTAGGTGAAAACCCATATCTTGGGATCTGATTAACCGATTTCAACTAAATTCTGTACATAACACTCTTCTCATATTTCTATGTTATAGTGCTGAAATGAGAGAAATCGGATTACAACCACGCCTATTTCCCATATAACATCATTTTAAGTTTCATCTGATTCTTCCACTTTCCAATATGCAAATCAAGCAACAATGTTTGTTTCGTGACAAATTTCTGTCCAAAAATTCTCTAAATCGAACCAAAACTGTTCAAGCTCCTTGGTACTGAATGTGTGGACCCCAGTGCCTATAGTTAACTTTTTACCGAAAATATCCGTCAATGTGTAAGATACATAATTGAAATTCATATAATAAAATAAATAAATGAAACTCTCGATAATAGTATGTTTTTGTGTCAAAGATTGGTTGAATCGGATCAATACTTGCTTTAATATAAAATTTTGCGAACACCTGAAGTAATTTCCCGGTTTTGATCCTTGCAAGTTGCGAGTGTATAATATGTTCGGTTAGACCCGAACTTAGAACTTCCTTGCTTGTTAAAATATAATTTTCGGCATTAAACTTTAGTATAGCCAATAATATACTTACACTTAATTATGCTAAGGTAATTTACATAGTGACCGATATATACGATATAAAGCCAACCACAAGTTTGAAATGCTTTTGCTAGATATATGGGTCTCGGCGAAGTATTGATCCGATTTTATCCAATTTTGCTATCATTGCCAGAAAGAGATACTCCTTCAGGTTTAATAAGATATCAGGTTTATGGAACTAGAGGGATTAGTGACCCGCTTTTATCCATGTTTAGCATCACGACATACTATTACCAGAGAAATATAGGGTATTAAGTTAACCGGATCTTCGAAGATCTTTATATTATGGCGACTAGGGGTAGTACTGATCAGATGTTACCCATTTTTAATTCAAAGACACATTAGTATCAGGAAAGAATTATCTTTACATTTCAGTAATATATCTCATATTTCGACGGATATTTTCAATACAAATTAAGCGATAGGCACTGTGGTCCAGTTTTTTTTCCGGGGTCTTAAAAAATGTTTGTCCGATTTCGACAAATTTATCGTGATATAACATATATTGGTGTTCGAATTGTATATTGTTAAGTGAAAGAATCATATGGAATATAATATTGTTTTAAGTGGGAAGTAGGCGTGGTTGTTGTCCGATTTCATCCATTTTTTATAGATTCAGAGTTAATGAAGTTTACCTATAGGTGGGCGATACCACGCCCATTATCCATTTATGATACCGGAAAATGAGAAACTTTAAACACGAATTGGAACGGTTTCGTACACGAGTTGGCTCAAGGGCTTCATAGGAGCAGTTGAGCCACCTTTAGGTAAAATTATATTTTTTAGGTCCTACTCAACTTATTCCATCCAAATTTGATGTATAACATTATCTTGATATTTGCATATTACGGTGTAAAAATGGGCGTAATCAGATCACAACCATCAGACCAAATAATTAAAAGCGAGGGGTATAATGCTAATCCCTATTTAAATTGACTGATTTAATTGTACGTGTTTTACCTTGAAGATGTGGGCTTATTAAATGTAAACCAGAAAGAAATGAACACAAATATCGAATAATGCTATCTCCGATCCCCAAGGGGGGCTTTAAACCTGAAAACCTTTCGTATATCGACCACTGATACCAATAATTACATCGGTGGAGATTGGCAGAAAGTTTCCTTATAATTCTATTCAGCTGTAGAGTATATACAATGTTATTATGTGGTAGATATGGTACATATATAACAATAAACATGTATGTATGTATATACAGTAGCCAAAAATAACTGGGTAGAAGTTGTTTTAAAACTAGTACGATTAAAAAGCCTAACTGGTTAGCCTACTATTTTTATACCCTGAACAGGGTATATAAAGGTTACCACGAAGTTTGTAACATCCAAAAGAAAACGTTTAAGACCCTATAAAATGTATATGTATACTATATACAATATGATCAGCTTGACGAGCTGAGTTGATGCCCGCCTATCCGTTTGCCTGTATATACGCGAATTAGTTGAGATATTACTCTAAAACTTTGCACACCGACTTATCTCTCAAAGAAGTTGTTCATTTGTTCATATATAATAGTAAAATAGCATTAGAAAATCATACTATATAAGTGTGGATTTGAATTAGTGTATACATAAATTTATACCATAAGAGCCTGCACTAACGCAAGAAATTAGTTAGAAAGTTCCCAGTTGACACCTAGGTAAAGAAACACTAGATTCATACAAATTTTAAAAAAATTGGTAATGATTTATTGTATTTTATTTTCTGCTAAACCAAAATTTTTCTGAACTCGTTAAAGACTAAAAGATTTCTGTACGAAATCTGACAATTTTCATTTCATAAGACCCCAACGGGTGGTGAAATGCCAGTTGCCAGGAAAAAAGGCAGTCGGCTGACTAGTTACAATTGTGGTTGTAAAGTAGTTTGTAACTAATGGATTCGACTAAAGGACATAGGTACACAATAGTATCCATATGTACAACCCTTAAATAGTATTTTCTATAATATTTTACACAAGCACATATCTAGGGGAACTCAGTTCAATCTATACAGTAAGTGTAGAAATCGACACTGAGAGTGGTAGTTCCCAGACATATGATAAACTCTTATTGTTTAAAGTCTGAGAAACAATAAACCAAACTTCCCCACTAATACATGAATTAATGTAAGCCTCCATTTCATTTGCTGAATGCAAACGTAAACACTCAAAGTATGTGCAACTAACGACCTCCTACCGCCCCTTAAACACCATACATACAGAATGGGCTAATTGCTGGAAAGTAGAAACCGCCTAATTGTACTGACACACTAATTAGGATGACACAGTTAACCAATGAGAAGAATCTGTTGGAAATGATGGAGAAAACTGTGTTTATCCGATATTTAGACAGTCACGGCATTTGTACATAAACACATGCATATCTATCATATATTTTATATTAACATATCAAATTTACATGTCAAATGTAGCTCACACATACGAGTATTAAAAACAAATAACGTTATACATATGCACTTACATATGTATGTACTTATGCATGCATATGTGTGTGTACATACATATGTATATTGCTCGTGCATTTGCTTAATTAATGTGAATATGCATTTGTATTTAGTTAATTACATTCCTGTGCGAATTAGTCAATTAAAAGAAAAAATTGGTTAAGCTATGAAGAACGCGAATTTAGTAACTCTTTAAACTGCTTTAAGAACAGATATGTTATTAGTCATAGCTTGGAAAAACTTAACGCATATTACTTTTATGAATTCTTGTTAAGCATTTATACAGCTCTAGCTTTGCCACGATGTTTGTAACACCCAAAAGGAAACGGCGGAGATCATATTAAATATACATATACATATGTAAATGATAACCATGAAAAGCTGCGTCTATTTAGCCATGTCCGTCTGTCTGTATATACGCGAAATAGTCCCTCACTTTTTGAGATATCGATTTCAAGTTTTTGTATGGATTATTTTGTAACCGAAGTTAAAGTTTTTCTTTAATGATAAACATTATTTTTGTTAGTAATAAAATTAATTTTTCCAGTCATGATTAGGGTTCTGCGCACCTTTTTTGTGTATACAAACATCACGTGTGATCCCCACCCACAAGCTGCTTACCAAAATTATGTGAAAGATGTTGAGGTTTTAATAAAAATCAATCGTGGAGTTATCTAGAGTTACAGTCTACAAAATGTCCTGTTTTACGCAATGATCTCCCTTTCCGATCCAAAAGTAAGCTAATTACTGTGTTTTTGCATTTTCTGAGAAAATTTACCATAGTAATATATATATTTTTTATGCCATCAGAAAGTAGAGATTTCACCATATATAAAGCCCAATGATTTAAAAAAAAACAAGAACGTGTGGAACTCTGGGACTGCCGCGGTAAAGCTATTGTATAGAATTTTTTATCAACTTACTCAATTATAATTATCTATTTATTTTTATGCAGTATTGTTTTTTTTCTTTAATATTAATTCAATTTTTATACTCTCGCAACCTGTTGCTACAGAGTATAATAGTTTTGTTCACCTAACGGTTGTTTGTATCACATAAAACTAATCGAGTTAGATATAGGGTTATGTATATATAAATGATCAGGATGAAAATTCGAGTTGAAATCCTGGTGACTGTCTGTCCGTCCGTCCGTCTGTCCGTCCGTGCAAGCTGTAACTTGAGTAAAAATTGAGATATCTTTATGAAACTTGGTAGACATGTTTCTTGGTACCGTGAGACGGTTGGTATTGCAGATGGGCGTAATCGCACCACTGTCACGCCCACAAAACGCCATTAATCAAAAACAAATAAATTGCCATAACTAAGCTCCGCAATAAGATACAAGACTGTTATTTGGTACACAGAATCACATTAGGGAGGGGCATCTGCAGTTAAATTTTTTTTTTCAGTGGGCGTGGTCCCGCCTCTAATAGGTTCAATGGGCATATCTCCTAAGCCGCTAATGCTATAATAACAAAATTCACTGGAAGCATATGTTTTTAGCACTTCTATTGACAGTGTGAAAATAGTTGAAATCGGGTGGCAACTCCGCCCACTCCCCATATAACGGTACTGTTAAAAACTACTAAAAGCGTGATAAATCAAGCACGAAACACGCCAGAGACATTAAATTTGATCTCTGGGATGGTATGAGATGACTTTATAGAAACCGCGTTCAAAATTAGACAGTGGGGGTGGCACAGCCCACTTTTAGGTGAAAACCCATATCTTGAGATCTGCTTAACCGATTTCAACAAAATTCGGTACATAACGTTATTTTCATATTTCTATATTATAGTGCGAAATCGGACTAACACCACGCCTATTTCCCATATAACACCATTTTCAATTCCATCTGATTCTTTCACTTCCCACTATGCATATCAAGCAACAATGATTATATCGGGGTAAAACTTTGCGGGAATAATACGTTTAAAGTATGCCACCTTGTGACCAAAAATTGTCTAAACCGAACCGAAACTGTTCAAGCCCCTAAGTACTAAATATGTGGACCCCAGTGTCTATAGTTGACCTTCTACCGAAAATATCAGTCAATCCACAAAGAAATCTCAAACGAGTGTACCATTTGACTTTGCGAGAGTATAAAATGTTCGGTTACATCCGAACTTAGGCCTTCCTTACTTGTTTATATATTTTATAGGGTCTCCGACGTTTCCTTCTGGGTGTTACAAACTTCGTGGCAAACTTAGGGTATATTAAGTCAGGGTATAAAAATAAACGAAGTAAATGAATAAGTAGTTAATTTAAGCATTGCTCAGCCATATTTATCAGTGTAGCACGTTCACCCAAACTTTGCGCGACATGTGCTTATTCGGTAGAAGGTCAACTATAGGCACTGGGGTCTACATATTTAGTACTTAGGGGTTTGAACAGTTTTGGTTCGATTTAGATAATTTTTGGTCACAAGGTGGCATACTTTAAACGTATTATTCCCGCAAAGTTTTACCCCGATATAATCATTGTTGCTTGATATGCATAGTGGGAAGTGAAAGAATCAGATGGAATTGAAAATGGTGTTATATGGGAAATAGGCGTGGTGTTAGTCCGATTTCGCACTATAATATAGAAATATGAAAATAACGTTATGTACCGAATTTTGTTGAAATCGGTTAAGCAGATCCTTTAATTGCATTATTCACGCAAAGTTTTACCCCGATATAATCATTGTTACCTGATTTGCATAGTGGAAAGTGAAAGAATCAGATGGAACTGAAAATGGTGTTACATGGGAAGTAAGCGTGGTTGTAGTCCGATTTCGCCCATTTTCGCACTATGACACAGAAACATAAAAAGAACGTTATGCACCGAATTTGGTTGAAATCAGTTGAGCAGATCTCAAGATATGGGTTTTCACCTAAAAGTTGGCTGTGCCACGCCCACTATCTAATTTTGAACGCGGTTCCTATAAAGCCAATTTATACCATTTCAGAGATAAAATTTAATGTCTCTGGCGTGTTTAGTGCTTGATTTATCACGCTTTTAGTAGTTTTTAACAGTACCGTTATATGGGGAGTGGGTGGAGTTGCCACCCAATTTCAACTATTTTCACACCGTCAATAGAAGTGCTAAAAATATTTGCTTCTAGTGAATTTTGTTATTATAGCATTAGCGGTTTAGGAGATATGCACATTAAACCTATTAGAGGCGGGACCACGCCCACTGAAAAAAAAAATTTAACTGCAGATGCCCCTCCCTAATGTGATTCTGTGTACCAAATAACAGTCTTGTATCTTATTGCGGAGCTTAGTTATGGCAATTTATTTGTTTTTGATTAATGGCGTTTTGTGGGCGTGGCAGTGGTGCGATTACGCCCATCTGCAATACTAACCGTCTCACGGTACCAAAAAACATGTCTACCAAGTTTCATAGAGATATCTCAATTTTTACTCAAGTTAGAGCTTGCACGGACGGACGGACGGACAGACAGTCACCCGGATTTCAACTCGTCTCTTCATCCTGATCATTTATATATATATAACCCTATATCTAACTCGATTAGTTTTAGGTGATACAAACAACCGTTAGGTGAACAAAACTATTATACTCTGTAGCAACAGGTTGCGAGAGTATAATAAATGATCAGCATGATGAGCTGAGTTGATTTAGCCATGTCCGTCTGTCCGTCCGTCTGTATATATGCAAACTAGTCCCTCAGTTTTTAAACTATCGATCTGAAATTTTGTACCTGCCCTTTTCTCACTAAGAAGCTGCTCATTTGTCGGAACGGCGATTTGGCATGGATTATTATTTAAGGCAACAATGGAATCTCCGAAGAAATTGTATAGATCGGATGACTGTAGCATATAGCTGCTATACAAACTGAACGATCGGAATCAAGTGCTTGTATGGAGAACTCTTTCATTTGACGAGGTATCTTCACGAAGTTTGGCACAGAATATTATTAAAAGCAATAGTGCAAGCTCCGAAGAAATTTTACAGATTGGATGACTATAACATATAGCTGCCATATTAACTGAACGATCGGAGTAAAGTGTTTGCATGAAAAACTTTTTCATTTGACGAGGTATCTTGACGAAATTTGGCATGAGTTATTTTCTAAAGCAAGAATATAATCTCCAAAAAAATGGTTTAGATCGGATCGCTATGTCAAATCGCTATCATATAAACTTAACGATCGGAGTAAAGCGCCTGCATGGAAAAAAATTTGATTTTTTATTGCCGATTTACGACATTAGATCTGAATCAAGTTATTGGAAGGAACCTTTGTATCTGTGAAGGGTGTTATAGCTTCGGTGCAACCGAAGTTAACGTCTTTCTCGTTTAAGTATTTTTAGATGACACTCAACACAGTCTCTTTTGCTGGTGTGTCGTCAAAGAACGTAACAGCGGGTGTGCGGCGTCTAATGGAAATAATTAGTATCTCCCAGAAATCAAAACGCCCTCTCTAACAGTATTCCTTACTAGCAGCGCGGCGCGCGACGGCGAGAAAGCTTAGAATGTGTACCACCTTGCGGAAGGTAACGGTCAAAACTCCCATTTATACCCAGAGGAGTGTCATCTCGGAGGATCAGGAATTAAATGCAACACGAATTTAGCCATGGTTGCTGAGGCTGTACGTCAATCGGTTGAGAAGAAAATAAATGCTATGCTGAAGTTCTATGGCTTGTTGGTAAACAATGTTCCTTTGGCCTTGTGTGAGGTAATGACAGCTTACTCAATACATGTAAGTAAATTACATAACTATTCTAGATGCTTTATATTATTTAGACCATATATAGGCATTATAATAATATATAAGTATGAATAATTTAATCATAACTGGCCAATATTGTATATTTCTATGTTGAATATGCACATATACTTTATTTATTGAAATTTTGATTAAAAATTGTTCTGGTTCATTTTAGCACTAAATTGAAAGTGGAAGATTTCTGCATATTAACCTAAAATCTTTTGTTTGGTTAGAAAATGTCATCTGCTGCAATTTTAACATTTTGTTTGGTTACCTTAACATAGGTAAATCATGTTAATCATTTGTTTAGTTACCAATATTTGACGTTTCTTAGCATGAATAAAAAGGTAACCACCGTAGCTAACATGTCTATGTTAAGTAGCATGTGAAATATTGTAGCTCTCAACTTTTTATAAGAATTGTGTACAAGCTTGCATGCATTTATTTTTGATATATAATATAGATACTTTAACAAATACAAAAAAAAAAAATAATTTTAAATCTTTTTTATTCATTTTAGATATTTGCACATTTCGATAGAAAGTTCTGAAGCTACATTTCAATACCACCATTTTAGTTCTTAAATTATAAAATTTAAGTTACCTATTAGTATTAAGTACTAAATTAAATAATTTAAAAAATTATTATTTAATTAGAATACATGTACGTTCACAATGTACAATTTATATAAACTATCTATGAACCATATATGTATAAGCTTTTAATAAAAAAAATATTGATAATATAGTATAAACATATATAAATGTTAGCCAAAAAACGGATTGTAAAAAGGAAAATTTAGTTTGTAATGTATATACTTGTATATATAAATGCTTATATTTAAAAGCTAATCTGAAAGAACTACTACCAATTTGTAAAAATTTAAAGGAAAAATAGAACCACAATGCATAAACATACAATATTAAATCCATAAAAATACATAAAAATAAAATAAAAATTCAGTTGATTCATTCGTAAGGAAAAAGGTAACCGATTTGTGGTAACCAACGAATAACCAAACAAATAACCCATAGCTAGTGACGTGGTAACCTATGAACCAGTTAGTTGTAACTTATAAGTAACCATAGCAATAACCAAATAAAACTATTTTCAGTAACAGATATCTAACCAAACAAATAGCCAATGAAAAAGACGTTGTTAACCACAGTAACAGATAGTTTTTAAAAATAGTTATGGCGAATTAGAGCAGTAAAGTACATGTAGCCTTTGCGCAAAAGCAATGACACAGAGCGAGTAAGATAATCCCACCGACGACGTGTTGTGAAAAAGGAGTAATAGTACCTTTTTTCCCGAAGCTGGAACAAAAGTAACCTATTGGATAACAAATGCATTAATTACTAAATTACAAAAGTAACCTATTGGATAACAAATGCATTAATTACTAATAACCTATCGTTAACCAGTTAGCTAACTTTTACCCGTTTTGTAGGGAAGGTTTCCTTATTCAATATTTTAAATAAAAACAACTAACGAAAGGCTAAAAAAGTTCAGGTGTAATCGAACATTTTATACTCTTGCCATTTGCAAGGATCAAAGCCGGGGAAATATCTTCTGATGTTGGCAAAGATTTATATTCAACAAGTAAGGAAGGGCTAACTTCGGATTTAACCGAACATTTTACATTCTCACAAAGTCAAATGGTATACTCGATTGAGATTTCTTTGTGGATTGGCTGATATTTTCGGTAGAAGGTCAACTATAGGCTTGAACAGTTTTGGTTCGACTTAGACAATTTCTGGTCACAAGGTGACATACTTTAAACGTATTATTCAAGCAAAGTTTTACTTCGATATAATCATTGTTGCTTGATATGCATATTGGAAAGTGAAAGAATCAGATGGAATTGAAAATGGTGTTATATGGGAAATAGGCGTGGTTGTAGTCCGATTTCGCCCATTTCCGCACTATGACATAGAAATATGAAAAAAACGTTATGCACCGAACTTGGTTGAAATCGGTTAAGCAGATCCCAAGATATCGGTTTTCGAATAAAAGTGGGCGGTGCCACGCCCACTGTCTAATTTTGAACGCGGTTCCTATAAGTCATCTCATACTATCCCAGAGATAAAATTTAATGTCTCTGGCGTATTTAGTGCTTGATTTATCACGCTTTAAGTAGTTTTTAACAGTACCGTTATATGGGGACTGGGCGGAGTTGCCACCCGATTTCAACTATTTTCACACTGTAGGTAGAGGTACTAAAAACATTTGCTTCCAATTTTGTTATTATAGCATTAGCGGTTTAGGAGATATGCACATTAAACCTATTAGGGGCGGGACCACGCCCACTTTAAAAAAAATATTTTAACTGCAGATGCCCCTCCCTAATTTGATCCTGTGTACCAAATAACAGTCTTGTATCTTATTGCGGAGCTTAGTTATGGCAATTTATTTGTTTTTGATTAATGGCGTTTTGTGGGCGTGGCAGTGGTGCGATTACGCCCATCTGCAATACCAACCGTCTCACGGTACCAAGAAACATGTATACCAAGTTTCATAAAGATATCTCAATTTTTACTCAAGTTAGAGCTTGCACGGACGGACGGACGGACGGACAGACAGTCACCCGGATTTCAACTCGTCTCTTCATCCTGATCATTTATATATATAACCCTATATCTAGCTCAACTAGTTTTAGGTGATACAAACAACCGTTAGGTGAACAAAACTATTAAACTCTGTAGCAACAGGTTGCGAGAGTATAAAAATGTTGTGAAAGAATTCCGCATTCATTATGCGACGAAATCGTGAATGGATTACTATCAAATTTGGTATTTTATGAAGTTACATTACAGGTCATAGACTCACTTGGTTTTATTATAATATATTACTTCGCGACAGCTAATATTATATTAAAAACATTTTCAAATGTGATATTAACTCAACCGAAGAGAGAAATATAAATATATATTAAGTTGAAGTGGAAAACGTCAACCAGAGGATCGGTATTAATTATATTAAGTATATGAGGTTAAGACCAAAGTCTAGATCAACCGTATTAATGTCCAACGCTAAACCTTTAATATAATTTGTTCACTTAATTTCATTAAAATATCACACATTTTAACCAACCCAAAAGGTTTCAAGTCAGATGGAAAGTCGAAAATCACTATACAGGGTATATTGGAGACTTGTTGTATTAACCGGTGACATTGCTCAGGTATATTCGAGAACATATTTTCAAACAATTTTATAAATAAATCACACACACACTGAACGACATATTCGGCATAAGATTTGGTAGAATAACGAAAATCATTACATGTAGAATAATATAATTTTATATTATTTCGGCATTTTAATATAACATGTCCAATTTTATACTTTCAGTTAATTTTGTTGAAATATTTTACATATTCACTGATATATATAGTATAAAGCTAACCGGAAGTTTGGCATTACTACATATTGCTAACAGAAAAGATGAAAGAGTTTCATTAATCGTTAAAAAATCGTTACATTGAGTATATGGGGGCTAAAGCCAGTTTTCAACAGATGTTATCTATTTTAGGCGCAAAGATGTACCGTGATTGGAAAAACACGCCCACTTAATTTTATTAAGGTTACTCAAGCTTTAGTCTATATATGCGGTATAAAGTGAACTGGAACTTCGAAAATCTTTCTATTATATACATGGAGGCTAAGGGAACTATTGACCCCATTTTCCACATACAGACATATCGTTATCAAGAAAGAATTCTGTCCGAATTTCTAAAATATATCAAACACATTAACCGATTTTCGGTAAAAAAAAACCAACCATAGCCACTGCGGTCTGTACTTTCGGTATATGGGGTGCTTGAACAGTTATGGTCCGATTTTCATAATTTAGATATTTAGAGATGGCGTGTCTTAAAGGCACAAAGTTTTACATCAAAATATCTGCAAAGTGAAAGAATCAGATGGAATGTAAATTTGTGTTATCTGAGAAGGGGGCGTGGTTGTAATTTGATTTCTCCCATTTTCATACTGTATCACATATTTGATTGAAATTAGTCGAAATTTTCCGGAGATGTGTGATTTCACCTAAGGGTGGGCGGTGCCACGCTCATTGCCCAATTTTCACAACAGCTCCTATATAGCCTTCTTGCACCATCCTGGTTGTAAAATTTATTGTCGCTCTTTAAGCAGTTTTCATTAAAAACGTTATAGGTATAGGGAGTGGACAAGTTTTCCATTCGATTTCAACTATTTTCTCACTGTCGTAAGAGCTGTTGAAAGGATTTGTCCTGTGCAAATTTAGGTGTTATAGCTTAAATAGTTTGAAAGATATATACGTTAAACCTTTTAGAGGGTGGGGCCACGCCCACATTTAAACAATTTTTAGCCCACATGTGCTCCTCACTTCTGCCATCCCCTGTACAAATAAATATGTAATGTTAATAACAATCGACTTAGTTATAACATTTTATCGGCATTTTAGTGGCCCTTCCAGTTCGACCAAGGAATACGTGCACAGAGTTTCATGAGGATATTGTAATTTTTGCTCAAGTTATAGCTTGCACGGACCGACACACTGTCAACCGTATTTGAACTCGTATCGTCATCCTGATCATTTATATATATTGTAACGAATTTCTCTATAAATCGTCTATCTTGTAACTCACACTTGAATTCGATCACTGGATTGTTAAATTAAAGTCCCAATACAATGCTACACACTTATCTTTATTTCTGATTCCGACAACTTTCCACTTATTGTTCGCTATTCGAGTTTACAACTTATTGCTTATAGCAACTTGCATTGGGGGCAGAGAAAGGAATTAATGTGGACATTGCTCAGGTATAATTAGGAACATATTTTCAATCAATTTTACAAATATTTAACTCAGACACTGAACGACATATTCGCCATAAGGCTTGTTAAAATCATAATATGTAGTATGTATGGTATTATACCAACCGGAAGTTTGAAAACTGTATATTAGGTATATGGGGTCTAAGCATCCTGGACCGTTTTTATCTACTTTTGGCAATAAGGGTACACTTGCCATCACCAACATACATATATGGAGTAAGGTCCGATCCAACCCATTTTTGACATACAGGCATCCTGTTATCAGGAAAAGATTTGCTCCGAATTTCAATAACATATCTCACAGATTGACCGAAATTTTCTATAAAATACTCGCTGTAAGAACTGGGGTCCAAATATTCGGTATCTGGGGGCTTGAATAGTTGTAGTCCAATTTTGACAGTTTTTGTTCATAAGGTGGCCTACTTTAAGCGCACTATTCGAACAAAGTTTTATCCCGATATATTTCTTGGTGCTTGATTTGCATACTGGAAAGAGAAAAAATCAGATGGAATGCAAAATTGTGTTATATATAAAGTCGCCCATTAACAACGTTATATAGGACCGTCAGGATAATGTTATGTACCAAATTTGGTTGGAATTGGTCGAGTAGGTCCGGAGATATGTTAGTTTACCCAAATATGGTATATAGCAGAACCGTTATATGGAGGTCGGTGTTATTATCCAATTTTATCCATTGTTACAGTGTCGGTAAGGGTGCTTAAGGGATTTGTCCTGAGCGAATTAGCCTATTGTATCTAAAGTAGTTTAGGAGATATGTACATTAAACATTTTAGAAGGCGGAGCCACGCCCTTTTTTCAAAATTTTTGTCGAACTTCCGGTTTACATTATACCACATATATCGGCCAATACGTAGGTTTTCTTAGTGAAAATAAGTTTAACTAATAACAATGCATTTTTTTGAATAAAATGAATAAAATCGGGTGAAAACTTGCCGTGGCCCCGAATATAACTAATTTCACGATTTTCGAACATTCGGCGGATTTTACTCCATATACATAAATTGGTGATGGTAAGTGCTACCTTAAAGAAAAATAATACATCCCTTAGACCCCATATATCTAATATACAAATTTTCAAACTTACGGTTGGTCTTATATCATATATACGAATTAACCCCACTCCCATATAATACATATGTATAATAATTTTTTGTTTTTTTGTTTTTCTAACAACCTTATGAAGAATATGTCGCTCAGTTCGGTGAATTCAAGGTAAAACGATCTAACGATATCATTCAGTGACGCAATCTTCTTGTGAATTTATCAATCAGCCATTTCTGCATAAGTTCCCCAAATCGAAGTGCATCTGATTTAATCAACGGAGATATAATTTCAAACACGTTCAACGAACACTGATAATATTAACGCTTGCTTAAAATCATCGCGACTGTGGCGTAATGTTGAAAAAGTACAACTGATTGTGAACATGTGCGTTCATACGCTTCAAGTACATAAGCTTCCAGATCCATCTGTCGAAACTTTCTGTTAAATATTGGCAATAGAAAAGTTGCTGTACATGAAAATACTGGATGCATAAAATTACTGACTGATTTCTGCACACTTATCAACTCACAAATACTCTCATCGACAATATATTTCCAAGTGTATATAGATAGATAGATTAATTTCGAGGTATGCACCGCGACCTATGGGCTATTGTGCCCTCCCCTAAGTCATATCGTATCATCTAGGCCCAGCATGTTGATAAATTCCAAAATTCTGCTGGGTGCTAGTGAGGCGATACAATCCCTGTGTGGAAACATGGATCCCAGGGCCTTGATTCTGCGTCTGCAGACTGCTGTGCAGTTCATCAGCAGATGTTCAGGGGTTTTCGGCTCTATGTCGCAGAACCGGCAGTTTGCAGAAGAAGCTATGCCCATGTTGAAGAGGTGCTTCTTAAGCCTGCAGTGGCCGGTGTAGAAAGCGACAAGTAGCCGGAATTTGTTCCTTGGAAAATTAATTATGGTTTTGAACCGTTTGTGATCGTAACCCCCCATTAGCAGTCTGGCATGGTGCATGCCCTGAAGTTGTTGCCAATGTGTCTCCCTACCTACTCTTTCCTCCCTACGGAGGAGCTCTTTGATTGTATGTGGACCAACCGCTATGAATGGTTCCGGTCCTATCATTTTTGTGGAGGCCGCAGAGCGGGCCAACTCGTCAGCCAGTTCGTTTCCGGCTATACCCCTGTGGCCAGGCACCCAAATAAGGTGCACTCGGTTGTGTTCTGATAGGCTGTTCAGCCGTTCTATACACTCCAGCACTAGAAGAGATCTGACCTCATAGGCAGAGATCGCTCTTAGTGCCGCCTGGCTATCGCTAAGTATAGCAATACTTTTATTGCGATAGTTGCGTTGGAGGTTTATCCCTACACACCGACTTATAGCATAGACCTCGGCTTGGAAGATGCTCGGGAAGCTTCCCATGAGAATGGAGAGTTTGGTGCTTGGCCCAGCGACCCCTGCACCAATCCCCTCCTCAGTTTTTGACCCGTCGGTGTACCACTTGATAGTACTTTCCCGTAGCAGCAGGTCTAGTGATGAATTATTCCATTCAGACTTGCTGCCAAGGGTGACTTTAAACTTCCTGTTGAAGTTTACTACTTTGGTAATGCTGTCCCTTGGAAGAAGGGCTAGTGGTATTTCCTCACTTAGCGCTTTCATCTGCTGGGATGAGATTACCTTCCCTTTGCCAACTCCCTCTGATGTCATTTGGAGTAGAGTTCGTTTGGCTGTCTGTTTGATTACCAGATGTAGCGGTGAAAGTTCCAGCATGACTTCCAGTGCTGCGGTCGGACACGTTCGCATTGCTCCCGACGCGCAGATGCAGGCAAGTCTTTGCAGCTTCGACAGTTTGAGTCCTTTTCCAAGTGTATACACAAAATATAAAAATCTTGGATGGCTGGCAGAAAGAGCGATTTTGGCAGCAAAAAATGTGGACGTTAATGGATTAAATTGGTGTCATACAAATCTATCGACGCCATGGAAACTGTTAATGATCCAAGTGACTTTTTGAATTCATTGAATATGCTGGGCATGGGTTGGATCTCCAGTTATTTGGCTTCATAATTTGTACCGACTGCAATGGCACAAAATTAGTAATTAAAAAATTAATGAAAAACATTATTGAAGCCGAAATTTTGAATGGCAAAATTTAAATGCAAATCGAATTCAAATGCTTTCGATTTCCAAACGTTGTCTGTTTGTGACTTAGATTTGGGTACACCATGTTTTCCCAAGGACAACTTTATGTGGCATGTTCTCACGTGGGCAAAACATCCAGTTTGTTTGTATTCGCTAAAAACGTACTGACCAAAAATAATGTACATACAATGCGTAGGGATATTAATCTTTGTTTATTTTTAATTGCTATAACTATTAGTATAAAAATTAACTATTTTCTATGTTTAGATAGCTATCAATAATTGTAATTTAATATATATTGCTTACTTTAATAAAGAATAGTTTATTAATCTAGATAAAGTATACTTTAATTGTCTAAAACTCTTCATGACTATTTCAATTATAATTAGCATATATCCCCCAAACAATTACTTATTTAAAAAAATCTTTCCTAAAAAAATATTTTTTTTAAAAAACATTTCCCAAAAATAACGTACATACTAGGTACAATTCAAAAGTTCCAGGACTTTTTAAACAACGCGGCTTCTAGTGGCGCCATCTGACTGAAATTGTTATCCCTCAATTGTGTATTCTTCAGTGTTGTCGTATAAAATTTATAAACAACGCGGCTTCTAGTGGCGCCATCTGACTGAAATTGTTATCCCTCAATTGTGTATTCTTCAGTGTTGTCGTATAAAATTTATGTGGCATTACATTTGTAGTGTCGGTCGAAAAATGAGCATCGAACAAAGAGCCAACATTAAGTTTTGTTTTAAACTTGGTAAAACTTTTACCAAAACTCATCAAATAATGAATCGAGTTTATGGCGATGATTGTCTATCCCGTAGCCGTATTCACGAATGGTTTAAACGTTTCCAAGAGGGACGGGAGGACTTGGAAGACGACGAACGTTCGGGCCGGCCAAAAGATGTTGTGAACGAAAAAAACACGAAACTATCAATATCCGCAGCATCGATTTATCGTATTTTGACAGAAAAGTTGGGCCTCAGAAAAATTTGTTCTCGATTTATCCCGCACACTTTGAAACAACACGAAAAAGACCTCAGAATTCAACATTCAAGAGACATCATTAAAGAGGCCGAAAAGGACCCAAACTTTTTGTATTCGATTGTGACTGGTGACGAGACATGGTGCTTTGAATATGAGCCCGAAACCAAGCGAAAGGAAACCGACGTTGATGCCATCCAAAAGGCGACGACCGCCATCCTCAACTTCCTTTTCAAAAAAAAAACAAATAAAAGTCCTGAAACTTTTGAATTGCACCTTGTATATGGCAAAACAACGTTTGCCAGATCAGCTAGTATAACGTATTTATAAGACCTGTCCAATGTCCAACTTAATGCAATCAGTCAGTCCCTTTCTTTGCCCCCAATATAGCATATAAGTACATAAAATGATTTCCGACCGTGCAAGTTGGTCAAAATGTGTGATATTTTAATGAAATTAAATGGACACGTTTCCTAGAAAATTATATGGTTTACCACTGAATATTAATGGAATTGGTCTAGACCTTCGTCTGAAACTCATATTCTTAATAGAAAATATTTCGATCCTCTGGTTGACGTTTTTCATACTAACTCAATATATTAAACTTAGCCTCTTCGGTGGAACTTATATCAAGTATTTCTCATTTAGGGATAATTTTAGTATAATTTTCGTTGAAGCGATTAAAATATGTTAATAAAATTAAGTGAGTACATGACCTTCAATATAAGTTAATCAGATTGATGATTTGTTATTCATTCACGATTTCGTCGAATAATAAATGTTGAACTCCTTTGCAACATTTTTTAATATAAAGTTTTGCCAACACCTGAAGGTATTAAGCCGGCTTTGATCCTTGCAAGTAGCACAAAATGTTCGGTTACACCCGAAGTTAGCCCTCCCTTACTTGTTCTCTTTGTCGATGTATGCTTATTTTTCAAAACGAAACTGACTTAATACATATTACTGTTAGTTTGTGTTATGTTTTCTGATTTTTGCTATGAAAAATGAAAATAAAGATTTATCAAGTAAGGAAGGTCTAAATTAGGATGCAACCGAACATTTTATACTCTCGCAAGGTAAAGTGATATACGGGATTTTCGTATATATTTTAATTTAAAGTAGGAAGTATTGCATCCATTATTTACAATCACAAGCAAGAATATACATTATTATTAGAAATAGATTCTTTCGGAATTTCATCAAGATTTTTTACATACTCACCGAAATATGCGATATAAGGTCAATTGAGGACAATATTTGTGCAAAGTTTTACTCTAATAACTTCATTGATGTTTGATTTGTATACTGTAAAGTGAAAGAATCTAATGGAATTTAAAATGATGTTATATGGGATGTAATTTCCATAGTTTACACTAGTAAAAAAACAAACTCGTTTCCAATCATCAATGGTCCAATTTTAGTAGAGAGCATGCCAGACCGCGTAAAAGAAGTCATTTCTAATAAGGGTATATGGACAAAATATTGAAATCTATTTAGTTATTGAATTTTTTAAACGTGCAAAATTGAGTTTATGCGAGTTTTTTCTTTCAAACTATTAGAATTTTTCTAATTTGTTTTTGTTTCTTTACTAGAATTTGTTATAAATTAAATAATAAAAATAAAACAAACAAAAATTTTAGACTTGCTTGTGTGGTTATGTTTTTATGGGTGATGAAAGTCAGTTTTGTAAACATGCACTCAATTCTGCTCGGCACTGGATGTTAGTTATGGGTAGAAATTTGTTTTTGAAAGGTCTCGGTTTCTAAGATTATCTTTAACTAAAAGTGGAAATTTCTTGTTCCCTGAAGCATTGGTGCGCGCTAAAAATATTAAGCTTCTTTTGGTATTCTTTCTTCTTGATGCAGATGCTTCTTCGGGAAGAACGGATGTTTTTTCAGAAAGCAATTTCCAATAAATACCGCTTTCATCTGCTTTGAAAATTGCATCGTGGAAAACATTATTATATTTTTATTACGTTCTCCAGCTTGTTTATAATGGGCTCCACACTATCTACGTTAGATGTCAGCTATTCACCATATTCTTTAAGAAGACATATTTCGAAGCGTGTTTTGAATTTAGTCTACCATCTACCATCACCGCCAAAAAAATTATCTCGTAGAAATTAGAATGAAACTTCTTCGCCATTGGCTTTAAAACGTCACCACTCTAGGGATTATGTTTTGACGTTAAGTCATAAACCATTTATAGGGGCCCTGCTCCATTCTAGGAAATTCACATTGTAATGACTTACGTACTGATTTCGTGCGATGCGTTTTTTTAACTTATTATTATTAATTCAATGTAAACGTAAATAAATATAGTTTTAAAAACTTTAAATAACGTTTTTAAAAAATTTCAAACTAAAGAGTGAAAAATATTTCATAATATAAACTGACAGTAGTATTGACCGAAAAAGACTTGTATTATTGTGAGAAAAGTGTGGTATGTTCGATATACGAAAGTGGCACAAACCATCACACTAATACAAATATTTTTCGGTCAATATTACTTTCAGTTTATGTTCAAAATTATTTTTTATTTTTTAGTTTGAAGTGCTTTGTAGCGTTTTTTTATAGTTTTTTAAACTATATATATTGTTCACTTTTTAGTTTAATGTGCTTTAAAAGCATGTTTTTTGGGTTTTTAAACCAGATTTATCATTTAGCCACACGTGGTGTTTTTACTTTCTTTAAGAATGTGTTTGAACAAGTTTGTTATTCAAATGACAGCATGGAAAGTTTATGCTTTTAAATGCATAGTTTTAGGTTTTAGTTTCAGTACCACTGAAAAAAATTACAAACATACAGGTAAAGTTAATAAAAGCGTTAAAAAAAAGTTCAAGATAAAACTATTGCAGCATTGGCAATATCAAATAATTAAAATTATTTGCGTTCGTAATAGAGAAACAGCAATGAGATAATATTGTTCGTTAAACCGAAATCCATTATTTCGAAAGTTCGTTATATTGGACGACCACTGTAGATATTTAGCATTTGTATGTACATGCATTTGCATATCCCAAAATTATGTTGATCTTTAGCCCTATCAATGAACTGATCTAAAACAAGAGTTTAATTTCTACATTTTGAATCTTTGAATTTGAACTCAAATTTAATCATGGCGAATATCGAAAGGTAAGTATAATTGTATTTGTTATTTATCACACCTGTTTTAATGTTGCGTACATATGAATGTGTATATTCGTAAAACGTTTACAGGATATAATCATTGGACCTTCCTATTTACAACACCCCTTATTGTTTTTACTATATGATTTTAATGTCACATAATTTGAGTTTCACTTGAAGAAATTTAATTTCTGAAGTACTAGCTAACTTGAAATCTAATTAAAATTTATACATAAGTACATTTACAAATACAAATATAAAAATTTAAAAAAAGTTATTTAAACAATAAAAGTAGTTAAAAAAATTTATATAAATGAATAAAATAAAAAAATATTTATATTTAGTCATAACACTTCAGACAAATGTTATATGTATGTAAGTATTTTATCGATGAAATTTATGTCGTGCAACTTATAATGAAAACCATAATCATAGAGAATGTATACTTTGGTAATTTTATGGCAATTAGTATTAATATAATCTTACTATAATTATAAATAACATATGGTCATATACATCTGTATATATTTACATATTTAAAATATATTTCACCTGCTTTTGATTGCGGCTCTCCTTTTTATTTTTTTTAGGTACTCAACTAAAGGTTTTAGGGAAGGGATTCGTTGCTGTTGGTTTTGTTTATATTTGCGGTTGCTAATAGATACCGCCGAAACAATGTATTAGTGGGAAAGAGCGAAAGGTATAGTTCCATGGGCACAATAATAGCGAGAGTAAAATAGGAGAGCAATGCCCTAAATACGTCTGAAAAGGAAAACATCGCACATTATTAGTCATTACTCATGAGGAATACAATTGAATGCTCCCGACGGGTTATGTTTTACAATCTACGTACATTTGGATATTTTTCATTTTTGCGCTGCAGTTGTCGCGTTGGCTCGATTTGTGTGCCATTCCCATATGCGAGAGAGAAAAGAAATCGTATTACATCCACCCACAATGTAATGGGTATTAACCAGTTTGATTATATTCTGGGCTGAGTATCTTATAAACATCGACTATTTTCGGGGCAACGAACTTTGTTAAAAAAAAATTAGAACGAAACGAATATTTAGTTATGTATGTATGATGTATGTAAGATGTATGTATGTATGTATGTATGTAATATGTAGGTCTGCATTCACAGCTGTGTGCAAAATCGAAACTGTTTTTTCATTACTCCTTATATTTTATATCAGATTGAGAAGTATATTTTATATCAGATTGTACATACATATACATATATATGTATATGGATAAAACATACAATAAATAAAAAATTGCACCTAAATCTAATAAGACTTCTCAGATTTTGTACAAATACTGTACCAACATTAAAAATTAGCAAATAAGAACACAGTAATCAGTATTAATACACTTATTAGTTGTTTTAAGCTTCGTAAAAAACATTTCATAGTTTATTTGTATATAAAAAAAAATTTAACGATTGTAAATGGTTGTTATGGTATAGTAAACAAGCCTCAAGTTAACGGCAGTCATTTTTTTTATAAGTAGATACTTATTTCGCTGAGCAAACGCACACACATACTATATACAAATTGTTCCTTATTAAAATACTTTTGTCTTATAATATTCCCACTAAGGTGCTTCGATATTGAAAATGAATCCTAAATAAAGGGCAAGTTTACATACATATAAGATGCAAATGCTAAAACACATACATATGTACATTTCTCATAAAATCACATACAATTCTATTGCCATCAACATGCTGTTTCTCATCTGCAACGCCGCTCATCGTAATCACCCAAATAATGCCCGCCCACGTAAGCAACCCCTTAAACTAGTTTCTCTTTAACCGCGTCGGCTCTGTTCATTCGTTTTAATTCGGTTAGGAGAATTTTTATTCTGCAAATTTCTTCAAACTAAAATATATAAACAGAATATTTGACTTGAATATCCTTATATACATATGCATATATATGCAATTGTGTGCGAAGAAAGGCGAGAATTGATAAAGAGGAACAAAACGAGATAAGCGAAAAAGCGCTCAAAAATCTGAGAAACATGTGTTAAAATTTATTTCCCACTCTTGCATATGTACGTATGCATATACCCATATATCTTCTCTCGAGAAGAGAGCATCAGGAATACAAATTAAGCATTTAAATTATTCTCCGTCATCTACAATTTGTAAAGAGCACGTAATGAAATTAAAAAAAGGGATAGATGCAAAAAAGAGAATATATGAAATTGAACTCGACTACATTCGCGCTATCAAATAATTGAAAATGCATATTAATTCAAATTAATTTCCAATTTTTTTTTTATATATCTAGAAAAGGTTGACAATTTTCTGCATACACAAACACTTATATGTTTTGTACAGAAATATAAGTATTTATACCAAATATTGTGATTGGCTACGGCTGTTTACATATTATATCCATTATGTATTGAAACAAATTACAACCTTGGAAATTCGCGGGTACTCAAGCATTCTTGTAGATTGTACTTCACATATACATATATGTACTGCAATGCTTAGTGCCAGTTCACACACAGACTCTTTTGTAACCAAACTTAATTTATTGTTGGCGAGGGGATGACGAGGAGAGACGAAGGGACCGTGGCAACTTTTGTGTTCTTGTTCGTAACAGTTCGCTGCTACGCAATTCAGCATTCCTTTTCATTTTGAAATTCTTTTCATGGTTGAAATATCGCTCGGGTTCAAATGAATATACATATATGATAAGTTAGAATATTTGAACATCGGTATATATTTTTTGTATGTAATATGCAAATATGTATGCATATAATAATAGATATATTTTGAAAAATTGTGAATAAGGAGATAATTAAGAACTCAAAAATATTTAATTAAATTTGTAATAACATTTAGCGGTATTAAATGTTATAATATATACATAAAATAATTCGGTATCTGTACACTTTCACGGTCACCTGGTTTTTTGGCTGTTAAAAATTGAAAAATTAACTTTTTCATAATTTTTTTTTGAATTTGTTTATTTTTACGGCGGATTCAATACAAAACTTTTTTTATATATTTTACTTTTTTATATATACATAATACTAAAAGCCCGACAGACGTTGCCCTGTCCCACGTTTTATATGTAAACTTTTTGGAAATAGCTGTTACAATTAGACCGTTTTGAGGAAAATTTTTATTAGAAACTTATTACAAACTAATTACGTCCTTCATATATATTTATCACAATCCGAACAATCGATATAAAAATAAATTCGATGGTTTTCCTACTCTCTAGCACGCAACGTATAATTGGCCGTGAGAAAAGCATGGATTTTCTAAATCTAATCTACAAATCGTCATTGTTTGAACTTGTGCCTTTTTAATAGTCATCGAAAATGCCAAGCAGATGGGTAATTGTAAATGTTTAAATGGTAACGGCGAATCTGAAGGAATCATTGGAATCCGTGGCAAAGGTATAAGTTCACCTTGAAATTTTCCATTAAAAATGGTGGCTAATCCTCATTGGTCCTTGTGTATTTTTCATAGTATGTTGTATCTACAAAAAATGCCACGACGCGGAACAAATTTATTATTTATTGTATTTATTTACATATTTCTTAGTTTTTTATATTCACTATTTCCATATAGAGTAACATAGCTGTATGAATGTTTAGACACTATACACCATACACATGTCTATAGTCTTAATAGTTTAAACTATACTTCTGCTATCTTAGAATCTGATCTCAGCGCCATCTACCAAGCTCAAATATACTTTTCAATATCAGTCACAACTGCAGCGCAGTTTGCCGAAATTCTATGTAAAACGTTCTTACATCCCTTTGCATAAAAGTGGATTTAGATCCAACATTGAAAACTATAGAGGTATCGCAAAACTATCAGTTATACCTAAACTTTTTGAAGCTATCATCACTGACCATATAACCTTTTCGATTTCTCCGTTAATTTCCTCATCTCAGCATGGATTTCGTAAAGGGAACTCGACTATAACAAACTTACTTGAATTTGTAAAAAATGTATCATTGGGTTTTAGGGATAAGCATACGGATGTTATATACACAGCCTTTAGCAAAGCTTTTGATAAAGTAAATATCTCGATTATCATACATAAACTTGATCTGCTGGGCTTTCAGCCAAGATTCCTTCAATGGGTATCTTCCTATCTTTATAATAGAACACAACGAGTGATATTTGAGGATACACCTTCAGATACAATTAATGTTTCTTCGTGTGTTCCGCAAGGTAGTCATCTTGGCCCGATTCTGTTCTTGTTGTTTATTAACGATATCTCTTCAGTAATAGAATTCTCAAAAATTTTATTATACGCTGACGATGTAAAGCTTTTTAAATCCTACACTTCAACTGAGGAAAGGTGTCTGTTGCAAACAGACTTAAACAATTTGGTTGCATGGTGTGATAGAAATGATTTGCCATTGAATCTCAATAAATGTAAGACGATGTGCTTTTCCCGTAGATCTGTGCACCCCTCTTCTTATGTAATAAAACACCATATTCTAGGGCAAGTTTTAAACTATGTTGATTTTGGAGTTAATATGGACCCTAAGCTTAATTTCAGTCTTCATATTGATACCATGGTCTTGAAAGCAAAAGCTGTCCTCAGTTTTGTTAAACGTTGGTGTAAAGAATTTAGAGATCCATATATTACTAAAACACTTTATACAACTTTGGTTAGACCTATATTGGAATATGGCTCTGTGGTATGGAACCCTAGCTACCAAATCCATTCTGACAAGTTAGAGTCGGTTCAAAAACAATTTTTACTTTTCGCCTTAGCGCATTTCCGATGGGATGCTAGGGTAAGTCTACCTCCATACACTAGTCGTTTAAAACTTATTAATCTACCTACACTTTCTAGTCGTAGGGAAATGCTTGGCATAACATTCTTAGTGAAACTTTTGAATGGAACTGTTCGCAGTTCTTTTCTCCTGTCTGAAATTAATTTTAATATCCCGGTTCGCCTTTCGAGGCAGTTTAGACCTTTACTGCTAAAATCCTGTAGATCAAATTTTGAACTAAACGAGCCATTCCGCCGTATATGTCATGATTTTAATTCTCATTCCAGCACATTTGACTTATCTGACTCACTTTTCAAAATTAAAAAGAGTTTATTGTTTTCTCTTAATAAATGAAAATGTAACAATTTATTATATTGTAACTTTAGATCTTAGCTGTTGAAATTTTTGTTTCTGTAGCTGAGCAGTTTTAGATCTCAACACTTAAAAAACTCTCTTGCCTTTTCTGACTCGGCTAATTCCGCACGTATGCGGATTCCAAAATTAACAACTACTAATAAATGAAAAATTAGTTAAATAAACATTTTTCAGTGTACCAAATTTTGAACCATTTTCGAATCCTTTTGAACTCACACAAAAAAATTCTTCAAAATCGATCTAGCCGTCTAGGAGGAGTTCAGTGGCACACACACGCTCACAAGAAATATATATATAAAGATATTAAGATTCTTTTATATTTATTTCTTTTAACCGCAAAGGATTCGAGGAGTTCGAATATCATTTTATTTAAAAGAAGAGCTGCAATTAATTTATGAATGTTTTATAAAAAGAGTCCACATGTAACCGCAGTATTACGAAATGTGGTTCAATAAGCATTGGGTTCTAAAGCAGGGGTGACCAAAAATTTTAACTCTGGGGCCCCACGATGATAACATCAATAACATGTAAGGAAAGGCTAAGTTCGAGTAGAACTGAACATTTCATACTCAAATTCGGGGAAATACCTACAGGTATGCAAAATTGTATTTCAAACAAGTAAGGAAGGGCTAAGTTCGGATGTAACCGAACATTTTATACTCTCGCAAAGTCAAATGGTATACTCGTTTGAGATTTCTTTGTGGATTGACTGATATTTTCGGTAGAAGGTCAACTATAGGCACTGGGGTCCACCTATTTAGTACTTAGGGGCTTGAACAGTTTTGGTTCGATTTAGACAATTTATGGTCACAAGGTGGCATACTTTAAACGTATTATTCACGCAAAGTTTTACCCCGATATAATCATTGTTGCTTGATATGCATAGTGGAAAGTGAAAGAATCAGATGGAATTGAAAATGGTGTTATATGGGAAATAGGCGTGGTTGTAGTCCGATTTCGCCCATTTTCGCACTATAACATAGATCATAGTCAATATAAAAAGAACGTTGTTAGGGGTTCTAAAAACATTTGCTTCCAGTGAATTTTGTTATTATAGATTTAGCGGTTTAGGAGATATGCACATTAAACCTATTAGGGGCGGAACCACGACCACTTAAAAAAAAATTTAACTGCAGATGCCCCTCCCTAATGTGATCCTGTGTACCAAATAACAGTCTTGTATCTTATTGCGGAGCTTAGTTATGGCAATTTATTTGTTTTTGATTAATGGCGTTTTGTGGGCGTGGCAGTGGTTAGATTACGCCCATCTGCCAACCGTCTCCCGGTACCAAGAAACATGTCTACCAAGTTTCATAAAGATATCTCAATTTTTACTCAAGTTAGAGCTTGCACGGATGGACAGACGGACGGACGGACAGACAGTCACCCGGATTTCAACTCGTCTCTTCATCCTGATCATTTATATATATATAACCCTATATCTAACTCGATTAGTTTTAGGTGATACAAACTACCGTTAGGTGAATAAAACTATTATACTCTGTAGCAACAGGTTGCGAGAGTATAAAAATGTTGCGAAAAAATTCAACATTCATTGTTCGACGAAACTGAATTGTTTACAATCAACTTTGTATCTTGTTAACTTATATTATTGGTCATAGCTTCAATTAGTTATATAACTACCATATATTTTACTTCCTCTTAGCTTAAAGTATATTAAAAGCATCTTCCTATAAGATATATCTGATGTGCAAAACGTCATCCAGAGGATCGGAATTGATTATATTAAGCATTTGAGGTTTTTACCAAGGTCTAAACCAATTCCATTCATATTCAGAGCTAAACCTCATAGTTTTTAAGAAATCTTGTCCACTTAAATCTATTAAAATATCACAAATTTGGAGAAACCTAAACGGTTTACAGACAGGTGAGAAGTCGGAAATCATTATATAGGGTTCGTTAAAATAACTCAAGTCATTATACCTATGTAGTAACTAGGGGTTTAGGTAATTCGTAGTCCAATATGACATATTTTCGACATTGAACTATAATATGTCCAATTTTATACGGTCAGTTAATTTTGTTAAGATAACTTACATATATGTATAACTCACCTATTGACCGATATTTGCGGTATAAAGTCAGTTGGAAGTTCAAAATTTTTTTTTTAATGATCCGATTTAAGCCATTTTCGGCACACGGGCATATTATTATCAGATAAGGATTCTCTCTGAGTTTCTATAATGGCCAATACTTTCAATAGGAACTGGGATACATATATTCGGTTCCTGGGGGTTTGAACAGTTTTGGTCCGATATAGATAATATTTGGTTATAAGCTGGCACACTTCAAATGTAGTATTTGTACACATTCTTACTCCGATACAATCATTGGTACTTAATTTGTATACTGGAAAGTGAAAGAAACAGATGAAATTTAAAATGGGTTATATGAGAAGTAGGCGTGGTTATAGTCAGATTTCGCTCATTTTCAGGCAAGGACGGACGGTCGGATTTCAACTGGCCTCTTAATCTTGATCACTTATACATGTATGTATATAACCCTATATCTATCTCTAGCTTTCAGGGTTAGGTCTTTAGACTAGGATTATATAATACATACATATGTACATACATTTATAAATGATCAGGATTAAGAGACGAGTTGATTTCTGAGTGACTGTCTGTCTGTGCTTACTTATGCGTTAATCTCATTGGCAAAATCTATCTTAATGACCGCCAAGGTCTATCGGAAATCACCAAACAGTAGTAAGGCTGTACCCCCAAAAAACCCACCGTTGTCGTTTCAATCATGAATTGTCACACTTATTGACATATTTATACATAAGATTATATCAATATAGGAAAAAATTCCAGTTCGGGTCAAATTCGATCTGGGACATACAAGGTGTTTTCAAAAGTTACCGGAATTTTAAAATTTCGCGGCTTTGGAGAGTCCAAATTTCACTTTTATTATGTTGATAGAGATATGTAGCAGCCGCTAATGTTAGACGTGTTTTTATGAGCTTACCGATTTTCGTTTGTTAATAGCTCACACTTCGTTACGAGTTCCTGAATTATTGACCAAAAACAATACCAGACATATTCATATGCGCCTGACATGGATCCGTGCGACTTTTTCCTATTTCCAAAAATTAGGAGAACCTTAAAGGGTCGTCGGTTTACAAGCATAGATGACGTTAAAAGCGCATCGCTAAAAGAGCTAAAGGCTATCCCAAAAATCGAGTTTGAGAAGTGTTTCGACGATTGGAAGAAGCGATGGCATAAGTGAATAATATCGAAAGGGAGCTATTTTAAAGGTAGGCAAATTAATAAATCCCGTTATTAAATGAACATCTCGTATTATAGCTGTGCCGGCACCTGCAAATATTTCTCCGCCTTTAAGCCTTGCGAATCACATGAGTATAACATTTTCGGTTACACCCGACTCAGCTTTTCCTTACTTGTTATTATTTAAATATGTGCACAAATATAATATATAGTGCATTAATTTATATTCACTTGGAAATGTTTGTAATCATACTGGTATATCCTTCTTTATACATTTCTTCCAATGTTCATAAAAAAAAGTTGTAGAAGAAACGGCTAGTAAATTCATTAAGTTTATATACATACATGTATATACACACATATTTCCTCTCATTATCATCTACTCATTACAATCACCCGATTTATTTCTAAAAGGTTAAAATATGATATGTACATGTATCTAATACAAGTTAGCGTTTTTATTGAGCCTTATGTGGTTGTTTCTTAAAAAATAAATTCCTTATTTCCTGCATGTACCATGAAGATATTTATGTATGTACGTATTACTATTCGCTCAAAATATATACAAACATACATAAGGTGTTGTTGGGTGTATTATTACATTTGAAAATACCCAGCCCTGGTGAATTGCGCGTAACAAGGGTGAAATATATGCGCCAGTCCGTATACACAGTTTTATTTGTATATTTACATAAGTATGTATGATTAAAAAATTTGTAATTTTATGAGGAGCAGTGTACAAAGAAAAAATTGAAAAAAGTCAAGCATATATTATAGTAGAGGGAGTAGAGAGCATTAGGATTTATCGATGGATAGTTACATGAAAATATTGATTTCCAAGCTTCAAAATTTATTAAATTTTGTAACGCATTTGTTTGTGCAATATGTTGGTATGTATATGCGTTGTAAAAAAGTTATTGCAGTTAGTGTTAAAGTTATTGATAGTAAATTGAAAATTAAGCAATACATATGTACATACATATGTACGTGAAAGTAGAAACGTAAGTAGCATTAAATGTACAAATTCATATGTATTTATGTACATATCTATATACATACATGTATAAAAATTAGGGGTCATGTTTTATCCGGGGTAAACCCCTAAAATACTGAATCGATTTTAATAAAATTTAGCGCACTGTGTCCCTTTTGATTCAACTTACAAGATAGGATAGGTTATTTATCAATTATATAACAAGTCAAAACAATTCATTAATAACAAGTAAGGAAGGGCTAAGTTCGGATGTAACCGAACATTTTATACTCTCGCAAAGTCAAATGGTATACTCGTTTGAGATTTCTTTGTGGATTGACTGATATTTTCGGTAGAAGGTCAACTATAGGCACTGGGGTCCACATATTTAGTACTTAGGGGTTTGAACAGTTTTGGTTTGATTTAGACAATTTTTGGCCGCAAGGTGGCATACTTTAATTGCATTATTCACGCAAAGTTTTACCCCGATATAATCATTGTTACCTGATTTGCATAGTGGAAAGTGAAAGAATCAGATGGAATTGAAAATGGTGTTACATGGGAAGTAAGCGTGGTTGTAGTCCGATTTCGCCCATTTTCGCACTATAACATAGAAACATGAAAAGAACGTTACGCACCGAATTTGGTTGAAATCGGTTAAGCAGATCTCAAGATATGGGTTTTCACCTAAAAGTGGGCTGTGCCACGCCCACTGTCTAATTTTGAACGCGGTTCCTATAAAGTCATGTTATACCATCTCAGAGATAAAATTTAATGTCTCTGGCGTGTTTAGTGCTTGATTTATCGCGCTTTTAGTAGTTTTTAACAGTACCGTTATATGGGGAGTGGGCGCAGTTGTTACCCGATTTCAACTATTTTCACACCGTCAATATAAGTGCTAAAAACATTTGCTTCTAGAGAATTTTGTTATTATAGCATTAGCGGTTTAGGAGATATGCACATTAAACCTATTAGAGGCGGGACCACGCCCACTTTTTAAAAAAAAGTTTTAACTGCAGATGCCCCTCCCTAATGTGATCCTGTGTACCAAATAACAGTATTGTATCTTATTGCGTTTTTGATTAATGGCGTTTTGTGGGCGTGGCAGTGGTCCGATTACGCCAATCTGCAATACCAACCGTCTCACGGTACCAAGAAACATGTCTACCAAGTTTCATAAAGATATCTCAATTTTTACTCAAATTAGAGCTTGCACGGACGGACGGACAGACAGTCACCCGGATTTCAACTCGTCTCTTCGTCCTGATCATTTATATATGTATAACCCTATATCTAACTCGATTAGTTTTAGGTGATACAAACAACCGTTAGGTGAACAAAACTATTATACTCTGTAGCAACAGGTTGCGAGAGTATAAAAATTATAATTCTAAACATAAATATGTGTATAACTTGACGTGCAAATATATACTTGTATGCCATAGAGACTTAAATATTTTATCGGACAAATAATTAAATTGTGGACAAAATATATTTTTTTATTTGGACAAAATATGAAAAATTTGGGTGTTTTGAACTTTCAAAATTTCAAAGCTAGAAAATATTACTTAAACATTTGCATATATGAAGAAAAGTGTTCCTTTATAAAAATAACTAGCCAGTCTTATTTTTTCTCAGCTTTCCAATGGGATATACTTACGTTGAATTTATTCGACCTTTTGTTATACACAAAAGGTATATTGTTATGAACAAATAGTTTTTTTTTCAACTTGGAACTATTTTTTTTCTAATTTTTTTATTGAAAATGTAAATTAGGCTCTTCAGTCATGATTGTATAAATTTGAGAACAGGCCGTTAAAAACTGCGTCCATAATAAATTTTTTAATCTTCAACATCCACGTTTCGAACGCGCAATTGTTCATACTTGATCGCTGCGAAGTTGTTTGATCCGGCATGCTGCTACTTCTCTCGCTACAGACTATTGTCAAAATTGAACTGCCCACACACGGCCCACTGAAGAGTCTAATGTGCATTTTTCAAGAAAAATAACTGCATAAAAATAGTTCTAAATCGAAAAATAATGTGTTTGTAAAAATGAACGTTTTGTTAAAAAAAAAAAAGTTGAAAACGGTTGGCCTCAAGGGCCATCCCTGCAACTTCCTGCTAATTTCATACGCTAACGTTCAAATTTCGCTTTTTTCACTGCTTTTGAGCTCTTCGAAATTTTTCGTTTTCAATATCTCGCAAGTAAATCAACCGATTTCGACCCGGTTTGCGGCAAACGATGTGTTTTTTCAAGGTTTAGAACTGATTAGTTTTTGGTGTTGTCGTTTGGAAGAAATTCGATTTTTCAAAATTTGTATTTTTGAGATTTCTCAAAATCTACTGGTCCGATTGGGTCCAAACTCACACGAAATTCAAGTGCAATGAAACCCTTTGGAATGCCGTTTAGTTTATTCAAATCGGTTGAGCCGTTTAAAAGCTATAAGAGGGTCACATACATCCACACACACACACATACATCCACACATACATACAGACATACGGACATCATCGTAGAAATGTTCGGGGAAGCTTCCTCGACCCTCAAAACGTCGAGATCTGTTGAGAACTCGATTTTTGCAAAATGGGGTGAAACCAATATCTTCCCGATTTTTAGAAAATTTTCAATTTTCTTAGCGGGAAGTTAAAAATAGGTCGAAAAAATTTAACGTATTTCTCATTGAATGTAAATTTTGGATGAAATGATCTGTATATATTCTTAGGGTCTCCGAGAGTTTCTTTGTGGCAAACTTCATATACCCTGTTCAAGGTATAACAAGATACCAGTATAGAATTTGGTATAGATGTTAAAAATCGTGGTAACATGATATTTAAATGTGAAAATTGTTTTTTTTACTACACAATAAATGAATTGATTTTCAAACTGATTATTTGCACAAAGCACAATAAAAATATCTTATCATAAAATAAGATAAAAGTATGTTTAAAAGAACATCCCATCTTAACTCTCCGAATTTTCACTATTTTTTGGTATCTTAGAAACCATATAAAATGGTTTTGATATTCATACTTGTATATACATAGTATGTACAAGTACATATACATATATTTGTGGTGTAGTCAGTAGCCGTTATTATTTACTTTATGATAAGTAATACATATTGTACATATAACACAATGACAAATAATTAAATTTTGAAATAACAGTAATATTATATTATAGCTACTTTTAAGCAATTTTATTTTGTTACATTAGTGGATGAAGCTATAAAAATATTGATATATGTATGTATGACTATCTTGTGTTTAGCTAATCATTATGTATGTACATATGTACATACATATATAAGTGTAGGTATCTTAACAGCAAGGAAAAATAATTAGAAGAAAAAATATAAAAACAACAAATAAAACAAAATATAAAATAGCTTGGAAGCGAATCCGATTCGCCCGAGATTTTCATTAATGTGCAGTAGCAGTTGCTTATTGCTTTCTCTCTCACACAAAATCTTGTGGTAAATCTAATTCATCGCTCATTCGTCTCACATTTGCACACTCATTCGCGTAGCATTACAATACTAAGGAATTGTTTCAAGAGTATATTTAAACGTATGTATACACTACGTACTGCGGTGGTGGAGAGATTTATCAAACAAAACTTGGTTGATGGGCGGGTTTTGAGAGCTTAATTTTGTGAGCGGTATATAGTCTTTATTCATTCATGCTAAATATTTGTTAATGCAATAGTTATCTTCAAACTGGTAAATTTAAGTTACAAAGAATTTTTGATTATGTTTCTAAAAATTACGAAGTTGTTTGCTTATTTAACTTGTTATGCATTATTTTCGCAAATAAATTATTTTTCACTAAACTAAGTTCCCAAGTTATTAATATGTATTTAAAACATGCACATCCTTATATCTACGAGTATATGGTTGTTATATATAAAAATTACATGCCACGCTTTCTCCGAGCTAAACTCCTAAACTACTGAACCAAAATTTCGCACACTGTGTCCAGTTTGATCCAACTGAAGAAATAGGGTAATTATGTACTTAATGACCCCCACTTCGGAGGGGGTTGGGGTTGCAGATGGTATGTGAAGGGAGTCTGTGAAATACAATTTCAGTGGATTTAGCCGTCGGCCACCCTTCAAAAAAATTATATGAAGGGTTAAAATTTCGTGAAAACAGCATATTCCCAAATTATATGATAATATTTTTTTAATATTCAGGGTTTCATTTCTGTACTCTGACTATTCACACAGCCGCTTTGCCATCAAACACCCCCCCCCCCCCCCCCTCTGTATAGTTTAGGTCCCCCAACTAAGGAGAACTCAAAAGTGAAATTTTTTTTTTAAATACTGAAGAAATGTAATAGTCAAAATTTCTTTTGTGCCGCGTTTTTATGGAATGAATGAATATCGGAGATCGTCGAACTCCTTTCCGCACTGGCGGCCTTCGGCCGCGCTTCAAAAAAATAACCCTGGTCGGTCAAAAACCGGGGTGTTCATAATTCAATCGTGTCAAACTCCTTTCTGCACTATCGGCCTTCGGCCGCGCTTCAAAAAAATAACCCTGGTCGGTCCAAAACCGGGGTGTTCATAATTCAATTGCGTCAAACTCCTTTCTGCACAAACAGCAGCGAAAAGGAGTTTGAGTGCAGAAAGGAGTTTGACGCGATTGAATTATGAACACCCCGGTTTTTGACCGACCAGGGTTATTTTTTTGAAGCGCGGCCGAAGGCCGCCAGTGCATTTTAATAAAAAAAAAATATTTGTATTTCCACCCTCCATAACTTTTTTTTAAGGGGTGACCGACGGGTAATTCCTTCGAATTCATAAAAAGGAAACTTAATTGTGTCACCCCTTACAACCCCAACCCCCTACGAAGTGGGGGTCATTAAGTACATATTTACCAGAAATAGGTTAGTTTATATCTACATATGTATATTATCATAAAAGTCAAAATAATTAATAAATATAAAATTCATTCCTTTTTCCATTGACAAATATTTGTAACAATCATTTTCAAAACTAAACCTCAAGTACAATACTTTGGATTCCTATACCGGCAATAACGTTTTCGCTTTTATTCGCAAATAATATTTTCATTGTATTGAATAGTTCGTTATAATAGTATTTAATGTTACTATAGCCATAGCAACGCGTGGCCGTACATACTGGTAATAATATAAGTAGGTAATAAACGCAATTTTAGAAAGCCAAAATGTTTTTTCTAATTATAAAATATAACTATATTTTAATAAAAATTTCATTTATATTTCACCGGAACCTTCACCTTGTTATACGAAGTTTATGCTACCCAGAAGATGGGTTTTGCCGTATCCCTCTGTCTGTTTATACGCAAACTAGTCCCTCAGTTTTTAAGATGTCGATCTGAAATTTTGCATACATCTTTTTTCACCAAGAAGTTCCACATTTATAGCACCCCTATAGCATATACAGTATCCCCAGAAAATAACACTTCAAAAATTGCACAATACCGTAATCACGTTTATTTAGACAACTTAATAAATTTAAAAAAATATCATGTGCACTTTAAGTATTGCCCTCATATATTAAGAGATCAATGTTATAAAATATAAAAAAAAAACTTAAGGAACAAATATACATACTGCACTTGCATTCAAATATTAAGAGATCCTTACTAACATTTTTAAAATTGAAATTGAAGAAGTCTGTAATTTTTTGGTAACTATATTGTTCAATCTACGTGACATGACATGCGATTCTATATTCCCTAATTCACACAAAAACTTGTTTTCTGAATAAAAATATCTTTGAAGTTTTTGCATGTGTTCTAAACTTTGAGAACTAACAATGCCTTATGTGCGGCATGCCAGATTATTTTTTTAACCAAAGCAATTAACCGGGGGAAATTAAAGGCGTATTCATTCAATAACACTGATTTTTAACCAATTATGCGAGGAAACCAATTAACCGGGTTCAGTTATGCGGGATAATTTTAAAACATTTTGTATACAATATAATTTTTACCGATCAGGTTGTTTAAATAAGCGTGAAAATTAATTAACCTGAGGCCAATTAGGAGGGGGAATATGTAGCTGCCATATGAACTGATCGAACAAAATCAAGTCCTTGTATGGAAAACTTTTTTATTTGACAAAATATCATCTCGAAATTCGGCATGGATTATTCTCCAAGCCAACGGTACAATCTCCGAATAAATTGTTCAGATCGGGCTTCTATACATACATATGTACATACACTTCAACAAATATACATATTTCACATTTTTAGTTACATGTTTTTTAGCACTATTATTTATACGTGGTCAATACCAGACAGTTTAAATTTTTTTTATTACTTTTGATTACAATTTTGACACAAAATCCTATTAAGTTCTGCCATGTCATCGCCTGTGTGAAATTGTCTCTGACCTGTTTATTTAGAGAGTTATCGCACTTTTAGTATATTACAACATAACCGTTATATGCCCCCCCACCATCGTGGTTATTATCTGATTTCACACATTTTCACAACGTATTAAGAGGAACTAGAAAGACTTTTTCCCAGTGAGTTTGATTGATTCAACGTTAGAGTTTTGACATTGCTTATAGTCATATTTTTAAAAGAATTTGAAATAACAATTATTAGTAGAATTGAACTTGTTATATCTACTCAGATGAATAAAAATCGGAAAGATTGTGTGGCATTGGTGCGTGCTAGTCGACCAATTTTTCACTCTTAATGCTTTTTTTTTATAATTTGTGTATAAATAAACTAGGAAACACGAATTAACAGTAATAATTACTATGGAAATAAATATAAATTTATTGAGTGAATGCACACTGCCCCCCATATATTAAGATATATTAACTTTTACATTGTCTTACTTGTTTTATTGTGTTTTTTCTTAGTAGTGCTAAAGTGTGACAATGATAAGTGAGTAATTTAGCTTTGGATTATTATATTTTTGGAAAACGTTTCGAAGTCAAAATTGAAACTTATTTTGCTACAATTGTTTTAGTTATGCTTAAGTGTCGCAAAAACACTTGTCAGTGGGACTTTTTTCGATTGTGAGTTATGTACAAATGTACATATGTAGCATATATATCTGAATTGAAATCTTATATCTGTTATGTTAACATGAAACAGCGTGCCTATTTATAGAGGGACGTGTGGTTTTAAGTCCATGAAATAAAATGAAGTTATCATATAATAAATACTCCACGGGGTATGAGTGTACATATGTACATTGTAGAATTTTTTTGTCACACAGTAAATTGTCCATCAACCACCACTACGCCACTTTTCTGTTCTCCACTTATTTAGCCAATCCAGTAATTGCATTTAATTAGTTATCGTTGGCTTTGCTTTGTCTTACACTTTTTTGAGTGTAGCAGCGCTTAGTATATTGCTAGTGAGTTGCTTTGTTTTAGCTCATGGAAAAAGCAAGAGAGCAACTGAACTTAATGTTCCCCAAGCCTTAAGCCTCATATACACTTGCTATTTTTATATACGTTAACCCTAGTACAACCAACCATTTACACCTCACACAGCTTGCTTTTGACGCTTCTCTTTAGTTTTTCCAATGATTTCATACTCTAAGTTTGTTCGACTCTTCACTCAACTCGATCTGATTCGACGATGTTTATTTGTTGCTGTTTATCGTCCGCCTGCTCCATTGTAGTACAGCATGGATGTAAACATCTACATATACGATTCTCTTATTTATAATTATATTAGTATTATAGCGTGTATATACCGTACAATATATGTATATAAGCTGGCTATTGTGTTGACGATAAGATGGGTGTGTATTTGGGTAGACATACGTATGTATATATATCTGTGTAGATATTTATATTCATTCAAACATTTGTGCCTGAATTTATGTATAGAGGAGACCACTTGTTCTTTATATGCATACGTTTGACTTTGTTTTGACGATTATTATATGCGGTTGCAAGTGTAACTGTATGCTATGAAACGCTTTGCTGGGGGGCTTTTTACAACCAATTAGAAAAAAGCGTACGGTCGCTAATTAACCATCCTTCCAGTTTTTTTAATTAACCAATAATAGAACTGCAATACAAATGAGTGTTTTACGTTAACGTTAAGATGAAAATACCAATTTTTGGGAAAGGTAAATTATTACGAAAAAGCAAAATCGTAGGAAAATAGCGGCAAAGCTTCCATACATACATACCTACATATGTGGACATACTTACTTCGTATTATAATAATATTATGTACACATATGTATGTACATGTGAATTCATGTATTTAGAACAACCAATAAGGAGTAACTTAGGTGCCAAGTCTCTGCCCCCCTATCGTCTTTTTATACACACAGCATTGCAAGCATGGTTACATAAACTCCTGCAACTTGTTATTTTTTTACGTACTATGTAAGTCCGATTACTTGCCGGCAGAATCATATTTGTGACGCTAGATAGGGCGTAGCATTTAAATGAGTGGTAAGATAAAAGCTCAATAACAGGTATGGTTCGACTGCAAAAATTTCTTGTAAGCTACCAAAAAAAAATATATTTATTTTAATTAAACTAAACTTACCTCTTGAAAAGATCAAATTAATTTTAATTTCATTTTAAAAGCGATCAGTAGTAATAGAATAAACAGTTTAAATTTTTTATTCCTTTCGATTACATTTAATTATTTACTTTAAATATATTGTACTTACTTGTTGGGGCTTTATAAAAATGTTAATTACACGATTTCTTTCGAAAATATGTAAACATGTATGCAACACCGATGGTTTTTATTTTATTTTTTTAATTTTATTATAATAAAAATTTAAATATGCGTTCATGTTTTGAAACACAGTACGAATTCATATACATATGTACATAATTTCGAATAGCATAATGTAACCAGTGTTGGATTCAAAAATTAATCCGAATTCGGATGTAAAAAACCTGCACTCCCAAAATCGGAGATTTTAATTAAAATTCAAAATTCCTATCATATTTCAGAAAGTTACAAGAGCAGCTTACGTGACTTTGGAAGCTCATGGCGACCATAATTGCTTACGGATTTGTGTCAAATTTTGTTAGTGTTTTCAGTAAGGTTTGCCATTTCGTCATGCCACGTTTCACTTTCGTACAACCTTTGGAAATTGTTCCAGACTATTAAGCAAATGGTGGCTACTGTATTTTAAATCATCTTCTGAGATGAGGCCCATTTCTGGGTTAATGACTTCGTCAACAAACAAAATCGTCGCTATTGGATCGACGCGGACGATCTCTACTTCCATCAAGACGGTGCGCCGCCTCATGTTTCACGTCTAAACATGAACACATTTCGTTCAAAGTTTGACGACTCCGAAATTCTAGCCGAAATGCTGCACTGGGTCCACGAAAATTGACGCAAACGAGTAGAGATATGCAAACGGAGCCGTGGTGGCCATTTGGCCGACATTTTATTCAAATCATAAATGGCATAAAATTATCTGCATAACAAACAAATCATTTTGACCAAATTTTAGTGTTTTATTTCATTTTAACGTCACGTCCTTCTTGTTGGTAGACTCTACACTTTTAATATACATATATTTTAATTTAACGTCATTTACAACAGATATTTCATTTAAACCAGTTAATTATTTAGATTAGAACGGTTGGTCAATCGCTCAGAGACTAGGGGTGTTACGCTTCAAATACTTCCTCAATTTTGCTTTCAATACGCGCTTGCTTTCTTTCATTGTAGATATCATGCATTTGAAGTTGTAGAATTCTTATTTGCCCCCATCTATGGAATTGGCGACTATTTAATTCTACAATAAATCGAACAACATTCTTCTCATACACAAAACTTGGTTGAAACATAATTTGTGAAATAAACGAATTCGACAGCACCAATCTCAAGATATGGTTTATATATTATTGCAAAAATAATCTATATTGAATAATTTCGATTTATCCTCATAGAGACTGTCTAATCCAAGTCCAGTAATTTATATAGATATAACCATTAATCGGGCTTATACTTAGCTATACTTCATATAATTTTAAAACTAACAACATCGTTCTTTGTTGATAAATATATGATATACGATGTTTCACAAATTAATAATACAAGTATAATAAAGAAAATACACATGTATATTAACTTATATATTGTATCAATTCAAGGACAACACTTACAAGCAATAACGTTTAATTGATTTTCTTTGACTTAATTGTTAATATATATATTTTTTTAAACGTATTACTAACTTTAAAACCAACGGTTACAGAAGTTATAGTTCTTTACACTTCGCTGTTATCATCTACATCGACGATGACGTCACTATCGCGTTGGACATTGTCGTAGACATCAGCCCAATCGGACTTGTAGATTTCTTCTGACCGTGTGTGGAAGTGGACGTAGACGCGGATTTTAAAAAAACCGAAAAAGCGCACAATCGAACGGAGATTCGAATCTTCTTTTTGGAAGCGAAAACATGGAATGGAATCAGATATTGCTGGCTGCTGTATACAATAACTCTTACCCATTGATGACGACCAAAATTGATTTAATGAGTTTCAACGTGATTTTGATTAGCCACGTTCGAGTGCACCGAAAACAGCTACGACGAAAGATAACGAAATGCCACAGATTGAAGGTGCGCAAGATAGTAGAGGAAGTAGGCATCTCGGAAAACGTTAGTTACGAGGTCATCGATTCGGAATTATGATGTATAGTTAAAAACTATTGGCTGTGAGGGGGTCATAACGCATCCTTCCCATCGTCTATTCCGTTTTTTCAATTCCCTAACGCTGCTACTTGCTTCGTATACATTTCTATTTACCTAACACTCTATCCATCTGGGTTATTTATCTTTAATATTGTATGGAAAACCCGAATCTTGGTTTGTTGAGAGCTACGGTCGAAACCATTATCTTAAGAGTATATTTTCAGTTTAGTACAAGATGGCCTAATTCCAAATATTTGCGACTAAGTTGCTCAAAAAGTCTACAACTAACGAAATTCTATTAAAACGTGGAATATTTGAAATATATTTAAAGATTTTTTTAAAGTGTTTTCCTTCAATGTAAGGAAGCGGAAATATGAGTTCAATACTAACGACATCCCTGAAATTATCAAGTATGATACCGAAAAATTGCGTCTATCCTACTAACACATTGTATCTACATACATAAACTTTATGAAATTAGGCAAGGCGGAGCTCTCATTATACGCATACATATACATATGTATGGTATAATACAAGAGTTTGAAAGAACTGTAAAGGTATACCTTTACAATGAAGTCATATCCTAAACGTCATTGGGATAGTTCACAAAGGCTTTTAGGCTGTTTACCGTCCTTAGTACAACTTTACAATTCTTCTAACTACTTCGTATATGAAGGCGCGAACTAGTTTCCCAATTTCCCTGAAATATTTTACTTCAACACTGAAGTCAAACGTTCAATCATTGATAACGGCATAAGTTATCTTAAAAGTATAAATTTTTAATAGGTTTTTTAGTGGTTTGGAATTGTTGGCATAACAGAAGGTGTCAAGTGGGCTTCTGCTCCAGTCAACAAGTCCATAACCCTTCTAGTAGGCAGTCAAGCGGCAATTAAGCCCCAATACAAAGTCTGCTCTGCGTTAGGTTATGCAAGCAGGCAATAACTAGGCTCTCAGTAGGTGAATTAATATCATGTGGATATCATATGGGAATAGAAGGAATTGAAAAGGTAGACGAGTTGGACCGCTCGGTAGTTGTCCCAGACCATTCAGCTCCTTCAAGGGTTATTTGGAGAGAACCCTAGAGGCACACTTTTGGTCTTGGAACACTAACGACACAGAACATACCACGAAGTTACTTTGGAGTAGTGTTAATGGTGGACAGACCTTAAAGCTTCTACTTCTAAGGAAAACTGAACTTAGTAATATTGTAGGGATCATCACAGGGCACCTACCCCTAAGGGGGAATTCTAGTCTAGAAATTTTAAAATATCTAAACAAATTTTCTTCCATATTTTGATAGTTTGATTATTCAACAATATCTCTCTAAAACGGTTTTTTTTTTAATTCAAATTATTTTCAAAGTTAGAGCCGTTTTAGTGTCATTGCAACTTGGTCGGTTAAGATTTAACTTAAAAGTTCTAAGCGCGTTTTTGACGAAACTGTCCTTTTCAAAACGATACCCACGATTTCTTAGGTTCTACTGGATCGATTGACCTGAAATTTTATGAGAGTCTTCTTTATAAACTTGTCTATATCCGGAACTAGCCATATACCCAAATTTTCTATTTTTAAAAATTCGAAACAGTCAAAAAAAAAGTTAAAAAAATTTTCACCATTTCGTAAAACCTTTCCTTAGTTTCAGACATTGCGACATTATTTGTTATAAATATTTTTATTTTTTTTTTGGTTTCAGATTGCTAGGAGGGTTGAAATCATTGGTATGGTCACGTGCCAATTTTTTCTGCCCACTTCATCAGCTGCTAGATTTAGAAATTTTTAACATTTTTATTTAATAAATAAAAAAATTGATGGTAAAAATATGAATTGCCTTTTTTTCGACAGTTCAAAAATTATCTGAAATTCATGCTTCTAGACAAGAATACTCTTTTAAGATCTCACCTTCAAAAAATTGGTAAAGTGCATTCGGCGGAATGCACGGCATGTGCGGAGGATGTTGAGACGTGGGAGCATTATCTTTGCGAATGCCCTGCTTTCAGCCGGATGAGATAGGATATATTCCATGGAGATGTTTCATTAAGAGACATTGGGCAGCTGAGGTGGAAACTAATTGGGTATTTTACCAAATCTACTTTAATTATCAAAACTTTGCTAAATTAAACCAACTTCTCCTGGAAATATCCAGACACTTTCTCCTCCAGTGTCTTTTTGCCTTAGCTGGGTGAAACATCTCGGCAGTCTTACCTTCGGCGAACTAGGAGACATAGCCTAAGTTGACATTAACCGTTTCAGCGAATTTGTGATAGGCTCAAAGCGCATTGTTAATCTGTGAGAGCTTTATGATCCATTATATTGCGTTTTAGGTACCACAACGGACCGGCATTCTAACCTGTCCAAGAAAGATCCCTTTTAGGATCGACTTCTTAACCTAACTCAACCTAACTCCTTAATAAAACATGACAAGCAAGTGTATAAAGAAAATAACCGCAACAAATAAGTGCAAACGTTGAAAATGCCCTTTCTCCACCTTAAAATTCTTGCAGAAATAAGAAATTTCTAATCGGGTACCACTTAAAATATGCAAGATTCTGAACATGCTCCTTGGTATAAATATATTTACTGCACTAAAAAGGTATTTGCAAAAATCATAAGAAAAATATCTTAAGTATGCATATACTTTACACTTTAGACTATTAACCACTTAAATCATGGAGTATTTATTAGTTTTGATATACCAAAATAGTTTTCATATAACCTATCTTAATAATAAATGAAAAGTATTTTCCTGAAATTATACTTGATTTTAATAATTTGAGTCAGCACTCACAAGGCAGAAATAAACGTTAAAAAAGTAGCGTTTTTACAAATGCATGATGTACTCGTACATTCTAATTTCGGGGTAAGAATTTCTTTATTTGCACAAGATATTTATTTGTAAACTATAATTGAACTTACCGTTTAGTGACAAGTGTTCGACATGAGATCGCACGCAAATTTAAAGAAGCTTCGAACATTTTCTGGAAAGTGAGACTGCGTGAAGTTCATGTTGACCAACTGCGTTGCTTGCGTAGAGGGTGCATTTTCCAAGGTGAATATGTTGAAATTTTGGTTTAATGATTTTTTAGGACTCATTATTCAGTCAAAGAACAATCAGAAGACTTAAATATGCTTATATCCATTCGCTTTGTACTCGTTGATAAGTTTTTGTTTATTATTTCACGCGCTTTGTACTGTTATATTTTACATTTTTTTGTTTTTGTGACCTTATTTTTCTTCCTACTTATACTTAATTATTTTATTTACAAATTTGATCATTTCCTTAAAGTTTAGTAATTATTAAATAGGAACTTTATTCTTAATTGCCCTTATTGAAGGAGCATATTACATAGCAGTTTATTAGGAAAAAATGATGTTATCAAAATGTGCCAAATACGAGTGATATGGTCCTGTAAGTAATACAACATTTATATAGATAGCTATGACAACGCGGTGATGTTATATACATATATATAAAGATATATATATTATATATTATATATGTATATATATATATATATATATATATATATGTATATTATAAGGTGTATCAAATTATATGCGCCCAAAACGTGTACGATATTTTTTTGGCTCATAACTTACAGTAAGTTTAAAAAAAACTTTTCATAACAGTTTGTAATTGTAACTATTTTAAGTAGCGTGGTCATCAAACTACGAAATGTTATGTTAATAACATAAGAGTGTTAATATGTATGTAGGTATTTTTAGCAAAGATATCAAGTTCAAGCTGTTATAATTCAAGAAATGAAAACCTCCAAATAATTAGTTTCAAGTTTTAACCGGATATTAGCTGGCTTCGATTCACCATTTCTCTGCTCGCTTCTTCTCTCTTGTCAAAAAAATTACATATAGCAGCAACAACAAAGGAATCGAGTTGAATTCGTACAAGAGAGTATGCGCACACCTTATTAAAAGGATATAGCTGCTATTTTCAATGCTACCAATTTTTGTTTTGCATATTTTAGGTTAAGTTTACTATAGTGAATGGCTTAAGGCTTAAAATCAAATATAGTAATTTATAGAAAACAAAAATAAAGGGTTACGGCAAAGTTTTAAACACAAAAAAAAATAAAAGAATTTCTCCACTAAGAACGAATCATAACACTATTGTACATGCGTCAAAAGACATGTTAGCGCAGGGTTGCACCACATGTGCTGCCCGTTTGTTTAAGGATCTGGTATCATTTGTTCGATTCTCTGGAGAGTAACGCTTGGCGAATCAAAGACAGATATTACATTGCAAAAAATAAATTTTTTGGAATTTTTTCAACTAGCGTTGTATTCATATTTGATTATCTAACGATATAATTTTGATTTTTAGATTTCAGATGATATATCACCGAATTATGAGGGGCACTGCAATTCAACTTTTTACCGAGACGCCACAAAGCAATTGCTGCTATTGCCGCATTATAAAATGACCTTTTTGACATAACCATTTATATTTAATTTCCAATTTCTTATTTTGGATAATATTCAAAAAAACTTGCCTCAAAGCCAATTGGGATTGTGTGCTTTAATAATAAGACATTAACTGCACTATCAAAGAACGTTTGTATATAAAAAAAACGTTAACTATAATACCCTCACAGGTGCATTTCTGATAAAAAAAAAAACTAATGTACAACTAAATCTGGAAAAGTACCTAGGCAACGCTGTGGTTGTTTTATTTAACAACCTTTAAGTCGAATTAAGGTTATTTAATAAGGACAAAATATCTTTCATGAAGATATATCCTGATTCTGATCGTTCAGTTCTTATGGCAGCTATATGCTATAATAGTCTGATCTGGAACATTTTTTCAAATATTGTATCACTGCTTTAGAGAATAATCCATGTAAAATTTCGTGAATGTTGTCAAATAGAAAAAGTTTTCCATACAAGAACTTGATTTTGATCGTACAATTTGTATGGTAGCTATATATCATAGTAGTCCGATATCGGCGGTTCTAACAAATCAGCAGCTGCTTGAAAGGAAGAAGCTGAAGGACTAGTTTGCGTATTATAGAAAGACACATATACAGAAACACAGACATCATTTATATACATATGTATGTCTTTTATATGGTCTCCGACGTTTTATTTTGTATGTTACAAACTACACAATGTTTTCTGACAATGGTGTATGAGTAGACTAATGTGTGTGTGTATGTCAACACATTGGCTAAAACGTATTGCATCCTTCTGTATTTTCTCTACTCTGAATTTTTTTTCTTTGGAATAATTACTTCACTTTTTCGTCAAATTTCGTTAGAATTTTATTTGATTTTATTAAATGTATATTGATTTTATACTGGTCCATTGCCAGCTGACTTTACTTTGAAAGCTTCTATGGCAAATGTTGTTTTAAAACGCCACCATTTGAACGAAACCAGGTATAAAACAGAAATGTTATAAGACGGCAAAGAGCGCATTCGATTATGCATGCATTTGAAGCTTATTCTTATTTGAAACAATGCAGGAAGTGCATAACAACCGAAAAGTTGGACCTGACATAAAATATTAAAAGGAGAGTTAAAATAAATATATAAGTGTGTATATAACAAATTAAAGCAGTGGAACAAATCAGCATATTACTTTATTTGAAAGCATATTACTCCATACAGCAGGCTATTGGTCTTACATGTTGTTATAAACACAAAAAAATGTATAAACATGACTGAATTTAAAAAATAAACGAAATAATGAAAAATCTAATTTTTATATTTGTCCATAGGTGATAGCTGTAGAATCGTCGTATAGAAAACAGGTTGCCATAAACAACCAGTTACCGTAGTAATCATCGGTAATTACTTTTACAATAAAACATTGAAGGTAACAACAACGCACATCTATTTATATAGCTATATGTATATGTATATTATATTTATATAGGTAAGTGAAAGAATGCTAGTAGGTACGTGATGCAAACAAATAGTAATTTTAATGATTGCAAGAGCAGGCACATGTAGTACAATAGATGAATTTTTATAAAACGTATATGTATGGTTATATCTTACTACTTCTTGCAGGACACTATTGCGATGGATTGTACATGAGAATAAACTATAATTATATGTGTATACACATATGTATTTATGGGTAGTCTCATCTAAAATAATCCAAGGAAGACTATGTGAAATAAAATTAAAAAAAAAAAAAACAAGAAAAAACGTTAACATAGGTTGCACCGTAATTAAAATACCCCTCACAAATACAAAAGATTCCATTTAAGTGACTGATTTTGATCAGTAATTTTGTATGGCAACTATATGCTATAGTGGTCCGACCTGAAGAATTTCTTTGGAGATTCTTCGGACTGAAGCACTAGTTCGCTTTTATACAGACAGACGGACATGTCTTATTCGTCTCAAGTCGCCATACTGATCATTTATATAGGTATATTAACATATTATTGGGTCTCCGACGTTATCTTATGGGTTTTACAAACTTCGTGGCAAACCTAATATACCCCGTTTAGAGTATAACAAACTAAGCGTATTTACCGTATTAACCTCAAATTATATAAAATTACACTAGTGCCACTTCTTAAAATTCTTAATAATTGCTCCACTCTCCCTCTGATTAGAAAAAGTTAATTTTTTGATGAATATAAAAAAAAAAAGATTTCCCTTTGCTTTAATTATTATATCGGAATAAATAGCAGAGAAATGTCAACATTATGTATGGTTGGTTACCGTTACAACCGTGTGTTTTCAGTCCACGAGCTCTACCACTAAGTGGATCATAGGTTCAAATACTTAGTGGTGAGTAGGACTTTTAAATTTTATTTCGATTTTTTTGAAATTAACGCATAATATCTCCAGACTGTTGTGTCAAAATTCAAGTCAAGTCGATTGGTATAAAATTTACAAAATTGATGAAAAATACTCTTGACATTTTTATACCTGTCTTATGAACGTTTTACATCTGATTTCAAAACTTTAAAGCGTTTTCCTCACCAATCGTTTAAAATTTTGAATTCTATTTCTACATATAATGTACGAGGAAATGCTAGATAGTTTTTCTAAATTTGTAAATTTTCGCAATAACAAACTAACCAATTTTTTTTATTGTTAAGTACGTATCAGAGAACAGTGATCTTAGCTTTTTAATTAAAGGCAGATTATGTGAATAATCGGTTGTATTGGTGTTATGTGATATACATAATTGTCCGATCTGGCCGATTCCAACAAAAGATCATTATAATATTGTATCAAAATGCACCTATGTATTAAATTTCATTCGGATATCTCAAAAACTGTCGAAGAAATTTTGATAATTAAAAACAAAGTTGTTCAGAATAATCCGATGATGACATTTCCCACATATGCAATTTTATAGAAAAAAATCGACCCGCTATAATGTACATACTTGTATATATATTTACATAGCAAATAGTTTTCACTTCATTAGCAAAACATTTTATTTTCGCAACAATGTTTCGTACTTGCTGGGATGGCATTTATCGTAACGACTTTTAACGGTACATAAATGTAAGTTCAGTGGCTTTGGTATTTTGCGCTTTTTTAGAACAATACCCAGCATTGAAAGAATAAACGCGGAAACTAAACATATACACCGTGTAACGCTTAAGGTCTTTGGGTAAGAAAGGGATGAACAATTACACGTACACAAGAGTTTCGGTTAGAATTGTCGATTGGGCCTTAAAAAACTCATAGATATTTTAACAGAAATCTCTGGCATTTAACCAATATGTGGCTTGTAGAGTAAGAAGCTGAATCAAACTAATTTTCGTTTATGAATGTTTTTTTACTATCAACAAATACTGTACCGTTACTAAGTGGCTACAAAAAATGTTTACAGGAATCTTTACTCACAAAAGTATTTTGCTTCTATTTAGAATTTGTTATTGGGTCCGGCTTTTGTTTTCTTACATTTCGCTGCTCCGGCGACTAAGAGAAACAATAACAAATATTTTTGGTATGTTTAATCGGTGTCGACAAAAGGTAAAAAATTATATAAAACGATATAAGGACTGCGGTAGTTTAGAAAATAGCAATCGTGGTTTTCGCCCAAAGTTGTTGATAGAGGGAGAAGAACGCAGAATATTGCTGGAAAACCCACATTTATCATCATCAAAAATTAACTCAAGCCAACACTGTACACTCAGGAGTAACAATATACAATTGTGTTTTGAAATTTTGATTGACAATATTCTGTAATGAAACTAATTACAATATTTTTGGGTCGGATGTTCGGCGTATGGTTTGGCGGAAGACAAAGGAAAAGCTACAGAATAAAAACGTGAAACCAACAGTTAAATACGATGGAGAATCCGTAACGGTATGGGATTACATGTCAGCTCAGGCAGTCGAAAATTATCTATTCATAGATATGGACAAACATCTTTATTTGTCCATACTCAAAGAGTGCGGAAAAATGGGTATGAAAAGTAACGGGTTTTAATTTGAACATGAATATGAGCCGAAACATACAGCTCAATACGTTAAAATGTGGATTCTATTTAATATGAAACATTTCCCATTACCCATGACTGAAAATCGATGGTCCTATCTGGAAAATAAGGTCCGGACTCACCAAATTTCGTCGAAAAGTACGAAAGTCAAGCAAAAAAATTATGCTGTACACCAACTTACAATGATTAACACCAACTTAATCATTGTCAAGACGCTTGGAAGCTGTTTACAAGACAAACAAAGTAATAAATAATCTGTAAATAAAGATTTACATGGTTAGAAAGGAAATACTTCTGTGAGCTATTATTATTGGAGAATAAATGATGTGTGCAAAATTTTAGAACGATATCTCAAAAACTGATGGAATAGTTCGCGTGTATACAAGCAGACGGACAGACATGTCTAAATAGACTCAGCTCCCCACGCTGATCATTTACATAAATATATATTTTAGAGGGTCTCCGACGTCTCGTTCTGGGTGTTACACAATTCTAGGCGTATAATAGTTAGTTTTAATGGAAGTGACTTATTTATGTACTTACATTTTGGAAAACACTCATTGAGTAGTAAGCGCTAAAAAAATGTAAATAATGTGAAATACATTAAAAACGTATCCTGATTGGAAAGGAATTTTGTGGGTTTTTTGAGTTAGTTTATTTCAAGCTCATATATATAATCTAATCGATCTAAATCCATTTATTTTTAAACTTTTTTACATTGAGAACATACCGTTTTCTAGTATAGTTTGTTTTAAAAATACTTACTGTATTTAGTATTTAGTTATCTCAAATGACAGTTTCATGTTTTTTAAACAGATTACTAGCCAAATTGATTGCATGAAATATAAAGACAGAAAAAATTAGTAGAGATAAAAATTATAGTCTCTGCAAACAACGCTGTAGTACCTATATATGAACAGCATGACGAGCTGAGTCGATTTTGCCATCTCCGTCTGTCTGCCTGTATAGCTTAAGACCTTGTATGAAAATTTTTATATAGGTTACTGTCTAAAACAACGCTACAATCTCCGAACATATTATTCAGATCGGACTACTATAGCATTTAGCTGCTATACAAGCTGACCGATCAAAATAATTTCTTATCGATCTTTTTATCCCCTTTTATTGAAGTGTTTGTTGTCTTAAAGTTGCAATCATAAATTATTACATACTTATATAATTTGTTCTGGTCGTAAAGCCATCTATTGTGCATATTTACTTAATGTGGAAAACTTATTATGATTTACAAAATGTATTGCAAATTTGTGAAAAGCATTTCTTTTTATCTATTCAATTATCGAATTCGAAAATGCCGCAAATGCGTTATTTGAATTACAGTACGATTCACAATTATTTAATTATCTAATCCTTTTGATCTTTTGAATGGTCAGTCACAGCTGCCTGTTAACATTGTTACAAAGACGACTGGCCCGCAAAACATTAAGACAAATATGCACGGATTCACCCAAAGTAATTTTCATAAACAAGGCAAACAACCCAAACCAAAATTCTATGTGGCATAGGGTAACATAGCACTATGACTGACGTAGACAATAAAGTCACGAGTATTGATTTCTATAAACTAAAAAACGGGAATCTACATGCACACTGCTGTACATTCTAATAAGTTCAAGTTTAATAGGACGTGTATATACATACATATGTATGTACATATAGTGACTGACATAATTAAATAAACCTTCTTATATATGTACTCCATTAAATTAATGTATTGTTATACCCTGAACAGGGTATAATTATTTTTAAGTTTCATAGAGAATCCGCCATATATATTTAGTACTATTTGCATGATTAAACATTTGACCAGGTTCATAGAGAATCCGCCATATATATTTAGTACTATTTGCATGATTAAACATTTGACCAGGTTGTTAGGCAAACTCGCTTACTTATAGTTATATATACCCGATCAATATTCAATGTTAAGCACATATTGATTTTTATTAAAAATGTTTTACTTATTTATCTAATATACTTGTATAAAATTCTCGTGTCCCGGTGTTTGTTGCCAAAGTTATCCGAAACGGCTGGACCGATTTTAATGAAAATTGTTTTTATTTGTTTTTGGACAAAAGTTTTGGCTTTTTTTTGTCATGATTCAACATTAAAACTATACTATATTTCTAAATTTTCACCGCACCTGATTTTTATTTTATTCGGTTCCATCCACAGATCATCACAATTTTATTAATTAATAATTTAAATAAAGTATACTTTAATTGTCTACAAATCTTCATTCCTCTATAAATTATAATTACAACCTCCACCCATGTAAAAAAAAAATTACTTAAAATAACGTATATGGCAAAACAACGTTTGCAGGGTCAGCTAGAAATTATATAAAAATTTTAGCATTTTCAAACATCTGGTGAATTCTTCCTGGTTCCTAGCATTTTTTTCTGTCTTCGATTTTTTTTCTTCAAAGTCAAACACCATTTTTTTTTGGTTTTCTTTCGTTATTTTGTTAAAGAACGCACGAAAAATTAAACAAATAATAAAACAAAACCATGATTTAAAATATTTATTTCAAAAACCGGATTTATTAGGAATAAATATTTAAAGTGAAATATTCACTCGCGATCTATCAATTCTCAATATGGATCACGATTCAATTATCACGTAAAACTTTTTATATTAATAACGCTAAATTTAATCGAGGTCTCGAAATTAATTAATTTTCTTGGTAGTAATTTAATTTAGTTTTTGTATAATTTCGTATAAAGCACAATTTAATATTTGTTTATATTTTTCCTGTCACCGCATAATAATTAATTGAATATATTTTAAAGTGAAACTAATAAACGCACACAAATATTTTTTACTATGCATATATATTTATATTTTATTATATTTTTCATTATGAATGTTTATATTTTGTTTGAATTTTCTTGCTTTAACTACAAGGTGTTCACAGTTTCCGTCGTTAATTTTCAATTTACTGCAGCATTTATGCAGAGTTTGCTTGCTTGCGCTAAAGCATACATTTAAACTTTTCGTTACACTTTCTTCACAACACAAAGTAGTAACAAAATGTGTTATTTTACTAAACCCAGATTATTTAGATAATACAGTAAATAGTATTTTAATATTTTTACCACTTATCATTAAGTTGTTACTTTTTTATTAGGGCACAATAGACCCTAGGTCGCAGTGCATACCTCATTTTCAATCTACTTTTTTATTTAGAAACACAACACGGACACGAAATCGTAGATAGTTAACAAAATTGCTCACACACACATGTACGAGTACCATTTTTTAAGTAACATATTTGGGATAATTACTTTTATATTATTGATTATTTTGCAAATAGCATTCACCGTGGATACTTACGTAATTAATTCACTCATATCACCATACACGACGCACTTTTTGATGGAACTTGACACGATTAATTTATGTCTTACATATGTACGAGTACACTAAAAGATTTACAGAAACGTTTTAGAAGCGCGGTTTATTGCGGAAAACGGCTGCATTTGTGTTAATGCTAAATCACCATACTTTGTTTTCCGACTCCAACCAACATTATGTACATACCTATGTTGTAAATATGACGAACCATTTGGCAAAAAAGTATATATGCACTCCTATAAAATGTTGTAGGATATATGCTCATATTTACATATGTGCATATGGATACACGTATGTATTGTGCAGATAGGTTTTTGCATATGTATAGATATTTCCTTAGATTGTGTGTTTTATTAAGGGTTGAAAGCTGAAATTCGCGATTATAACTAACGACTTTTATTTGTATCTGTTTTTTGTTTAAATGCGCGCATTCCATACGCTGTGCAAAAAAGTTTGGCTTGGGAAATCTTCATTTCCAATCCCAGAAGGGTTGGAAAGTAGAATTTGCATGTAAGTGTAAATATGTGGATTCCCGCAAACTTCCATACATTCATTCATAAGCTATCAAATTATAAAAATGTATATAAACACATACATATTTATTTGGTGACAGATGGGGTGAAAGCCAACATATCATACAGGTCAACAAACAATGATTTTGAGCTGGCGCTGCAAACACATAATTTACTCATATTTAAGGACAGATTTAATAGCTCGTTGCTGAATGTAACATTGGCAAAATAACTAGTGCACTAATAACGGGCGTATACAAATAAAAAATAGTAAAAAAATTAAATAAAAATTATAATTTAATTTCATATATGATTTTTTTCCTTAAATTTACCAGTTCATATACATATATAACATAAGCACGTACGTATGTATACCGATGATTCAGAATGATAAAAATTTCACATAGTAATTGTATATTGAACGTAATAAATGCAATCAATAACGACTTCGATCCCTAAAACAAAGATATGCTTTTGGTGGCAATATTATTTATGATTTATGGTTTATGGCTTATTGTTGCATAATGAACAGTCTACCTAAATTAAATAATAAAATAAAACAAACTGCTTGACTGGCATGATTGAATTTTGGTACACAGGTGGTAAGTGAATAGATCAGCCGTTAATACGCAAATTTTAAGCAATAGATGTATTATTTATTCTTTATGATTGAAAGTGGTACGCGATACCATAAGCAATCACAACTCAACTGTAAAAGTTCACAGCGAAACATTACTTTGGAAATATTAGCTTGTAACAATGTTTTAAAGGAATTTCACATTTTTTATTGAAAAAATAAATGTTTATTGAAAAAATAAAAATAAGCCCGAGATGAGTTGAAAAATAATGATATCTGGCTGGCACTTGAATATTTTTTTTTCTGCTCACTTAAATATTTTCATTTCAGATCCCTTAAATATTTTTGTTATATGTTTTGTATATTTTTAGTCCATATAAACAAGTTAATTTAAATTCTGCTATTATTGCTCTTTTTACCGATATTACCGGTTCTGATTTTTATGGAGTTGAGGAATTCATTTATTCCTATTAACTATCAAAATCTAAACGTACAGTTTTAATGAAAGGTTAATAGCATAACCAAGCTTGTATTTTCCGGTGAACTATTAATAAGCCGGGACTGACAAAGCGTTTTCTTTATTGTGTTATAGTACCACCGTAATACCTAAGTACATATATTGTTTATGATATAGGAAAGCACTGGCACTCTTATTCTTTATATATGCGAGATACTTTTGGTGCATAGGTATAATTTGTAGCAGTTGAAACAGTAAAAAGTATCGGAGGCATTATCCGCGCATCCTTCAACGTAAATTCTTAACTTTTTATATATTTGTAGTTAATGCACATCTATTTTTTAACTTTATTACACATTATTCTTTACAGAAAATTTATTTTATGGATATATTTATTAATTTATTTTATGCATACATTTATTGGTATGTTAAGCATTACAAAATATTTTTGGTTTATGTTATAAATAAACACAATAGTTATTTTATTTATAAAATATTAAGGTGTACATATATCAATTTTGGGCGAATGAGCCACGGACGCGTATGTATTCGCACTATCATATATAAAACGTGAGAAATTTGACGCGTAAAAACATACCAATACGCAAAACATCGACACTTCACCACGCAGCGTCAATTTGTTACTATTCCTCCAAACAGCGGAAATATTTTTTTGGTAGCAAATATGATCATGTGTATGCTAGCCGTAACCGTAAAAGAAATATATTCCGAACAAGAAATTTACACTCCACGCAGTACACAAACCACCGAAATATCAGCCGTAAAACGCAAAGGAAATACAAACGAAACAAAAGGAGAGTAAAATAATAAAGCACATCAAAGAGAGTAATGAGCGGAAAAAGTGCTGAGAGTACAAAAAGTAGTGGGTATAGTGGTGAGCAAAAAAGTAAAAACGACGTTCCAAATGAGCGTGTGAGTAATTGAGAAAATGAGTGCACGCAAGTGAATGAGCATACAAAAGTGACTGGTAACATCTAAAGAAATGAGTGTTTTTTATAGTGGGAGTTGAATGTGCGTAGTGCTCACAGATTTTAAGGTGCTCTATGGTGTTTCGTAGGAAAAACATATGCATATGCCTATATGAGTAAGTATTTATGCAGCTTATATTTGTTTATGGTGTTGTGCATTTGATTTGGTAGTTAGAAAAGAATCTCAGGTAACGGACACAAGAGACAATTTTCTGTTTATACGAAAAAATAACGTATTAACGAAGAACTCATCGTTAAATTACGACATACATGCATGTCCACATACATATTTAATTTTATTTATGTATACCTGTGTCTACTTAACTATCTTAATCATCTCTGTTTGATTTTATTTTACATCTATTTATTAATTTTTTCAGTAGCATGTGAGCAACTCTCTACTCTACTATAGAAGACTTTTATATTTTTATATAGACACATACATACATACCACCTACATACTTACACTTATGGACAAAATAATAGGTGTACACAGTTATTATTTAATAACTTTGAAGTATTTGCAATTAAAACAATTTTGTTCCAGACATATTTACGCTTTACTTTATTATAATTGACGCCGAATTGTCCGCGAGCTAATATTTAGTCCAACTCCCACTTCAATTTGCCGTGAAGTCACAAAAGTGTTCTTTTTTGCCATGAGAAGTATACAGAATCCAGCCAGTTTTTCTTGGACGACCACGAGTTTCCTTTTCCTTTAGTTACGTTTTTCCGTCATCACGCAATTTTATTTTACCAATCCACGCTTTACAACGGTATAGTGGCTTTTACGACCCATTCTAAATAATTTATTCTTTTTAGTTTATGGTGTTCAAAGGAATTTAAAATTACAAATACTCCAATACTTCGAACAGCATTGATAACTTGTCATTCAAACGCAAAATTACAAAATAGTAATGAAATGTGTTGATACTTACGTACTACTCTTTCGCCTTCATCGTAAAAATATAATGGTATCAAAAAAAAAAACAAACCAATTACAACACCATTTGGCAAAAAACATTACCAGCCAAATGCACACCTATTATTTTGTCCATAAGTGTATGTATATGAAAGAACAGTTTATGTCAACCTCATTTTAATAACGCGTCGTGTAAATAAGGTCAATTCGAAATCTATGAAAGAAAACCCAAGTTCACCCTTGTTTTTTTTGTTATGAGCAGCACGCTGTATTTAATACGAGTAAATATACAATAATAATATACTTGTACTATTACTTATAATTAATATTAAAATCATAAAAACGGTGGATAATAAAAATATTCCGAATATACCAGTTTGACCGTTGACTATTTAGTTTAAAAATTATTTGTCGGTATTTTCAGAGAATCTTTCAAAGATATTCTAATTTAAGAATATGTATGAATGGTAAGGAAAAAATACCCTTATCCCTTAAGAGAGATTTCTAATTTATCATAAATAATACAAATAATAATGAATAAACTAATTTTAATTAGTTTTTCTTTTTTATATTAAAACAAATATAAACCACATAGAATTGGTTTGCAAGACCAGCTCCGTGAAACCTGCAACTTCAATGAAACTATAAACAAAATTTTAAAGACTTGAATTTCCATAGCTAGACTTCGATAATAACAAAATTTTGCGTTATCTAACGAAGCAGTTTTAGATTTCTGAAATGAAACTTATTTAAGTAAATAACTTCAAATATTCATTATGTTTTTCTTATATTTAGTAGTAATTTTAATGTTATTAGTTGCCACACAAGCTGGAACTCGGTTCTTTCGAGTATTGACCGCCAAAATCGCTTTTCTATTATAAACAACGACTGATTTTTTGTAATGCATGTCTGGATATCTGCAGTTTATTTGCCTCTTGATTTGACATTTTTGAATGAACGAACACAAATGTTAACTATTGTATATGGTATATGTAGGTGATATTTTATGGTTATTAAAGTTATTACTTGCTGTACCTAATTAATTTGAATCATATTTAATTAAAAATGATAATAGCTATTCATAAATTTTTTTGCATACATGTGAGCACGTCAGCGGAAAATTTAGAATTTTGGGGGTTTTGAAAAAAAGATTACTATCAATTTTTGAACAAAAAAATCTTCGTCATTACAACAAAATAAGTATTTATAACAATTGTTTGTGTTTGTAACTATGCTTGCTTTAAAAAAAACACATAAATACCGGATTGAAAATATTAATCCCAAGCATATAATTAAGAAATAAATGAAGCAAAATCCTTTAGAATCAACATTTTTTCGGCTTTGCGTACTTCGTGTTCTATCATTTTGAACTAGAGCTCGCACAGAGCCATCATCTTCAATAAACTGGAGCATTGGGCGACAAACTTACACATTAAAACGATTTATGTGTATATTATCAATTTTTAATTCTGATTTTGGGATTAAAAATTAAAATTAAAAATTTTTCTATTAAATTAAAAAATAATATCTACAACTTTTAATTTTTAATCCCAAACATCTTGGGACTTAATATAATTATATTCTATTATATAATATTATATCATATTAATATTTACAAATTGACCTCACAAATATTAATATACTTTGATTATTTTTGAAAAAAAAAAAAATCATATAAACGAGTTTGTACAGATGACAACATATTTTCGTCTATTTACTTGAGTTAGCCTCAGTCTAGTTTCAATTTCTTTTCCCAACAAAACTGTATACATATTGTATTACGTTTTTTAAATTTAAACTTATTTATAACACCTGAGAAACATATTACTTCAATTAACATTTTTAATACAAATTATAATTACAAATTATACAAATTATGGTTTTTGTACAAATACATACTTACATATATGAGAATGATAGCTCATCTGTCATACACTTGGATGTTATGCAAATATTGCATCTGAAATAACTAAACTTTCGAAAGTCACATCCTACCTGTTGCTAATGCGCACTGCGCACAAACAATGTATACATATTTACTAATTACTGTAGAAATACATAATACTGCGAACCAATTAAAACGCTAGCTTTATAAGCGACTACAAGAGCATGAAGTCAAACGAAAAGGCTGAGAAAATGGGGCGGGATTGTAATGATACTTGGGGAGGCTGCAGCATGTACTCAACTAACCGAAACCATCAACCAACAACGAATCAACTGCACCCTAGCTATTTACTTAATCAGACAACCCACCTATCCATTTGCTGTCCATTAAAGTGTTCTTTTTCCACTGTTAATACCACTTTTCTCCATACGTTCATGGGGAAATGTGCTCTCTTTTTAATCAAAAACTAGGCATGTACGTATGGATGCGTGCATGCACACGTACCTAATTTCACATGTGTGAATAATGTTACATTTCTACAAATATGTATTTATAGCAACATCTTGCATATATGCTGACATTTAAGGATACTTGCGGTTAAGTTTTTTTTTTTGCAATTATTACAATTTAAATATTTTTTTTTGTAATTTAATTATTGAATATAGTAGCAACAGCTGTCAATATATGACGAAATTTGTCAACCGGAACAATTTTCCTTGTTTTACACTTTCTAAAGGCAATTAAAAAAAAAACAAAAAAAGCACGTTGAATAAATTTACGCATTAAACAAAAAAGCTTTTTATACATTTTTAGGAAAAAATGGTTATCAGTAAAGACAACTAAAAGGAACTAAGCTGTTAAAAGTGCAATATTGTAGGTATCATTTATACCGTATACAAACGGCCCGAAAACGGTAGAAGCAATTGGAGCTGGTATAGTGGAACTACGTACCAAACTGTAAGTGCCCATGAGCAGGTTTCCAAGCATTTTTCAAGCTCAGGGTTATGCCATTAGCAGATGCGCAGAGATTATTTTAGAGAACAATTATCACGGGGAACGAATTGTGATTCTCAGTCAAGCGGTACTTCAGGCAATTTCGTTCGTTGAAAGCAAATCAACAATGGTGCTGGAGTGCATAAAAGTGCTGCCACTGAAAACAATATCCTACTAGCATGGATCCCTGGGCATAGAGACATCAATGAAAATAAGCTAAGCGATCTCCTGGCGAAAGAAGCTACGGCCATTAGCTCGATAGGGCCGGAACCGTTCTTAGCTGTGGTCCCCCACACTTTACGAGAGGAGCTACGAAAAAAAGAAACTTTTCGCTCTTCCCAGAAACAAATTAAGGCAGCTTGTGGGATTTTATACAGGTCACTTCCGGCTGCGGTGTCATCGGCACATATTAGGGTACTACGGATCTGTGTAATTTCTGTGACCAAAAAGCAGAGACACCAGATAATATACTCCTGGATTGCCCCGCAATCGCAAGAAGATGGAGTCAGGCTATCGGGCAATTAAATCTCCGGAGCTTTACTAAGCCTCTTTGATTTGACTGGAATGCTTTAATATATTTCGAAAATGTCTGACTGCTTTTTTATTACAACGTTTTGGCTTTTCTTTTAATGAAAACATAAATTTTTAAGTTTAAATAAACCATATTTATGTACGTTCGGGTACATGGTCTGAACGATCGCCCATCAGGTTACGTCTGTGCAGCGCTTTGTACTTAAACGCGTTTATCTCAAAACTAAATTTTTTAAATTCTCGAAAAGTTATAGAACGATTTTGTTCAAAGAGCACACATCTTTGAAATAAAATTATCTAGACATTGGACGAAGGATTTTTATTTTTGTATTACAACAAATTTTTTCGAGCCAATACATGGCGAAAATTTGACCGAAAAATGTGTTTTTTTGTTGAAAGTCTGTCAAAAACACAATGCTGTTTTATTTTTTTTCCTTAGTTCAATAAAGAGATTTATCCATGTACTAACGAAATATTTTGATTTTAAATGAACCAAGAATGAGTTATGCTTTCCACTGCAGAAACATTTTTTAAACGTCAAGGGGATGAGGTACCAACGGCTAAGTTTTTGGAATTTTTAGGTAAAAATTTCACAAAATACTGTTTATATATGTATCTTTGATATGCTGAATTGTTTATATTAAATATATAATAGTATATATTTAAAAACAAATTATAAAATACCCTTCCTTTGAACCTCTGAATCCCACCCAACTCTTTAAGTGGAATAGCAGCGTGCAGCGTCTAAACTACATGCCACATTACTAGAGACCTACATATACAGATAGACCTATATGTATGTACCATACAATTCAAAATGGGGGATTACTCAGTCTTTGTTATATTTTTTGGATTTCGCTGTAAATTCTTAAGTGCATATATTTTGTACTAATAATTGCAAATGTGATTTCTAAGATATTCTTATTCGCAAAAGTTTTGATCTATTTTTTTTTATATAAAAATAAAAAGTAAACAAACAGCGATTTCTTTTTCTATAAATCAATAATAATATAATTCATCTACTTCGTTTAATATTATTATTGTAACGGAAAACATATTATAAGCAAATTGTTTTCAGGTTCTTTCCATCATGTTGAAAATTGTGGAAGTAAAATACAAAATATATAATAATATTAATACTTTGCATATACTAGTATTATTAGAGATTATCTAATTTTAATAATTTCCACATCTAAATTTCTTTTTGAAAATAAACCTGAATATGTTCCGTGTAATTTAATGAATACGTATAACTCAGCCAGTGGCCGACATATTCGGCATAAAATCTGCAAGAATAATGAAAATCATTATATGTAGTATAAGGGAACTGGGAAATTCTTATCATACATAGGTATATGAGGTTGCAGATAATATTGCCCGATTTTAACGAGATTTGGCATCACGAAATATTATCGTCTGAAAGAGACGTTCCCTGAGTTTCATTAAGATAGTTCACAGATTAACGGATATATCTAGTATAAAGTCAACTTGTTGCTTATATTATATTAGATACATGGGGGCTAGAGGATGTATTGACCTGTTATCATAAAAAGATTCTTTCTGAATTCCATTGGCACAGGGGTGCAAAAATTCGGTTTTTAGAAATAAAATGAAAGAATCACAGGGATTTTAAAATTGTGATATACGGAAAGTAGGCGTGATTGTGATCAGATTTCACCAATTTTCGCATTGTAGCACAAGAACGGGATAATATAATACCACAAATTTTGTTGAAATTAGTTTAGTACTTCCTGAGATATAAAATTGTATCTTAAGGTCAGCGATGCCATGCCCATTTTCAAATTTAGGCATCGGCTCCCATAAGACCCTTCGGTATTATATAGGATGTAAAATTTAATGTTTATGACGTATTTAGTGAATTGCCGCACTTTTATTAGTTTCTAACGTAACCGTTTTGTGGGAAGTAGGCGGGATTATCATCCGATTTTACCTGTTTTCACACGGTCGGAGGAAGTGCGAAATAGATTTGTCCTAAGAAAAGTTGGTTCATATATGTAGCTTTAGTGGTTTGTGAGATATATACAATAAAGTTATTTATGGCGGGGAAACGCCCAGTTTTTTAAAATTTGGTTAACAGTATTTTCTGGGCGTGGTGAATGTCCGATTACGCCCATCTATAGGGTAAACGAATACGTACACCAAGTTTCATCAAGATATCTTGATTTTGACTTAGGTTACAGCTTGCACGATCTCGATTAGTATTAAGTGTTAGTTATCGATTGAACAACTTCGTCAATTAACTCTAATCAGCTGAAAATTCGGTTGAAAATAAGATAAATTACTAATTACCGTTTGCAAATACATATATGTATTGCATAAGATAATAAAACTTTTAAGTTAAAAAACTAACTGTAAATTAGATTAATAGATTAATGTAATCAATACAAGTTTAACTAAATAAATACAGGTGTTCAAATAAACCAATACAGAATTGAAAAAACTCACACATGAGGAAACAAGATCTGAGTAAAAATTAAACAATCATGTGCTGGCACAGAAATAATAAAAAGTTGTGCATACATAAATAACCCCTGATTAGTAATGTACACTCATACACACATACATAAAGAAAATTATTACCGAAAAATAAGTGTAGGTAAGCCTCTAGCATAAGTATGCATGAATTTAGATTGTACAGTGTGCGAGTATGCGCACGATGCACAGTGGGAGAAAAGGCCAATCTGGCAGCGATTTGTTAATGACTTAGAAAAAATAACAAAATTGTTATTTATAAAATTAATTATTATTAACAAATACTTTATCAATTAATTTCGATAATTTTCTTGTTTTTCTTAAATATTTTTTTGTACAACATATAATATATGAAAAATATAAAAAAGTACCTAATGTTAGCTGTAATTCTAAGTTTTTTTTATAATAGAAATAAATTTTTTTTATAAGAAATTCCTACTTCACATTTTTTGTACTATTCAAGAAAGTGCTTAGAAAATTATTCTGAAGCAGAGCTTTTGGAAATACAGCTGTTCTGTAACTCATTCGCATGTAAAAGCTGTTTGACCTTATCATCTATATAAATGTGTTGTTTATACTATGTTCGCACCGACACAAAATTCGTGTTTTCATAGACAAAAGAGGTTTTCACGCGAAAACTTGTGTTTTCATCCATACAAAATCTGTCAAACGAACAGTTTTCGCTGAAAGCCCCTTGAAAACTTATTATAAGACATATTTTGCGAGCCCTAAATGTCAGTTGGCAATTTGTTTACATTCCATAATTGGCCTAAACGTACCCTACAAGAAGCTGCTGATGGGTTCACCAATACACTCACATTTGATATGTCAGTACTGTTAATTTACATTTGCATTTTTAAATTCAGAACTATCCACTGATTGGAAAAAGTCGTACGCAGAGCTATTGAGAGGAGGAGATGGCATTAAGTGAAAATTTATTTTTATATTTTCATATTTTATTATATTTTTTGTTGCATTCCTTTTTATATTTAAGTATATTATTATAACTAATTTTGATTAAAAGTTTGAAATTTATTAAAGAAATAAAAATTATATTATCTACTGCGCAAAAGAATTTTTCACTTCTGATAGCGTTTCAGTCATAACTGACAATTTTCAGCTATGCCGGATTTATGGTCAGCAATGACTCAGAAAAAGACATGAGAGTGAGCAGTATAGATATAATTCCGAATACCCATGTGTTAAAGAAAGGTGCAAACTTACACACATACGTTTGTTTACATCAGTTTTTGCACAAGGCTCTTAAGAAAATGATAGAAACTTTTTTCTGCGCGCTGACAAAATTTTTTCGGCTATGACTATTATATTACCCATCAGATGACCGTCACTGTTCTTGTAGGGTACATAACAAATGTAAACCAATAGATGTGTGAACTGTCAATGAAAACTCATCAAAAACACACAATGTCGGTCAAAACGACTTTGGTTCCACATTCCACAAATTGTGTTTTCAAGAGGATTTCAATTCGGTGCGAACATAGTATTAGACTACCTTGAGGTACTTTTAGATTTTGAGGTTATAAGAGGGTCCGACGAGCGTGTATTATGTCTTCCATGGAGAGCAGTCTCGAGGTTTTTCGATATTAAAAATATATGAATTGGTGTAGGCATGTAAAATCAGCTTCCACTTGTGCGCCAGTTACCATAAAAGCCAAAGTCAGCTGCTGAAAAAACTTTCTGGCAGTATTACCGCTGTCTGTGTTCCCTGAACCCGTTATTGGAATGTCCACTAAGATTTCTATTTGTTTTCTCAGTTCATATTGAATTTTTTTATTTGGTGCTTCAACAATTTCTTTACTTTCTCCACGAACTTGCCAGTTTTTATTGGTAGTCTATAGGCGATATGAGCTATACACTCAGAATACCGTATCCAAGCATGTAGTGTTAATAATCCATATTCGTACAATTATCCTTTTGTTGCTGCAGCCGAATCAAATTTAAATTGGCATTAATCTTGGAGTCGCCCCACAAATTCCGCAAGCCAGTGATGATGGCTCCAATATGGCATTGAATACTTTAACATCGATCATTGTCAAACGATTCAATGTTGTTCGCAACATTTGTGCAATTTGCCTTCTAACATTTTCACTCTCTACCCGAAATAGGCCGCTGACTGTTTTTCGAAAATTATTTTTGTTAGTCTGCAGAACAAGTTAAAGTAAGCCGATTATTTTGCCATAGTATTCTGGATCCATTTTTTATTTGCAAATGTACAGTACATACAGCAAACAAATGTTCGAGTTTCAGGAACACTAACGCATTGCCGGTAAGAAGAGTGGCCACCGCTACCATCACACCCCATTTAAATATAGCTTTTAAGCAATCGTTGTTGAGGCTCTCAAATTCTGGTAAAAAACCCTTTATCATACGTGCAAAAGTATGGTCAACAAGACATTGTATATTCTTTCCTTTTTCCAGCTTTGTAAAGACTTACGCGCGTTGCTACCATTAACTCTTCGTGCAGGGTTTAATCAACGACAGATACATTTTTTTTGTTTGAGTCTTAGTTGCCCACTATCAAAAAGGTTTGTGTTGACGTTGATCAATTTCTGCTTTAGAAAAAATTAGACCTCCATCTAACCATTTCTTATTTCGCTCTTCAAACAATGCCATGATCCTGTGACTCGTTTCCCATTTATCCATCTATTTACTAGCAAATGTTCTTAATTGTTCAATTGTTCAATAACATCAGAAAACCCATGATTATGAAAGTACATTTGTACTGGTTCACTGTGACAAATTAAAAAAATATGTTAAAACACTTTATTACAAACGGCGGTAAAAAACCGCGGCAGATCACAAACACATTTTTTTAATTTAATAAATACCCAATAATTTCAATCAAACCAGTAATTCTAATAAAAAATTATAAAACTAATATTTTATGTGTGAACAAACTTTGTACTACTATAAAGAGCGCGAAAATAATTAGTGAACTACCTTAAACATATGTTAAGTTTGAAAGTTGGACGAATATGGGAGCAAAAAAAACAAAGGAGCAGTTTTTATGGCAGCTATATGCCATAGTATTCCGATCTCTACAATTTATTCAGATATTATAGCGTTGTCTTTAGGAATATTCTATGCCAAATTTCGTAAAGATATCTTGTAAAATAAAAAAAATTTTCAAATTATCCTATACTATCGTCGGTTTCGACAAATGAGCAGTTTCTTGGAGAGAAAACGACCTGTGCAAAATTTCAAATCGATATCAAAAACCAAAAAAAAAAAAAAAATGAGGAAGAAGTTACACGTAGTTACGTATACAGACACTCTGATCATTTATATAACATATACATATATTTTATACAATAGGATCTCCGATCCTACCTTCAAAGTGTTACAACATATTTTCAAGCAATTTAATAAACATATTACTCATAGAATAACGAAAATCATTATGTAGTATATGGGGGTTTGGGTAATTCGTAGTCCAATATCATAAGTTTTCGGCATTAAAATATAGTATGTCCAATATTATACGTTCAGTTGACGTTATAAGGCCAACCGGATGTTTGAAAAACGTATATTAGGTATATGAGAGCCCGGGGATAGTATTGAACCCTTTCAATCTATTTTTGGCTTTACTAAATAATATTATTTGCAGTGGGCACCTTTCTCGATATCGAGAGGGCTTTCAATAACGTGCGGCCAGAGGCAGTGGTTAAAGCCCTCGAAATGTTTGAGGGCCTCAAACACCTCATTTTCAGTCTTTTTTGCGACAGAACTGTCGTGGCGGAGTGGGGTAGTGCCAAGTCAACCAGAAAGGTTAATAGGGTTCCCCTCCGCAGGGAGGAGTACTCTCCCCACTGCTCTGGATCTTGGTGGTGAACGACCTACTTAAAGAACTCGAGGAGCAAGGATGTCGGGTGATAGCCTATGCTGATGTGGTTCTTATGGTTAAAGGTAAATTCCTGAATACCGTCTATGAGCTCACCGAAGGGTATCTAAACGTGGTATCCAACTGGGCAAATAGAAGCGGCCTAGCCGTCAACCCAAATAAAACCGAAATGGCTTTATTTACTAGGAGGTATAAGATCCCAAATGTGCCTCTCCCTTCTTTCGGGGGTTCACGTCTCCAACCTGTTGATAAGGTGAAATACCTAGGGCTCATCCTTGATAGAAAGCTTTCTTGGAGAACAGCGAGGAGAGAGTCAAAAAGGCATCGGTCGCCTTATATTGCTGCAGGGGAGCTATAGGGAAAAGGTCGGGACTCTCACCTAAGGTGGTGTTCTGGCTCTACGAAACTAAAAAGCTTGAGCGAGTCTAAAGAGCGGCGCTCATCGGAATCTCCAGTGCACTGCGAACCACACCAACGATAGCTTTCAACGCTATATTAAATATAGCACCTGTGGACATTGCCGGTAAGTGCATTGCTGCGAGGTGTGCTATTAGGCTCAGAGCTGGGCTCTTGAAGAGGTCCGAACAAGGACACACCACAATTCTGTCCTCCTTAGGCTGCATTCCTGAAAATTTGGATCACTGCGTCACAGCGGCCACTTGTGGCGGCTTTTTCTCTGCTCATATTCCGACGAGGGAGATGTGGAGGGGAAGAAGCCGCTGGAGAAGAGGCGCGGTGAGCTTTTTCACGGATGGGTCGAAGCCTGGAGAGAAAGTTTTCTGTAAAGAGCTCTCCGTCAATCTTTGCTTCAGGCTACCGGACCACAGTAGCGTTTTTCAGGCGGAAGTGGCCGCGATCAAGGTGGCGGTAGAAGTACTGTTACGAAGTGCAGCTTCGTTTAGAGAGGTGAGCATTCACTCCGACAGCAGAACGGCAATACAAGCCCTGAGTGCGCGAACCGTGCATTCAAAGCTAGTCTGTCCTCACTAGAATTAGCATCAGGCTACTTCAATATCAGGCTCGTTTGGGTGCCTGGTCACAGCGGAATCGCTCGGAATTGCAAGGCCGATGAGCTGGCCAGGGGTGGCACCCTTGCCCCGCTCACATCGGAATGGGATCGAGTTGGTTCTCCGCTAACGTCTTGCATTCTGGCTCTGGACCAATGGACCTCGCATGCGCTCAGCAGACGCTGGTCGACGACAAACTCCTGTGCGACTGCGCGATCCTTCTGGCCGAGAGTGGATCGCAGGAGGTCGGGGTATCTTCTCGCCTTGAACAAAGTTCACCTTGCCGCCATGGTAGGAGTTCTCACTGGGCACTGTACAATGGGAACTCATGCGGTGAGGCTTAGAATACAACCCGATGGTAGTTGTCAAAGCTGTATGGAGGAGGGGGAAGTGGAAACATCCCGGCACTTTCTCCTCCACTGTCCGGCTTTTGCTAGGCTGAGAATGAAACATCTCGGCAATCACACCTTTGGCGGACCAGAAGAGTTGGCCGAAACGGAAATAGGCCGTCTCAACAAGTTTGTCATAGGCACAAAGCGTTTTGTCGGCATGTATGGGTCTATTGATCTGTCTCATAGGAGTTTTGGGTACCACAACGGACCGGCGTTTAAGCTGTCCAAGTGTGATCCTTCTTGGGATCGACCCTCTAACCTAACCTAACCTAACCTACATATTATTAACAGAAAAGGATGCTCTCTGAGTTTCACTATGGTGCCATCACTAATATTATATAAGCGGGATAAAGTCAATCGGATGTATAAATCCTGATATTAGTTATATGGCGGCTAGGGCAAGTTATCATCCGATTTTAGCCATTTTATGCACAAAGATATATTGTTATTAGAAAAAAATGCTATAACGATTTCATTCAGATAATTCACATATTGATCGATAATTGTGGTATAATGTCAGCCGGAAGTTCGAAAATGTTTCTATTAGGTATATGGAACTAATTCCTCACCGCCCGATGGCTTCAGTTCATACATCACTGTAATGTTTGACGCCATTCAAGCGCAATATTGCAGACGATTAACGACGGATCCAGCTGTTAAAGCTTCTTATCTTCAAATCATCATTCTTTTCTAACTTCTATAGCTTCAAGCTTAGTCCTAAAAATTATTAAAGTGCTAGGACAACCTAGGTATTAGATTGATCTTTTGTTATTTTTTTTGGTAAATAAAATTTCAACAACATCTCAGTTTTAATCAGATCAAGGATTATTCCACAACTCGATTTGATTTTTCGGCTTTCAGATCTCACAATTGACTATGCCAAGCATAATTCGGTGAATAATTTGGTAGTAGTTTTATACAACGCAAAATATCAAATTATTCCAAATCTAGTCATTTTTAAAACACATTCCATAGCATAAGTGCCTGGCATAGACCTTATTTGTTGCTAGTATTACCTATGAAAGAGAAATTTGTACTAGAATGCCAGAGATTCATGAGTATGTTATTGTCGAGAATGTATCAATATTTATACCGCCGAAAGGAAAATTAACCACTCTAATGTAAGGAAAACTTTAATTACATCAACGTTGCGCAAAGGGTTCAAATATAGGTGCCTGCTAGCTAAGATTTAATGCAAACCAATATCTTTATGTCACATGAATAAAATTTAAATTAGCCTGATATTAGACATACAGAAAATAACGTGTTGGACTATTATACTTAAAATATTGTCTGACAAGGTGAAAGAACAACTCCGTGAACGAATTCCATGCTGTATAACTAGTTCGATTTTCAATGTACAAAAGAATGAAAAGGTGGTAACAAAATATTAAAATAATCATACCCAATAACAGTCAAACTCTATCTGTTATGAATGAATCTGATTGGTATCAGTGTGATATTATGTTATTTGTGGTATTGTATGAATATGTTGCAACGGCGTATTATATATTTGTTCACCGAACGGTGGTTTGTAATACCTAAAACCAATCGAGATAGATATATAGTTATGTACATATATATAAATGATCAGAATGACGAGACTTGGTACAGCTTGGCTCTCAACACCAAAAATTTCGGTAAAACTCTGAGGTATATTATATAAATTCAGAGATAATCTTTTTCTAATAATAGTGAACCCTTGAGTCGGGTCAATACTTACATTAGCTCTCATATAACAGCCCATTCAAAAACTCCATAGAATGACACATATTTGGCGTTACTAGAATGTTTTCCAAGAGATTTTTATTTAGTACTAACCTTCAAACGATACCTGAATGAATTTAAAAGCAATATGACTATAGATTCGTCAGTTATTGCATTTTGTATGAAACAACTTTTATGTGGCTGAGGAGTGAGTTCACAGAAAAGACGCTTGCTGCACCGCAGCTATTACACCGTTCACTATTACAGAAATTTTTCCTCAAAAATACATATTTTTAATATTGAAGAAATGATATTATAAGAAGGCGTTGCAAAGTAATTTAAAAAAATGCAGCAAAAAACAGACAAAAACTATCACTCGATCTTCGAACATGCTGCCACCACGCCAAACGTATCGTTTTAATCTCCAAACGAAGGACTTCAAAGAATACTAACGCATTGCATTTCACATCCATTTTCTTGACACGTATTTTGCTTACTTGAAGAGCAGGTTTCTAAACCATAAAACAGTTTTGAATAATTTAAGTGTTTTTTTCCAAATTACGATTTTAACAAAAAAAAAAAACTGAAGCATTGCTTGCGTTCTATGACAAAGGAGATTAAGACGTGGAAGATAAACATTTCCGAAACGCTTTCGACGCGTTAGGCATTGTAAACAAAACATCCTGTCCCAAATGTTTTTAAGATTTTACGTATACTCGCGCTTTTGTCCGTATCAATAGCAACACCTAAACGAAGTTTTTCATGTTTGAAGAGAATCAAAACCTACTTAAGGAATACAACACGTCAAGAGAGACTTAACGATCTAGCATCCAGAATATCACGCAGACATACATGTTTCAGTTGACTTTTGTATGTAAATATCATGTAAAATAGAATTTTTTTGACGATTCTTACTGATTCTTCACTTGATATACATTTTTCGTCAATCTTTTATTAATACCGAACTATCATTTTCCGATTGTAGGGGGGTTTCGACTCCAAAACGCTCTGTGGCAGACCATTTTTAACCGGTTATCTCATCTCACAACCACTTTTTGTTACTTGTAGACCTATACCATACAATGTCGACAAGGACTAGACGATATATGGGACGTATGTACAGTGCATTCAAGAAATAGCTTTTTTCTTTTGCGAAATCAATTCGCGTAAAACGGTTTTTAATTTCTTGCAAATTAACACTTTAACAATTCGGTCTTCTTAATGTGTCACGTCGTGCCAGGAAATAACCAAAATAATGATCAGTATAAGAAACGTTTTGAAGCAGCCTTTCTAACAAAGCATCCTAAAGGCCCTTACTGGACAATTAAATAACTACCAATTATTTAAATACGAGTTGTGTTGAGTTTGAGAAAGGTGTCTGATCATTATGGAGAAACTGGAAAAGTAAATGACAAGCTAGGAAGAGGGAGGAATTACGTGAGATCAACAAAGCTATTGTTCTCCTTTGTGAGAAGAAATCACTGCTCAGTCTAAGAGAAGCTAAAATAATTTTATTTAAAAAGAGATTAGATATAAGTTAACACAGGAGTTCGCACAGTCGGTCAATCACTGGAAACCCGAAACCGACCAATTGCTGACGCTGACCCGGTGAAGACTTAAGTTAAATTTAGTCTTAAGAAATCGATTGGTGCAAAAAGTGTGCAATCATCGGGAAATCGAGTTGCCAAAGCTCAAGACACTCGACGCCGGAGTATGCCGATATCAACTGGTCCAGTCGTGTTGAACTCCTGTAGGACAAGAACGCACGCTTCCATTCGTGCGCAACGTGGGTACCTGAGTAGACAGCAAAAGGGAGATCTACCCCGTCGCCAAGAGGTACTTACAAAATAATACCATGTTCCGGCCGACACTTAATTAAGGCTGTTGAGTAGATTATCTACTAGATTTGGAGAGATTTCGCCATACAAAAATGACACTTGTTAATTTCGTCACTGAGCAGATTTTAAACTAATCTACTCGAAATCTCCCTGTGTGACCCTGATTTTGCGCCATCTGTTTGTCATTTGGGAAATTTATCCCATTATTACAGTTTATTTAGACACTACAAAAAAATGTAAACAAACAAATAAAATAAAAGCAATGCATCTGAATTCACCTGGCAATCGACTTCCCAAAACAAAAAATGCGTCCATTATTTCCATTAAATGAAAAATGTTTAAAACAAGACAACTTTTATAACAAAATATGACATTAAGTTGTTTTTTTTATTAATATTAAACAATGTGAATTTTTGTATGTCAAAAACAGCTGTTATATACATCTCCAACGGCAGAGAGGACAGTCTAGGTTAGTGAATAGATTAAATGTAATCTAATCACTTAAAATTTTTGGTCGGATTATGATATAGAAGTAAATAGTAATAAGATTAGATGCTAAAAACCAATATAAAAAATTTTTGTTAAATAAAAATTAAAAAGAATTAAAAGAAAGTTAGAAACAAATATTTAAAAATAAAAATTTGATACCAAGAGTGCACTTATAAATTTAATTTTAAAGGAAATAATGAGGAATCAATAAGAGAAAGACGGAAAATAATAAAAATTAGGAAAAATTATTAAAAAATAGTAATAATTAATAAAAAACAGCAAAGGAATAAAACAAAATATTAAAAAGGTATTAAAATTTATTGGATTTTTGTTTTCCAAATTATAATTAACTAGCGGCGCGTCCCGGCTTCGCACGGGTACTAAACATGAAACACATATTCTCACTTTTTCGCGTCGAATTTAAACAAAATGGGAAATTTAATTCTTAGATATAATTTATTTTTTTTTGTACTTTTTTCATTGTTTTGTGTATTTTTTATTATTAGTGTTTTTTATATTTTTTTGCGTTTTAATTTTTTTGTTTAATACAAACATTTTTTTTTCTCAATTTCATGTTTTTTTGTTTATATTTTTAATTATTGCAAAGAGGTCATAACGTCAAAATAAAAGCCTTTTATTGTGATAGAGCTTCCCTGTAAACAATATTTGATGTTGTTTTATTTTGTGGCAACAAAATAAATTGTTTTTCAGGGGCTCCGACCCGCGATAGTCCAACATACAGTTGACCATGAGTAAAACATTTCTTTCGCAGATCGATCCCTACCAATTCAAAGACTTGTTAATTGTTAATGCGAAAGATGTTTTTACCGGAAATTGAAGCCGTTTAAATGGGATTGGCAGATCAGTCGGGATCATCGGTATCCTCGGTATATGAGCCAGTTGACCAGCTGCTGGGCCAGTGATAATAGTTGCTACAATTAAATTATCCTTTAACTCTTTAATAAGCAGCCTCGTCCCATTACACATGTTCGGAGGGCTTAAATTTCTTAAAAGCATTATTGGGATTCCGATTTTTAACGACAACGCATGTGGTGGCAGTCCAGAAGGGTTCAACGAATTTAAAAATTCCTGTGGATAATGGACTGCGTCTTTGATATTAGTCACAGTGTCGATCGATTTGTATATTTTTATTTGGCCGGGGACTTTTTTAACTATTAGATTGTTTATTTCATTAACAGTATCATTCTTAGGTGACACTATAGCCCTAGAACATAGCCAATGAAAATCTTTCTCATGCAAATTGTCGATATCAGGGTAAATAGCATCTATTAAGTTTTCTAAATTATGGAGTATTTGACCTAGAGACTCATCCAGAAGAATGTCACAATCACCGCTTAAATTTGGAGTGGGAAAGATTCCTTCTCCAAGTTTTATTAGTTGTTGTGGGAAATCGCTATCAGTGATTCTATGAACATGAGCTCTCATATTCGTTCGTAATTTTAATGTTTCAATTGAAGCCCATAATGGTGACGATTTCAAGCATGCCTTGATGATATCTGCTCGCGTACCTCTGTTAATAACGGGGAGAGTTTGTCGAAAATCTCCCGCAAAAGCAAAAGTAATCCCGCCCATGACTGCAGAGGAGTTCCTTAGATCCTGTAAGGTTCTGTTGACGGCCTCTATACGTGCTCTATGGCTCATCGCGCAAAAGCAAAAGTAATCCCGCCCATGACTGCAGAGGAGTTCCTTAGATCCTGTAAGGTTCTGTTCACGGCCTCTATACGTGGTCTATGGCTCATCGTGCATTCGTCCCACATAATCAATGAGGCGTCTTGTAGTAATTTACCAAGAGGCCCATTTTTGCGGATAGAACATGTAGATTGTTGCTCTAGATTTACGGATAGCGGAAGTTTAAAAGTAGAATGGGCTGTTTTTTCATCTGTCAAGAGAGTTGCAGCAATTCCTGAGGAAGCAACTGCTATTGCTATCTTTCCCGATTCTCTTATCTTAGCAAGTATCAAATTAGCAAGAAACGTCTTTCCTGTTCCACCGGGTGCATCCAAAAAGAAAACTTTTCTTTTGTCATTAATGACGCTATCGATGATAGTTTGAAAAGCATATTTTTGATCAGGGACTAATTTTGGCAGGTTTTCATTTACAAAAGCGGTCAAAGTGATTAGTTATTGTCTCTGCTCCATTACTTTCTGTACGAATTGAACATGGTAATCCATAGTCACTTAGGCTTTTGTCATTTAATTGCATCAGTTTATTTTCTATTTGTATCAAACCTTGGTTGTAAATTTCCGCATTGTATGGTAACGTGAAGTTAAGATTTTGCTGTCTGATTCTGTGTCTAATATCTTGACATAAATCGTCTTTAAAAATGTCCCATAATTTTAATGGTTCCGATGGCTTACAAAATAAAAGTATGACTACAAACAATTCTCTCAGTTGTTGTGAACATTGAGAAGAAGTGTTTCTGCGAATTCATCTTCATTACATAGCTCAAAAAAAGCCAGCAAAGTTGTTTTACGCGGATTTTGAGCCACTTGTTCAGCCGTTTCGGCGGTAAAATACACCCTTTGGCCATTTTCTAAGTGGACAGCAAACTGCAAGACTGTAGGATGGCGTTCGTGGATTGGAAATTCCAATATTCGCCAGACAGCTTCGGAAGTACTTATGTACCGGCCATTCACGTAGTTATCCACTTCATCATTTGGTTTTCTGACGCCAAATGTAGCTTGATCCTTTATTTATATATTTACAAATGTATTTGATAGCTTGAACTGAGTGACAGTACTCTACATTTATGTGAGCATTGAACGTCCTGCACAAAAGTGGAGAATAAGGGACAATCCAGCTATTATCTATTGTGAAACTACTGCCTCTGATATTGAGCGATGCACTCTGTCCTCCACTTGCAGCAATACGACGACGATATACTAGATATCCGTCATCTCCGGTTTGAGTTTCGTTGACCAAACGTCGCGGGTATTTTTTTGTGCAAATGCCATTTTTCACACATGGTGCTGTTAAGTTATGTTCTCCGCATGGTCCGTGCACCATATTTTTAGTTACGATATCGTACAATATTGGATCGTTTTGTTGGTTGGGAAGTTCTGCAACTATGACCCTATCAATTTCGTCTGGTTGGATTTTTGTCTCTAGCCAAAAAAGCATATGACAGTGTGGTAAACCTCGCTTCTGCCACTCAACACTCGCCATGTAACATTTCACTTTGCTGAATATTTCATCTTTATTGAATAATTTTATGAATTTCTTAATTTTTAAGTGAAACACCCTTGAAATGATGTCGTGACGATCGAAAGATCGCTGACCAGATAGTAGTTCCGCTTTAATTTCAGGCCATTCAGGATTGCACGTAAACGTGACAAATAAGTCTGGTCTCCCCTAGTTTCGGACATACGTCATCGCGTCTTGGGTTTTTTCATGCAGGTAGCGCGGAGAACCTGTAAATGAAGACGGTAAGATTATGCACTGACTGATATTTGATGGGTCAACATTTCCGTCTTGATTTAAAGCATCTCTGAGATGAATGTATTCTTCAGACCTTAGTCTCTGTTGGTTACGACATATGTAATTCAATCGTTCCGATATCATTTTTGCCATCATATCGACAATATATTGACTAAATAAGTCCCTGTAATAATGTAAAGGATTAAAACTGTTAGCTCTAACCATCAACCTGAATGCATAAAATTGCATGCATGTCACAATTTTGTTACGCGCTGTACCTTCCTGTGGAATGGTTAAATAATAACCGTCTTCTCCTTTAACGAACATTAAGGGTTACTGTAGAGGATCATACGATCGGTGTAACTCGGAAACCCTTTTAAGTTGGCCGTCTCTTCTCCGTGCAGCACTATATCTCTGGGGCCTTTTTCTTCGTCAACCAAGAAAACAGCTACCTCGTTTACAGCTGGAGAATTGTATCTACCCGGGTAAGCAGTCTGCGGTGGGCGGTCGGAATGAATAATTAGCTTTAAATTATCCGAAGAGTTGCGTTCAATATTTTGTTTAAAGCTTCGTATATATACGTTGTGGCTTTTCAGTGCGGTCTGTAGTTCGTTAATTAAGTCTATTTTAAGCGTTGGAGCTATGTTTGCCCTTAACGATAGCTGATCTGCGTCTGAAATAAAATATATCTGTAAGCATTGTGGATTTTTGCCTGATGGTGGTAAAAGGCTACCAATAAGATGATATACCTGGCCCTCTATTTTAAAAGTTGGCATAAAATTATCTTCTCTTATTTCTTTCGCTCCAAACGAAGTCATTTGAAAAAGACTATTGCACTTACGGATGTTGGTTAGGAAATGTCTAGATAGCGAATGATTATTTGTCAAAAGATTTTTTATTGGCTGTGGTGGTTCTTGAATATTGGGGACACAAACTTTTCCAGAAGCACAGCACATGCCATTAGTTTCATCGATCCATTTTTTGGCAAAACAATTAGGGCAAATCTTATTCATGTCGCCGATTTGGACAGAAGACTGTTGAGCATAATCAATCTGTGGTTCGTATCTAAAAGCCGATCTGTTACTGTGAGCTACAACTCGAGTGCGAACTCTAGCTCTTGTAGTCTGTTGTCGTTCTCTCTGGTCTTGAAGGCGTTGGGAACGCCCTGAGCTTGATTCCCTAGTGCGGGATTGTATATTTCTGGAATTTTGCTCTTCTCTCTTTTTCTTTTAAAAAAAATACTAACGAGAGCTTATGGCAAAGGCCAACCAGCCAGCTAAGGTGCAAAATTAAGACTGCTTTATTTCAGTTTTTCATTCACAAAGAAAACTAATACAATTATTAAAAATACTTAGCTTTCTACTTTTACGTTCTGCTTACTTGACTAACTTACTTAACCATTACAATTATGCTTATACAACAATTTATTAATTTATTCATTTTCTGTTTATACAGTACTCATTCATTGGTTCTGGGAATTTTAGTTAATTCTTCAATTTTGTTTTATATTATTTTCAACAAGTTTTTTAAATATGCCGGATGTTGGTTTTAGTTTACATTATGCTTGTTATGCTGTTAATAAATTGGTCAATATCGCTAATTGCTGATTTGTTATAATTTCCATATGTAACTACCTCCTCCTTTAGATTGAAATTCTCCTGAATTCTTTTATTTATTTAAAAGTTTATTCAACTGAAAAAAGATTAATATCATATGAAAGGGTAAATTTACAAATTAATGAAGAAAATAATATTCATATATAAATATAAATTTATTCATTTTATATACATTAATTATAATTAATCGGCGAAATATTTTACATTAAACTTTTTACAATAGTAAATTTCAGATGTGCACAAATATTTAATTAGGAATGTTGTTAAATTAGGTAATTATTACTCTGACTATTGTGATTTTTTTTTAAATATTAATTTAATCAACAATGTCTTCATTATTAATAACCGTGACAAGTGGTTTATGGTAACTAAAATAAGATACATGGACGTTGGTAGATACGTGGTTCACGAATCTTGAAAATACCGCATCAATGGTTGTACCATACCTCGTTGTCCCCATTGTTCTATCAGAAACAATATCTAAATTCAATTCAGATTTTAAAAATTGTATTAATGTCAATCCATCATCTTTGCTAAGATCGACATTAAAATCGCCACTTAGTACGAGCGGCAGTAAATGGTATTCTTTCCTAAGTAGTTTCGATCCACCTTCTGTATAAGACAATAATGCCTCATGAATGAAATCTATTACATCATTAATCTTTTGATTAACAGAAATGTAAATCGAAACTATAACAATGTGATTACCGTTAGGCAAAGTACATCTCGCAGCAGATATATCTCCCAATGGAGACTGTGTTTGACTGTTGTGCTGGACATTCCTTACGAAAGTATCATTATTGCCAGTAAGCACATGATGTAAATCATTAAGATTGTGATAAATATTGACCCCGCCTCCTCGATTAATGTCAGGACGTCGATATTGGGATATACATCTGAAATTTTCAATTTCAACGGATTCCTCGTTGCGAAGCCATGTTTCTGATAATATTAAAATATCTGCTTTTTGTATAATGTTACCACGGAGATCACGTGCATGTGCTCGGAGACTTTGGCAATTGAACAAGAAGAGAATCATGTTTCCTTCATTTATTTTATTAAGTAAGTCGTCTACCATGATAGAAATGTTGAATGTTATTAGCAGGAACAATGTGAAGGCCTTCTTGTGACGTGACCCTGGATAAGGCTACGTAGACCAAAGATTGCGAATGTGTCTTCTGGTATTTGTATACAATTTCATCAAATGTTCCTCCTTCTGACTTGTGAATGGTCAAGGCGCAAACCGGTTTGAGTGGGAAATGATTTCTTTTGGCATGAATCGATTTATTTCGATTGAGAGGCACCGTTGCAGATCTACGGTTAATAGGAACGAATTCTCTACTGAGTCCTTTTGAGTTTGCATAACCAGCCACTTTCCCGCGAGCTTTAACACCAACACCTTTTGGAAATAGAAGCCAAACTCGCAGTACTTTATTTTGAGGATCCAACTCAACATACGAAAGTTTACCGACCGCTCCATTGGCCAAGCCATCAGCGACGTCGATGTTGGTTGTTATCATATATGGCTTATCTACAACGAAATTAATTTCTAACCGAAAAGTAATAAATAACCTTGACTCAATCATAGCCAACTGTTGTGTATTTAATTGATCTCCATTACCGACATTTGTCAATAGTGATGAAAATTCAGAGTTTTCTTGTCGCATAACTTCGATCAATTCAAAAAAAGTTATTCCTCTCCATAATTGCCGACCATCAATTTGTTGAACTTTTTGTTTCCAAATAGGAGTAGCTCTTACAGGGGACATTTGTCTCAAATCACCGATAAAAATTATGTGTAATCCACCAAAAGCAGCATCAAAATTACCAGTTATTTCTTTCAATCTGAGATCAATACGCTCTAACATTTCAGCCCCAATCATGCTGATTTCATCAATTAATATCATTTTAACGAACTTGAATAAAGATCTATATAATCCTTTAACCTCGTTTGATAATGGTGTTTGAAATCCCGAAAGAGTGATTTTGAAAGCAGTATTAACAGTCGTGCCTCCTATAGCAACTGCAGCCTTTCCTGTCGATGCACATGCAAGATAAGCATTGCAGTAACCATCCGTATCAGTGAGCCGATTACAGATTTCCATGATAAGTTTTATTAGGAATGTTTTTCCACATCCAGCAGGACCAGTTAAAAAAAGCTGTAACGGGATTGGATTGGGAGAAGTTAACAACCATATAACATGTTGTGCTAACTCGTACTGCTTCGCATTTGTTTTTGTCATCAATTCGAGAAAATCTTGAGTCTCCATCAAATTTTCTTTCTTTTTCCATATCGCACCGAGCTTATTCATCGTCGCTGATACCACGTCATTATTAACCCTTGAATGAGGATCTTGAAGAAGAAGTTGATACGGATCTTCCTCGACATAAACTTGATTCCGATGATCCTGTGAATCATTGAGCTCAATTTCTTCCCGACATAACCGAGAACAAATTTCTATGGTTTTGGCAATGTCTAAATTAGATCCAAATTCTTGTCTTCTTTCCATTATGACGGCTTGATTTTCTTCAAATATGCGTAAAAATCTCATGTCTGCTAGAATATCAGTTTCTTCAATCCTAAACGGAATATGCAGAGTAACCATTTCTCTTTTGTATTCCGACAATTCCTTCCCCATGTCATAATTTCTATACCTAAAAATTTTTGGAAACTTCCGTAGTTTTACAATGCCTTTAGCAGTAACATTATACCGGGAAACAAACTGGGCTAGAGTAACGTGATCAAGTTCAACTGGTCTTTTTTCGTATTTGTCAAACCAATTCTCCTTCCAAATGCGTGTGTCGTCATCATCAAGTTGTGCTAATTCCTTTAGAGTTTTCCTAATTCGCTCTCGGTGTTGTGGCCAATAAGTAGGTATATATTGAACAGCTACCGACGCTTTGGACATGGGTTCTCGTAATAAAAACCACGCAGCTTCTTGACTAGACATTTCGACACTATTGAGTACGTTGACGCTGAGTTTTTTAGTTGCAGAAATAATATCAAAGTCTGGATACTCGTTCATAATATCAACGAGTTTCTGTTGTAAGTCACTAATTCCTCTGTTCGTTTTATTAATGTAATCAACGACGTACTGGGCGCATGAATATTCTTCAGTGATGAATTGAAAATCCATATTGGACCCAACCACACTGAGAATGAAAGGATTGAAACAATTATGCCATTTTTCAGAAGGTTGCCTTTTTATAAATACTCACGGTCGATTGATTCCAGCTCGAATAATGTTCATGTAATTCTCATCTATGTCATTAGCTTGATAAAATTCTTCAAAATTATCGTAATTATTATCTTCTAAGTTTTTCCGTATATTTTGGTACTGTAATTTTAGATTCTTCAACTCTGGATTTTCACTCTCCAAAGGTATAAGAATCGTTGTTTCACGAATAGGCAAGAAAGGCGCCTCGAATCGACAGTTCCGAGCATTTGCGCGTGTATTTTTAAAGCACGTGAAAGTATGCTTATGAGTTTGTAGTTTGATGTGTTCAGATGCTTCTGATGAATTCACAGAGCATTAATTAAGGCAATTGCTTCTTGATAATTTTCTCCTAACGCATCTTTAGGTGCATTATCCAACCACAATAATATAATATATGGGCGTGTGGACTACCCCTATGTTGGAATTCAATGCGTTTGAAGTAATTATGAACTCTATATTTTCCAAATGAACTTACTTTCTTCGATTGTAAAATTAACATTATGACATTGACCAACTTGTTGAAGTAAATTGCGCAACTTACGGCATCTTCATTGCCCTTCAATCTGTTCATCCGTCAGTATTTCACCGTTATTCTTGAGTTTATGCAGAAGTTTTAAAAGATGCGGCCATCCTATTTCATTAGCGCTGATAGTCAAAAACATCGTTGGTTTACCCAACTGGCGCATCATTGCAAACAAATCCCGCTTACGTGCAGACCAATAAGCTGCAGAATTAGGAATTGATTTCAAAAAAGCTAAGTTGCTCTCTAAACAGGTATTTATATATTCTTCAGAGAGAACTTGCTCTTTAGAAATATTGGTATCCGTGCCGATATGTTTGAACCCAATTTTTAAACCATCACAAACTCTCAGTCGCAATATTTTCATCGCAGTATAAAGAAGTTTATTCGGTGTCACTCCCCGCCTATCACAACGACGTAATTCACTGGTTGCCATCATAAACGGTGTCACTGTAATGCCTTCCCGGAATACACGGAATTGTCCTAAGTAAATAGCTGGGAACGACAATTCCTCTGCATGTGTATCGAACAGTAAACTCATAGGAATTTTGTTTTCACCTGGAGCGATGTGAAAAAATTTATCTTCATTCAACATAAGCGTTTGCTGTTGGGCTACAACACTACCATCAATTTCAATGTGTTCACTGAAGTCATCAATATGTCTTCGGGTTTGTACAGAGTCAGGGTCAACAGGTATTATATTATCTGCAAATTCAGTGTAATCAATTATAACATTATCATCAGTTGTGAACCAAGAATCATCTATTTTGATATCATAATGTCTATATAAAGGTGTCTGAACCAAATAGGTTAACCATTGTTTGATGACAGATCTTTTAACTAGTCCATGAAGATAACTTGTTCGGTGAATAAGCTTTTTTTTGATGTGTACATTAATACAAAAATCTTCTTCCCGGCCATCGAGTGGTCGGGGTAAAAGGTTTATCATATTGTTAACTGACACAGGTACATTGATTATTTGTCCGGTTATTGCGAACTGGCCGTTGAAATGCCGCAATCTACGTATCTGCATAAAAGGAAGCCATGGTGATATAAATGTTTCAGTGATGATGTCTAATTCTGGTAAGTCCGCTGGTCTTTCTGGATATTTGAAACCATTAAAGGTTGACAACAACGGAATCTTGTGTTTTTTAATATTGACACTACAAGTCTTACACACCTTGACATCAGCCACGTCGGTAAATGTCTAAACAGAAAAATATCATATGATAAGAATTAATAAGGTATTAAATAAATAACAATTTTAAAAAAATAAAATTTTTGACCTACCGTTATTTGTTTGAGTAGATTTTCATAATCAGGATGGCAAGGTTTCAGATCGTTTAAAAACCATAGGCGATCACAAATTTTGCAGACATGACCAAAAGGATTTTTCACAAACATCTTGTGAAATAGTTTATGCGCTGATTGATGCGCACGATAGCCATTATACGAATGGCTTGGATTCTCTTCTGGTAGCACAATATCCTCCAAATTTAAATCGTCTTCATCATCAATTTGTTCATCTTCAATGTCTGACTCTGCATACACGCTATAATCACTGTCATGAAGATTTTGCGATTGCATTGACGCATCAACATCTCTATTTTCGATTGGCTGATTTAATACTTGTATTTCACTATTTGGCAAATGTGAAGACAGTATAGGTTGGCTTGGAAGTTGAAGGATTTCATCAAAGTTAACTTCTGATGGACGTTCATTCCGTCTTTTACTTGACACCTTGACACTTTCAGGACTTGATGGTGGCAACTGTACAGCAATCACGGGTGCGACGGACCCTGAGGGTTGGTTGGTTGTCAGAATCTTTTGTGCTTCCTTCATTAATGCGTTTTTTTTCAATACGTAGGTTTGCTGTCTCTCGGCTGTAGTTTTTGGAGGTGGTTTTGATTGCGTCATTAATGCGTTTTTTTTTTTCAATCTGCAAATTCGTTGTCTCTCGGCTGGAGTTTTTGGAGGTGGTTTTGATTTTCTCCTAGTAAAAAATTTTTTTAAAAAATTAGAAAATTTATAAATGCATAATTAGAAAAATTTTAACCAAAATATAGTTGTAAAAAGGTAATTATCTCACTAAATTTTTAACGTACAATAATAAATAGTACATGAAAATTATTTAAATATGCTAAGAAATAACTTTCCAAAAGAAAATTTTATAATCATGAAATATTGTTGATTTTTCAGATTAAATTTAATTTTTCAGAAAATTTATTTAAGATTAATTTTAAGACTAATTTTAATTTTTAATTTTAATTTTTATTTTTAATTTTAATTTTTAATTTGAATTTTTTATTAAATTTAATTTTAAGATTAATTTCAATTAATTAATTTAAGATTAATTTTTCAGAAAAACATTATTATAGCGAGAAATATTGTAGATTTTTCACATAGTATCGAATTATTGACTTGAATTATTAATATTTAAAAATTATTTAGAAAATAAATCATAGTAACTTGGAGGAATTTATTGACATCGAAAAAATAATTTTTTGTTAGGTTAGAAATTGTCTATTTTACGTGGATGCGCTTGATAATTCATATGGGATTAAATATCTAATTTTATGTGTTGTTCTCAAATATATATTTATATGAACTTTATCAATAGTTATTGAATATTTAATAAATACAAATCGCACATGCCCATGCATATAATACATAAATTATAACGTACCTTGCACCCACGTTTTCGTCAGATGTTCCGGCAATATTATCTACACCCCTTTTTGCCATAAATATTTCGAAATACTTTTAGTTCACTTTAGCCAGTATAATGATAAAAAAAATTATAACTTCACAATTACAATGTTAATTATTGATATTTATAACAAAAATAGCAATATATTATAAATACATCGACACTGATAGAAACAAACAAGCCCAATAACATATAGTATATAGGTATAGTCGCCTATACAGCATATCCTATGTACGTCTCAATACACTCACAGCTAAATTAGAAAGTTGCACACTAAAGGTGCGCATCAAAAACGTGACTCGGACTTTTCTCATACTGGGCGCCTTATATATGAAAATCGATTCTTAAGGAGTAAACTCCAATAATGTAAATTAGTATTATTATTAGAACCAATATAATTAAGTTACTTGCATATGACAGTTTGCTGTGGAGTTTTAAATGAAAAATATTTCAACTATGATTTTTACTTTCTTCTACAATATCTTCTAATGTGAATTTTTTAATGAATTTGTGTATATTTCCATATTTGATATTGACAATGTTTTCGTTATCTTTTTCAATAAAATTATAAAAGTAATAGTCGTTAATTTTCATTGTACAGTTATTGTATGATATAACATAATTTCCGTTTATTACAATTTGATCTTCTTTACAGGTTTGGTTAATTGTTAGATTCAAAGCATTTTTAATAACTATAACATTAGTATCTAAGGGTATTATTTCAAGTTCCTTATTTTTAGTAAGTTTACAATTTCCTTTTATTATGCAATGTTTACTAGGTTTCAATTCTTTTAAATATTTACTTTCCTCATATTTATATATGTTATTTTCATATTCAAATATTTGATCTATCTTATCATCTATTCCCTCGTACTTTTTATTAGGTATAGGTATTACATATCTAATTTTTACTGATATAAAAGACTTAGGAATTTTGATACCCAATATTAAACAAGTATTATTAAATGTTGCTGTTCCAAGTTGTAAATATTTTAATTTGTTAAAATCAATATTGTATTTTATTATTTCATTATTTGTTAAGATACTAGGGTGTATTATCCCGTATTTAGCAGATACAATGTTGTCTTGTAAATGTTCTATTTTATTTTTTAACAAATTAACTTTTGTTAATTCTGTCAAATACATATTTTCTTCGTATTCATCATCTAAAATTTTATTTATTGAATTAAATTCATTTTCAATTCTTTTCCTATCTTTTTTTACAATATTTTCTATTTGTTCAAAGGCCGTATTAAAATAATTATTAATTATAATTTGTTGATTAATTGTTTCGTTAACATTTAAGAGATGGTTCTGCATGTCTTGTCTGTCTGAGTCGTCCATTGTCCCAAATAACCATTTTGACATACTACCTATTGCATTTACTAGTCCTCTCTTTGATCTATTATTCCTGGGTATCAATGTTATAAGTTTATTCCTAACATCCAACAGTTCGGTTTGCAATAAGTCTTTGTTTTTTGTTTTCATTAGTATTACGTTATCTGTTATAATATCAATGATGTTTTCTATTTTCTTAATATCGATTATATGTATCACGATGTCCGTTTCTTTTACAATATCCTGAGTTCTAGTCTGTAAATCTACAAATCCTTTTGTGTCTGTAAATTCAGTTATCGTCATGGTTCCTACCGTCAAATTCATTGCTCCCATTATTATCAATATGTTACTGACAATCTGTAAATTTTAATGGTTTTTTAATATTACAAGAATGTATATTTTTTAATTTTTCTTTGCTATATTTTGGTTCTTCCTTATGCCTAGCTGCTTTATAATTTTTTATAAATCCTTCCTTTCTGTTTTCAGTATAATATTCTCTATTCTCATTAAGTTTTGTGATACTTTTATTTTTCATTAACTCTATATTCTTTTTTATTGTCTCTTGACTAACTTTGTTATTATGTACTTCATACGGCGTACACTTTATTGTCGAATGAAATCTGTGATTATAATTCCTAATAGATTTTTGAATTAATTGTTTAATAGATAAACCTTTCTCTAATTTGTATAGAATTCTAAACTCTATACTATTATGCTATAGTATTATGGAATCTTTCTATGTCTGCGTTGCCTGTGTGACTATTCGGTTTGGTCGGATGTAATTCTACATTTTCATTTGCAGGAATTCTTTTATTCGTATTGCCTTAAATTCGTTGTCAGCAATTATTTTTTTGGGTTTACCAATTTTTGTAAAGTAATCTTCTAATTGTTCTATAATAGTAATGTGATTTCTATCATTTAATGGATATGCTACACCATATTTTGAAAATGTATCTATAATGGTAAGAAAATGGAAACGCTTTATTACGTAGGTATCAATGTGAATAATTTCGTTACTTTTTGATGGCGTCTCCGTTTGTAGAAATTTTGCTCTGATCGGCTTCCTATCATATTTGAGTTCTTGGCATATTTCGCATTGATTGATCACTAAATGTATCATTTCTAGTAACTTCGGATAATAAATTTTAGTTTTTAATTGATTGTAGGTTTCTTGTATTCCCGAATGCATGCTTTCTCTGGTATGATATAATGAAATTTGTTTTACTGCTTCAACATCCGTTTCTATATCTTGTGCTCTCATAGTGCATTTTATAAATTCTATCTGATTATCATTGGAGAACATCTCTATTAGTTTTTCCTGAACGATATTATATTTCCTTTCCGATATGTCCGAGAATATTCCTACTTTTCCTTTTGATATATATTTTCTAAATATATCACCCATCGTGTTAAAATCATATTCCGATACAAAAATGATTCTCTTTCCATGTAGCATTTTCATTTCTTCTATCTTATTATTTGTTAATATAATTTGAATCTTGTATTTGTTGACTATTTCATCCTTAATATAAAAATGGTCACCTAACTCTTCTTCAGCTGAGTGCATTGTTGCAATTGAGTCTTCCTCGTCTTCTACGTTGTTAATATTATTAGATAAAATCTTGTTTTCTGTTATTTCACTCCCCATCTTTTCTGAGATAGTGTCCTCACTATTTTCTAATCTACTCAAAAAGTCTGCTACTCTGTTCTCATTTCCTTTTAAATAATCAATTTCGAACTGATATTCGTCTAGCTTTAATAACCATCTTTGGTGTCGTGGCGACATATCTTTACCTCTGTATTTCGAATGTAAAAATTTTATTGGCTGGTGATCTGTTAAAATTTTAAATTTTCTACCATAAAGGTATGGTCTAAAATAGTTTACGCTCCACATTATTGCTAGAAGTTCTTTGTCTGTTGCGGAATAATTACGTTCGTGGTTGTTTAATGTCCTGGATGCATAACATACTGGGTGGCCCTCTTGGGATAGCACTGCCCTTACCGCATAGTTAGATGCATCAGTTGTTAGGGTAAATTGTTTTTCAAAGTCTGGGAATCGTAAAATGGGATGTGTACTTATTAGGGTTTTTAACTTTTCGAAGGCGTCAATATACGTTGGGTCTAGTGTATTAATTTTTATACCTTTTTTTTAGATATTTAGTTATTGGTTGTGCAACTTTCGCATAATCCTTTACAAATTTTCTGTATTTTCTGTAATAGCCTGTAATTCCCAAAAAACTTTTAATTTTCTTTTCTGTTTTTGGAATTTGTAAATTTTCAATTACTTTAATTTTATTAGGATTTGGTTTCATACCGTTTTCCGTTAGAATGTGTCCTAAAAATTCTGTTTCCTTTTTCATAAAATTGTATTTATCCACTTGAATTTTTAAATTAACCTTTTCTAATACTTTCAATATATCTCTTATTGATTTGACATGTTCCTGAAGAGATGTGCTAAATATTAGGATATCATCTAAATATACCACACATGTTTTATTAATAAAATCGCGTAGTGTCTCATTCATGAGCCTTTGGAACGTTGCTGGAGCATTTTTGAGTCCAAATGGCATTCTTATGAATTCGTAAAGTCCGTTCGGAGTAACGAAAGCGGTTTTTTCTTTATCTTGTTCTCTAACCATTATTTGATGATAACCCTTTGCTAAATCAATTGTGGTAAAATATTGTGCTTTTCCTAACTTGTCTAAAATATAATTAATATTTGGTAAAGGGTATTTGTCATCAATTGTTTTTTCGTTCAACTTCCTGTAATCTATTACTATTCTATATTTTTGTTTTCCAGAATTGTCCCTCTTCTTTGGTACTACTATCAGTGGGCTAGAATAACGTGATTGACTTTTTCTAATTATTCCTTGTGCTTCCATTTCTCTAATCTGTCTTCGTACTTCTTCTTCATGTTGGGGTGGATACCTATATAATTTTGAATTAATTTGTTCATTTGTCGTAGTCCTGATTTCGTGCTGAACTGTTGTTATACTCGTTAAACGGTCTCCTTCTTTAAAAAATAGTGTTTGAAATCGTTTCAAAATTTTCATTACCTCCTTGTGTTCTTCTAAATTCAAATGATCTAATTTTATACCCTCAATTCCATCTCCTGTATTTTCCAATGTACAAAGTTCGTTTATGTTATATGGGTTAATTGTATTGCGGTTTTCTTTATTTAAGGTTAGCGTTTTTTCTTCCATGTTTATAAACGCATTGAGGTAAGTTAAAATATCTGTTCCTATTATAAAGTCATAGTTTCTGCCATCAAATTTTGCTATTTTCCACCTAACTCTTGCTTTTTCCGGTAGATTAAATTCTTTTGGTGCAATTGTTATAGCTTCATATTGTATTATGTCCTTGTTTGTAATTGTACTAATTGTCAGTGGATTATTTAGTTTATTAGTCGGAAAATCTTTTACTACACTATTCATTAGGCTCAAACTTGCGCCAGTGTCTATTAAAGCAATGTATTTTTTGTCACTAATATGAATCTCTATTTTTGGTAGTTTTTCCGAGGCTACTTGGTAAAAAAATTGTATTATCATTTTCGTCTTCTCTATAACTAGTACTTGACGATCCTGTCTGGCTTTGCCTATTCGAGTATAAGCGATTTTGGCTATACTGCGATATAGGGTGTCCTGCCAATCGAGGTTCCCTTGAACTATATTCCTTGTCTTCTCTACTCAAACTTTTACTTTCTTTTTCTTGTTCATGTTTTGATTATATCTACGGTCTTCGTTGCCGTATCTTTTATAATTTGCCTCTATGTTATCTACTTCCATAGGTACTGACGGGTCTTGCCTAGCTTGATTCCAACGACTTCTGTTCGAATTTGGCCTAGGGTTTCCTACCTGTTGGTACCTGAATTATTGTGAAAATTTCCTCTATTATTATAATTTGCTCTATAAAAGTTGGGTCCTTGATTTTGTTTTGCTTGACCCGAATTCCGATTATATCTGTTCTGCGAAAATTTTTCTTTTTATTTAATTTGTTGTTGTGGTTTATTTTGTCCTTCAAACTTCCTAGATTTCTTGAATTCCCATCTAATACAACTATCTTCGTATCTTCTTTTATTCATTGTTTCTATTATTGTGTCTAAATTTCTTTCGTCATAAATTCTGTCCAGTAATGTTCCTTGGGTCATTTCTTTGGTTATATTTACTAAAAGTCTGTCGATGTTAGTCAAATCTATGCTATGGTCACCTTGATAATATACAATTAGCTCGTCCGCTTTATACTTTATATTTTGTAATTCAACGGCTAACTCACTTACCGAGTTTACTTTCATATTACTTATATTCCTGTATATTTCGTGAGGTTCCGTGTCTTTCCTGTATCTTCTTTTTAATGCCTCCTTTATCTTGTTCCAGTTATGGGTTTCCTGAATGTTAATCACCACATCCTTTGCCTCGCCTTGGATAACTCTGTAGAAAACCGTCCTTACTGCTTCTTTCATTGTTTCCTCATTCGTCAAAGTTGATAGCATATACTCCACACTGCTGAAGAAGGAGTTTATTGTGTTACTCCCTGTGCCGGTGAATATGGGTAGATGGCTAATATTTTTTATGACCCTGTCCTTCTCTTGTTGATTTGTTTGGCTTCTTTGCAGTTCTATGTATGCATTGCGAAGTTGGTCTAGTTGTTGTTCTCGCCTCGCTAGTTGCTCCATTATGTCGATGGTTGTGGCTTCTGCTTGTTCCATTCTTCGTCTGTCAAAGCTTCCTGTCTTTTGGTCCTAATTTTTGCGTTTGTGGCTCACTGACCACGCTTTAGCTGATCGATCCGGTTGTACTATGTGTTTTGCTGAAGTTAAGGTAGCACTTTGGTTGTTGCTACCTATCGCTTATGCACTTTGTTAAATTCTTTTTTTCTTGTTAATTGTAATAGTGGCTTCGCAAGATCTTTGGTCCGCTGCACTCTCACTTTATTTTTGTATGTGGGTGGTTTCTTTAAAAGTCGCTGAACTGCCACTTTATTTTATGTGGGTGGTTTCTTTGAAAAGTTACTGCACTGCCACTTTAATTTTATGTGGGTGGTTTCCTTGAAAAGTCACTGCACTGCCACACTGTATGTTAGATTTATATATATTATGTTATATCCTAGAGGGTCCGGTCAACTCCTGAGTTGGCTACGGAATCGCAGGATTAGTAAGGCTTTTGTATATATTTTTATTTTTTTTATATTTTATTTTTTTTTTATATATATACGTTCACGTTTCTTATTTCGTGTTCGTATGACTATCCTTTTTTTTTGTTGATAAAAAGGATTACCGACTGCGCCACTTTCCTAATCGGGTCCGTCAGGGGACTTTTTTAAAAAAAATACTAACGAGAGCTTATGGCAAAGGCCAACCAGCCAGCTAAGGTGCAAAATTAAGACTGCTTTATTTCAGTTTTTCATTCACAAAGAAAACTAATACAATTATTAAAAATATTTAGCTTTCTACTTTTACGTTCTGCTTACTTGACTAACTTACTTAACCATTACAATTATGCTTATACAACAATTTATTAATTTATTCATTTTCTGTTTATACAGTACTCATTCATTGGTTCTGGGAATTTTAGTTAATTCTTCAATTTTGTTTTATATTATTTTCAACAAGTTTTTTAAATATGCCGGATGTTGGTTTTAGTTTACATTATGCTTGTTATGCTGTTAATAAATTGGTCAATATCGCTAATTGCTGATTTGTTATAATTTCCATATGTAACTCGCGTGCACATGAGAGGTTCTTAAATTTTGTTCAGCTGAGAATTATTTCTAGAAAGTTGAGATCTTGATCTTTTGGGCATTTTAAAATGATAAAAGAAAAAAACGTCTTCGAACTGAATAATTACCTATATAGCTATGCTATACAAGCTACTTACTACAACAACGTACACAACTACTAACTATTTATTAAATCATAAAAATTATTCAAGTAATAATTTCTTAGGATAACTATAATAAATACAATATCTATGCTATATGCTAGAATTTAGCTCTGAAAAGAACTTTCTGAATGGGATTAGTTACCTGTTAACGAATTATTAACTACTAACTAAGCGACAAAATATTATCAAGCGACAATTTTTTTATTTCCGCACACGACCATTCAGTAGGGAGCCGACCGCGCGAGTGATCCGCGCGGCAGATTATTTCGTGATCTTAACCCCCCTCCTGTACCTCCGTGCCCGAGTGACGCCTGCCACTCCACAGCGCATAGTTAGCCGCCGAGCGGTTATTTAAAAAAAAATTTACTCGTGATATCTTTTGAATGGAATGTCAGAATCTAATAATTCAAAAAGTGATATAAAGGTTTAAAAGCAATCTTAAATAATAAATAATTTATTTTGTTAAGGAATAATACCACGGTACAAATAAAGAGCCTTTTCAAGCAGTGGTATTTTAATTATTTTTTTTAATATACAAAATCGCTTATTGTCACAAAACTATAATAGTTAGAGATATGATGTTACGACGTTTTTTGTAAATAATGATAAGTTCTACAAAATTGTAATACATCACTTTGTTATATATTCAGTAGTTTTAACAGCATTCGCGATTAAAGAAAGTTTTTAGGTTTTTTTTTTCATCTTGGGTTACATTATCGGAGTTTTGGTAACGAATCATTTTTTTTTTTTAAACTAAATATAGCCTATGTCACTCAGGGATAGTGTAGCTTTCGAATGATGAAAGAATTTTTTAATTCGGTGCAGTAGTTTCAGAGCCTATTCGAGACAAACAAACAAACAAAAAATCACACCTTTTCTCTTTATAATATTAGTATAGATTATATTTAAATTTAAAATTTTACTAACCATAAATAACACATATTATATAAATTATAACAGGCTCGTATACCCAATTTAAAAATAAATATAAAAGCTACGATTCACCACTCTCTGCGTGACCATCCACCTTATAACACAAAAAATTCTCTGCGACTCACCACCAAAGGGACCCTCCAGAGCATAATGACACCGAACTAAAATAACACTAAATCCTTGAAAATATGTATCAAACTATGTCAAACCTCCCATACGACCTGCTGTGCGAAACGCACCCATTGCAGGCAATACTTAACCATCTCATCATATCCCTAATCCTAACGAAATGAATCTAGAACAATTGACAAATATTATAAGTGCCGTAGTCACTAATATTTTAGGAAAAGAGGGACGGAACCTAGTTCAGGCCGCCCTTAATCCAAACGCAAACTGTGCAAACGCAACGGACGTAACCAAAGACACCACATTAACAAACAATTTTAACGAACTAGAAAAAATCCCGATGTGGTAAGATGCCTTCGTGAAATTTCCAGGAATCCAGGAGAATTCGTGGAAGATGAGCATGAACCGAATACTAGAAATATACGAACGAATTAACGGTGATTTGCCTAGACCTCTTGGCATGAGGGAACTCGTAGACCTCCCTCAAGCTCTTTAATTAGGTCTTAAGTTGGAGAACCAGGAATTCCGTTCGCATTACGCGATCAATAATAATTCTCATGTTAAGAAAGCTCCAGACTTTCGGCATAGAAAAATTACCATCTAATTCTATCCACAATTGTCTTATATTCCTAAGCCATATTTACCCAAACAGAATTCCATGCACCACTAACGGCCACATGTACTTTTAGCTATCGCAATTTTCCAAAATTTTGCCCAACATATTGTTGCGAACACGAATACCAGAACAAATCAGAATTGACGATAAACTGCCAGAAGCAACTAGACAGCGAATTTGTAGTTGCCAGAATGTTCTAGTTGCGAACTTTTGTTAAACAGCCCTTACGGCTGTCGGATTGTGCAGCAGACACAGTTCTAATTAGAGTGTTGACGTGTAAAAAGCAATTAAGCTATAAGCAATAAGTTGTAAACTCGAATATCGAGCAATAAGTGTTAAGTTGTTGGAATAAAGATAAGTGTATAGCCATTAAATTGGGACTTTAATTTAACAATCCAGTGATCGAACTCAAGAGTGAGTTACAGGTAGACGATTTATCGAGAAATCCGTTACAATTGGTGTCAGAAGTGGGATTGTCAAATAAATTCCCAAGGAGATGATTATTTGAAAATGGCCAAGTTTAACGATCTGAAGATTCCACAACTGCAAAAGGAGCTGGAGCAACGTGGTTTGGCGACAAATGGATTAAAAACTGAATTACAATCACGGTTGAGAGAGACCATGGCGGCGGAAAACATTAATGTTGAGGAATGTGTCTTTCACATGGAATTAAAGGAAGAGACAACAACGATAGAAGAAAAAGAAGAGGCTAAATGCTCGTCAAAGATGGTGGACATAAACATGATTTTTGCTGCAATATCGCAGATGGGGAAACACGCAAATAGCGACACAATTTAAAGAGCAGGAATGCACGTATAACCCAAGAAATAGCAGAGGTGTCATCACAAATGTTGACACAACAATCCCAATTGTCCTCGTTAGAAACGCGGTTGGAAAAGCAGTTCGCAGCGCAAGATGCACGTATGTCAGCACAGGTATCCTCACAGTTGGAAGAGCAGTTCGCAGCGCAAGATGCACGTATATCAGCACAGGTGACCTCACAAATAGCAGAAACGTTCTCACATATTTCGGAAGAGCGGGATAAAATGAAAACTGGAATGGAGGAATTGAAAGATCGTCTCCGCGAGCTACAATTAAATCGGCCAATTGTGTCAACAGCTTCTGCCAAAGTAAAACCTCCAACCTTTGATGGCACTGTTCCGTTCCACGTTTTTGAGCTTCAATTCGAAAAGACGGCATCTTCAAATAATTGGAACGCTGAAGATAAAGTAGCTGCATTGTTCGTTGCATTAAAAGGATCTACAGCGGAGATATTACAGACCATTCCAAACTGCGAGGCGAGTAGTTATGAAACGTTGATGGATGCATTAGAAAGACGGTATGGTAGCGAGCACCGGAAGCAGATCTTTCAAATCGAGTTGGGAAATCGCCGCCAGCAAGCCAATGAGTCTCTGCAGGAGTTTTCTACAGAGATTGAGAGGTTAGCTCACTTAGCTTATGCACATAAATCGATGGAATACATCGAGGATACGAAAATTCAGACTTTCGTCAATTGGATTAAATTAGGACACTAGCAAAACACGTCCGTACTTGTGAACTGTTGTATGTTGTGATGATTAATGCGATGTGCGGGAAATGGTGCCGTCTTGTTGAAACCAAATGTCGCCGAGATTACGTGCTTCATTTTCCGGCATCAAATAGTCGGTTATCATGGCGCGATTTTGACGGTAACGTTCTCAACAGCATCATTTTTCAAGAAATATAGACCGATGATTACACTCACTCACAAACCACACACAAGCTGTTGTTTTTTCTGGATGAAATGGCAGCCCTTGAAACTCTTCAGGTTGTTCTTCGCCCGAAATGCGGAAATTTTGCTTGTTTATATTCTCATTGAGTCAGAAATTGGCCTCATTTTGAACAAAATTTGGCTCGAAAACGTAGGATCTTATTGGAACTTTTCAAAAGCCCATAGAGCGAAGCGATGTCGCTTGGAAAGGTCGAGCGGCTTCAGTTCTTGCACAAGCTTTACAGAACCTGAATTTTCGTAATAAAGTTGAACGATTGGTAAACGTTATTTTGGCGAAATAGTCCAAACAGTCACCGACAATCCTCCCTTCCGTACTTACCGTCCGCATCAAACCAAATTTGTCAAAAGTTATGCCCGTAGTTGCAACGCAGAAATGCCATTGTTCTATTTGTACACACGATCACACATTTATTTTTTTAGATATAAATTTTCATAATGAAAACTTCAACTATTAACAAATAAGGAAGTAGTAAGTTCGGGTGTAGCCTGATATGTTGCAACTTGCAAGTTAGGGTGCCACATATAATAAAGTTGTAGTTCATACTCGAACCAGAATGCCCAGAGCTTCAATGTATTGTATGTCGCTTGCAGTCGAGCTAGTCCTGCAGAAGGTCTATTCATCATAGAAAATTTTATTCCTCCTAACAAATTATCTGAATCGGATCCTGTATTTGAAGCTCTGACAACAAGTTTCAATTTTATGATTTCCCGAACATCAGGACATCAAATTTTATTCCAAAATGTTCAGACTCTTCATGCTCACATTAATGATATAAAAAGCGACTGTTTGATGCTATCTTCAGATTCTTTATGTTTTGTCGAAACTTGGAGTTATCCTTGCGAAAATTTTTGATATATCAGAATTTACTCCAATTACCGACCTGAGGATAGATAGCACGGAAACAAGCAACAGAAATGGAGGGGGTATTATAATATATGCAAAGCATAGTATTGCTAGATCTATAGAACTAAAGGCTGTAAAGAAAATTTATTCAGACCGCAAAGTTTTAGAAGCGGTTTTGTTTAAATGTTTCAATATTAATATTTTGGTTCTATACAGAAATTCAGCTTTCTCTGTCAGACATTTAATTGTAGAACTTCAGGAGGTACTTCAGAGTTATGCAATCAAAATGTGCTAATTGTTGGAGATTTCAACATTTGTTTAATGTCTACAGGGACTACAATAGGGAGTCTGCTCCAAGAAAAAAACTTTAGTTTCCTGCATGGTGTAGAATATTCAACTGTTATTGCGAAAAGAAAAATAATTTGGATTATGTATAAGAATCTCTATAAAAATTTATGTTTAATATCGTAAATATTATATACAAATTATTATAATAATATAACTTTTAATATAAATTTATACAACAAGCTACTCTTGTATCAACAAGTCCTTTAACCGATCTGGACTTATGGTATTCAACTCTGGGACTGTACCCTGGTACATTCGTAATGACAACTTGCATATGGATCTGAATGTAGATGTTGACAACGTCATCAAAAAGTATGCTCAAAGTCATGAACAACGACTTTAACAACATATCAATATTGAGGCTCTCCAGCTCCTTAATAAAGATGGCCTTACCAGAAGATAGCGAGTAAAACCTTTCGAAAAAAAAAACTATAAATCAAATAATCATTGTTCAGGTCTCACTCAAATAGTGACTATAATCCATACATATGTAAAAATTTACACATCTGAAATGAATATCATAGGATAAGCATTTAGTAATTTAAAAACCGTATAAATTTAAGTCAGAAAGGAATAGTTTATTAGTATTAATTTACTAGATTACTATAAAATAAATTCCCCAAAGGGGTGTATAAAAAAAATATAACTTTTAAAGTTGTTTATATTTATTACTTTTAAGCTAACCATGTATAATAATATCGATATAATAAATAAAAATGTTATTGATTGTCAAAAAACAATTTCTATTCTTACTCCTCAATACAGTTGTAATTCATTCTATATAAAATCAATTATATGCGTATACAACAAAACACAAGAACGATTTACAAATTGCTCTAATTAATTTCACTGTGAATGTAAATAACTGAGGCAATAATTCGTACTTCTAATTATTAAAATATATAAAGATATCTAAAACGAGTATACCATTTGACTATGCGAGAGTATAAAATGTTCGGTTACATCCGAATTTAGCCCTTCCTTACTTGTTATTTTTATACTCTTGCAACATGTTGCTACAGAGTATAATAGTTTTGTTCACCTAACGGTAGTTTGTATTGCCTAAAAATATTCGAGTTAGATATAGGGTTATATATATTTATGATCAGGATTATGAGATGAGTTACAATCGGAGTACTGTCTGTCTGTCTGTCCGTCCCTCCGTCCGTGTAAGCGACAACTTGAGTAAAAATTGAGGACGAGTTCGTAGGAGGCCGTAATCGAAGGCCGTGGCGTGTCACATCTACGCACTTAATTAATATATAAACCTGTAATTTGGTACAGGGAATTGCAGTAGCAAGGAGCACCTGCAGTATGAGTATGCGCTTTCTAATGGGTTTAATTTACAAATCTTCTAAGCCACTAAAGCTACAATAACCAAATGCGTCAAATACATTAAATTTTAAACCAAAGATAATACAAGAGGGCTTAGAGGAGCCAATATTTAGGTCAAAACCCATATCTCAGGACCTACTCGACCGATTTCAACCAAATTCTGCAGGTTATATTATCCTGACCTTCCTACATTACAAAGCAAACGGAAACCATGCCTACTACCCATATAGCACAATTTCAAATTCCATCTGATTCTTTCACTTTCCAGTATACAAATGCAGAACCAATCAATGTATCCGCATAAAACTTTGTACAAGTGCCAGTGTACAGTGTCTTTGAGGTGTTGGAAAAATTATTTTCCTGATAATATTAGTAAAAAGTTCGTTCGGTTTTTATCTAAGAGATGGCGTTATTGTTCATAGTACTAGTTTTACGTGTCGCATCATGTCATAATATACGGCGCTGAAAACGTGTTTATTCGCGCTAAAGGTTTTTCTTTGACAGTTTTTCGATTGATTTACTCAGTTCGTTGTGAGCGTTCGTCAAAGATGGACACCAACAAAGAGAAAATTCGCTATATTTTACAATTTTTTTCGATCAAAGCGAAAAAGCAGCCAAAGCGGCTGAAAACATTAATTTAGTTTATGGGCCCGATACCAGAAAACTTAAATGAATAGAGAAGGAGCAAATGTTAAATCAAAACTTTTTGAGTACTAATTTGTAATTCCAGATGAGGGAACATCGAAAAATATAACTTCGAAAGGGAAAAATACACCACACAATTTGCGAAATGATATAAATAGACACAACGAATATTCTGAAACGAAAAATCGTTGCGCATACCTATTTAGATTTATGTTTTCAATTTCTATGATATGACAAATTTATAATTATGAAAAGCCTTTTGAATTAAAAGTCTGTATTACCTGTAAAAAAACCAGAATTCATAATAAAATAAACATTTAATAAGCTAGTTTTCCAACTTATGTATGTGCGTTGAGTGAGTAATTGCTTATTGAACAAAAGATAATAAAACGGTGGCTAAGCGGCCGCGTTTCCACTTTTGTGGTGGCTTAGGTCGTAAGCGCGAAGGAGTTAAGCTCATTCCGAATAAGAACCTATACGTTCGAATCCTAAAACTCATGTAAATTAAATTAAATTAAATTTTTTTATTTTATTAATTGGAGTCTAAGCATATCATAATTCAATTACATTAATAGCATATTTTACTTCATGATATAATTAAAATATATCAGGAAAATATGTTCATATGTTTAGCTTTATTGAATATTTCCTTATTATGCGTATTTACACAAATGTGATAATCACACATACATTCTTAAATACACGTACGCTGATGCTTGCTTCTTCTTGCCCCGCACAAGCAATGACTTTTGTCGGCGCTTTTTGCTTTTTGCGAGTTAAACGATCGCAGGCGAGGAGGGATTGGGGCGCACTGCCACATAATTATTTCAGATATATATTTTATTTATCGAATTCAGTTTTAAAACGATTATAGGTATGAATTTATGTGTATTTATATATAATATATATTATATTACGAAAATAATTCATAAATGCATCAGTATTTTTCAATACAAATTAAGCAACATAATAATATACTAAGAGTCCTCAGTTAGAACGCCTCTGTGTATGGTGGCAAGCCAACGAAATAACGGCGAGTTCGCGCAGACATTGTGTTGTTGAAAAAAACCAAATTACGACTTTGTCCACAAACATACATATGTATATACATACATATATGAGCTCTCATACATATTGACACCAAATTGTGTGAATCGTCGCGGAGTTGACAAAATTTGTTTGAATCGACAATTTTGCGACAATGTCGGTCGGCTATGTTGTCTCGTTTGTCTTTTTTGCAGTGGTTTGCTATTGAAAGTTGACTTATGCTCTTTTGAAATATTGCGATTACCGATTGGGCTGCATTTTCATAGCGTCGTATTTAGATAAAATGGGCTAAATCTACAAACTATGAAATAATGATAATAAGTAAACATATAAAAGTACTATATGGAGTGTGCTTAGAATATATAGAAATAGTTAATGATTTCATATAAATGTCAATTTTATAATTTAATGCCATATATAGTACATAATATGAAAAAAATTAAAATATTATTTTAACTCGCTAATAGGTCATGTTACCAATTCTCCTCTCTAAACGGAACATCAGACAAATTCTTCAATTTCTGATTTTTAGCAAATGTTGTGATGAAGCAGCTTGTGGGCAACATACAAATGCGAGGGGGATGGTAGGATTTTCAGTGATACAAATTGTAAAATTGAAATTTTGCTGATTCTTCAATTTTACTGAAGACATTCAAATTCAATTTCATTCATTTTATATTCGCGCATTTGCGGTAGGAATTCTATATGAAAACCAAATGTGGTTTACCAGGCGCACAGAAAAAATAGCGCGGCGCAGAGTTATGAATGGACGCACTTTGCATTGAAGCAAACGCACGTTCCTTATGAATGAATTTGTTGTCGTAGTAATATGAAATACTTAGAAAATATGCCGCGAGTTCGCTTGAATATTATTGGCCGATGATGGTGCGTCTACGTTTTTTTGTCACTTGCGCGAATGTTTGATTTTTCGCGAAAGACATATTGAGGGACATATGTACATATGCGTACATATATGCAAATATATTTGGACATGCGAATGAAGGAAGGCAATTTCAAGAATATTTACATATAGATATATTTGAAGCAAGTAAACAACAATAGCTATTTCAGTTCACAGATTAGACAAAGTAGCTCGAATATCGTCTGTGGTGCTTCTTGTATAGCACACTTACTTATTGCAACGTGAAATATTTTGCCTAAGTTCAAATCCTATAATATTTTTATATAGTCTTTTTTTATTTTTATAACCCTTTTTTATTAAATGATATTTGAATTCTATTTTAATATTATTTCCCTCATTATTTATGTATTTTATTTATTTATTCAATTTAGATATAGTATACAAAATATAATATCTAAAAAAGAGAACACTGGCTGCCAGCCAGGGCCTACGGCTCAGCTTTTCGAAATGGTATTGTTATTATCATTATGTTATATTATGGTCTTTGTCTTGTGCGCAATTTATTTATTTTGATTTATGTACGTATATTTTTTAATTCGATTTTCTTGCTTAAGTCTAGTTCCTTGAAAAATTGGTTTATTATTTCGATGTTAGTTTTTATGATGTTTGTAAGTAAATCACTTGGAGCAACTTGCCCGAAGATTCTTTCTCGCGTCGATTTTAATTGTTTGCAGTCTGGTGGTCTGTGGATAATAATCCTTTGCACAAGGGACATGATTTTTTGGGAGTCCCTGTCAAGAGGTGTTCGTGTGTCAATTTACTGTGGTCTATTCGTGGGCGAACCATTATTGTAGACTGCTGCCTTGGGGTTGTTCTTGGGTATGTTGCCCGTGTGCCCTTAGGATTTAATGTGACGTATCGATGGGGGTCTTGCTGCCACTCTACTGATATGGACACCAAGTCAGTTTTTTGAGTTTATATTTTCTTGTCGGAAGTCAATTACTTTCGTTTTTATTATTTCAATTTTTGTTTATGCGCATATCAAAGAACATATGTGCATATGTATGCATATACATTTTGCTTATAGAGTGGTGAAGTTCGTTGGGTAAATTGATAGGATAGTGAAATTTTATTTTCGAACTTGCGCGTTTTCGATGTTCCTTCATCTTAATTAACATTTTACTAAAGCTAACATTTGCTCCTTCTCTATTCATTTACGTTCTCTGCCGAAACTGTAAATGAACGTGTAGCACAAAAGTGATTTGCTAGGTTCCGTTCCGGTAATTTCGATGTCAAAGATGCACCACGCGTCGGGAGGCCTGTCGTCGAAAATTGCGATAAAATCATGGAAATAGTGGAAACAGACCGTCACGTGAGCACTTATTTAATTGCTGAGGAACTAAAGATAAGCCAGAAAACCGTTTGGAACCATTTGCATAACCTTGGATTCAAAAAGAAGCTCGATGTTTGAGTGCCGCTCGATGTTGAGTGCTCCGGGAGCTGGGATGGGAGGTCCTAATGCACCCACCTTATAGTCCGGACCTGTCACGAAGTGATTACCACCTTTTTCTGTCCATGGCGAACGCGCTTAATGGTGAGAAGTTAGCCTTAAGAGAGGCCTGTGAAAATTGGCTCTCCGAGTTTTTTGCCAATAGGGACGCAGCCTTCTACGAGAGGGGTATAATGAAGTTGGCATCTCGTTGGCAACAAGCTTATGAACAAAACGGCATATATTTGACTTAAATCGGACAAATGCACACAAAGTTATCATCTTTTGAAAAATCAATAAAAAACCGAACGAACTTTTTACTTTACCTAATATTATGCTTGTACTTCCTTTAGCTCCCAGATACGCAATACAAATGTTTTTGATTTCCGACTGACTTTATTCCTCAAATATTATAAAATATGTGAGTTTTTAATTTGCAGTTATCCGGGGGATACTGTACCAAGAGTAGCGGCGCACTTGAAGTTTTTCGGCGTGCCAGTGTATAAATTTTGATTCACTGAGTTCTAAACGAAATAAAATTTTAAATAAAATAGAATTGGTGATAAATGAAAGATGATATTGCGGGCAGAGATAGGGACGGGCAGATTGCATTAATTTGGACATTGCAAAGGGTATATTTGAGAACATATTTTCAAGCAATTTAATATATATATTTATAACTCATACACTGAACGACATATTCGTCATAGGGCTTGTTAAAAAAACGAAAATCATTATATATACAATAGTATATTGGAGTGGGAGTAATTCGTATATACAGTACAAGGCCAATCAAAAGTATGAAAATTGTATATTAGGTATATGGGGTCTAAGGGATGTATTCAACCGCTTTTTTCTATTTTTGGCAAGACACTTATTAGTAAGCCACATACTAATAATATGCTCCCTGAGTATCATTCAGGTACGTTTACCATCACCAATATACAAGGAGCCTTCCAAAGTAAACAGGACTTTTAAAAGAAGACAGAGCAAATGGTTTTATCGGCAAAATCAATTAATTTTATTCAAAATAGGCTCCTTCTGCTTTAATACAGCTTTTTGCACGGTCCAAAAGCATGTCAAACGGCATGAAAGTTCGGGTCTTTTTTTGCCTCTTTAATGATGTCCTTCGAATGATGAATTGTTTTTTTTTTTTTTTTTTTTTATTTTGTAAAAACACCCCTTTGGGGAATTTATTTTATAGCAATCTAGTAAATTAATACTAATAAACTATTTGTTTCTGACTTAAATTTATACGGTTTTAAAATTACAAAATGCTTATCCTATGATATTCATTTCAGATGTTAAACTTATACATATGTATGTATTATAGTCACTATTTTAGTGAGACCTGAACAATGATTATTTTATTTTATAGTTCATGTTTTTTTTTTTTTTTTTTTTTTGTTTACACAAGTTCGAAAGGTTTTACTCGCTTTAATCTTCTGGTAAGGCCATCATTATTAAGGAGCTGGAGAGCCTCAATGTTGATATGTTGTTGAAGTCGTTGTGCATGACTTTGAGCATACTTTTTGATGACGGTGTCAACAGTTTCTACATTCAGATCCGTATGCAAGTTGTCATTGCGAATGTACCAGGGTGCATTAACAATACCACGAAGTACTTTGTTTTGAAATCTTTGGATAATTAATCTGTTGCTTTGACTGGTACATCCCCAGAGTTGAATACCATAAGTCCAGATCGGTTTAAGGACTTGTTGATACAAGAGTAGCTTGTTGTATATTGACAAGGCAGAATATCTGCCTAATAGCCAGTACATTTTTCTGTACTTAAGTTTTAATTCTTCTCGTTTTTTTTTGACATGTGATTTCCACCTAAGTTTAGTATCAAGGGTCATACCAAGATATTTTGCTGTATTCTCATACGGAACTATTTTTTGGTTCATAAATATTGGTTTGTGCTGTATACGTTTATTGGTGAAATCGATATGCACTGATTTGGTTTCATTCAGCTTAATGCGCCAAGTAGTTGTCCAGCGTTGTACTTCTGCAATGGCTTTTTGTAATTTTTCTGTTGACTCAATATTATTGTCGCCAACGGCTAAAATTGCAGTATCATCAGCAAATGTAGCAACAATATTTTCGTTAAATGTTGGTAGGTCACTAGTATATAAGAGATAAAGAACTGGTCCCAATACACTACCTTGCGGAACTCCCGCTTGGATTTTTTTTAGGACAGAAAAAGCGTCCTCTTGTTTGATTCTGAAATAGCGTTCTGATATATATGATTTCAGAATTTTCGAGAATTGTGTTGGAAGTAACATTTTAAGTTTATAGTTCAATCCTGCATGCCAAACTTTATCGAAAGCTTGTGCTACATCAAGGAATATTGCTGAGCACACTTTTTTTTCTTCTAATGTTTTTTCTATTGTATCAGTTATTCGATGAACCTGATCAATTGTAGAGTGTTGATTCCGAAAACCAAATTGATGATTTGGAATAAGATTTTTCTCATCAATTATTGGTTTTAATCTTTTCAATAAAAGTTTTTCAAACAATTTGGACATAACCGGAAGCAGAGAAATTGGTCGGTATGATGTGGTTTCATGGGGTGGCTTTCCAGGTTTGGGTATCATAATAACTTCAGCCACTTTCCATAATGACGGTACATATTGTAGTCTGAATGATGCATTAATCAGATTGGTTATTTTAAGTAATGCTTTCCTTGGTAGTTCTCTAAGTATCTGGCCCGTGTTCAGGTCGAAACCAGGAGCTTTTTTAGGGTTCATGGTATTTTTAATTTCTTTTTTGATTTCAGCTAGAGTGACCCGTGGTATTTCCATATTTTCTTGTGCAATAATGTTTGGTAACAGTGTAGTGTCATCCATCGTGTTGGGTTGAAAAATCGTTTCAAGGTGTTCAGCAAATCTGGATGCTTTCTCATAGTTATTTCTAGCCCAGCTACCATCAATGTTTTTAATTGGAGGGGTTTGCATAATTGGTCTTTTCAGTCTTTTGGTAGACTTCCAAAGTGAATATTCAGTACTTGAGTCATTTGTAAGTTCACATAGAAACGCACTCATGGTATCATTCTTAAATTGTTTAATTTCGTTTCTCAATTGAGACGTTAAGTTATTCAGTCTAGTTTTATCTAGTGGGACTCTGGATTGTTGCCATTTTTTCCTCGCTTTTCTTTTTTCAAAAAGTAGTTCCAATATTTCTTTAGGATAATTGTTACCTTTTGGTCTTAAACAAACTTCAGATGTATTTTGCCACGCTGAATACTGGATATCATTGGTCAGTTTTTCTACATCCAGATCTAACTGTTCTTCAGATTGTAATGGAACTGCTAATTCAATTCTTTGGTCAAGTAAAATTCTAAAGCTTTCCCAATCAGTCCATTTGTTAGTCAGATATGGGTTAGCTGGCTTCATTATAATGTTTTCACTTAAAGTTAGAACAATCGGCGAATGATCTGAATTTAAATCGAAAAGATCTTCTATTTTCATGTAATTGCTTGAAACATCTTTTATGATAAAGAAATCAATAAGATCAGGAACCTTGTTTGGGTCGGTAGGCCAGTATGTGGGTTTGCCCGTTGATAAGGTTTCACACCCATATATTTGAACCGCTTTTAATAACTCCCTTCCTTTAGTTGTGATGAGCCTCGATCCCCAGTGCGTGTGTTTAGCATTAAAATCACCACCAATGATGAATCGTTTTCCTATGTTTTTGAAGAACTCTTCATATCTATCACACTTAATATTGTGTTTCGGGGGGCTGTACAAGCTAACTACCGTAATGTTACCATTCTTTGTTTTAATGTTTATTGCCGTTGCTTGTATATCTTCCGCTTCCAGTTTCATTTGCTCATTATGGTTGAGATTTTCATTGATTATTACCGCACTTCCTCCCCTTGCTGCATTTTCTGGATGTATAGTGTGGTAGATTTTATATCCTTTAAATCTAATGAAAGATTGTTTAGTAAAGTGCGTTTCTGATATCAGGCACACGTTTAGTTTATTTATGTCCAGGATTGCCTGTACTTCTTGGTGATGGTTGAGCAACCCATTTGCATTCCATGACATAATTTTAATTGTTTTAGCCATCAAGACCTTCTTTTTTGATTAGGTGCAGTCTTTTTAGTACTGCCCTCAAGTTTATTAACCCTTTTATTGATTTTAGAAAAAGAGTCTTCTAGGTTGGTCATTTTATCAAGAATGAGTTGAAGGGTTTGGCTAATATCCCCTTTTTTGGTATCAATACCTTGCATTTCAGTACCTGATGCAGCTACAGAGGCATAGGTTGGTTTTTTTTGAACGTTGTCCGTTTTATTTTGAACGCTGGCAGCTTTATTTATTTCTGATGCATCTTTTACAATATTTTTTGGGATATGTTTGTTCAAATTGGGATTATCAATCTTTTTATTTTTGATTTTTTGCAGTTCTTTGGCTACAACGCATCCCCTGTAATTCGCTGGATGTGGCTCGCCACAATTGACGCATTTTACTCTTTGGTTGTGAGGTTTTTCACAATTTACTGTAAGATGATTGCCTGCACATTTAACACATCTTGGCACTTTGCAGCAATAATTTTGCGTGTGACCAAAGGCCTGGCATTTTTTACATTGGGGGATCAGTTTATTTCCTTTCATTGGTTGGATTTCCACTTTACACCCAAGTATATGACTTATTTTCATTATTTTTTCTATGTTTTCTTCGTTGCTAAATGTCAACATAAACATATTCAATGGCTTTTTTTCTTTCCATGACAATTTATTGATAGCAGAGATAATTTTAAACCCTTTTTCAGCTAAAAATGATCCAACAACGATAGGATTACATGAGTGGTGCAGGTTTTTAGCCATTACCCTTACTGGTCTTTTTTGTTTATTTTCATATGAATAAAAATCCAAATGATTTTCTTTAAGTAGTTTAATTGCTTCTTTATAATCATTTGACTCTCTACAATTCATTTTGACTGTTGAGTCGTTGATTAATTTCATTTGAAAGGAACTTTCATTTATATGTTCTTTCATCAAGCAGTATAAGGTTTCATACGATTTGATTCCATTTACAACAATAGGCGGTGGTAATGGTTCTTTTTTAGTTTTTTTGGGAGTTTGCATATTTTTCTTTATAGTGGTTGGTGAGGGTGTTGTATTTATTTTTCGTTTTTTATTTTTATGTTTTTCGCTAATCCATTCTGTTTCTTTAGCCAGCTCATCTTCATCCGTCCCATATTCAGTATCACATTCTTTTACTGGAGCTGGTGTACTAGCTCTAGAGGATGCAGGAGTTGCGGTTCTCGAGGCACTTAGAAAAGGCCTTCCTTTAGGTAGATTTGCCTTGAGCATATCAATTTGTTTTTGCATGTCCATAAGTTGGGAATTAAGACGAGCAATTTCGCTATCTGCATGTTGCCATCGACTTGAGGCATATTGCCATTGATTAAACAACTGCTGTTCATTTTGGGTGCGTTGTTGATCCTCTTGGAACAGTACTTGGTTTTGCTGGATGAGTATGTACTCATTTGATGTAGTGGCTGTTTTATTATTGAGACTCATGTCACATAGTAAAATATGATTTATCCCACACAGAACTCTTTTCTAGCCACTCTTGTGATATTACATATTTATTTGTATTCATAGATTTTTATAGCAGGCTTTTAGGCTTTACCTTAATAAAAGCTCTACTGGTTTGTGTCCGTGCTTACACGATCTTTTATATAAAAGCTTTTATAGGGGTATTTTACAATTTAAAAAGATCAAAGTCCACTGCTCGTTTGACAGCTCTGAATAGGATTCCCTGGGCTTGTTTGTTTCTTTTTGTTCACTTATTATATGTTTATGTTTATTTTTATTATTATTTGAATAATGTTTTGTTTTAGTTTACACTTTGTGACAACTGTTATTTGTTTTTTGTATCACTTGTTTGTTTTTTTATTTATTTAATTTGGACATTGCTCAGGTATATTTGAGAACATATTTTCAAGCAATTTAATATATATATTTATAACTCATACACTGAACGACATATTCGTCATAGGGCTTGTTAAAAAAACGAAAATCATTATATATACAATAGTATATTGGAGTGGGAGTAATTCGTATATACAGTACAAGGCCAATCAAAAGTATGAAAATTGTATATTAGGTATATGGGGTCTAAGGGATGTATTCAACCGCTTTTTTCTATTTTTGGCAAGACACTTATTAGTAAGCCACATACTAATAATATGCTCCCTGAGTATCATTCAGGTACGTTTACCATCACCAATATACAAGGAGCCTTCCAAAGTAAACAGGACTTTTAAAAGAAGACAGAGCAAATGGTTTTATCGGCAAAATCAATTAATTTTATTCAAAATAGGCTCCTTCTGCTTTAATACAGCTTTTTGCACGGTCCAAAAGCATGTCAAACGGCATGGAAGTTCGGGTCTTTTTTTGCCTCTTTAATGATGTCCTTCGAATGATGAATTGTGAGCAATTTTTGGTCGTCAGTCAATTTGTGCGGAACAAACCGTGCACAAACCTTTTGTAAGCCCAAATGTTCGGTCAAAATGCGATAAATCGATGTTTTGGAGATGTTCAATTTTATTTCCATGAATTTCAATGATGATTTCGGCTGATATTTTATGATTTCACGCACAGTTTCGGTGAAATTTTCGGTGATCACGGATTTTGGTTGGCCCACATGTTCATCGTCATTTATGTCCTCACGACCACTTTGAAAACGTTGTAACAACTCGTGCACTTTGCTACGGGGTAGGCAATCATCGCCATAAACTTGTTTCATCAATTTAAACGTTTCGGTAAAAGTTTTACCAATTTTAATACAAAATCTAATGTTGGCTCTTTGTTCGAAGCTCATTTTCGCACCGATGACAAAAACATACTGACACTTAAAACGCAATAACTTCACTTCCAATAGATGAAATGTCATGAAATTTTTACTGGAAGTCGATAAAGGTTAGCAGATTCTAACGCACTTGTCGACATATGCGCGTTTTCGATGTTCCCTCTTCTTAATTAACATTTTAGTAAAGCTAACATTTGCTCCTTCACTATTCATTTACGTTCTCTGCCGAAACTGTAAATGAACGTGTAGCACAAAAGTGATTTGCTAGGTACCGTTGAATTGTGAGCAATTTTTGGTCGTCAGTCAATTTGTGCGGAACAAACCGTGCACAAACCTTTTGTAAGCCCAAATGTTCGGTCAAAATGCGATAAATCGATGTTTTGGAGATGTTCAATTTTATTTCCATGAATTTCAATGATGATTTCGGCTGATATTTTATGATTTCACTCACAGTTTCGGTGAAATTTTCGGTGATCACGGATTTTGGTTGGCCCACATGTTCATCGTCATTTATGTCCTCACGACCACTTTAAAAACGTTGTAACAACTCGTGCACTTTGCTACGGGGTAGGCAATCATCGCCATAAACTTGTTTTATCAATTTAAACGTTTCGGTAAAAGTTTTACCAATTTTAATACAAAATCTAATGTTGGCTCTTTGTTCGAAGCTCATTTTCGCACTGATGACAAAAACATACTGACATTTAAAACGCAATAACTTCACTTCCAATAGATGAAATGTCATGAAATTTTTACTGGAAGTCGATAAAGGTTAGCAGATTCTAACGCACTTGTCGACATATGCGCGTTTTCGATGTTCCCTCTTCTTAATTAACATTTTAGTAAAGCTAACATTTGCTCCTTCACTATTCATTTACGTTCTCTGCCGAAACTGTAAATGAACGTGTAGCACAAAAGTGATTTGCTAGGTACCGTTGAATTGTGAGCAATTTTTGGTCGTCAGTCAATTTGTGCGGAACAAACCGTGCACAAACTTTTTGTAAGCCCAAATGTTCGGTCAAAATGCGATAAATCGATGTTTTGGAGATGTTCAATTTTATTTCCATGAATTTCAATGATGATTTCGGCTGATATTTTATGATTTCACGCACAGTTTCGGTGAAATTTTCGGTGATCACGGATTTTGGTTGGCCCACATGTTCATCGTCATTTATGTCCTCACGACCACTTTAAAAACGTTGAAACAACTCGTGCACTTTGCTACGGGGTAGGCAATCATCGCCATAAACTTGTTTCATCAATTTAAACGTTTCGGTAAAAGTTTTATCAATTTTAATACAAAATCTAATGTGGGCCCTTTGTTCGAAGCTCATTTTCGCACCGATGACAAAAACATACTGACACTTAAAACGCAATAACTTCACTTCCAATAGATGAAATGTCATGAAATTTTTACTGGAAGTCGATAAAGGTTAGCAGATTCTAACGCACTTGTCGACATATAGATGGCGCCACTAGAGTTTAAACGTGATATTAGTCATATTTGGGCTAAGGCAAGTTTTCACCCGATTTTATCCATTTTAGGCACAAAATTACATTGTTATTAATAAAACACGTTCTCTTATAAGATATCTCACATATTGGCCGATATATGCGGTATAAAGTAAACTGGAAGTGCGAAAATCTTTTCATTAGGTATATGGTGGCTTAGACAAGCCTTCATCTAATTCAACTCATTTTTGACATTCAGGCATTCTGTTATCAGGAAAGGACTTACTCCGGATTTCAAAATAGAATGTCCACAGATTGACCGATATTTTCGATCAAATGTTCGCTGTAGGAGCTGGGGTTCACATATTCGGTATCTGGGGGCTTGAACAATTGTAGTCCGATTTTAACAATTTTTGGCCGCAAAGTTTACTCTCGATACATTCATTGGTGATTGATTTGCATACGGGAAAGTGAAACAATCAGATGGAACTTAAAATTGTATTGAATGGCAGTAGGCGTGGTTGTAGTCCAATTTCACCCATTTTCGAACTGTAACATAGATAATATTACGTACCGAATTTGGTCGGTATCGGACGAGTAGGTCCGTAGATTTGGGTTTTCTCGGGTGTAAAATGAAATGTTTCTATATAACTCATTTATTTATTAATTTACAAAATTTATGCGTTTTTATTAATTTTTAACAAAACCGTTATATGGGGAGGGGGCGGCTTATCATCTCATATCATCCATTTTCGCAGTACAAAATTTTTAGGGTACAGGTGTTCTTGCTACTGCGATTTCCTGTGTTAAAAATACAGTTTTGTATCTTAGTTTAGTACTAAGTTATGACACTTTATATATTTTCATTTAATGGCGTTTTGTAGGCGTGGCAGTGGTCCGATTACGCCCGTCTACGAACTCGTCCTTTCTTTTTTGCGTACACATGTATCAAGTTTCATTATGGTATTTCAATTTTTACTCAAGTTATAGCTTGCACGGGCAGACGGACGGACGGATAGACAGACATTCGAAATTCAATTCGGACTCTGGACTTATCCTATCTCGATTAGTTTTAGGTGATACAAACAACACTTAGGGGAACAAAACTATTATAATCTTTAGCAACAAGTTGCAATAGCATAAAAAAAATTGTTAAAAGGTTAAATTAGTAAAGCAAACTATAAGTTCGTGACTACCAAATTATTTACCTTGTTTTTGGGAATCAGTGTTGAGAAGGCAGGTGCACTATTTACTATATGACCTTTCGAAGAACCTCGTTGAACCTCCTAAAAACTTAATTAAAAGGAAATTAGAGCTCAGCAAAATGAGTTTAAGTAGGGAAGAGGTAACAATCGTCAACCAGACAAGCGAACATAACAGACCTTTCAGTTTAAGCCCGGTAAAGATAACAAGGTAGCAGACGCACTTTCAAAACAGTTTTTTCATAATTTAGGTGAAGCGGCATCCGACGATACTATGGATAGCGAATTGTCCTCCAGCAAAATTATTAAAATAATCAATTCTTCTTTGAACCACTTTAAAAACCAGTTATTGCTATCAAAATCGAACACATTTAGTAAATATACTAAGATAATTTTTAAAAATTTACTCGCCACAATATTCTTTAATTCTGTCGAAAGTCAATTTGCTGTGAGCTTCCAACTTTGGCCCTTTGATATCGGCATTTGTTATCAATATTCAATAACAATAAAGTTATCATTTCTGACAATGAGAAGGCCTTTCACTCAAATACAATTAAAACATTCCCAAGGAATAATTTTTCAACAGAACAATTTTTCATACCTACACTTCATAGCGAAAGTAATGGACAAGTGGAAAGGTAACACTCCACTTTTGTACAAATTTCACGTTGTGTTAAAAGTCAGCAGAAAATAGAGAAAACTATCAACATAGTATTGTTAGTAACCTATAAATATAACCGTTTTTGGTTCCAAACGATAAATAAAAAATACAACTTCGACGGTTTTTCGAAATTCGATCACCTAGCATGATAGTGCGTTGTGTATAATTCTCTATTTATTCTAAGAAGTGAACAATTTATTGCTGCGCAGCAAAAGAAAATCACGGATAACTTTTGATCAAGTGAATGTTTTAATATTTTTCTTTTTGCGTATTGTTCTTCATTTAATACGTTATGGAAAATTATTTAAGCCATTGAGAAGTTGACTCTAATGGATTTTGTTAAGAGAATTGTTTGTATTTTTACAAACATTGTCTTTTGAAAAATTAGTAATATCAAATGGAGGAGGACATTTTCACTTACAATCGTACTGAATATAAGCGAAATCGGTTCGGTCTGTTAAGAAAAAATAAATATTTTCCAAAATCATGCAAAAAAATATAAATAGCAATAACTTTTGAAAATTTTCGAAAAACTGTCGAAGTTAAATTTTTTATTTATCGTTTAGAACCGAAAAAAAGTTTGTTGTACGAGAAAACATCCACCATCGAAAAAAAGCAGTCACACTTGGAAGATTTTGTCTCCACAGTTATGCGGCAGACAAGCTGGCAGATATCAAGAGAAGATTAATCGAAACTCAGGAAAGAACTTTACGTAGCGGTAATAAACACAAAACATTAAAAACGTACAGCCCAGTAGAAAAAGTTTTCTTAAGACGAAAAAAAGACTTGAGAACAAGTTCGATACGATTTTTGTCGAGAACGTTATTGAAAATGGTATTAGTACCACAGTAATAATTGCTGGAAAGAAGATTCATAAAAGTAATCTTCGATAATAAATAATTCGCTGTTCTATTCGAGAATAAATATATTCTTAGCATACTTAAAACACTACACAGCAAATTTAAATTACAAAAATTAAAAAAATAAAAATTATATAAAAGGGTTTGAATTATTACAGTATAAAAATTTTCTTAAAAATTAAATATTGTAAACTTTTTTTTTTTACCTTGTTATGTTAAACATATATCCAACTTACTATTGTATCCAGCTAATTAATACAGAAATTGAAAAAATTATGCAAAACTATAAAAAATACGATGTTCGTATAACCATGTGAGTATTATATCCTGAAATATTGTGAACTTATTTCTTTTTATGTTAAACTTAATATTATATCCAAAAAAGTAAAAATTAAAAGCAAGATTAAACATAATTATCCATAATCATATTATTTTTATACTCTCGCAACCTGTTGCTACAGAGTATAATAGTTTTGTTCACCTAACGGTTGTTTGTATCACCTAAAATTAATCGAGTTAGATATAGGGTTATATATATATAAATGATCAGGATGAAGAGACGAGTTGAAATCCGGGTGACTGTCTGTCCGTCCGTCCGTCTGTCCGTCCGTCCGTCTGTCCGTCCGTCCGTGCAAGCTCTAACTTGAGTAAAAATTGAGATATCTTTATGAAACTTGGTAGACATGTTTCTTGGTACCGTGAGATGGTTGGTATTGCAGATGGGCGTAATCGGACCACTGCCACGCCCACAAAACGCCATTAATCAAAAACAAATAACTTGCCATAACTAAGCTCCGCAATAAGATACAAGACTGTTATTTGATACACAGGATCACATTAGGGAGGGGCATCTGCGGTTAAAACTTTTTTTTTAAAGTGGGCGTGGTCCCGCCTCTAATAGGTTTAATGTGCATATCTCCTAAACCGCCAATGCTATAATAACAAAATTCACTAGAAGCAAATGTTTTTAGCATTTCTATTGACGCTGTGAAAATAGTTGAAATCGGGTGGCAATTCCGCCCACTCCCCATATAACGGTACTGTTAAAAACTACTAAAAGCGCGATAAATCAAGCACTAAACACGCCAGAGACATTAAATTTTATCTCTGAGATGGTATAAGATGACTTTATAGGAACCGCGTTCAAAATTAGACAGTGGGCGTGGCACAGCCCACTTTTAGGTGAAAACCCATATCTTGAGATCTGCTCAACCGATTTCAACCAAATTCGGTGCGTAACGTTCTTTTCATGTTTTTATGTCATAGTGCGAAAATGGGCGAAATCGGACTACAACCACGCTTACTTCCCATGTAACACCATTTTCAATTCCATCTGATTCTTTCACTTTCCACTATGCAAATCAGGTAACAATGATTATATCGGGGTAAAACTTTGCGTGAATAATGCAATTAAAGTATGCCACCTTGCGGCCAAAAATTGTCTAAATCAAACCAAAACTGTTCAAACCCCTAAGTACTAAATATGTGGACCCCAGTGCCTATAGTTGACCTTCTACCGAAAATATCAGTCAATCCACAAAGAAATCTCAAACGAGTATACCATTTGACTTTGCGAGAGTATAAAATGTTCGGTTACATCCGAACTTAGCCCTTCCTTACTTGTTTTTTTTAATTTTGTCTTAAAAAAAACGAAAAATAAAAACTGATAATTGTTAACTTTTAATTTAATGGAATTACTGTTACTGTTAAGCAAATATTATGGCAACGCAATTTATTATGTAATACTGCAGTCACCGACTATCCCTCGTGCCGAGCAGACGTGTTTTTTCCTTTTCGGGTTACTCTTTTCCGCCTGAGCGAAAGTACGGTTTCTATTTGTGCTATAGTTACGTCACAGTGTGTTTGCTCTTTGAACTGAGCTATTCTGTACTTTCTAGTACAAAAAAAAAAAATCATATATATATAGTAATTACAAACTTATAGTTTGGGACATAAGAAATAATGGCCCCCGGGCCCCCCAATCTTGGGGATAACAGATTTGCCTTGCACGCATCTGACCCCCAACCAAAACGAAAAAAAATATAAATTCAATTTGAGCCTTTTCCTAATCTCCCAGAAATAGAAGTGAAAAATCCTAAATATGTTGTATTATCGTCCGTTGATATAAATAAACCATTAAATAAGTATAATTGCTTTGCAATTCATTCCGCATTAAAATTAGTATGCAAAGAAATCATAAAAATCACAGAACTACGCGACGGAAGTCTTTGCCTATTACTAAAAGACAAATCAACCGCCGAAAAGTTCATTCGTACTAAATTTTTACACGGTGTCTGTGAAGTGAATACAAAATACCATGAAAAACTTAATTATATTAAAGGCACTATATATGCCCCATACCTAATCGACCTAAGTGAAGAGGAAATCATTAAAAACTTATCTGACCAAGGAGTTGTTGAAGTGTACAAATTTTCCAAAAACATAGATGGAAAACCAAAACATACCGGAGTCTGTCTCCTTACTTTTGATAAGTACCAACTTCCTAACCACATAGATGTCACATGGCATTCTGTTAAGGTTAGACAATATTTTCCAAACCCAATGCGATGCAAAAACTGCGGGAAATTAAATCATACTGCAAAACGCTGCAACAACCCAAAAATGTGCGATCGCTGCAATCTACCTCCTCATAACCCTGACATATGTACACGTACAATGTGTACAAACTGCGCAGGAGAGCACCCATCTTTTGACAGATCTTGTCCCAAATTTTTGCAATCTAAAGAGATTTTGAAATTGCAAGTACAAAACAAATGTACAATGAGAGAAGCGATAAACATATATAAAAATCAATGCCCATCTATTGTTGGTGGTCCTTCATTCTCATCTATTATCAAAAGCCCAATAATAAATAACAACCATAAACATATTCCAAAGCAAACTACAAAAAACGTAAGCGGAAAACCAGTTTTGAGCATACTTCTGATCAACAACAAAATCTAACATCGAACATCACCTCCTTTCCACAAATCCCAAACAGTGATAACGAACTATACGAATTTTTATCACAACGAATAATCGATTACCAAAACATTCTACCTGCACAAGAAAACAATGAAATTCCTTCCCAAAACAACAATGCAACCGAAAACAATAATACTTCTTATAGACTTGCCTACAATAACAACCCACAACATATCAGCATCGAAAAAGCACAAAATTCTAATACAAATGATTCACACAATTCTTCTTTCACCAGTCCTTCTTCCCACTCCAACAACAAAACTTCATTATCTATAGAAAACCTAGCCCCACAACACTAATCATATATACACATATATAATAACATAATTCTCCCACAATTCTCTTAATTCTTAATGATTTCAATTTTGCAATGGAATATCCACGGATATTTTAATAATTATCACGAATTGCAGCTACTAATTAAAGACCTGAAACCTTCAGTGTTATGTTTACAAGAAACACATATTTGCCATAATTTCGACCCTAAACCTCCATATGGCTATAATGGTTATTTCCTTAATAGCCCTCAATACCAATACAGCAAACAAGGTGTTGCAATTTTGGTAAAAGAAGACATACCTCATAAAATTGTTTTTACCAATATCACCTTACTCACTATTGCGATTGAGATATTATTTAATCCAAAACTAACAATAATCAATACCTACATCCCTCCCAAGCAAAGTTTCTCTTGCTCAGATATCTTAAATATTTTAAATAAAACGCAAAATCCTATTCTTTGGGGTTTCTGGGGTTCTCTTCTATCAAACGATAGAGGTACAAAGATTGAAGACGTCTTATTAAGCAGCAACCTCATAGTTTTAAACGATGGTAGTCCTACACACTTCTCCACCCATCAATCGTTCACTCATGTAGATGTCACGACATGTTCCTCCAATATCTTTCCGTTATGTTCTTGGAAGGTTCTTAGGGACCTCCATGGTAGTGATCATTTCCCATTGATGATAGAAATCGGATTTCACCCAGACATGCCACGAAAAAGTTTAAACCAATTTTTCTTACACATAAAGCCAATTGGGAGAAATACAAAGATCTCTGCTCATCAATATCTAGTAAGTTCATTGTTTCGAGTAATATTAATCAAGAGGCCGCAGTTGTAAGAAAAATAATATGTTCGTCAGCACACCACACCATCCCTCAAACCAAGAATACATATCAACACCGATATAAACCATGGTGGAATAGTGAACTAGAAATCCTTCGAACACAAAAACGCAAAAGTTGGTATAAAAATAAAAAAACACGCAACCTTCTTGATCTCTTAACATATAAACGCGACAATGCTATCTTTAAACGACAAACCAAAAAGGATAAGAAAATATGTCTGGAGGTATTTACTGAAAATATTAACACCAAAACCTCTCCTCAACTTATTTGGCGTGACATAAGACGCCTGTCTGGCGTGAAAAAACCTATTACAATCACTTACTTAAACACCCAATCTGGATTAACTAACGACCCAATTATTATAGCGAACGAGTTCGCCACGTTCTGGAGCTCTTATTCAAGTGACTCTACTTTCACAAAACAGTTCGCAGCTGAAAAACAAAAATCTTTAGGCCATAAACTTTTACCTAGCGGAAATCTTAGTAATCCAGCGCTTAGTTTAGAATCTAATATTTCCACTGATGAGTTTGACGTCGCACTATCAAACTCCAGAGGTAAAACACCAGGTATCGACAGTATTACCTATGACATGTTAAGACACATCCCACATGACGTTAAAAAAAGGATAGTAAATCTTTACAATAAAATACTTTCAAACGGTATATACCCCCAAAGTTGGAAAATCGCTGAAATCGTCCCAATACCGAAACCTGGAAAATCTTCATCAGAACTCACAAGCTATAGGCCTATTTCGCTGCTTTCTTGTTTAGGAAAAGTTCTGGAGAAAATAATCTCCAAACGTTTAATGTGGTACGCAGAGAAGAGTAGACTAATCACTCACAACCAAGTCGCATTCAGAAAAAATCAAGGTACAATGGATGCCCTTTTACACTTTGAGCACCATTTTTCCAAAATTATCTCGAACAAGGGGCACGTTACCTGCCTTAGCTTAGACTTTGAAAAAGCGTGTGACCGTATCGGACTGCATAAAGTTCTACAACAATTAGCAAAATGGAAATTGGGACCAAAATGTTTCAACCTACTTAAAATTTTTTTAACAAATCGAAGATTTCGGGTTAAAGTTCATAATCATTTTTCTCACTGTTTGCCTTTAGAAAATGGAGTTCCTCAAGGTTCCCCTTTGTCTGTGGTCATATTTATAATTGTATTTAATGAAATCAGCGAGATACTATCCAATTTCCCAGTCTACTACTGTATGTATGCAGACGACATTCTGATATTTTCAAAACAACTGGATCTGAATAACGTCAAATTAACTTTTACGGAAATACTTAATAATATATCTAACTGGTCGCTCACATCCGGGGCTAAGTTATCCTTAGATAAATGCAATATTACTTTCTCTTTTAATAACATAAAAATACCTACTGTAAATGAAATTAAAATTTTAGGATTAATTTTTGACTCTAAGTTTAAGTTCAAAAAACATTGTTTATATATAAGAAAAAAACTGTTCGATAGGTTAAATATAATAAAGTTTTTAGCTTCACGACATTCTTTTGTTCATCCTACAATACTTATCAATATCGTGAGATCTTTACTACTCTCAATTATCGATTATGGACTACCAATATACGGATATCACGCCGGCAGCGAGCTAAAGAAACTCTATGCGCCTTATCACATGGCAGTAAGACGTAGTCTTAGGGCATTCCCAACTTCCAGCATCAAATCATCTCGCTAAATCCGGAATGCCACACATTAACGAAAGATTGGAGATTAACACATTACGACTGATTCCAAAGGTATATCTAGGCTCTAACCCGAATTTGCTCAACGACATACGTTCGGCCACCCGTAAAAAACGAACATCCAAGTTCCCATCAACAATACACCTAATTCTAAAGTACGTTGATGAACTTGATATTCACCTTTCACCCAAACGTTCGAAGATTAGCAAACATCCTCCATGGGCTCTAGACTCTTCTGTTATAGAAGATAAACTGATGACCTGGAACAAAGCCTCCACTAACTACGAGGTGTATAAACAAGAGTTTATGCAGCGCAAGACAGATCTCTATTCAGAAGGATGGACATTTATTTACACCGATGGGTCAAAAAATCCCCACAACACCGCATATGCAGTCGTTTCCGAGAACTCGGAAAACATTAAATATGGATTACTTTTGTCACCATCTTCTGCTTTTACCGCAGAAGCATACGCAATAAAAGAAGCTATCCAATGGATCACGTCTTCCTAAGGTAAATATGTTATCTGTACCAACAGCCTTGCAACAGTCACAGCTATTCGAAATACATCCAACAGCAGCCCTCTAATCAGTGAAATTCGGGACAAATTGATTGATAGCCGAAATAAAATTAAATTAATGTGGATTCCAGGACACTGTGGCATTCCAGGCAACGAACTCGCTGATAAGGAAGCAAAAAACGTCACTTTTAGTCCATGTATTTACGTGAGAACTAATGAAAGCAACGACATTTTGCGATTTGTTGTAAATTTCTCAAAGCTTAAAGCTAAAGCGGAATGGTATACTTACGACAACCGTTACCGGCTCGTTAACCCCGAACTAAGAAAAGCAGTATACCCCTCTACATGCAGCATCCCGGAGATAAAATTTTTTACACGACTCCGTTTAGGACACACCATCTTAACGCACCAACATATTCTGGACCGCAACATAACGCCTGGCTGCCGGCTATGCAACAGTCCAACAAATTCTGTAGAACACATACTGAACATATGTCCTACCTTTCGTCATATAAGACGGGACTATGTCGAGTCTTCTCCTTCGAAACTCCTCAAAGAACCGTCAACTGCCAACATAAAAGAAATCTACAACTTCATCTCCAGAGCCCAACTAAAGCATCTCTTCTAAAACCACCATAATAAAATTTGACCACAATTTTCCTATACTAACATATATTGCTACCTCTTAATTCTAAGCAGCATAGACATTAGTATTTAAGTATAACCATAAGTATTACTATATACTTGTACATACATATTCATAAGTAAAATCTCATACAAAAAAGTACAAGTAAAATTAAGCCCACAGCTAAAGGCCTTGTCGCTAGTGCTGTTATATTTTATAGGTAGTATAATTATTTATAATTGTATTTCCTTTAATAAAATAAAATAAAAAAAAATATGTAATACTGCACATGCATACAAAAATGCCCAATTCGAACCGAGGACATTTTGAGCCTAAGAAGGGGGATAGCTAAGCTAGGGAACATATAACAGAGATAGATGCTGTTTTCTGTTGTGTTCACTGGGTTATCACATGGTATGGCGTATTAACAACATAATCATGATTATCATCATCAATACAAAGAGTGTTAGAACAAACACCTCCAACACATCTATAAGTTAACGCCACGCAACTACGCAACTATAAAAAAATGCAAGGGCGCATCCGATGATTTCGCATGGTGCCGCACGCTCCCACAATAACAACAACTGCACCTTAAGAGTGCTCGGTAGCTCCGACCTAGGCTGGATCGATCATAAGAATCAATGGAAAATTATACGCTGAAAAGGCAACACAAAACGCCATAATATTAAAAACAATAAACCTGATTGAAAGCAATTGGCGCCCAATTCGAAGGCTTGGCAATAGCTCAAAGGACCTAAATTATAAAACAAAATTTGTCATAAATTAATTAAATAAAACTAAGCAAATTCGAATGTGTGTGTTGTTTTAAATATTTTATCGATATTAAAGCAAAGATTACATAATAAAATTTAACAAGATCCAGCAAAATTGTATGAAAAGTTAAACTGTATTATAATGTGTCATTAACGAGGCTGATACGTGGTTTCTTAAATGTACTGTGCAAAGATAGCAGTAAAACTGAATTAATTACGCAAATATTTGCAATATTACTATCTATGGTAATATAGATATAAAATTCTCGTGTCACGGTGTTTGTTGTCAAACTCCTCTGAAACGGCTGGACAAATTTTGATGAAATTTGGTATGCTTATCGGGTAGGTTTGAGAATCGGTCAACATTTATTTTTCATACCCCTAAATGTTAAGAGTGGTCCACCCCAAATAGTACTCTCTTTATTTTTCTGGACAAAATTTTTAGTTTTTTTTCACGATTTAACATTGATACGTGGTTTCTTAAATATACTGTTGTTGTTGTCAAACTCCTCTGAAACGGCTAGACAGATTTTGATGAAATTTGGTATGCTTATCGGGTAGGTTTGAGAATCGGTCAACATCTATTTTCCATACCCCTAAATGTTAAGAGTGGTCCGCCCCAAATAGTACTCTTTTTATTTTTCTGGACAAAATTTTTGTTTTTTTCACGATTTAACATTGAAAAATACATACAACCCTAAATTTTCCAACTTTTACGATTAACCGCTGATATTAAATAATGATTTTTATATTATTCTGTTCCATCCATAGATCAACAAGATGACAATGATGATTGTAGTATACTATAATATAATATTCATGCATAGGTCTATCAATCAATCAATTATTCCCGCCAACCGGTCACTTCTCAACCGTCAAAAATCACGGAGTAGGGATGAAAAGAAGTCGGCTTCCGTCTTTCTCACTCTATACAGTTTTTGACCATTTTTATACTTTTGCAACATGCTGCTAAAGAATATGCTAGTAAAATTATTAAAAAAGAACCCAAAAATAAAAAAAAATTTATTTAAGTATAACTAAATAACATTTTGAAATTTTTTTTGTAAGAAAGGTGATTCACTCCACGCGCTTCCATCGAATATATTTTTTGTTGTGCTTATGATACACAGTATCTCCCGCTTAATACACCGCCGGTTTATTGATTTTCCCGCTTATTTGAACCACCTAATTGGTTTCCCCGCACAATTGATTAAAAATATGTGTTATTGGAAAGAAATATATCTTTAATTTCCCCCGGTTAATTGCTTTGGTTAAATAAATTATCTGGCATACCGCAAATAAGGTCGCCGTGCGTTTATTTTTAAAATACATACAAGAACTTCAAAGATAATTTTGTTGTGAATTAGGGGATATGGAATCGCATGTTATGTCATGTATATTGAACAACAAGCTGTACCTGCCTGCCCTGCTACCTCCTTTTTGTATTCTAAACATGTTGCTACGTATTATAATGGTTTTGTTCACCTAACGGTTGTTTGTATCACCTAAACCTAATTGAGATAGACATGCAGTTATATACGGATATCAGAATGGCGGGGCGAGCAAATGTGAGTTTGAGAGTCTGTCCATCCTGTTGAAATCTTCGTTAAATCCATTTTTTATGACCTACTTGCCCAATTTCGACGAAATTAGGATTACAACATTATGACATTCTCATATTACGGTGTGCGAATCCGGTCAACAACCAAGCCTACTTCTCTTATAAAACAATTTTAAACTTCTGATTCTGTAACAGAATAGAAATTGAGGGCCAATAAAGTGACGTTTAGATGTACCATCCACTGTCTTCAAAAATTACTTGCAGTAGCTAACATATGTGTTATTTTATTTTGAAGTAATAAAATAGTCTAATGATTCTTACATGAATTTTGAACACATGCTTATGATTTAAATTACAATTTTTTTATTTTTAAATAGTATTGACTTTTAACATAAAAGGTATCCTATGTCCGTCCCCTGGATCTAAGCTATCTCTACCAATTTTTAGCCAAATCTGTTTAGCTGTTCTTGAGTTATAAATAGTGTAACTTACACGACTTTTTTTTAATATATATGCTCCATTTCGCGGTGATTGTCCGCATAGACTTTAAACTTTACATACCCCCATAGGAAAAAGTCTAACATTCACCGAAGTGATTTTTTTTTATTTCTACAATTGTACCTGGTACAATATATTATATAAAAACAAAATACTAAAAAAAACAATTATTTTTTAATTAAAATATAAATAAAATACTTAAAAGCTAAATGTTAATGGAATACATTTGCTGCTACTGTTCTCTTGCTAGGTCGGAAGGCTTCGTGCGTTTCAACCGGATTTCTCGCCCAGCAATTTCGATGAGTCTGGAAGCCTCCTCATTAACATGCTGTCTAAGCCTCAGTTCGTGAGACTTTTGCAATTTTGATTATTTCATTTGAATTGACGCTAAATCACGGTGTAGGTCAGCAGATCTAACGTACCAAGGAGCATTAACTAAGGTCCTTAGTACCTTACTTTGAAAGCGCTGAATACAGGCAATAGAGCTTTGACTTGAGCATCCCCATAGTTGGGCTCCGTAGGCCAAGACCGGCTTTTGAACTTGATTGTATATTATATTAACAACTTGTTTTGGTCTGATAAACAGGATTTCCTCCCGCTTCTATGGGTTGCAAATTAGAGTAAGCATCCTCTTGTTTAATGCGGAAGTATCTATCTTTTAAATAGGAAGCAATTATTTCGCAAAATTCTTTAGGTAACATGCATTTTAATTTGAGCAGCAGACCCAAATGACACGTATAATAAGACCGCCGAACAAACATTCTTTTTATCCATAACGACATAACCAGCTTGTAGGATGAGAATCGCTGCAGTTACAACATTTAACAGGATCTTTTTCAGCTTTGCTGCATTCATTAGTAAGACGTTTGCCTCCACATTTCACACACCTCGATGTTTTACTGCAGACGTTTTTTGTATGTCCAAAAGCTTGACAGGTTTCGCACTGTGGAATTAATTTATAAAAAAACATCTAGCGGTTCCTTAGTCTTCCATTTAAGTTTATTAATTGCATTTAAGACATTAAAGCCTTGAGCTCTTAGATCATTTTAGATGGATTGTGTATCAAGTGAGTGGTGCAGATTTTTTATCATTACCTTTATTGGACTATTATGTTCACTCTCGTAGCTAAACTAAGGTATATTTTCATTTTACAAGAATTTAGTTATTGTGCGATAATCATTTGCATCGAAGAAACTAAGTTTGTAAAGCCAAAAGCTTGATTAAAAAGTAGTTTTTTGTTATAGCTGTAATATAAGAATGTAAGTTATTAAAATCTTTTACACCGTTTAATAAAATAGGAGGTGGACGGTGGGTTTTGGTATCATTGTTGGCCGTCTGCTCTCTAGGGCTATTAATAGTTGGGGAAGTATCTGCTTTGCGTTTTTTTGAAGAGCGCTTCTTTTTGAGTATCCACTCAGTTTTTTAGCTAGTTCATATTTGATCAACATTCATACTAGAGGGGTTTGCTTCAATACTCACATGCTTGCTTTTACTAGCTGATTACATATCGCTTAAAAAGTTTTAAGCCTTTGGTTTATAAGTGAGTTAGTTTTTGCTAGTTCTCTTATTTTATTTACTCTAAATGAGCTGAGACTGTTTCTCGGCGTTACCTTATGAAGAGGTTCAGCCATTTTATTCTAGTACTTTCTCTACTGGGTATTAGCAACCCGTCGTTTGGTCGATAATGCAGTTTGAAGTTGGCAATTGTTAGAACAGAACAGCTGATTGAATATACATATGTATAAGAAACTGCTTACAAAAGTGTTTAGTATGACTGTCTCTATCAGAAATACCTTTTTTGTTTTTTTATTTATTGTTTTTATATTATATTTTGTGAATTCACAAACGAAAAATTTCATTAATTAAACTGATTCCGTGAACTACCTTCATTGCGATTATCTGTGTTAAATACACGATTTTTGCAATTTTTTGCCGGTTTTTGCGCACTTGAGGACTAAAATCACCTGCGTAATCCTTATTTTATGTTCCGTAAATTAGGACACTAGCAAAACACGTCCGTACTTGTGAACTGTTTTATGTTGTGATGATTAATGCGATGTGTGGGAAGTGGTGCCGTCTTGTTGAAACCAAATGTCGCCGAGATTACGTGCTTCATTTTCCGGCATCAAATAGTCGCTTATCATGGCGCGATAACGGTCGCCATTGACGGTTACGTTCTCAACAGCATCATTTTTGAAGAAATATGGACTGATGATTTCACTCACTTACTAACTACACCAAGCCGTTGTTTGTTCTGGATGAAATGGCAGCCCTTGAAACTCTTCAGGTTGTTCTTCGCCCGAAATGCGGAAATTTTGCTTGTTTACATACTCTTCGAGTCAGAAATTGGCCTTATCTTGAACAAAATTTGGCTCGAAAACGTAGGATCTTATTGGAACTTTTTAAAAGCCCATAGAGCGAAGCGATGTCGCTTGAGAAGGTCGAGCGGCTTCAGTTCTTGCACAAGCTGTATTTTGTACGCTTTTAATTTAAGATCGCCACGTAAAAAGCGCCAAGTCGTTTCATACGTCAATCCGAGTTGCTGTAAACGGCGCCGAATCGACTCTCCACGCTTTTAGTGTACACAGTTAGCTACGGCCGCTATATTTTCTTCACTGCGTGCTGCACGTAGTCTATTCGATCGAATATTAACCAATAATGAATGCTGGGTCTCAATATGGGTGGTGGTGTTGCGAATAGTACGTTCAGTAGGCCGATTATGTTGACCATAAGTTGACCGAAGCGCGCGAAACATAATCTTTACAGAACCTGAATTTTCGTAATACAGTTGAACGATTTGTAAACGTTATTATGGCGAAATATCCCAAACAGTCATCAACATTCCTCCCTTCCGTACTTACCGTCCGTATCAAACCAAATTTGTCAAAAGTTATGCCCGTAGTTGCAACGCAGAAATGTTGCCATTGTTCTATTTGTACACACGATCATACATTTATTTTTTTAGTTATAAATTTTCATAATGTAAACTCCAACTATTAACAAATAAGGAAGTACTAAGTTCGGGTGTAACCTGAAATGTTGCAACTATATGATCCTATATTTAAAGCTCTGACAACAAGTTTCAATTTTATGATTTTCCGAACATCAGGGCATCAAATTTTTTCTTTATGTTTTGTCGAAACTTGGAGTTATCCTTGCGAAAATTTTTGATATATCAGAATTTACTCCAATTACCGAGCTGAGGATAGAGATCACGGAAACAAGCAAAAGAAATGGAGGGGGCATTATAATATATGCAAAGCATAGTATTGCTAGATCTATAGAACTAAAGGCTGTAAAGAAAATTTATTCAGACCGCAAAGTTTTAGAAGCGGTTTTGTTTAGTTATGCAATCAAAATGTGCTAATTGTTGAAGATTTCAACATTTGTTTAATGTCTACAGGGACTACAATAGGAAGTCTGCTAATTTGGATGTATGTATAAGAATCTCTATAAAAATTTATGTTTAATATTGTATATATTATATATAAATTATTATAATAATATAACTTTTAACATAAATTTATACAACAAGCTACTCTTGTATCAACAAGTCCTTTAACCGATCTGGACTTATGGTATTCAACTCTGGGACTGTACCAGTCAAAGCAACAGATTAATTATCCAAAGATTTCAAAACAGGGTACTTCGTGGTATTGTTAATGCACCCTGGTACATTCGTAATGACAACTTGCATATGGATCTGAATGTAGAAACTGTTGACAACGTCATCAAAAAGTATGCTGAAAGTCATGAACAACGACTTCAACAACATATCAACATTGAGGCTCTCCAGCTCCTTAATAATGATGGCCTTACCAGAAGATAGCGAGTAAAACCTTTCGAAAAAAAAACTATAAATCAAATAATCATTGTTCAGGTCTCACTCAAATAGTGACTATAATCCATACATATGTAAAAATTGACACATCTGAAATGAATATCATAGGATAAGCATTTAGTAATTTAAAAACCGTATAAATTTAAGTCAGAAAGAAATAGTTTATTAGTATTAATTTACTAGATTGCTATAATATAAATTCCCCAAAGGGGTGTATAAAAAAAATATATCTTTTAAAGTTGTTTATATTTATTATTTTTAAGCTAACCATGTATAATAATATCGATATAATAAAAAACTATTGTGTGGTTTTATAAAACCACGGTAAAAGTGAAACTTATTTTCATATCGTAGACATTAAATTAATAATTTTTGGAATAATATTCTATTAAGGGTATTGAAATGGCATGCTCAATTTCAATTTTGTTTTTGGAAAATCGGAATGGTAATGGAAAATGATACAAGCAGATTAGTTTTCCCAGTAACACTTTTTTTATTCAACTCTGTGTTTTAGGATACTCTTAAATTTAAAAATTCTTAACATTTATTTAGATGATATACAAACATTAAAGAACTGAAAACAATATTAATTACAGTCGTTAAGTCAATTTGATCTATTTTCAATTATTGTCAATTATTCTATTGTCAATACCATCTTCATCCTGAGTTTCACAGTTTATAAATGTAACCAATATTTTATGGTAACTAAAATACGTAAACAGTGACTTACATTCAATTTTTTCAATGTATCTAGTAAAAACAGCATCGATCGTTGTACCATATCTCGTGGTGGGTATATTTCTATCATTTAACATTTGGAGATTAAATACTTCTTTTAAGTATTCAATAAGTGGAGCAGATTCTTCTTTCTTAAAGTCTGTATTGAAATCACCAGACAAAATAATGGGCATTCGTGAATATATTTCTCGAGAACGGAAGATTTGTGCTGATGACGTAGCAAATGGAGCTGGATGGAAACCCAGGAAATCCATCACATCATCTATTTTTTGATTTACTTTAATCTAAATTGACGCAATTACGAATTTCTGTTTTCATCAAATTGACAAATAGATGCACCAAAATCTCCTACAGCAGATTCGGAAGCAGTTGTTTGACTTACACTCATGTTACTAATGTATGCTTGCATTTCTGAATAAACCCTCAATGAATTATCATTATTTTTTAGTATAGCTACTCCACCATATCGAGAAGTACTATGTTTCTGTCTACTCACGTATTGAAAATTTGGGATATTTATTTGCTCATTATTTCTCAAATTAGTTTCACATAAAACAAGTGTGTTAATCGATTTTGTCAAACTTGCAGAAATATCTTCTGAATGAGTTCGTAAGGTTTGTACATTGAATGATACCATCGAGAATCCCCGTCGACTCATAATAAAATTTGAGATTTCATCGGTGTAGTAATCAGTGGATTTAACGAAAGTCGCTCCAATTCTATTCTCAAATCTTGTGTTTGTTTAGTAACTCGACAACCAGTGTGATGAAATCTTTTGTTACCATTTTCTGACACAATGTAAAGACCGTTTAAATCAGTGACGCGGCTAAGAGCTACTTACGTAAACTAAATCTTGAGCATGACTTTTTTCGTAATGATAAACAACTTCACTATACGTTCCCCCTTGCGCTTTATGAATCGTTGATGCATTGAAAGCTGATAATCGAAAATGTGTTCATTTTATTACAGCATTACGTTGACGAGAGTTAATTGGTGATGAAGTTAATAATAACTTGATTGGCACGGAGTATCTATTAATATTTAATTCCTCGATGCGATGAGCACATTTTTGTCGGATTTTTTCGCCACATTCTTGTCCGGGAACGGTAACCACACTCTTATTATTGTAGTATTGTCAAATTCAAGATGTATCAATTTCCTTACATTACTGTTAGCGATTCCATCTGAAACGTCAATATTTTTTGTTATGACGTACGATAAATCATAAACAAAAATTATTTTATGAGGCAGTCCCCCAGCATCATCGGTTTTTTTTTTTGTGCAAATGCATCTAAATATTTCTGAGCAAGTACCGGGTAATCACAGTTCATAATTATGTCCTCAGCAATTGACTCGTATTTTTCATCATACGTCGATAGGATTGAATTGTTATAATTTTCAACTTTCTTAACTTGAAAAAATAATCGTATTCCTGATGGACACATTCGTTTAGCTTCGTCTTCAGTAAACATCCTTGATTCGATAATATTTGTTTTCTCTAAACTTAACTCTGATCCACTACCAATTTTTGTTAAAATAGACGAAAACACTCGATCTTCTTGACGCATAACTTCATGTAACGGATAAAATTGTAGTTTTCGCCAGAGCATAGGGCCTGCGATACTTTGTTTTGGTTGCTTGTAAATTGCAGTGGCGCGTACAGGTGGAAGTTGTCGCAAGTCACCAATCATAAGAATATCTAAGCCCCCGTACGGAACGTCGTAATTGCCTGTGATTTGTTTCAATCTCTCGTCTATTTTGATAAGCATTTGTGCGCCGATCATACTACACTCATCTATGATAAGAATTTTTACATATCGAAATAGGGATCGATACAAATTAGCTTTTTCAGTGCTGAGTGCGTTTAGTCCTATAGTTGAAATACTCAATGCTGTGTGAATTGTCGATTGCCACTGCAGCTTTACCAGTTGATGCTGCAACAATATATGCATTGAGAGTTCCACAGTTATCTGTAAAACGGTTGTAGATTTCTTTGACCATTAAAACGGTATAACTTTTTCCACTACCAGCAGGCCCAGTTAAAAATACTTGCATTGGTGGACGACTCGGCGTATGCAGATGATTAATCATATGATTGAGTAATGATATTTGACGAGTGTTCGCTCGTCGCATTAACTCATAAAAGATTGTATTATCCATCAAATTTTTCTTCCGGGCAATTAGTCCAAGTAAATGCATGCTTGCCACAAAAAGATCCTCATTAAACCTTGAGTCTGGATTGTTATAAAACCCAATAAATGGATTTGCATCTTGTTGTATAAGCGGCAAAATGTCAAGGTCTTCCTCATTTTCTTCAGGGTGACATAATTTTCTGTATGCTTCAATAATTTTGTCAATATCTAAATTTGCTTCGAACTCTTTACGACGAGCTAAAATCAGTTGTTCGTTATCTTCATAAATTTGATTGAATCTCATTTTAGCCAGAATGTCCCTTTCTTCATTGCGAAATGGAATGTACAAAGTAACCATTTCACGTTTATAGTCTAACGATTGACTCACCATATCGTAATGCCGATAGCGTACGATCCTTGGAGTTTGCCGACGGTAATATACTTTATTACTTTGTTGATTAATGTTTTCTTCTGAGGCTAACTCCTCTTCAATGTCTATTTCATGTTCTGAATCTGAATTTTCGTCTGCAATTTCAGGTTCCGACGGTTTTCGTTCAGTTTTGACTGCATACCAAGCAACAAACTGGATCAAGGTAATATCTTCTAATTCTGCAGGTCGATTTTCGTATTTATCGAAACAATTTTCTTTCCAAATATTGATATCATTATCAGTAAGTCTTTCTAATTCTTTCTCTGTTTTTCGAATACGATGACGTTCCTGAGGCCACATCGTAGGTATAAACTCAACCTTAAGCGTTGATTTAGCGTTGGCTCCCTAAGAAGAAACCATGCAGCTTCTTGGCTGGACATTTCTATTGTATTTAAAATATTAACACTCATATGTCTTGTCATTTCAACCAAGTCTAAATTTGAATTTTCTTCCAAAAGATCTAGTAGTTCCCGCTGAAGATTACTGGTGCCTCGATTCGATTTGTTTACATACTCCACAACGTATGCGGCACTCATCTGTTATATATTGGATATCCATGTTCGACTGCAAATGGTGAAATATAAATGGATTAAAGAAGTTATGCCATTTTTCATCAGGGCGTCGCTTAACAAAAACCATCGGTCGTGAAATCCCAGCAGATAGAATTCGATAATAGTCCTCATCCGAAGTAATAATATTTTTATTATAAAAATCATCAATATCATCGTAGGTATTGTCTATTGTGTTATATCTTTTGTTATACTCCTCATAAGCCTGTCTTTCATCATCAGTAGATCTAGCCATAGGCTTTTCACTCTCATCGGTTAACTCGCCCAAGAAATCTTGACTAATTTTAATGTCATAATGCTTATAAAGTGGAGTAGCTACAAGATAACTGAGCCAGTCTTTAACAATCCCTTTTTTCACCAATCCGTGCAAATAACTAGATTTGTGCATTAATCGTTTTTTTATGTGTACATTTACACAGTAATCATCATCTATATTTCGAGGCAGAGTTTTAATCATGTTATCAACTTTAACGGGCACATTTACTTGTCCAGTGATTCTATATTGCCCTAGTACGTATCTTAGCCGTCGAATTTGCATAAAGGGTAATCTCGGTGATATTAATCGCTATTACACTGAATCCAATTCAGGAAGATTGGGTTTAGGCGGATACTTAAATCCATTATACACAGCCAAGTTTGGTATTTTTTCAGCAGTTAACGAAGTTCTACAGGTCGCACACACAAAAATGTCTTCCAACAAGACAGCTGGGCATATTTGTTGTAAAATTTCCCAGCACGACAATGGTGGAGATTTCAAATCATTTTTGAACCATAGTCTATCACAAACAGTGCTTGCAAAACCAAATGGGTTATCCTCAAATAAGGTTTTAAAAAGATTATGAGCTCCATTATGTCTCACATATGATGTATAGACCGATGAAGGATTTTCTTCTGCGTGAGCTCTTTGTGCGTTGAGTCTTTCTAGGTACCGACGATAACGTACGTTTGCAAAAACACTAGTGTTTGCATTGTCAGTACTATTTTCAGGAGCGTGCGAAGGTTCATCGTTGAAAATTTGACGAGGTTGGTTTGACGAATTTTGAAATTCATCTGGAATAACAATTGGTTCTTGAATTACACTTGTATCTCGGCTTGTACTTGTATCATTGTCACTAGTGCCTTGGTCAAAATTGGCACCAGATTTTAGCCGTTTGCATTTTTGACGATACCTACGGCATCGTTCCATGTTTAGTTGCTTTTGATGTAAAGGTTTTTCAGTAGGAACATTTTCAGATACAGGCTCACCACTTTGAATTGTACTAGTACTCGGCACGGCACCAAGATCTTTTTTCCTTTTTCTATAAGCGCGTACTCTGTTAACGTTCTGTTTTTACGGCGTAAAATTAAATCATCATCATTCATTTTTGCAAGTTTCTTCACTTATTTTCCTCAATGACCAGTTTTTCGGACTCACTAGTGTGTCGTTGTTTACCAACAGCAAATAAATAACACTATTTACATTAAACACTGATAACACCAAACAAAATAACGTGGAGCACTGGCATAAATGAGTAGAACAGTCTGTAGTATGAAGTGAAGTTCAATAAAATAATAATATATTCGAAAATGTTGACAGATACAAGAGAGGTCTCTGACAAGCAGTGGAAGGGAGCGAAGGGAGTTACATATATATATTTGGTATCACAGGACATAAGTATATAGCACATATTCATATAATATATTTATTTACTGTGATCATTAAAAGCTTTGATAACAACACAACAACATTTTCATTCATGAACGCAGGCTTACTCTTAACAAGCGAAGTTGACTCATTCATAAAAGTAAACGCCATACACATCTTCCCGAGCATGTGTTTGCCCACAAGCGTTTTTTCGCGACGATGGCAAAAGCTAAAAATCATAAATTGAACAACTTTCTGATGTTCCTTCCTGAAAGGAAAAGTGTCAACCCGGCAAACACAGAAAAAATTGACAAAAATGGCAACATAGCTCTTGTCGATTTAAAATATTTTACAATAAAATATTTTACAATTTTAAAATATTTTTATATGGCTCGCAAAAATCTGCGTCGATATACATATATGCATGCTCATACATAAACATACATATTTGCGATGGTTTATGGGCAAAGCTGTTAGAGCGGCATGGGGCGCGGTCGTTCGTTTGTTGTTTTCGACACAGCTCGGATTTTCTACCAACAACACACAATGTTGTGACGCTTTGTCGTCGCGTGAGTCGCTATAGCAATTTGGCTGTCATATTGACATGTGTGTGTGCTGCTTATGCTACTTGAGACGATTGTTGTTTTTGTAGAACAATGTTTGAAATTTTTGCCGGTGACGTATTTACATGTGTACGTAGGTTTTTTTTTTTTTATAGTAGGGGGAAGCATCGAAAGCCGAAGTGCGGAACTTTAATACGCTAAACCTAACCTACTCCCAACCCAAATCTCTCCCACGGAACCACTGGACAAAGTATTACTTCATGGGAGCGAAGAAGACATTTAAGTCTCCTCTACGGTACGGACTAACTGACTCCTAATCTGTTGTAAGTGTCTCAATCTTGTCATTATCAACGCAGACGCTTCGCTGACTGCTTTCCATTTAATAGAGGACTCACACATAAGTGCTGTCAAATTTTCCACCGAGAAACTACCGCCAAGTGTGGTTTTCAGATTTTCTCTTATACTTGAGAACCGAGGGCAATGGTAAAAAACATGTTCAGAGTCTTCAATACACTCTGTACACGTCGGACAGTACGGACTGTAGTCATGACGAAATTTGTAAAGGTAGCTTCTAAAGCACCCATGTCCACTTAGCATTTGGGTCGGGTGGAAATCCAGGTCCCCATGCTGTCTATCTATCCACGGTATGATGTCTGGTATCAGTCTGTGAGTCCACCGTCCTTTGGATCAGGTTTGCCACCGTTGCTGCCACAGTGTTATGCTCTTGGTTCTTTCCTCTCTTTTTGTTGCTGTAGAAGGTTCCGATAGCTGGTATAAGCGCGCGAATTCATTTGCCTGGATGTCAATGGGCACCATACTGGCTAATACTTCCGCAGCGTCGCTTGATACGGTTCGGAAAGCACTTATCACGCGTATTGCAGAAAGCCTATGCACTGTGATTATTGGTTTAGCATATGACTTTGTGTCAAGCGCCTGGATCCATATTGGAGCCGCATACAGTATAACGGATCTCATTGCCTTAGCTATTAGAAATCGTCGGCTGGAACGCACACAGCCTCTATTTGCCATCATTCTAGATAAAGAATTATAGATTTTATTTGCTTTACTCGTCGTGTTTTCCAAGTGCTTTTTAAATTTTAGCCTTGAGTCCAATATAACGCCAAGATACTTTAGCTGTGGCTGTGTTATCTGACATTCTCCTATGGTGAGCGATAGTTTTTCTTCAATTTTCCTGGAGCTAATGAGCAAGACCTCTGTTTGCTGCTCAGCCAACTCTAGACTCATGGTTGCGAACCACCGTCGTATACCATTTATGCAATCATTGCATTTGACCCGGAGGTCATCTAGATGTTTCGCTACTGCTACCACTATGAGGTCATCCGCATAGGCGATTAGTTTCACGGATTGTTGTTGATGTAGTCTTAGCACCCCGTCGTACATCAGGTTCCAAAGAAGGGGGCCTAAGACCGAACCTTGTGGTACTCCACTCGAGATAGAGTAGCTCTTGGTACCCTCATCTGTGTCGAAAAGCAGCCTTCTGTTCTCAAAATAACTCATAATAATATTTATAAGGTATTGGGGAGCGCGTATTTCGTATAGGGCCTTGATGATATTTGCCCATTTCGCAGAATTTAATGCATTCTTCACATCCAGGGTAATTAGCGCGCAATATTCTTTGGTGCCACCTTTCCATCTTTTGCCACTTATTGCACATTTCGCAATATCAACGACTTCACTTAGTGCGTCAATAGTGGACCTCATTTTTATAAAGCCGTATTGTCTCTCTGATAATCCGCCGGCTGTTTGGATTGCTAACTCCAAGCGGTTTCTTACTATGCTTTCGTACATTTTACCAATCGTGTCGAGCATGCACAGAGGTCGATATGATGAAGGTTCTTCAGGTGGCTTTTTCGGTTTTGGAAGTAGAACCAGACGCTGCACCTTCCACGGGTCGGGAAACACGCCTTCCAGTATACACGCATTGTACATTTTAACGAACAAACTGGGTCTCAGAGTCATGGCTTCTTTTAGGGCTCTATTTGGTATACCATCTATTCCAGGCGCTTTATAGTTTTTAATTTTTTTCGCAATGGCCAGTAGTTCTTCTTGTGTAACTAATAGAGGGGGCTCTGTAACATCGTTACGCATAGCATAGGACATGGTCTCATGTGTTGGAAATAATGCGTCGACGACTTTCCTCATAAATGATGCGTTCTTAGGTTGCTGCGGCATATTTTTAAAATTTGACATACATATTTTGTACGCGGTTCCCCAGGGGTCTATGTTTGCTTCTTCACAAAGCTTTTCGAAACAACCTCTTTTGCTACGAGTGATTGCTGACTTCAGGCACATTTGTATGTACATATACACATATGTATGTACATATGTATAGAGCATTACAAAAACGACATGCAAACACAGCCCAAAAAATTTGAGACGATTTAATAAAAGTTTCACTTTAATAAAAATGTTATTGATTGTCAAAAAACAATTTCTATTCATACTCCTCAATACAGTTGTAATTCATTCTATATAAAATCAATTATATGCGTATACAACAAAACACAAGAACGATTTACAAATTGCTCTAATTAATTTCACTGTGAATGTAAATAACTGAGGCCATAGTTCGTACTTCTAATTATTAAAATATATAAAGATATCTAAAACGAGTATACCATTTGACTATGCGAGAGTATAAAATGTTCGGTTACATCCGAATTTAGCCCTTCCTTACTTGTTATTTTTATACTCTTGCAATATACTCTTGCAATATAGGGTTATATATATTTATGATCAGGATTATGAGATGAGTTACAATCGGAGTACTGTCTGTCTGTCTGTCCGTCCCTCCGTCCGTGTAAGCGACAACTTGAGTAAAAATTGAGGACGAGTTCGTAGGAGGCCGTAATCGAAGGCCGTGGCGTGTCACATCTACGCACTTAATTAATATATAAACCTGTAATTTGGTACAGGGAATTGCAGTAGCAAGGAGCACCTGCAGTATGAGTATGCGCTTTCTAATGGGTTTAATTTACAAATCTTCTAAGCCACTAAAGCTACAATAACCAAATGCGTCAAATACATTAAATTTTAAACCAAAGATAATACAAGAGGGCTTAGAGGAGCCAATATCTAGGTCAAAACCCATATCTCAGGACCTACTCGACCGATTTCAACCAAATTCTGCAGGTTATATTATCCTGACCTTCCTACATTACAAAGCAAACGGAAACCATGCCTACTACCCATATAGCACAATTTCAATTTCCATCTGATTCTTTCACTTTCCAGTATACAAATGCAGAACCAATCAATGTATCCGCATAAAACTTTGTACAAGTGCCAGTGTACAGTGTCTTTGAGGTGTTGGAAAAATTATTTTCCTGATAATATTAGTAAAAAGTTCGTTCGGTTTTTATCTAAGAGATGGCGTTATTGTTCATAGTACTAGTTTTACGTGTCGCATCATGTCATACTATACGGCGCTGAAAACGTGTTTATTCGCGCTAAAGGTTTTTCTTTGACAGTTTTTCGATTGATTTACTCAGTTCGTTGTGAGCGTTCGTCAAAGATGGACACCAACAAAGAGAAAATTCGCTATATTTTACAATTTTTTTCGATCAAAGCGAAAAAGCAGCCAAAGCGGCTGAAAACATTAATTTAATTTATGGGCCCGATACCAGAGAACTTAAATGAATAGAGAAGGAGCAAATGTTAAATCAAAACTTTTTGAGTACTAATTTGTAATTCCAGATGAGGGAACATCGAAAAATATAACTTCGAAAGAGAAAAATACACCACACAATATGCGAAATGATATAAATAGACACAACGAATATTCCGAAATGAAAAATCGTTGCGCATACCTATTTAGATTTATGTTTTCAATTTCTATGATATGACAAATTTATAATTATGAAAAGCCTTCTGAATTAAAAGTCTGTATTACCTGTAAAAAAACCAGAATTCATAATAAAATAAACATTTAATAAGCTAGTTTTCCAACTTATGTATGTGCGTTGAGTGACTAATTGCTTATTGAACAAAAGATAATAAAACGGTGGCTAAGCGGCCGCGTTTCCACTTTTGTGGTGGCTTAGGTCGTAAGCGCGAAGGAGTTAAGCTCATTCCGAATAAGAACCTATACGTTCGAATCCTAAAACTCATGTAAATTGAATTAAATTAAATTTTTTTATTTTATTAATTGGAGTCTAAGCATATCATAATTCAATTACATTAATAGCATATTTTACTTCATGATATAATTAAAATATATCAGGAAAATATGTTCATATGTTTAGCTTTATTGAATATTTCCTTATTATGCGTATTTACACAAATGTGATAATCACACATACATTCTTAAATACACGTACGCTGATGCTTGCTGCTTCTTGCCCCGCACAAGCAACGACTTTTGTCGGCGCTTTTTGCTTTTTGCGAGTTGAACGATCGCAGGCGAGGAGGGATTGGGGCGCACTGCCACATAATTATTTCAGATATATATTTTATTTATCGAATTCAGTTTAAAAACGATTATAGGTATGAATTTATGTGTATTTATATATATATATATAATATATATTATATTACGAAAATAATTCATAAATGCATCAGTATTTTTCAATACAAATTAAGCAACATAATAATATACTAAGAGTCCTCAGTTAGAACGCCTCTGTGTATGGTGGCAAGCCAACGAAATAACGGCGAGTTCGCGCAGACATTGTGTTGTTGAAAAAAACCAAATTACGACTTTGTCCACAAACATACATATGTATATACATACATATATGAGCTCTCATACATATTGACACCAATTTGTTTGAATCGACAATTTTGCGACAATGTCGGTCGGCTATGTTGTCTCGTTTGTCTTTTTTGCAGTGGTTTGCTATTGAAAGTTGACTTATGCTCTTTTGAAATATTGCGATTACCGATTGGGCTGCATTTTCATAGCGTCGTATTTAGATAAAATGGGCTAAATCTACAAACTATGAAATAATGATAATAAGTAAACATATAAAAGTACTATATGGAGTGTGCTTAGAATATATAGAAATAGTTAATGATTTCATATAAATGTCAATTTTATATAAATTTTATAATTTAATGCCATATATAGTACATAATATGAAAAAAATTAAAATATTATTTTAACTCGCTAATAGGTCATGTTACCAATTCTCCTCTCTAAACGGAACATCAGACAAATTCTTCAATTTCTGATTTTTAGCAAATGTTGTGATGAAGCAGCTTGTGGGCAACATACAAATGCGAGGGGGATGGTAGGATTTTCAGTGATACAAATTGTAAAATTGAAATTTTGCTGATTCTTCAATTTTACTGAAGACATTCAAATTCAATTTCATTCATTTTATATTCGCGCATTTGCGGTAGGAATTCTATATGAAAACCAAATGTGGTTTACCAGGCGCACAGAAAAAATAGCGCGGCGCAGAGTTATGAATGGACGCACTTTGCTTTGAAGCAAACGCACGTTCCTTATGAATGAATTTGTTGTCGTTGTAATATGAAATACTTAGAAAATATGCCGCGAGTTCGCTTGAATATTATTGGCCGATGATGGTGCGTCTACGTTTTTTTGTCACTTGCGCGAATGTTTGATTTTTCGCGAAAGACATATTGAGGGACATATGTACATATGCGTACATATATGCAAATATATTTGGACATGCGAATGAAGGAAGGCAATTTCAAGAATATTCACATATAGATATATTTGAAGCAAGTAAACAACAATAGCTATTTCAGTTCACAGATTAGACAAAGTAGCTCGAATATCGTCTGTGGTGCTTCTTGTATAGCACACTTACTTATTGCAACGTGAAATATTTTGCCTAAGTTCAAATCCTATAATATTTTTATATAGTCTTTTTTTATTTTTATAACCCTTTTTTATTAAATGATATTTGAATTCTATTTTAATATTATTTCCCTCATTATTTATGTATTTTATTTATTTATTCAATTTAGATATAGTATACAAAATATAATATCTAAAAAAGAGAGCACTGGCTGCCAGCCAGGGCCTACGGCTCAGCTTTTCGAAATGGTATTGTTATTATCATTATGTTATATTATGGTCTTTGTCTTGTGCGCAATTTATTTATTTTGATTTATGTACGTATATTTTTTAATTCGATTTTCATGCTTAAGTCTAGTTCCTTGAAAAATTGGTTTATTATTTCGATGTTAGTTTTTATGATGTTTGTAAGTAAATCACTTGGAGCAACTTGCCCGAAGATTCTTTCTCGCGTCGATTTTAATTGTTTGCAGTCTGGTGGTCTGTGGATAATAATCCTTTGCACAAGGGACATGATTTTTTGGGAGTCCCTGTCATGAGGTGTTCGTGTGTCAATTTACTGTGGTCTATTCGTGGGCGAAGCATTATTGGAGACTGCTGCCTTGGGGTTGTTCTTGGGTATGTTACCCGTGTGCCCTTAGGATTTAATGTGACGTATCGATGGGGGTATTGCTGCCACTCTACTGATATGGACACCAAGTCAGTTTTTTGAGTTTATATTTTCTTGTCGGAAGTCAATTACTTTCGTTTTTATTATTTCAATTTTTGTTTATGCGCATATCAAAGACCATATGTGCATATGTATGCATATACATTTTGCTTATAGAGTGGTGAAGTTCGTTGGGTAAATTGATAGGATGGTGAAATTTTATTTTCGAACTTGCGCGTTTTCGATGTTCCCTCATCTTAATTAACATTTTAGTAAAGCTAACATTTGCTCCTTCTCTATTCATTTACGTTCTCTGCCGAAACTGTAATAGAACGTGATTTGCTAGGTTCCGTTCCGGTAATTTCGATGTCAAAGATGCACCACGCGTCGGGAGGCCTGTCGTCGAAAATTGCGATAAAATCATGGAAATAGTGGAAACAGACCGTCACGTGAGCACTTATTTAATTGCTGAGGAACTAAAGATAAGCCAGAAAACCGTTTGGAACCATTTGCATAACCTTGGATTCAAAAAGAAGCTCGATGTTTGGGTGCCACACGAACAACGCAAAAAAACATGGACCGAATTTCCATCTGCGAATCGCTGCTGATTCGCAAAAAAATCGACCCGTTTCTGAAGCGGATTGTGAATGGCGTTGAAAAATGGGTCACTTACGACAACATCGAGCGCAAATGGTCGTGGTCAAAGCTCGGGGAAGCGGCCCAGACGGTGGCCGAGACCGGATTGACGGCCAGGAAGGTTTTGCTGTGTGTTTGGTGGGATTGGCAAGGAATCATCTACTACGAGCTGCTCCCCTATGGCCAAACGCTCAATTCGGCCCTCTACTGCCAATAACTGGACAGGCAACTTGAAGGCAGCACTCATCCAGAAGAGGCCATCTTTGATCAACAGAGGCCGAATGGTGTTCCATCAGGACAACGCCAGGTCACACACGTCTTTGGTGACGCGCCAGAAGCTCCGGGAGCTCGGATGGGAGGTCCTAATGCACCCACCTTATAGTCCGGACCTGGCACGAAGTGATTACCATCTTTTCCTGTCCATGGCGAACGCGCTTAATGGTGAGAAGTTAGCCTTAAGAGAGGCCTGTGAAAATTGGCTCTCCGAGTTTTTTGCCAATAGGGACGCAGCCTTCTACGAGAGGGGTATAATGAAGTTGGCATCTCGTTGGCAACAAGCTTATGAACAAAACGGCACATATTTGACTTAAATCGGACAAATGCACACAAAGTTATCATCTTTTGAAAAATCAATAAAAATAACGAACGAACTTTTTACTTTACCTAATATTATGCTTGTACTTCCTTTAGCTCCCAGATACGCAATACAAATGTTTTTGATTTCCGGCTGACTTTATTCCTCAAATATCATAAAATATGTGAGTTTTTAATTTTCAGCTATCCGGGGGCTACTGTACCAATAGTAGCGGTGCACTTGAAAATAAGAAATATAATTTAAATAAAATAGAATTGGTGATAAATGAAAGATGATATTGCGGGCAGAGATAGGGACGGGCAGATTGCATTAATTTGGACATTGCTCAGGTATACTTGAGAACATATTTTCAAGCAATTTAAAAACCGAAAATCATTATATGTAGTATATTGGAGTGGGAGTAATTCGTATATATAGTACAAGGCCAATCAAAAGTATGAAAATTGTATATTAGGTATATGAGGTCTAAGGGATGTATTGAACCGCTTTTTTCTATTTTTGGCAAGGCACTTATTAGTAAGCCACATACTAATAATATGTTCCCTAAATATCATTTATGTACGTTTATCATCACCAATATACAAGGAGCGTTCCAAAGTAAACTGGACTTTAAAAAAAAAGACAAAACAAATGGTTTTGTCGGCAAAATCAATTAATTTTATTTAAAATAGTCTCCTTCTGCTTTAATACAGCTTTTTGTACGGTCCAAAAGCATGTCGAACGGCATGTAGCTCGTTGCCCGGTATGGCCGCCAGTATGCCGGTGCAAGCCTTTTGAATGGCCTTCACGTGTGCATAACGCTTTCCTTTCATCGGCAAATGCATTTTTCCGAAAAGGTAGAAATCGCACGGTGCCATATCAGGTGAATACGGGGAGTGGTTGACTGTTAAAATTTGATTTTTGGTCAAATAATCGGCCACAAGCGTCGATTAATGAGACGGCGCATTATCGTGCAACATCAAACGCTTCAAACTCCAAGTTAGAATACCGCATTAACGTTTTGGCCGGGTGGAACAAATACTTTGCATTGTCTTCACTTTTGACTTTTTTTGGGTTTCGGCTCGTCCGGCGCCTTCCATTCAGCACTCTGGTGTTTCTTTTCGGAATCATATTGAAAACACCACGTTTCATCACCAGTCACAATCTTGTAAAGGAAGTTCGGGTATTTTTTTGCCTCTTTAATGATGTCCTTCGAATGTTGAATTCTGAGCAATTTTTGGTCGTCAGTCAATTTGTGCACAAACCTTTTGTAAGCCCAAATGTTCGGTCAAAATGCGATAAATCGATGTTTTGGAGATGTTTAGTTCTATTTCCAGGAATTTCAATGATGATTTCGGCTGATTTTTTATGATTTCACGCACAGTTTCGGTGAAATTTTCGGTGATCACGGATTTTGGTTGGCCCACATGTTCATCGTCATTTATGTCTTCACGACCACTTTGAAAACGTTGAAACCACTCGTGCACTCTGCTACGGGATAGGCAATCATCGCCATAAACTTGTTTCATCACTTGAAGCGTTTCGGTAAAAGTTTTACCAATTTTAAAACAAAATTTAATGTTGGCTCTTTGTTCGAAGCTCATTTTCGCACCGATGACAAAAACATACTGACACTTAAAATGCAATGACTTCACTTCCAATAGATGAAATGTCATGAAATTTTTACTGGAAGTCGATAAAGGTTAGCAGATTCTAACGCACTTGTCGACATATGCGCGTTTTCGATGTTCCCTCTTCTTAATTAACATTTTAGTAAAGCTAACATTTGCTCCTTCACTATTCATTTACGTTCTCTGCCGAAACTGTAAATGAACGTGTAGCACAAAAGTGATTTGCTAGGTACCGTTGAATTGTGAGCAATTTTTGGTCGTCAGTCAATTTGTGCGGAACAAACCGTGCACAAACCTTTTGTAAGCCCAAATGTTCGGTCAAAATGCGATAAATCGATGTTTTGGAGATGTTCAATTTTATTTCCATGAATTTCAATGATGATTTCGGCTGATATTTTATGATTTCACTCACAGTTTCGGTGAAATTTTCGGTGATCACGGATTTTGGTTGGCCCACATGTTCATCGTCATTTATGTCTTCACGACCACTTTGAAAACGTTGAAACCACTCGTGCACTCTGCTACGGGATAGGCAATCATCGCCATAAACTTGTTTCATCACTTGAAGCGTTTCGGTAAAAGTTTTACCAATTTTAAAACAAAATTTAATGTTGGCTCTTTGTTCGAAGCTCATTTTCGCACCGATGACAAAAACATACTGACACTTAAAATGCAATGACTTCACTTCCAATAGATGAAATGTCATGAAATTTTTACTGGAAGTCGATAAAGGTTAGCAGATTCTAACGCACTTGTCGACATATAGATGGCGCCACTAGAGTTTAAACGTGATATTAGTCATATTTGGGCTAAGGCAAGTTTTCACCCGATTTTATCCATTTTAGGCACAAAAATACATTATTATTAATAAAACACGTTCTCTTATAAGATATCTCACATATTGGCCAATATATGCAGTATAAAGTAAACTGGAAGTGCGAAAATCTTTTCACTAGGTATATGGTGGCGTAGACAAGCCTTCATCTAATTCAACTCATTTTTGACATTCAGGCATACTGTTATCAGGAAAGGACTTACTCCGGATTTCAAAATGGAATGTCCACAGATTGACCGATATTTTCGATCAAATGTTCACTGTAGGAGCTGGGGGCTTGAAAAATTGTAGTCCGATTTTAACAATTTTTGGCCATAAGGTGACCTACTTTAAGCGCACTATTCGGGCAAAGTTTACTCTCGATACATTCATTGGTGCCTGATTTGCATACGGGAAAGTGAAACAATCAGATGGAACTTAAAATTGTATTGAATAGCAGTAGGCGTGGTTATAGTCCGATTTCACCCATTTTCGGACTGTAACATAGATAATATTACGTACCGAATTTGGTCCATATCGGACGAGTAGGTCCGTAGATTTGGGTTTTCTCGGGTGTAAATTCAAATATTTCTATCTAACGCATTTATTTATGGATTTATTGCGTTTTTATTAATTTTTAACGGAACCGTTATATGGGGAGTGGGCGGCTTATCATCTAATATCACCCATTTTCGCAGTACAAAATTTCTAGGCTACAGGTGTTTCTTAAATTACAGTTTTGTGTCTTAGTTTAGTACTAAGTTATGACACTTTATACGTTTTCATTTAATGACGTTTTGTGGGCGTGGCAGTGGTATCAAGTTTCATTAGTGCGCTTTTACATTGGGACTCAAAAGAGTCTCAAACCAGTTTATTGTGGGCGAGGGGACGACGAGGAAAGACGAAGGGACCGTGCCACTTGTGTTCGGGTGGCACGCTTTGTGTTCTTGTTCGTAACAGCTCGCTGCTACCCCTTTTAGCATTCCTTTTCACTTTCAAATTCTTTCAATGGTTGCAAGAGCGCTCGGTTTCAAATGAATTCTATCGCAAATTTGAGTTCTGTTATCTATTTTTGTATGTAATATGCAAATATGTATGCATAGAATAATAGAAATATTATGAACAAGTAAGGAAGGGCTAAGTTCGGATGTAACCGAACATTTTATACTCTCGCAAAGTCAAATGGTATACTCGTTTGAGATTTCCTTGTGGATTGGCTGATATTTTCGGTAGAAGGTCAACTATAGGAACTGGGGTCCACATATTTAGTACTTAGGGGCTTGAACAGTTTTGGGTCGATTTAGACAATTTTTGGTCACAAGGTGGCATACTTTAAACATATTATTCACGCAAAGTTTTACCCCCATATAATCATTATTGCTTGATATGCATAGTGGAAATTAAAAGAATCAGATGGATTTGAAAATGGTGTTATATGGGAAATAGGCGCGGCTGTAGTCCGATTTCGCCCATTTTCGCACTATAACATAGAAATATGAAAAGAACGTTATGCACCGAATTTGGTTGAAATCGGTTAAGCAGATCCCAAGATATGGGTTTTCACCTAAAAGTGGGGTGTGCCACGCCCACTGTCTAATTTTGAACGCGGTTCCTATAAAGTCATCTTATACCATCTCAGAGATAAAATTGAATGTCTCTGGCGTGTTTAGTGCTTGATTTATCGCGCTTTTAGTAGTTTTTAACAGTACCGTTATATGGGGAGTGGGTGGAGTTGCCACCCGATTTCAACTATTTTCACACCGTCAATAGAAGTGCTAAAAACAATTGCGTCTAGTGAATTTTGTTATTATAGCATTAGCGGTTTAGGAGATATGCACATTAAACCTATTAGAGGCGGGACCACGCCCACTTTAAAAAAAAAAGTTTTAACTGCAGATGCCCCTCCCTAATGTGATCCTGTGTACCAAATAACAGTCTTGTATCTTTTTTGCAATTTATTTGTTTTTGATTAATGGCGTTTTGTGGGCGTGGCAGTGGTCCGATTACGCCCATCTGCAATACCAACCGTCTCACGGTACCAAGAAACATGTCTACCAAGTTTCATAAAGATATCTCAATTTTTACTCAAGTTAGAGCTTGCACGGACGGACGGACGGACGGACGGACGGACAGACAGTCACCCGGATTTCAACTCGTCTCTTCATCCTGATCATTTATATATATATAACCCTATATCTAACTCGATTAGTTTTAGGTGATACAAACAACCGTTAGGTGAACAAAACTATTATACTCTGTAGCAACAGGTTGCGAGAGTATAAAAATTGTAAATAAGGAGAAAATTAAGATATAGATTATGGAGTAAAGAAATTATGAATTTTTAATAATTAAAGATTAGGAAATTCCTGTTATAAATTTGGCCTTGAAAATATTAGTAGCGGATATTCAATACATTCTGGTGGATTAGGGAATTCCCGTCTTAAGTATTTCTTTGAAACTATTAAGCGGGTAGGTATTATGCATATTGTTCTACCACATTCATGCTAATTCATTGCAAGCAAAATGTGGGACCACCATCCCAACATACAAATGAAATATGCAACACGCTCTAAGTGTTGCGCAGTCGAACCGCACAAATATTTACGAAAATTTTGTGAAAAGGAATGCAGAAAAACTAGACTCGAGTTGCTGGACTCTTTTTGACCGTGTGAATGCACAGAGTGACACCAAAAGAGAATTTAAAAAAAAATGAGACTCTTTTGAGTCCCAATGTAAAAGCGCACTTACGGTATATCAAGTTTTACTCAAGTTATAGCTTGCGCGGGCAGACGGACGGACGGACAGACAGACATTTGGATTTCAACTCGGAACAGTTCTTCTGGACTCATCCTATCTCGATTAGTTTTAGGTAATACAAACAACACTTAGGTGTACAAAACTGTTATAATCTTTAGCAACATGTTGCAAGAGTATAAAAAAAAATTGTTAAAAGCTAAAATTAGTAAAGCGAACTATAAGTTCGTGATTAACTTAATTTGAGTATTAATTTATTTGCATTGTTGTTGCGAATGTGTGTTGAGAACGCAGATGCACTATTTACTGTGGAATTTTTCTAAGGGACCTTTCGAACAACCTCGTTAAACCTCCTAAGGTTTTTAGTTTTGTGTAGAAAAAGAAATTTGTGCTCAGCAAAATGAGTTTAAGTGGGAAAACCGAGCGAACATACCAGACAGAAATTAGTTGCACAGCTTGGTAGTTTAACCTTAGCAATTAACCGCTTACAACTTTCTAGAATTGAATAATTATTTTTTGCCGTTTCAATAAACCCATCGATAGCGGATTTAATAAGTTCTCTGCACGATTTTAGAGTTGATTCTACTTCTTACCCGGCTTAGCGAAGTGCAGCGATAGTTGCTATATACGGAGGGATAAGGCAATACTAACTATGCCTCAATACCGATCAATAACCAACCGTTCCCACGATTTGGCGCAAATAGGCCAACCGCTATGGAGGTTGATAACGGTTTAAGTTTCTGTAGGTAGCATACTAATCTGCAAAGTTCTTCTGCGCTCCACCATCCAGATAAAAATCCACTGTTACCACATACGTCCTATTAAATTTCTCGAAGGCATAAGGATCCGTCAGTAGCGTTAAAGCGTACGCGTAAATTCCAATCCGACCGAGACCGAGTTAATTTTTTGTCAGAATAGATAGGGACCTTTTCAAATGACAAGGAAAATCCATGGCAACATATACTTATGACCATCATTAAGATACCGATTACAAAAGTAAAGAATATTATGATGATATACTCTGTAATGAAATAGAGACCACTGAAAAGGACGAGGATGAAATTAATTTTTTTAAACTAAAATCGCTCCTGCTATTTATTACCAAAAAGGCCAAAAATGGCCCGGAGCTTAGAATTTCAATCGTCACTGGCACATCAAACAACTTTTTAAAACACCTTTATTTACTCAAAGGAATAAAACATTTAGAAAAATCTTTCAAGTTAAAACCACTAAACGGTGAAAATGTAAAAGTAAAAAATGTCTGGTTAATATAATATTTTGAACGATACTTCAACGTTCAAGTTGATTTAAATACAATAGAAGAAGAAACGATTCCAAAACCAGTTTCGTCATATTATTATTAAAAACATTAATGCTTTTGCAGACCCAAACAGATAATTGCCATACAATAAGACTGTAGAATTCAACATTCACACAATTACAAATGAACCAATTTATATTAGAAATTATCCATATCCCATTTCTTTGACCTTATTTATTAATAACGAAATGTTAAATTCTTTCTTTTCTTATTTTTCATATATTACTCGCACTCGATATTTTTATATATTGGTATATTCTAGTTTATATTGTTATACCCTGAACAGGCTATATTAGGTTTGGCACGAAATTTGTAACACTCAGCAGCGTCGAAGACCTTTTAAAATATAATATATGCATAAATGGTCTGTCTGTCTGTATATATGCGAACTAGTTACTCAGTTTTTGAGATATCCATATGAAATTTTGCGCACCTTCTTTTCTACCTAAGAAGTTGCTCATTTGTCGAAACCGCCGATATTGGACCACTATAGCATATAGCTGCCATTCAAACTAAACGGTCGGAATCAAGTGCTTGTATGGAAACATTTTTCATCTAACGAGGTATTTTCACGATATTTGGATTGGATAATTGTCTGAGGTTATGGTGCAATCTCAAAAGAAATTGATTTAATCGGATCACTATAGCATATAGCTGCCATATAAACTCAACGATCAAAATCAAGTTCTTGTAAGGAATCTTTTGAATTCGTGAAGGGTATTATAGCTTCGATGCAACCAAAGTTATTTTTTTTCTTGTTTTACTTTTCAGCAGTGAGACCATTGGCACCAGTAGTAAAAATTACGAAGAAAATCATCAATTATAATCTTTGATATCATCTAGTTTTGAACCTAAACCGAATCTCACTCAATAATGACTAGCGGTTAATGAAATACCGTGCAGATGTAACTGTAATATAGTAATGAAGGGGTGGATCTAAAAGTTAAACAATACTTAAGCTGTAGTCATTTACGTAATAAAAACATTGTGACTTCCACTTAGCATTCGTTTAATGCGGAATGCGGAAATTACATTAACTTTTTTCACTTCAATAGAAAATCTCAATAACTTTCTTCTATTCAACACAATTAACTTGAATTCACTCTGTGAAATTATCTAAATCCTCATAGTTCCATTATCACGTAATCACCAGCACTGAATATGTCTATATGTATGTATAAAAGCATTACAATCATGACATAAATCACTGACTTAATTAGTGGCATTGCCTTACAATACTCGTATGTGTTATATACCCATTCATCTATGCACATACATATGTTATGTAGGTATCCACGAAGAGGACGAAAATGTACCATTTGTTTGGATTTCAATTGTTACTTCCAGGCCTCTAGGCGTGAATGGTGAAGAGGTTTAGTGTGGGAGGAGGATACTACTTCAATATATACCGACGAGTCCAAAATGGACTGCAGTGTAGGCACGGATGTATACTCGGACGATCTCGATATCTCTCTATCTTTCCATCTACAAAACTTAGCTAGCATCTTCCAAGCGGACGTACTAGGCATAGAGAAGGACTGTGGAGTTCTACTGAACAACTACGGAAGGATACAATAGCGTCACTACTAGCCTTTTCGTCGTCAAAGGTCAATTCCAGCGTAGTAAACAAATGTAGAAAGGATTTAAGCTCACTAGCAGGTCAACTCTACTTGTCTATAATTTGCATTTCCGGTCAGAGGAACATTTTTGGCAACGAAAAAGTAGACGACTTAGTCAGAAGCCTCTCTATACGAGATAATACCGTGCCCGTTAGGAACGACCAACATACAATTTGAACAAATAGCTCAGAATAGATGGAAATCTATCAAATGCAGGATAGCGAAATGGATATAGCGTAAATATGGCAAGACAGAAACTAGAACTTATTACATAGGTCCAGGAAAAATATATGCCGACTTACCACCACCATAACGGGGCATTGGCCATTTGGAGTACATGCGTTAAAAATGTCAATGCCCTATAACAACACATGCCACCGCTGCGAACTCGACGGTAGTAAGAAAACTGTTCCACACTTCCTCTATGAGTGCCCAGCAATATCACAAACCAGATACCGGAATTCATCAGATACGAAACCTTGAATGTCTACCAATACGGAGATAAGTAGTTTCACCAGGGCACTAAATGGTTTGAACACAACAATGAAACGTGATATCTAGATATAAAGGTCTTACAATATTGTATCAAATGGAGTGTCTAGCGTTAATTGAGCCCGAAGGGCGCTCTTACCTACCTATCTACTCTCGTAATTCGAAAAAATTCAAGGTGTGGAAATATTTTCAGGAGTTAGCTAAGCTTAATATTAAAAGTGCTTATGAATTTATTTTACTATAATAATTTTTAGCCGAATACAAATCGAGTTAAAACTGGAATGCAACTCTGCGGGTGTTGTCCACGCTGTATATTTTGCTGTGTTAATTGATCAGCTGATGAATTTAAATCATTAGCAAAAATACAAAACGAAAGTATATGTATATGCATGAAAACTTTTTCATTATACGAGATATCTTCACAAATTTAGCATGGGCTATTATCCAAAGCAGTGGTACAATCTCCGAAAAAATTGTTCATATCTGACCTTTATAGCATATAGTTGTCATACAAGCTAATTGACTGATCAAAATAAATTTATTGTATTGAATGTTTTGTATTTATGAAGAATACTATAGCTTCGGTGCAAAATTACCATTTTTTTTTATGGCTTGCTAATCAAAATATTCTCGCTTAATCTTACTGACATATCATGGCGGTAATAATGATACATATACATATGCGGTATAACTCACCCAAAGAGACAAAATTTATTAAATTAGATATATGGGGAAAAATTCAACAAGGGAAATCTAGTTAAAAAATAAATCCATTTTTTTCCAATAGATGGTTTTAGTAATCTGTATCTCGCGCTGCATATGTGCGATCGGGTTACGCTATATGAGAACAGAAAGAGACAGAGAGTCATTGCATGACTGAGTGAGCACGCATCAAAGATGAAGACCAGTAAAAAGATAGTGCGCCATATTTTACAGTTATTCTTCGGTAAGGACGATAATGCAAGCAGCAATGATGTTGAAAATATGAACAGTATTTATTATCCTGATAGTGTAACAGACAATCATGCGCAATTTTGAATTCGTAGATTGCGTTGCGGTAATTTCGATGTCAAAGATGCACCACGCTCTGAAGGGACAATTGTCGAAAATATCGATGAAAATAATGGAAATCGTAAGGTTCGACCGTCATGGAAGCACTTTTCCGATTGTACAGGGGTTAAACAATGCACAAGAAGTCACTTGGAATTATTTAAATAAGGCTGGATACAAAAAGAAGTTCAATGTATGGGTGCCACACGATTAACGCAAAAAATCCTTATGAACCAAAACTCCCTCTGTGCAAATTTGACGTAAATCGGATCATTCTATCTATGCTAAATAAACCTTTTAATTTAATGCAAAAATAATTATTTAATTTTTTTGACCAGACCTATATTAGAGATATGAGTTAAGAAAACATTTCCACTTATTTTAATTAATAATGAAATATATAAACGCAAAATCGAAAATTCTTTTATAGGGTACATTGTGGCCGGGGAAGGTCTGGACTGACTGCATTTACGTTTGAGTATGTTAGAGAACATCTTTACTTTTTGATCGATATTTAGTCATTCATACACAAATGTATTTAGTAAACCTATATAATAACAAAAGAAAACATGTAATGACGTGCTAAGTTCGGATGTAACCAAACCTTTTAAACTCTCTCAAATAATGTGGCTCATGGGGAAAGTCGAAATTTATTATATTGGATATATTGGGATTAGAGATAGCTCAAGACCGATTGCATTAACTTTTTATATTATTAAAGTATACTCGAAGACATGTTTTCACGTAATTTTGTGAAGATAAGTCACACAATATTTAATATACAATAAAAGTTTATTATGAAATAATCCAAAAATTATAAATACATTTAAATAATAATATTTAACCAATAAAACAATAGAATTTAAATGTTCACAAATAAAATAGGTTAGTAGTATGCGTTATAAATGAAATATGTGCTACATAGGAGCTGGGGTAATTTATAAAAAGATTTTACACTAACTATAGTATATGTTAACTTAATTTTGCTAAGATATCTTGCATATTGACTGATAGATAGATTAGAGATAACCGGAAGGCTGAAATTGTTAGATTATGTATATGGGAGCCAGGTTTAGTATTGATCCGATATTATCTATTTATGGCATCACGACATACTATTACCAGAAAAAGACGCTCGCAAACATTTAACGAGAACCTCAGATCTGGACAAATATATAAGGCATAGAAACCGGATGTTTGAAAATCCCTATATTAGGTATAGGGGATTAGGCGAAGTATTCACCCGATTTGGTCTATTTTAGGCACAAGAATACACCATTATTAGAAAGAGACGCTCTCTGATCTTCATCAAAATAACCCACATATTGACCGATAAATATTGCTAATACATAACAATATGTAGTATTGTAGCTTCTGGCATCGAATCATAAAAATATATGTAAGATCATTTTTGATACTACTATATCAAGGTGTTGATTATCGTGCTCGATACCTGGTTCATCAGTATCGTCATTAGGCACTCCGAAAGTTTCGTAACCTCCCGCGATTTGGTCCCGTGATTATTACTGCCGGCAATATATATTGATGAAACTTGGTACGCATGTTCCTTGGCACCCAGTAAGATTGGTATTGTAGATGGGCAAAATCGCACCGTGCCATGCCCACAAAATTACGTGAAAACTTAAAAAGTGCTTAGCACTTGGTACAAGGAATCGCAGTGGTAAGGTCCAATATGCATATCTCACAAACCTCTAAATCTACATAACCCACATTTGCTCGGGACAAATCTCTTCGGTACTTTCTCCAACTGCGTAAAAATGGGTCAAAAAAACCTTCTAAATTATTAAAACTACGACAACTCAATAATTATAAGCGTCAGAATCACTAAATTTTACACAATGGCACAAAAGGCATTCATAAGAGCTGGTGTAAAAATTTCACAATGGGCATGGCACCGCCCATCTCTGGGTAAAATCTTATATCTCAGGATAAATAAACTTTATAGTATCTGCATAAAATTATTTTGACTGTCTTATGTTTCAATCACGCCTACTTCCCATTTATCTCCACTTTAAATTCCTTATGATTCTTTCACTTTGCAATATATTATATAATTTTAGCGACGGGAAATAAAATATAGCAATAGAACTAAATGAGTCAATGACCCATAATTTAACTTAATAAAACACAAAATTTGATTGCAACCCATTCAAAATTTCGTCGAATAATGAATGTCGATATAAATATAGAGCAAATGACGTTATCGAAATAAAATTTTGAAAAGTGTATTTAAAGTTGCGCTCTCATGTCCAAATAGATTTAAACTATAAATTTGCAAGTCCCCAGATACCGAATATGTGGACTTGCCTATGGCTGACTTTTTACCGAAAATATCGGTCAAACTCTATGTTATCTTAAAGAAAGTCAGTAAGCATCTTTATCTGGAAATCATAAATGGACGCACAAATATAACGCATTGGATTAGATATACTAGTGCTTAGTTCTGAAAATGGTTTTCTTTCCAATATGTTTTCAATATTGATGTTACTTCGAAAATTCTTCTGAATTTTTATTTAAAATTCTCCAAATTTGGGATGTCAAACCCCCGTGAATCCGCCACTGCATAAATTAAAAAGACACTAAATTAATAGTAATCCATTTGATTTGTTCGAAAAATTAAAGTTGAACTCTTTCACAACCTTTTTTAATACAAAGTAAATATATTGCAAATTGCGAGAGTAGGAAATGTTCGGAACACCGAACTTAGACCTTCTCTACTTGATTTCTTACTATATTGTAAAAAATTGGTTCCCAGTTTTCAATAATTTGTTAATAAGTATATACTTATACCTATGATGTTTCGATTTCGCAAGTGCTTGCCCGTCAATAGTGCTATAATAATTACATATGTATGTGTAAGTCTATTCGGGTGAACCAAAAAACTAAAATATGTATCAGCATAACATATAACTCCATGGCAGGACTTTAAGCATAATTTTAAACGGTGTCGGTGAGTGTTCCAAGTTTCAAATTTAGATAACACGTAAAAACATTTTTCATTAAAAATACCATAACTTTTGAACCATTTAGGATAAAATTTTGCTCACAGCAAAGTTACCCAAAAACTCCACCTCAGGTAATTTTTTGTCAATTCTAAATGTCGCACATTTAAGAGCTCTGAAAAGAATTGACGTTGAAGTTATGAAGGCCCCAAATTCAATGTTTTTAGATGGTTAAAACCAAAGCCAAATCAGTGAACGCAAACTGCTAGCAAAACGACAAATTTTAAGTTTATTGCCGTAACCGAACTATTGGGAAGAGAGGCTTTTAAATATATGAATTGAAACAAATCCCCCTATTTCAGATGTTTTAGGAAAGTTTAGAAAAATACGCGTTGTTAAAAAAATGTTCTGAACAGAGAACTGCAACGAGTAATGCATTTGTTCTTCTCGAGCACTGATCCGTTATAGCATAAACACAATACGGGCGACGGCGAATATTCGTCGTACTCGGCGATGCCGTCGATGATTCGAACACACGATTGTATATGAAGATTAACACAATACGCGACGGCGGCGAATTTCGCCCACCATGACGATTTTTGAGATAGAGCCGACCGCTGCGACAAGAACGGCATCACCATATCAAAGAAAGATTATTTTCAGTAAAAATATTAAGGATTTTCAAAAAAAATCTAAGAAAATGTCTGCGTTGGCAATATTAAGATAGTTTATGTTTGGTTTCGTCATTTATTGTGATATTTTTGAGCTATTCAGCGCTCATACACTAGCTGCGACGAAAATCGTCCGTATTGTGTTTTACACGGCGGCAACACTCGGCAAAAATCGTCCGTCGGCGTCATTGAGTACGACGAATATTCGTCGTCGCCCATATTGTGCTTAAGCTATTACTCTGGCTGATTCTGTCAGTTTGATTCATGTACAAGAATCGAACCGTGGATATTCAAATCAGCGACAGAGAACAAGTTTGAATCACCAGTAATCAGCTTATACATGATTTTCTTATGAACGCTCGCTTTTGCAGGCAATAACGAAAATGAATCATCCTCATATTTGTATGATTGAATTGTTCGACAATGTTCGGATTGTATTATATATTACATCTGACACACTGATTTACTCGTGTACTTGCTGTACATGTCAAACAACAACTTGACTTTTTTGTGATGAATTTTCGCGTGAAATGCAAAGCGCAAACTTCATAGAGACTGGTTAAATATTCGATTAGCTTGAAGAAAAGAAAGCGTGTTAGGCTAGCTTAGGTTACGAAGTCGATCCTAACAGGGAACTCACTTAGATAGCCTGGAACACCGGTCCGTTGCGGTAACTAAAACTCGAATATAATGGATCAAAAGACCCTTACAAATCGATAAAGTGCTTTGAGTCTATCACAAATGTCTTGAGGCAGCTAATATCAGCTTTTGCTATGTAATCTGGTTCGTCGAAGGTAAGACTGCCGAGACGTTTCAACCTCAATCTTGCAAAGGCTGGACAATGAAGGATAAAGTGCCTAGATGATTTCACCTCACTCTCCTCCATACAACTTGGACAACTAGCGTCCAACAGAATTTTTAGCCTTACCACATGAATGATTCCAATAGACTGGACAGCATTCAGTAAGAACCCCTACGATTAAATCAAGATGAACTTTGCTAAGGGTCATTGGTGAGGTGCTAGAACGCAAGATGCCAATGGAGATTCAACTCGGTCCTATTTTGATGTGAGCGGGGCAAGGGTGCCCCTCTGGCTAGCTAATCGGCTTTGCCCTTGACAGCGAATCCGCTATGATCAGTCACCCAAACGAGTCTGATGATGAAGTAGCTTGATGCTATTTCTAGTGAGAACAAACACTCCTTGACAAGCCTTGAGCGCACAGTTAGCGAAATTAGCGCTAGTGTTGTCGCTCTGCTGTCGGAGTAAATGCTCACTTCCCTAAAAGAGGCTGCACTGCGTAGTAGTACGTCTACCGCTACCTTAATAGCAGCCGCTTCTGCCTGAAAAACACTACAGTGGTCCGATAGCCTTCCGCTAAGATTTACCGAGAGCTCCTTACAGAAAACTCACTCTCCAACCTTCCCTCCTTGCTTGTGCATGCTGCCAAATGTAATTGATCTCCAAGGTTTATTTGTATGTACATATCTTTCAAATAGGGCCCAATGTGTTGATGATAAGAAAATTTGGTAGTTTTGCAACAGATTTGGAAAAAAATATTTTCTCAAGTGGCAGCACTGTTGCTACTCTGCAAGTATGTTTTCTAATTGCAAGTACATATGTATGTAAGACAGTTTTCTGTTTTCGTACCTCATGGTACTTGTATAAATATGTACATACATGTTCTATTAGCATTGTAATACATAAAAATACGTTTTCCACCCCCACAGTTTTTTATACTAGTGTTTCTATCCTTTTTATTTATGCATTTAAATTGTTGATGTTTTTTGCTTAGAATTTTATTTATTCGGTAGTAAGGGTACTAATCAACTGAAAAAATGTTTCAATCATAAATGTGTATTATTTACATTTTATTTTATTCGGAATCAGTTTTCGAATAAGTAAACAAATGCTTCCTTGTTTGTTAGTAGCGAAGAAATTTGTGTGCAGTTACACAGACTTAAGTATAAAAAGTTGCTTCCATCTTTGACAGCCCGAAATTGGGGTGGTTGACATAAAAAACCTGTGTACTAGCATCAGATTCTCTGAATTTTATCAAATTTAAAATTGCAAGTTATAGGATATATTTTTATTACGGCTCTATTCCAGTAACAACACAAACAAGTGTTGCTGGTGGTGAAAAAAAAAATTCTGTACTTAATTTATGTATATAAGATACGTTTAGGGATATTTTCCTTTACAACGCATGAAAGTAATTTCCATACAGTCGCGCGACTTCCGCGATGCACCATCGTGGATTCACACTAATATGCCAAGGGAAGTAAAGATATAACAACTAACAGGGTGAATTTATGAGTTTATACTGAAAAATGTTGCGTTGTCACCCTCGTGTGCAGCTTACACTCAACCGATGCTCCCTTGTTGACATGTGTGAATTTTGTAAAAAAAAAAAAATTGCAACGAAAAAAATTACCTATAAACATATATAAATTCTATTAATTTTTTGCTTTTGTACCCACTTGTATGCATATACATATAATTTTATGTACATAAAAACATGTTGTTAAGATGCTATGGAAGGGTTGCACAGAAATGGACGTAAAAGTTGAACAGACACCACCCAAATTTTGGCGAAATCATATATCTCAGGAAGTACTCCACCAATTTCAACCACATTTGGCGCGACTACTTACCATATACCACAATTTAAGTTACATGTGATTTTTTTAAACTACAGTTCAAAAATCAAGAACCAGTGAAGATAGTGCCTTAGTGAAATAGTGCCTTCAAGCTATGCCATCTTACTTTCAAAAAGAATCAAAAACGAAAATAAAGTACACCTTTGCCAAAAATTATATCGAGTCAAACTACCCATAACCACCATATATCTAGAATAAAAATTTTTTAACTTCCGGTTGAACATACTTATTTCAGTCAAAATGTGATATATCCCAATGAAAATTATCTTTTCTCTAACAGGACACAGGCCATAACTGAATCAAATCGGGTATCGGGTTTCCCTTAGTCCCCATATACCTGACAAAGTCAATTCCAACTTTTTAATTGACTTTGAACCTTTTATTATATATATATATATATATATTCTGAAGTGGCATACTAAGGGTACTAATATTTCATATAACTGGAATCGAAAAAACATAAGGGACTGCAGCTTTGTCACAAATGAAGGCTACATATGGTTTTAAAAATTGTGGAACGGGGGTTGGGGCCTGCTTTGAGATGTTTTATGCATATATCTCACAAATTACTAAAGCCAAATAAACCAAACCACTGCAATTTTTTTATTTTATACTATGGTATGAAAATGAGCAAAATCGGGTAATAACTACGCTCATCTCTCTTATAACGGTTATGTTATAAATTGCTGAGTGCGATAACTATCCAACTTGTAATAATAGAAACATTTAATTCAATGAAGGGATTAATTAACAGTCGCGCATTTATAAATTTAATAACGGGAGTCATACAACCCAGGAGAATTTAATGAAAAAACATGCTCATCCATACATTTTATAACCAGCCATACTGAAGTTCACTTTCTACCATGCACATCGGTAAATACAATATGTAAAATGTATCAACGATACAGAGGAAATTAGCACATTTTAGTTTAATGCAAATGAGAATGAAATCGCATCACATTTTCCTAAGGGTTCCTTATACTCATATATATCATACAATATAGCTCCGAGCGGCGACTACTTCAGTAAAAATTTAGATATCCTAAAACTCCCTCGTACCCTGAATAAAGCTGTCTTTCTTTAAGAAATTGATGATTACTTTGAAAATTTGAAATTTCGTGATAAAGTTTGTGAAATACCCATACCCACCACCCCTCATAAAAATGTTATATTGAAAGCCATCCATAAAAATTCCAATGACAGATTTGGTTTTGAACCAAATTTGGTGTATTGCACTGTGGTGGTTTGAGTAATCATGAACAATTGAAAGGACCTAAAACTTGTTATAGTTCGGGCTAATTTCTTTCGAATATTTGAAGTAAATTATGTTATAAGAAGTAAAATTTTTGTTAAAACTTTTTATGTGGGGCAAATATAACTCCGACTTTGAAATTCTTGAAAGGAATATAATACTACTTGTATTTCACTCACACCGCAAAGTATAGTTTTTGAACGCGCACTGTGAGAGCGGAAACACTTCACACCACTTTCAGCATCGACTTGTTAGTTGTTTTTTACTGAGGGGTGATTTTCGCTGTTCATAAAAAAGATGAGGGTGACTGTCTTTTTAATATTTTGGGTACAAAAATGTATTAGAAAAAATGAGGGTAAGAAATTATAAAACAATACGTTTCAAGAAACGCTGTTCGAAAGTATGACCTAACGGGGTGGAATGTAGAATGTATCATATCTGATTTTGCGTGATTCTCCTACAAAATCTGAAATCTTGTCTACATATATATGTTATGTACATGTTTTCAAATACCTATACCCACATACATATATATTATACTTGTAGGTGTATTCAACGTAAAGCAAGCAGCTAGATGACGAAGCCATGAACCAATACAGAGTACCAGACGTAGGCTCCCTTCGCTGTGGTTTGAATATTTTTGAAAACAATTAATCTTAAAGGAAAGCTCAAACTGTATTAAAAACTACAAAGTTGTCAAATTATATTGGGCATATAGGTATATAAAGATATGTAGTGGGGAGAGTTGACACATATAACGAACACCTAATTTTTAACTGACCTACGAGGGTTGTTTAGAAAATAACGGACATTTTTCGACGATTGGTAGAAGCGCATGCATAAACACATAACATCGAATGGGAACTATTTTGAAGCCGAAAACATTGATGTAGAAAAATTAATTAATCTTTTTTTCTAAAAAACGAAAAATACCAATTGTACATGTAAGTTTACTCAATTATTAAGTTAACCTATTAAATTTACGTTTCTGATATTATTTGTTGGATAGTATGGACTTTTAATTATTTCGAATATTTAACATATGTGGGAGGTGGACATGTGTACCGGTAAATTTTTATCCTTTTAATACTGTAGAATAAACTAGTGACAATATTTGCAATTATTGTATTGTACTTTAGGTTTGTAGAGTCGGGGCAAGAACGCAGTTCAGCATTTAAAATTCTTTTTATCGCACAGTACTGTTGTTCGTCACGTCCTGTAAATACGGTACATCTCTTCACTTTTGTGAAAAACGGTTAAAACTGAAAAAAGTGTTCTAGCAAGATAAGAAAAAAACCACCAGATTTGAAGTCCATATTGGAATCCATTGGACTACAGTTTGTGGTCAAAGTTGGAGAACATAGCCTGTTGAATACCCCATAGAAATATTCAGAGTATCGAAAAATCTTTGGTTCGAGCAGCGTCGTCATTACCGATAGAAACCGCGCGTGCTGCTATTGATCAATGGCCGATACGCTTAAGGGCTTGTCCGTTTCAAGTAACATTTTGTGCGTCGCTCATTCATATACCGCATTATTGAATAAAATTAACTTTTTAAAAAAATGTATTATAGTTTGATTTGGGACATTCTTTTCACTAAATAGACATTTACAACATAAGTTAGTGGGTCGTCAGCAATTTCATTGCACAAATACTTTGAAATGTTCCATTGTTTTTTTTAACCTTCGCAACACATTCATCAGCGGATAGAATTCGACGAAATTTCATGAAGATTCCTTGGTTTTACATGGAGAATTACATATAAGAAAGCTGTTTGGAAATTTAGTGCCGCACACGTTAAAGTTCAACAAAAACTGGATCGAAAATTTTTCAGCATAACTTGGAGCGTTTTAAGCAGAATAAATGCGTCGTTTTATGGATATGGATGAGACTTGGATCTACTACCATGATCCTAAATTTAAACGAGAATGTTTATTGTGGACTGAAGCTGGTTGTTCAGCTTCAAAGCAGGTGAAGTCACAACGATCTGCAAAGAAGGTTATGGCATCAGTTATTTGGGATCCCGAATGAATTTTGTTGATTGATTATCTGCAGAAAGGTAAAATAATCAACTACTTATTGCAGCCTTTTGGATCAGCTGAATGAAAAAATTCGGGAGAAAAGACCTGGTTTGCAACACAAATAAATAATTTTTCATGAGGACAATGCACCTGCTCACGTAAACTCATTATAGGGATGGCATAAAATTGTTGGAGGATCATTGGAATAAGTGTATTGAAGTTAAGGGAGATTATATTGTATAAAAACAAATATTATATTTCGTGCAAAAAGAGTATTTTTTCATTTCGAGCGCAGAAACGTATATACGCCTCCGAAGTTTCATTCTGGGTGGTACAGACTTCGCGGTAAACTTATTAGGTATACCTTGTATCCGTAAATTTTTAGATGTCTAAAATAACCTAATTTGACTTTTTTTCCTGAACATAAAATGGATAATATTAGTTCCCTAGCCCCACATATTAAAGTTTTCGAACTTTCAGTAGACTTTAAAATTATATATTACATATAATATAATATGGTATATTGTAATCATCATGTATTTCCATAATAAAAGTGATATCGGTTGCAAGAGATATTGTGATTTCGGTTTTTTTAATTGATGTCAAAGCGTGTCTTTCGGTTATACATTTCATAATATCCACATGTAACTAATGTTTAATTTATTGGAAAACTTGTTTGCGAGGAAGGACATCTTCCAATATTTCAAACGCACCACAAATGGATCAAACTGGTTCATAGTATTTCCCAGACCTTCAGAAGAAATACACAGAATTTCATTATTTCGAAGTGGATTGTTTGGATAATAAAATTAATAATGTTCTTAATCTCTTCTAATTTAGTACAGATACAGTAAACGCTAGATTGTATTTGTAGACTTCTAGTTTTATTATAAGTTAGTACACATTTTTGTATAAAAATAATTAGGCTTAACAATGTACTTATATATACTCCATTATCTAACTCGTTCAAATTATGCTCTTACGAACAACAATTAGGTGAGTTAAACTATTATACTCGTACTCTTGAGGCATGATGAGAGCTAATATTCGCTAGTTCGAATGGATGCTGAGTCGATTAAAAACAGACATATTTGAGCGCCGTACACAACCGATAGAGAGGTGTTATCTTGATTTGTAATAAAACCTCCAAATTGCACACCTAGCAAAGTATTTCAAACCAATTATGGAATGAGATTTTTACATACAAGTATGTCACTTTCACTGCAACATTACCTTTCTAAGCTTAAGCTTTAAAAAATCGTAAAGAAATCATTAACTTCTTTATTTTTGGGTAGAGAATAATTTACTCCCGAAAGTCAGTTTGAGATAAATATTTATACAGGAAAGATATACACTACGGTTAAAGCGAAGTGTAAAAATCTGAGCACTCTGATCAATATAGCGGGCTCTAGACATACAAGTATATCGTTTTCTTTATATGTTATTGTGGTCCGTGGGTCGGTCTCAGCAGAGAACACAAAACTTCGCCAGTTGCCGCAAAACTTTTCGAGATCACGCCAGTTGCATATGGTCCTTCTATTGTGGGCGTCCTTGCTTCTGTTGTTCACCTGTTGTTTATGGGTCTTGAATCGAATGAGCTTTTCGCTGGAGCATTGTCTTCCATGTAGAGACTTATGCATAGAGCATATCAGAGGCTTTCGTGTTCCATACCTTGGAATATGGACAAAAATCCATGTCCAATTTCGTGAAGATATCTTGTCAAGCACTTGATTCCAATCGTTCGGTGGCAGATATATGCTATAGTAGACCGATATAAAAATTTTGTTTGAATGTACCTTTGGCATGGGGAATAAACCACGCCAAATTTCGAGATGATATTTTGTCAATTAAAAAAGTTTTCCATATAAGGGCTGGATTTTTATTGGTTGGACATGGCTAAAACTTTTCAGCTCGTCACGCTGAACTTTTATATATTATTTATGTGGCAAGTATTATATAATATGTTCATGGTATAATAATGTCATATGGGAAGTAACTGAGGTTGTTGTACGATTTCATATATTACAAACAAAATTCGGTTTAAATAAAATATTTAGTTGCTAATAAAAGAAATTTCATTTAAAAGATACGGTGTTTTAATTTTTGGACGAATTCACATACGAGTTTTCGGTATCATTCCAGTCATGAAGTTTATTAATTCTAACCTTGTTCGTTAAACAGTTATCGCATTTTTGTGGTTTTGAATATAACTGAATAATTAATCGGGAGTGAAATAGTACCCACCAAGTCCCATTCATAATTTTAGAAGGTTAAGAGGTACTACATTAAAAAACTTTCGCCAATACGGCAATACCCAAAACTTGTATGCTTAAAAAATGTTTATAATTAAAGCTTGACCTATATATCATGTACTGATTATTCCACATATTTTAGCTCAGATAACCACGTAACGTCTGATATTAATAGCTAATTAACTTCAGAAAATAATGTAGACATACGTGCGTATGCACATACATCCATTATTGAAAGGGAAATAGTATGCAATTTATTATTATTATTGTTTTGCGAACTAACGGGGAGTCTTAATACATATGCACATCTGGTTCAATATGCACAAGGGTGTAAGATAAGATGCTGTTAACAGTCTAGAATTGTTAAACAATGAATATGAATTGATATGTTAAAAGAATATTAGGCTAGGAAGGTAATTTCTGAAACTTAAGAAAAAACAAGAAAAACGTTAACTTCGGACTTCCACCGAAGTTATACGAGGTTTGTTTCGCGAATTTTGTATTTTTAGGGTGGTGTTTATTAATTCATGAAAATCTATTTTGTCCTCTTCAAAGTAATCACCCCTAAATATAATGCTGGCATATGTGTTTTTCCAATAAAAGCATTTAAAAAAGTAATTTTTTGCGATATTGTTTAGCTCCTCCATCGATGCAGTTTTTATCTACTCAGATTCGTAGCGTAGCGTCGTCCTTCTATGGGTCTCATAAGTTTTGGGAACACAAAAAGTCATAGAAGGCCAGGTCAGGGGAATACGGTGGCTGCGGCACGATTAATGGATGTTTTTGGCCAAATACTCGCGCAAAAGCAACGTTGCATAAGCAGTGCAAAAGCCAATTTCTGTTCTTCTACAAATATTCTTTATTAGCCGTACGACCCTTTGCCAAGAACTTATGACGCAAGACGCCCCTGTAATCGAAGAAAACTATGAGCAAAACCTTCATATTCGGCCGAGCTTGGCTTGAGCTTCGGTTTTCATGTCATAACCATAACCCCATGATTCGTCCCCAGTTTCTGACATCTCCTGAGCAATGTCAACGCGACGCTGTTTTTGGTCGAAATTGAGTAACTTTGGTACAACATAAACACTGCTTTTGTCCAAGGTAGTTTCACTATATGCCACAGTCAACATTCGGAATGTGTTCTCCCACTTTTTGGAATAAACAAAAATTGAAGACGAACCAAAACGCGTCCAAACAAACCCGCTGTCAAAAAAAACTAAACATTCAAAATGGCCGACCATGTCAGCATAAGTAAGGTATATGAGTACCAACCTAACGCTACATAACAATAGTAAATCGAATACATGTAGCTCGGGAAAATTCGAATTCGCGATATTTTTTGAAGAAACCTCGTAATATCTTTCACAAATAAAAAATATTCCGCACAGGGAGTCGGTGTGATCGGCATATATACTCTACACTGATCCGACCTGAACAATTTCTTCGGAGGTTGCACCGTTTCCTTGGACATAAATACATGCTAAATTTCATGAAAATTCTTGTCAAATGAAAAAAATGTTTCATACAAGAACTTTATTCCAATTTTCGTTCAGTTTATACAGACAGACGGGTGCAAAATTTCAGATCGATGTCTCAAAAATTGAAGTTCTAGTTCGCATATATACAGACAGACGGACGGACATGAATAAACCGACTCAGTATGTCACGCTGATCATTTATATATATACTTTTTAGGGTCTCTGACGTTGACTTTTAGGTGTTACAAATCATGGCAAACTTAGTATACCCTGTTCAGGGTATAAAAATAATAGTAGGATGAAACTCATAACGGGTTTTAGTTGTTGAAACGACGTCAGACCACTAACGTTTACCATGTTTGGAATGTGAAAGTCAGTGAAAAAACCTGATTTTTTGAAAGTGCGTCTACCGGCTAGGGATGTTAAGCTAGTCAATAAAAGCCTGTCGGCTGGATATGTAGGTTGAACCAGCAGAGAGAGAAATCGGACCGCCACTCGGCAACAAAAATAACAGTTAAGCGACAATGGTTGTATGAGGAGCAATTCCCTTCGGCAAGAAGTTTAGCACGGGAGCAACACAAAAGCTCTGTTAAATCGCTAAACGGGCTGACTCAATAAAACGGGGGGAGTGCGATCGTAGCAGGGAAGATGGAACCATCTCCCACGAGAAGTGGAAGCGGGTCGTGGTGACTATATCTGCGTTTTTAATAAAGGTGATCAAGGGAAACCCCGGACCACCTCCAAGGTGTGAGTGCGGGTTTGCACCAGGTCAGGCGTGACGACGAGCGGTCGGCCTCCATGTATAAGGAAGCGGTAACTAAGGTTGGATAGGTCTGGAAGGGAGCTAAGCCAGAGGCAGGGATTCTGCAAAACCCGTGACTGAGCAGGAGCGGCATCTCTGGACTAAGCGCCGAGAACGCTGTGCCTACTAGGCTTGAGGGCTATGCCGGCGAACTCTGGCTTGTCTCAGCCTATTTGCTGCACGATGACGAGATGGAGCCACCTTCTTACTAAAGAAGATGCTGGCGGGAGCACGAGGAAAGAAACCCAGTGTCCCACGGTCTAGGGAAGCTAGTGAAGATATCTATATTAAGAACAGGGTAAACTCCCCTACCTTTGTAACTGTAGGCAGGGAAGAAGTCCTTGACCACACTTAGGCACCTTAATCTCTGAATGGAGGATTATTAATGACCATTCCTTCACTGATCATAGGTATATTAGTTTTAACCTGGACAGAGCAGCTCCGATCAGAAAGCCCCATAGAAACATTAAGAACACGGATTGAGACCTTTACGGAAAGAGGATTCGATCAGTTCTTCAGTTCGAAGCTGTATGCTATCTGCCAGCGCGATTGATGAGTGCGTCGAGGTCTTCAGTTTCGTATGCCCTTGAAAGCTCTTGTTCTCTGAAAACTCAGAAAGGAAAAGGGAATCCTTAGTAAACACCAGAGTTATCGAAAATCAAATCTACAAGCAGTAGACCCTTCAATAGAGACCGTAAAAGCGTATTTAGTGTAGACTGGACATTGTATAAGGCGTGTATATATAAAACTGAGATTAGAGAGGACAAAAGGTCTTCTTGGAGAACCTTCGGTGTAAACGTAGATAGCTGTGATGAAACCTTTAGTTTTAGGCGTATTCTCGCAAAGATTCCCCATTGAAGTATCTGAGAGATGGGTCTGGAAACTGGGTTGTGAGTAGTGAGGAGTCACTACGGCTACTCCTGGACGCTTACTTTCTGATAAACCAATATGGAAGAATTCTCCTTCGAGAGCTTCAAGAAAGGTATACATCCTTCTCAGACCTTCTGGAAAAGTGTCGTCTCACGTGGGCTATGCATGTGGCATTATACCGGCACAGTTTCAGCGTGCAACAAAGGTATCCTAGCTTATCTAAAGCATATAATTTATAGTCTCCTTATGAAAGAACTGTTGCGGCGAAGTGGGGAAATGCACGGGCACTTCGAAAATGTTAATAAGAGTACCCCGCAACGTGGCGTCCTTTTCCCTTTGCTCCTGATCTTAGTGGTGAATGACCTTTTGAAGGAATTTGAAGAACGAGGCTGTCAGGTGGTTGCCTACGCAGACGATGTAGCTGTTTTGATAAAAACAAAATTCCTGAACACCGTTTACGATCTAGCCAAAAGGTATATAAACGTAATTACCAACAGGGCACCACCCGTTGGGAGACTCTATTCTTTTACCGGTGGACAGCATGAAATACTTTAGGGCTTATCCTTGATAGGAATTTCTCATGGAAGCCAAATATGGAGAAGAGAGTACGGAAGGCATCGGTCGCCTTATACTGTTTTAGAGGAGCAATTGGGAAGAAGTGGGGTCCTCCACCAAAAGTGGTGTGCTGGTTCTATAAAACCGTACGTAAGCCAAAAATACTTCATAGTGTCGTTGTCTGGTGGAGAGCGCTAAAAAAAAACCGAACTAAGGACCACCCAATAATGGCACTGAATGCCAATCTACACGTTGCACCTGTAAATATAGATAGTAGCTGCTTTGCGCCAAATGCTGCTCTTAGACTTAGGGTTGCTGGGTATATGAAGGGCCCCGGGCAGGAATAAACCGAAAGTATCCGCTACTTCGATTACATTCCCTACAATCTAGACCACTGCATCCCAGAACCTTCACTTGGTGGTTCCTTCCCAACTCACACGCCTTTGAGGTATCTGTGGGCGGGGCGAAGCCGTCGGGGAAGGAGTCCATCGTAGTTAAAAAGGACGTTAGGTGGTGGGGTCTTCTGTCTGGAGCTCTCCCACAACTTTAGTTTCAGACTACCAAACCACTTTCAAGCGGAGGTGGCTGCCATCAAGGCAGAAGTAGATGTAATAACAACCAGAATTTGTTTGATTTCTTATTTCTGGCCCAGAGTTAACCGTAACAGGACCACTGAACTACCTGCTACTTCGACCTATCCTAACCTAACCTCTTGGAACCTTTACTATTAATCATATATATTAACTTCTTTATTTTTGGGTATTGAACAATATACTCACGGAAGTCAGTTTAAGAGAGAAACCGGAAAGAAATACACTACGGTCAAAGAGAAGTGTTAAAACTTCATTTTGAGAATTTTAAGGTTTGCAGCTGCTGCTAGCTACCTGCTCTCGAACTCGTTAAGTATTTGTCGGATTTACTTCAAATGTTCTCAAAGTATTTCTAAGATATTTTACTTTAAGAAAATGCAAAGTTATCTATGAGTTTTTAACATCGCTTTGTTGTTTGGCAATAGTGAGAACATTTGAGATTCCGCCCGTATGCACTAAAACCATTCTGAGAGTACAAAGCAATAAGGCAATAAAATGTACTTGTGGTGGCTACAGATTGGGTTTAATATTGGTTTAGTACTTCGTACAAAGGGATATATTCAACCTTTTTTTAAATCAAAAGTAAGTAAAGTAAAATAAACTTATTTCAGTGCTTATATAAGCATGGCATATCCCTTTACACAATATTAAAGAACACAGTCCGCCCAATAATAATACACAATACAAGGTGCATTCCAAAGTAAACAGGACTTTTAAAAAAAAGACAGAACAAATGGTTTTATCGGCAAAATCACTTAATTTTATTCAAAATAGACTCCTGCTTTAATACAGCTTTTAGCAGGGTCCAAAAGCATGTCGAGTGTTTTAGCTCATTGCCCGGTATGGCCGCCAGTATGCCGGTGCAAGCCTTTTGAATGGCCTCCACGTCTGCATAACGCTTTCCTTTCATCGGCAAATGCATTTTTCCGGAAAGGTAGAAGTCGCACGGTTCCATATCAGGTGAATACTAGAAGTGGTTGATTGTTAAAATATGATTTTTGGTCAAATAATCGGCCACAAGCGTCGATCGATGAGACGGCGCATTATCGTGCAACAAACGCCAACTTCCATCTTCGCGATATTCGAGCCTAACAAGTCGAATACGGCGCATCAAACGCTTCAAACTCCAAGGTAGAATACCGCATTAACGTTTTGGCCGGGTGGAACAAATTCTTTGTGGACAATACCCTTGGAATCATAAAAACAAGTCAGCATTGTCTACACTTTTGACTTCTCCAGGCACGATTTTTTGGGTTTCGGCTCATCGTCATTTATGTCCTCACGAGCACTTTGAAAACGTTGAGACCATTCGTGTACTCTGCTACGGGATAGGCAATCATCGCCATAAACTTGTTTCATCAATTGAAACGTTTCGGTAAAATTTTTACCAATTTTAAAACAAAATTTAATGTTGGCTCTTTGTTCGAAGCTCATTTTCGCACCGATGACAAAAACATACTGACACTTAAAACGCAATAACTCCACTTCCAATAGATGAATTGTCATGAATTTTTTACTGGAAGTCTATAAAGAATAGCAGATTCTAACGCGCTAGTCGACATATAGATGGCGCTACTAGAGTTTACTTTGTTACTTTTTTACTGTTTACTTAGGAACGCACCTTGTATTAAATTGTAATTCATGTAAGCCATGGACGGATGAAAGAAATATAACATTAATTTGAAAGAAATATTAATTAATATTGTTCATAATGTGACGTTGCAAAATTGTTTTACTTGGAAACTAATAAACTTTGTAGTAAAGCTCCTTCGACGCAAGAAGCAAAGTCAGAATGTAATGAAGTCAATTGGATGATTTATTACAAAAGGAAGAATATAAGATAATATTATTAATATTTAGTGAACATTAATATAATTTCAACAATCGCTGGTAAAAGAAATACGCATATGTGTATATACTTACATATGTATATATGCGGCACTGAATGAATGTTTAATATCTGATTGTTTTAGCACGTACGCTCTGCAATATTAATTCAATATAACTAGAACTAATAATGCGAAATAAACAAGCACATTCATTCACACATTTCTCCATGCCTTGAAATTATTCCTGCGCCAAATTAAGCAGCAATATGAAAATGGGACACATTGTAGCCTAAGTATAATAATACCTAAACACTTGAAGGTAGAGATATTAATGTACATACTCCTACATACTCGCATGAATATTACAAACATAAGTCGCTCGAAACCGTGTTATGTTGCGAAGAAGATAATAGTTTTGTTCACTTAACGGTGGATTTAAATAAATTTGGTTTGGTTATACTCGTATACATCCATCTATACATACAGTCAGCGTAATAAATCTACAAGCAGCTAATACAAATGTTTATTTGAAAATTTTTTTGAAATAACTATTTTAAATTTTATTATTCTTATAAAGGGTTGAACGTAAAATGATGACGCCGAATTTGTGTGCACGTGTTCACCAATTAAACGAGATAACAGTACTTTTACGTAGCTATCAAAGCGATCAAAAGTCTACAAGCACTTTACATATGAAGGATTTACTGTGTAATATTTAAATTTTTTATGCGATATCCACGGCGATTTAGAACCTCCACAAAGCGGTTTTCCATTGAGCCTACAAGCTTGCTCGTCTCTTGAGTTGTTATTTCAGATCACTCTTTAATTACCACGTTTTTGAGCTGCTGTGTACTCGATATTGTGTGTTTTCGTATTTTTCTTTCTAAAAGTGCCCATAAATGTTATTTTTTGGGTTCAAGTCGGATGACCATGATGGCGTGTGTAGTTGTTTCGGTGCGTCATAAAGCAACCAAAGCCTCACAATTTCTGCTGTGTGCCGAGTCAGCTAGTGTCTAAATAAATATGCCCATCCAATGTTTTCTCCACAAACTCATAGGTGGCATAGCATCACGCCACCACCTCTATGGTTCACCGATATTGTTTTTGTTGTATGTTTCAATTGGTATACGCCACACTAATTTGCGTCCTTTTATGTCAAATACTCCAATTGATCGGAAAAGAACATTGTTCCAGAACTCATTCGACATGTTTACATATTTGTTTGCGAGTTCAATCGCTTTTTTCGATTAGTTCGTGAAACAAGAGGTTTTTTTCGTGCTCTTTTTGTCTTGTCCTTTTCAGAATTCTTCGCGCAGTCACTACAGAAATGTTTTTCGCGAATATTCTCTCTATATCAGTTAGTCGTAAATTTTTTATTACCGCATTCAATATTGAGCGACTTTCACGAACGGTGAGCTTCGGTGGGCGACCAGGTCGAGGTTTTATTTCTTTCGTCGGCCCTATTTTCTTGTCGATTAGACACCATCGTCAAATTTACGGCAGTTTTATAAAAACAAAGTAATTTATTGGATTAATTAAAAAAACACATTAAAACACTACCAAAATTTTTAAAAATTAACTTGCATCACACACTAATTCCTCAACAATACTGAGCACTTGTCGATTTTTGACCGCTAGATAGTTACGTTGCAAAATAAAAGTACCGTTATTTCGCCTAATTGGCGAACACGTGCACACAAATTATGCGTCGCTTAACTCTGTAAAAGAATAATAAAATTTGATTTCAATAAATTACTTATTTTAAAAAATATTTTTAAACAAAAATTTTTGTATTAGCTGCTTGTAGACGCTGACTGTATATCAATATTATCCGCATATGCTAATTTGAATCAAGCAGCATTTCATATCTATCCGTAATAAATGAATGCTCGGTCTTAAATGAAAGAAATCTTATTGATACCACTTTAAACTTTTTTATAACTGTATTAAATTTTACTCTGTATAACATTTAAAAATTCAGCATGGTTAGCCATAATTGACATAATTAAACATTATTTTTGATCCATATGCAAGTATCGTGAGTACATCACGGGGTTTGCCATGCATAATTCCCGTCTAATAAAAGAGGGGAAAAAATTAGTCATCAATGCATGAATAGCATGTGTTTTGTGCTATTCTCCTCAAGAAAATGTAACACAGAGACCACGTGTTTAATCGAATCATCGATATTGACCGCCGGTATGATACTCTTTACCCTTTTAAATTAAGTTGACTTAAGTGAATTACTCGCCGTTTCAGCATATTTCATTTCCTAATTTTCGTCAAAAAAAGACATTAAATGATACCTAATTTTTTATGTAAAATGCGAGGAAATTTTAGCCTAAATTCCAATATAGGGTTTCGCTTCAGAACTAACGTTTCAAAAACAATACCTGATTATAGTTAAATTGAGCGACTTTGTAACTACTTAAGATCGTACAGTTGATAATCAAACCTATTTAAGAATTGAAGCGGGTTGGTGAGAGAAACCAAATCTCTCACCATTTTCGAAAGAACTTTACATTCTCGTAGTCAACTGTAAACCGCTGAACGAATGTATTCGTTTGCAGCTTCATAAGATTCGCTTGATTTTAGAATGGAATCGGTGTCTCATTCTATGTAAGCAAATATTAATGAGAATGAATTAGAAGAGGAATAAAATGGAATGGAATGCATTATATTGTAATTATCATTTCTTGATGCATTTAAATTATTTTTGTCTTGTTGCGTTTATTTTAATAGATTTTTGATAGGAATTTTCAAAAAATTCACAATTTTCGGAATCTCACACAGTTTAGAAAAACAATGCATTTTGTGGATTTGTCAAAATTGGCATTTGTTGTATTATTTTTGCATCTATATGTAATTGTATAGCGGTATCTCGGAAAAATACGTAATTCGGAATAGAAACATTCGATTTAACCACAAGTCTATTACGTGTGGCGGATCTCACATAACGAGAAACTATCGCATGTAAACGAAAAACTATCCTATGTAAACGAGAAACTATCGGTAATGTCACAATATGTTTTAAAAAATCATTTCTCTAACGTTGGAGAAACCTTAATTCTCAAGTTGATATCCAATATAATTCTCAAGTTGATCTTCAACCTAAATGTGTATTGGGGTCTAATGTCCGACAATGTACATATGTATGTATGTATATAATTTTGTATGATGCTGTTACTAAATGAACGAAATGAATTAAATACACATTTGAAAATTCAATAGTAAATGGACTTTATTTTAAAATAATCATAAATAAAAATAGCATATGCTTATACTTAAGTACATATTTACAAAAATATTTAATTCAAACAAAACGAAAGAATTCATCAGTAAATATAGTACATACATATGTACATATATACATATATTTAAGTGAAATTTAAAATATTATTTTTTAAATTATTTTCTGCAACATTAATATTTAAAAACATTATTTGGATGACGGATTCCTTATCGGAAGAAAGAAGTGTTCTTTTTCCGAAAGTAAATTACGCGCTACGGAAAATATCCACTCGGTGGATGCACTACTTGCCGGAGTTGCTAATATTTTGCACGATACTTTGTAAAAAAGCGGAAATTCATACTTATGCAATTCCCACCATTGTAAAACATTAAGGCTAGTTGTAAAGGCTACGTCCACACTCCGGTATCGATCAAGTTCCCTTTGAACGCGTCGTGTTGGATTACAAATCGACTGACATTTTACGAATTCACTGAAAACCTCATTACTTTCTGACTCTATTTGAGCTATATTTCCGTCATTATCTGCATTTGGCACATATTCTAACATCAAATTCATGCACTTATCTTTAATTTGGGTTTTTTCTTCTTCACTATATTGCAATAGTTGATTTGCAGGTGGAAACATAAACATCGCAATATTATGGTAAATGGTTAAATTATCCATAAAAACTGATTCCAAATAATGTCTTTATAATTGTTGAGTCTGCTATATTTACTGTAATTTTTTTCAACTTATGTATATAAATAATTGATAAATGCAATGTCGGATGTTTATCACTTTCGAATTGCTTAGAAGCTTCTTCAAAATTTATAGTAAAACAATCCAAATATTCCACTATTGTGCTTGGAAAACAACACTTCAATAAAATAAAAAATTGAAACTCGAAACGAAGGCATATAAATTAAGAAAACCCGTTATATTTTTTTTGTTTAAACACTTGCCAATCTATGCACAATCGTCGTAATATTCTTTTCTTTCATTCAGAGAATTATTTATTGTAGTTGAAAAAGCAAAATCATAGAGTAATAAAACGAGAATAAAGAATACTCCGTTACAAAAATGATATCACGCATTGAGAGTAAAGAGAATGCTTCCAAAAACGTATACAATCGTGCAGCTGTTTAGTCAACTGATACATTCTAGTATTAGTGAACCTACTATCTATACGCATGTTGGCTTCAGTGGAGGTTTCCTCCGTTTTTTCAGCTTGAATATTGACCTCGATTTGGGGATTAGAAAAGTGATAAAGCATCAGTCTAAAGATTAGCAAACTCTGGAATAGTGTGACTCAACAGGCGGTGTTTGTGAACACGAAAACTACTACTTTTGCAATAGAAAAGATTGAAATCGTTATAGAGAATGTAAACCCCTCCACATACATTGGCCCTGATAGAATAAATATCTGGATCAGAAAAGAATGAACCAAGGTTGCTAATCAGTCGCTGAGAGGTCTTGAAATCTTCTTACCCATTCTGATTAAAATTAAAAAATCAAAAAAATATGTACATAATATATTTTATTTCAAAAGACTAGTATATTTTGCATTTTTAATAAATAATACAAATAAATAAATTTACAAAAAATGGAATGAAAGGTTGCGTAAAGCAAAATATTTCAACGCTCTTTAAACTGAAGTTCGGGATATAAAATTTTTTAATTCACTGCCTTCAGCGGAAGTTGGAAAATTTGGAGTTTTTGTAAGATCAATTCCCTGAGGACCCGGCAACAGTATTGGCCTACATTGTCCATCGCCGTTTAGCTTGTTCATCGGTACGGTAGTGTCCGACAGTGGTGCCAATGTTATTCTACCTAATTCTTTTTCAGTTGTTTCAAGCACCGACTCTTTTGTTGATATGAACTGCATTTCACTGTACCCGTTGCTAGAAGGAACGTTTGTTCCATTATAATCACATCTGCCAATCATTCTCAAAGGTTTTTGTATCCGTGATGAATTAAATTGCAGTTGATAATGCTGTTGCAAGGTGGCAGTCGCATACGATTGTTGAATACTATTAGTTTCATGTTCAATAACTCTGTGCTGGTTCATTCGATATTGCTGATTTAAGCCATTTTTCTTTTGTTGAAGCGGTTTTGAGGATGTTTGATCTTTTACGCAGACTTTAGATACAAGAACAGCACTAGATAGTTGACACTGATTTTGTTGTTTTCGTTCTCTTGCACGCTCAACATGCTTTTTTCGTTCTTCTTTTGACCAGTAACGTCCTGTTTTGACTTCTGACATATTATCCTCTTCCGCGGTTGTTGAAATATCTCTATTACGAATGTGTTCAGTATTAATGCGAATAGAACGATTTTGAACCATGCAGCGACTACGAGCCGGACGACGAACAATATATCTTGTTCCATCTTGACGCCGTTTTACTTTCCAAACCATAGCTTCATCTTTCGAATGTGGTTTCTGGTTAACGTCAGTGGTGGTAAGTAAAGGTACTGTTGTTACCAGCTGAGAACCAGTTCTTACCTAAAATATACAAAACAACATATATATATCCGGAATATTTACAGAATGATTACGGCGTTTTAAATTTTGTATATGCATATAGACGTCTATGACGTTGATGCCACCAACATTTGTATAATTTCTTATAAGCTGTCAAAAGCAAGGGCTTGATGACACCTAATGGGAGGAACAGCTCGAAATCTTTTCTTTTTTTGAACGAAAATCATAACGTTATTATATTAAACAAATAAGAAAGCGATAAGTTCGGGTGTAACCGAATATTGTATACTCTCGGAATTTGTGTGACTCAAAGGTGGTGAAATATTATGGTGTTGACAAAACTTAATATTAAAAAATGTTGCGAAAGAATCATAGGGTATATCGGGATTCTAGTCGTCTAAGAAAAAATGGTATGTTGGGATAGTTCCCTACAAAGCCAAAAGTAATTAGCAAAGCTACCCAGTCGAAAACATTTAGCTTAGACATACAGTAACGGAGGTACAGCGGGGAGCAAAGTGAGTCCGTTGCTTGCATGATTCGCAATATAGAGCGAATAAAACCAACAGTAAAGCAAACGTAATATAATATACAACAAATTATCAAATATCCAACGAGAAGAACATGAAATAAGATTAAAAAAAAGGGAAACTCAACCTTTGGCATTTTAATTTTCTTATCAGTAAAATTATCAAAATTGTCAATTTTATTATTTTTTTGACATAATTATAAAGTCATTATAATTATTTATGGTATAGACGTAGAAAAAGCGATTTTTAATATATCAAAATTATGCGGAAATTAGATCGCGAGGCCAAAAACTGAAAAAGGGTAGACGTCCCGATTACTTGCTACTGAACATAATTTTTCAGTTTTTGGTCAAACGAGTTCTAAACAAAAAACTGTAATGTTTTTGCTGGAAACGCTCTTAGAGGCCGTTCGCGACTTTTAACATAGGACAGACAGAGAAAACCACAGCAAAAATTTACTATATTTAATGATTTCATGATTTTACTAGAAATATGTAAACACACGTTAAAACTTTGCCAAACAGCACCGACTATACATCCATAAAACGACACCACGTAAAGCATACGCTACAGTGGCAGCAGTGTAATGGTATGGAGCTGCTTCACCGGGTTGAATATTGAAAAAAAAACATATATATGTATATATTAATATTTTACGAGCCCATTTTTCCGATTTTAATGAGGAAAATGTTTACACCGAAGCTAACTGTTTCAGCAGGATGAAAACCCGAAACATATTCTAAAAGTCCTGCAAAACTGACTCGCTGACTAAAATTTCAGTTGATGAAGTGGCCTGCTCAAGCCGGCAGGATTTGTGGCAAAATGTGCTCAAGGATGTTTAATCAAAAAGAAAGTGTTATAAAATATAAGGACTTACGAACTACATAAATATTAATATTTTTTTAAATTAATAACCGGAAGTTCGTAAATTGTTATATTAGGAATATGGGTGCTAGAAGATATATTGAATAAGTTGTAAACATGTTTAACACAAAAGCGCTGTCTTATCACAAAAGATTCTTTCCGAATTTCAATAATAGATCTCACATATTGACCGATATTTTAAGTACAAAGTCATACATAGTGCTACTAGGGTCCACATATTCAGTATCTGAGGTCTTAATAAGTTATGGCTCGACCTCTAAATATAAACACTGCAAAACGGAAGAATAAGATGTAATTTAAAATTGCGATATTTAGGAAGTAAACGTAGTCGTCATCCGATATAGCACACTTTCACACTACTAATATAACACTGTCGGGATAATCATATATCAAAACGTTTATACTCCCTGTTGCAACATGTTGCGAGAGTATAAAAGTTACTAATAAATTTAATGGAGTACAAAATAAAAGGTTTATTTAATTGTGTCTCTATGCAACATACTTATGTAAGTCACTGTATGAGTTGTTTTTGTTTAATTTTTGCTCTACTCACATGCATATTTATTCGCAGATAATGTTTCGCTTATTTTTAGTACATAACATATAGAATAAAATAGAACATTTCATCTGCTTTACTGTTTTCTTTTTTATTCGCTCCGTAATAAGAAACATGCAAACATTTACTCACTTTTGCTCCCCACTTTATCTGGACATTCCCTTAAGAAATATGCAATTATTAGTAACAAACCTCTTGACTGCTAACAAAATGATATTGACTTAGGTTTGGTGCAACGAATTGAGGACAGCATGGGCTCTGTAAATGATGAATTTTATCGCGCGTCAGTGATTGAGACAAATTAGTTTGATGTTGTGAAATCGCTTCTCGGCACATACTTCTGTTAAAGGTCTGATAAATATTAGGTTCATTATTGCATTGGTGGTTTGGGGAAAATTTAGCTTGTTCTTCTGTTGAACCGTCTGAAATATATCAATAGCAATATACTTAATATATATATATAAATATACGGTAATCAAACATACCCAGATCACTGCGATGAGTTTGTGTAAGCTGTGTTATGCTATCACTGCCGATATTAGTCAAGACAAGATTAGTTTTGTCTTTCGACTCATACAAATTCTGCGTTTTGCTGTCTTCATGCATACCATTACACTTACCATTTGGATTAAGGGCCGATACAAGTTGAACTGTACTAATATTTGACCCCCCCGTATTGTAAGCACTAGAAGAGTTATCAAGTTCTTCATCTTGCGAAACATCTATTCTATTGCCCCCACCGCTGCCACCACTACTGCTTGAACCGTTTGTTATAGTTGTTAAGGTACTAGAGACAGTATTATTTTTTTTATTTGTATCGCTATTCCAATATTTACGTATACAACTGCTAGTACTTCGTCCAGATTCTTTGACAGCATATTCTGAAATCGCCATTGGAGTAGAACATACATCTAACCATTTCACTACACTTTTCTTTTGTTGCAGCTGTTGGAAAGAGTCAGTAGCGGCAGATGAACAGGACCCCAACGCCGTAACATATGTTGAACTCTCATAGGGAGAGCAATAAACTGGCTCTAATTCTGAATCCTCTGGTATAGTTTCATATATATGTTCTGTCGTATCGTAATTAATATCTCTGTGATCATTCGGTTTATTTTTTGACGATACAAATGCTGTTGGTGTACGAAAAATAAGCTGGTCACTTTTGGGTGGTCGTAAACTCTTTTTTGTTGAGTTATGGTGTTCCTTTTTTATATTTTGCTGTAAAACAGGATGAGTAAGCAACTGTTCCATACCTTTCTCGCATCCAAATATTGAGCGTTTTTCCGGGCTATTTGCGGTAACTACATCTATTTGCGTGAAATTACTAGGATAGGCTAACGTTGTCACGGCGGTTGAAGGTACTGTTGTTAGCGAGGGCCTTTGTGCAATAAAAACAGATTGCTGTTTTTTGCTTTTATTTTCATGATGATTCACTAAAGACTTTTCTAAATCTGAAGCGGCTTCATTCTGTGGAAGACAATTTTCATAAGTCATATTACTTTCAACGTAAAACTCTTCTTCCTCGGCGTCATCATCGTCATCAATTTCTATATCAGCCAACAAAGGGTCGTTGAAATCGTCCTCCTCCTATAATGGTCAAAGACCGTGGAAATTATTGTTAATCCTAAATATAACAGTTTAAAATAATTTATCCACTGAAATAAGCTTAACCAAAATATAAATAAACCAGCCAACATTTAAAAGTAATAAAAACAATATTACTTTAATATATTTTTATTTGAAAACAAGAAAAAACGTTAACTTACACAAATAAAGAAGTTTCCATACAAGAACTTGGTTTTGACCGTTCAATTTGTATGGCAGCTATAGCATATACTCATAGCAGTTCAGACTGGAAAATGTCTTCGGATATTGTAGATTTGCTTTGGGCAACAATCTAAGCCGAATTTCAAGAAGTTATTTTGTCGTATAAAACAGTTTTACATACCAGAACATAATTTTTAACGATCAGTTTGTATTACAGCTATTTAATATAGTGGTTTGAACTGGAAAATTTCTTCGGATATCTTGAACAAGTAACGCCGAATTTTGTGAGGAATAAAAAAGTTCTTCATACAAGTACCTTATTTTAATCGTTCAGTTTGTGTGATACCTAATGTTATGGTGGTCAGATCTAAACAATTTTTCCGGAATCCTTGAGCAAGAATTCATTTCAAATTTTGCGAAGATATCTGGTGAAACAAACAAGTTTTCCATACAAGAACTTGATTTTGCTCGTTCAGTTTTTATGGCAGATATATCCTATAGTAGTAGTCCGATATCAGCGGTTCCGACTATATATACAGCAATAAATAATTTGAATAGTACTTTCACTTGACATAAAATTAGAAGGAAATTTCCGGCTTTTAAGAAAATATCGACAAATTGGCAATGTGGCGGACGTACTTTTTTTTTGTTCAAATAGCACATTTGAAAGAATTCAGTATTTTCTTCAACCAAATAAAACCTAATTTATGTTTGTAGCTTAGTGAACGGGTGCGTGGTCGGTTTTTTACACGACGCCCGAACAAGTAAAAAATCCTTTCGGGACCAAATTTAAAGGTCCAGAAATGGGACTCATACAAAAGCTTATATCAAACAAATGTCTGGCGCAAAGCTCTTTCGATGGGGTCGGACCATAGGATAAATGGTGTTAGATGAGTGGGGTTTCTACAAAAACACCGTAATAGAAACTGCTTGGAGAGGAGCTCGTTATGTTCCTTGACCGGAAGCATACGGGCCTCACTATGCAGGTGTTCGATTGGGGTGTATAGATATCTGTATATAAAAATTTTACACAAACAATACAATCTGATGAAAATTTAATATTTTTCGGTAAAATTTTTTGATTTAAATGAACGGCCCCGGCTACGGAATCGTTGAAGATGTTGCTTAAGCGTATTGGAGGAGTCAAACAAACACATAGTCACCTCTGTTAATGAATGAATGTTTTCCGAAATTGAAAAATCCGCTTTGAAGCCATTAAAAGTCATTCGCGGAAGGCTCTGACGCCGAGGCCAACAACCAAGGGTATGGAAAATTGGATTAAGCGTTGGTATGCTTATATTGGATCACAAATGAGCATATTTCGAACACAATATATATTAAAACTTGTGAAAATGTGTGTTTTTTTTGTCAGTCCGGGTCAAATTTGAGTTATATAAACATAATAAATAATATAGAATTACCGTAAAAAGATACCGGCTAACTAAAAGAGTTACAGCATTATTATTTTCCGCGATCAACAGTTCGGTTTCTTCTTTATTTTTGATATCCTTCCCATTAATTTGAAGTATTTGATCACCTTGACGCAACCGACCGTCTCTTCCAGCTACACTATCCGGTTGTATGCCACTTATATATACTTCAGTACAGGCATCGTTGTCGTCAAAACTTGAGAAGGCACCATTGTGTTCGCCGCTATTACCGTTGCTGGCGCAACTATTATAACAAACAATTAACCCCAGTCGTTCATTGCTATCGGACTTTCGCAGTGTTATTTCCTGAAAGAAATATTTTTGAAAATTCACAACAGAAAAATTGGTTAAGAAAAAAACCAAACAAACTCACTTCTACATCAATTTCTGGTGCTAAACATTGGTCTAATAAATTATGTTCATGTTCAACGAAATGATCAGCCGCTTTTTTTGAACTATCATAGAGAAAATAACTAGTGTCAGTTTGAGTTGTCTTGCACACACGCTCAAGAGAATTTTTTGAATTTTTCGCAGGCTGGGATGGTTTTGTACCTACAACCAATTTTATTGTGAAGGATGTGTTTGCAGAGCTATTTTTGACCGGTACTTCTTTCGTCGTTTGTGCATTTGGAGTAATTTGAAAAAATTCCATCTTTGATTCAATGTGATCGAAATCATGTTTGTTAAAATTGCAACCAGTAATGCAGCTTTCGTTAGACCTGTATTTCCTTTGGATTTCCACAAGCAACGGCTCACCGGCAGTAAGGAACATTTGAACCACTTTTTGTTCTGGCAACTGATTTATATCGGCGCCATTAACCTATGAAAATATTTTAATATTATATGAAAATTGCACTCTAAGATGATTTCTTACCTTCAAAACAACAAAGTCAATTTCGGCCATAATGGTACATGTAAATAGTTAGGGAGTGTAGGAAAAGGTGTCCTTTAGTATTACTTCTTTGTTTTGCAAATTTCCTAAAACCATAAATATATATTTTTAGTTTAGGGATCCAATAATATTTAGAATCTTCATTTACATATCGTGAAATAGATTTCAGATTACAAAATTTCTCACAAAAATCTCATATTTACAGTTTTTTTTTTCTCTTTTGAGGTTAAGGTTTAAGGTCACAGTATGTCCGACGATATGTATACGTTCATTTCGTACATATTAACCGATATATACATTAAGCCAACCGGGTAATTGAAATTCTTATAATTGTCGGCTTCAAGTAAAACTAATTGCCAGTTCAGGGTATCTTACTTTTACAAAACAAGAGTGTTCAAGTTGGCTTATAAAAACTAAGTATGAAAAGGATGAATAGATCCTTAACTCAGGCGATCTAAAATAAAGTATTTAAGTTACAGTAGGTACCTTCCAAATGGGATTAGGATTAATGGACCAAAAGGGAAAAGAAATTTTTCCTACAAAAGTGAGCGCTGCAAAGCAAAGCGACGGACGACAAGTCGAGGTTAGTACGATAAAAAGGTATAAAGCGAGCAGTATCAGCAGCGATCACCCTGCAGAATGCGAGAGTTAGCATAGGTCACCAGGTTATGCTTTTTATCAGACCACCGCTAGAGATGGTAATATCTGGCGACCTATTATCTGTTCCGCCAGCTCCATCCCCCTACGATCGTTTGACAGGCAGGAGTGCCAAAGATTTTGGTGCGCGTTTGAGATTGGTCAGATTGGGGGTCGTGCTGCCTCTGTGAGCTCCTTAAGGCCGTGGAGGTCCTTTCTTGGCCACTCGACTGAAATGGCGGCGCAGTGCGCGAACAAGGTGTCGCAGTAGTGCGTTGGCAGCATGGAGTCACGTAACTTATGGTCCACTCCCTATGGGTCTTAAGGCCTGAGCAGGTCTTAAGATGGCCCCATCTGTTGCATGCATTGTACATTACCGAAGTGGAGTTAGGATAGAGCCGTTTAGCGCAAATACAGCAGAATTCCTCGGGGCCCGGGTTGGACTCGATGCCAGCACAGGTCAGAAGGATACAGAGCAACCCTGCTGCTAGGAGTTGCTCTAAGGACGACAAACTTAGACTAAAACTTACCGATCCAAACAGGTTTACATCGCCAAAATAACAGTCCTTGGCCGGATAAAATCCGGGTCAATTCCGGTAACGTAGAACTGGCTGTTGTGGGAATCGTCGAAGATTTGTTAATGACTTCGGTCATTGCAAACAGCAATTACTGTTTTACTTATTATTACTAATGAGATATCGCGCTACATGTGACATTACATTTGTAGTGTCGGTCGGAAAATGAGCATCGAACAAAAAGCCAACATTAAGTTTTGTTTTAAACTTGGTAAAACTTTTACCAAAACTCACCAAATGATGAAACAAGTTTATGGCGATGATTGTCTATCCCGTAGCCGTATTCACGAGTGGTTTAAGCGTCCCAAAGATGTTGTAAACGAAAAAAACACGGAAATTGTGCGTGAATTCATTAAAAAAGAGCCGAAATCATCGCTTAAATATATGGAATCGGAATTATCAATATCTGCAGCGTCGATTTATCGTATTTTGACAGAAAATTTGGGCCTCAGAAAGGTTTGTGCTCGATTTGTCCCGCACACTTTGAAACAACACGAAAAAGTCCTCTGAATTCAACATTCAAGAGACATCATTAAAGAGGCCAAAAAGGACCCAAACTTTTTGTATTCGATTGTGACTGGTGACGAAACATGGTGCTTTGAATATGGGCCCGAAACCAAACGAAAGGAAACCGCTATGCTGACGTTGATGCCATCCAAAAGGCGACGACCGCCATCCTCAACGCTATACCGACAAATCACCTAAAAAAGTCATTCGATAACCTTCTTGAACGTGCAAAATGTTGTATTCAGGCGGAAGGAGACTATTTTGAAGGCGACCAACAAATTTTTCAAAAAAAAAACAAATAATATTCGTTTTTTAATAAAAGTCCTGAAACTTTTGAATTGCACCTTGTATATCAGGTAAAACTGATGTATCGATGTTTTTGTCGTTATTGATACGTCATTGGGAATCAACAGAAATGAGCGGTCTGGGGCTACAGAAATAAAGATATGTTAATAAAGTAGCACCGAGTATTTGTTAGAATGCAACCGTTTTGTTGTGTGAATGAATTGCATTGAACAAAAGTTAAATATTGAATTAAAGTTTTTTTTTACTATTTAATATAAAATATTTGTAACAAGTAAGGAAGTTCTAAGTTCGGGTGTAACCGAACATTTTATACTCTCGCAACTTGTAAGGATAAAAAAACCCGGAAAATTACTTCAGGTGTTGGCAAAATTGTATATTAAAGGAATATCCGATTCAACCCATTTTGGACAAAATATCATACAGTTACCAACCGTTTCATTTATGTTATTTATTACATGAATTTCAATTATATATCTTACACATTGACCGATATATTCGGTAAAAAGTCAACTATAGGCACTGGGGTCCACATATTCAGTACCTAGGGGCTTGAAAAATTTTGTTTCGATTTAGACAATTTTTGATAACAAGGTGGCATACTTTAAACGCATTATTCACGCAAAGTTTTATTCCGATACAGTCATTGCTGCTTGATTTGCATAGTGGAAAGTGAAAGAATCACATGGAATTTAAAATGGTGTTATATGGGAAATAGGCGTGGTTATAATCCGATTTCGCCCATTTTCGCACTATAACATAGAAATATGAGAAGAATGTTATGTACCGCCGGATTTCAACTCGCCTCTTTATCCGGATCATTAATATATATATAACCCTATATCTAACTCGATTAGGTTTAGGTGATACAAGCAACCGTTAGGTGAACAAAACTATTATACTCTGTAGCAACATGTTGCGAGAGTATAAAAACAAATCCGTGAAGTGTTAGTGGATGTAAAAGTTAAATAAAAATATAATTGTAACATTTAATATAAATCGAAGAAACACGTACTTTAAATAGCTGAATTTTTGAACTTTAAATAAAAATATCTTAAAAATCATAAGTCAGCAGTAATTAAATATGGATAAATATTAGAATATCGTGCCCCGGGGATTTAGAATATCCATACGGGGTTTAAATGGGTTTGTACGGATAGAGATTAAGGAAATATATATACATATATAGTTACCACTGACTTTGGTTTTTGAGCTATTTGCATTCAAAGTTAAGAAGTTCAAGTACGTGTTTTATCGATTTATAACGAATGTTACAGTTATATTTTTAACTTTTATGTCCACTGACACTTTACTAATTCATTTATACACATTAATTTTATATTACATAGAGCGTTAAATATTGAATTAAATATAATTTTGCACTATTTAATAAAAAATAAATATGTAGAAACGCATTCGTGATGGCTTAGTGGACATAAAATTTAAAAATACAAGCGTACGATTCATTATGAATCAAAGAAACATGCATTTTAAATAGTGAATTCTTAAATGCAAATATCTCAAAAACCATAAGTCAGCGACTACTAAATGTATATATATATTTTTAATCTGGAGGGCCTCCTCTTTCCGTACATACCCATTTTAACCCCGGGAGATGTCCTTTTAAAATTTACCCAATTTTACACTTGAATTTTTAACTTTAATATTCACTCACACTTGACTTATTCGTTTCTACACATTTGTTTTGTATTAAATAATACAAAACTAACTTTAATTCAGTATTGAACTTTGGTTCAAATCCATTTATTCATACAATAACCAAATGGTTGCATGCAAACAAAAAATATAAGTGTTACCATAAAAACGAATAAAAATTAATAAAAAAAAGAACGATTACACCGTCAGTACAAAATTCATAATCGTGTGATGACTAACGCATAATCTTTCAGAATTTCTTTGCTCTTGGTAAATCAAGGTTATTTTTTTTTTTGGTTTTACGCGAAAGAGCTGGCGACGTTTTGGAGTTGGACCGATGAAGGTGAAGCGTGGCCAAAGGCAGTCAACGCAAAAAGTAATTCTCCACGAAAGAACTGAGGACACCCTGGTTTTGGACCAACCATGGTTATTTTTTTGAAGCGCGGCTCAACGCCAAAACAGAATGAAAAACTAATCATGTGTTAATTATTTCCTGCCATTGGGGTATTATTTGTTTTCTTTAGAATACGGTCTAAGGCTTTCGGGAAAAAAATCGGTATGGTCGGATAGAGAGCAAAAATATATATAGATATAGCCACGTGAAACTTATAGTTTTTGAGATATTTACGTTTAAAGTTGAAAATTTCAAATATTTAAAGTATAGTATGTATTTTTTCAATTTAAAATGAGTTTTACACTTATATTTTTCACTTTTATATTTACTAACACTTCAATAATTCGTTTGTACACATTTATTTAACATTATATCGTGCAAAAATAACTTTAATTGAATATTTAAATCATTGTTCAATTCTAATAATTCTGACAATAATAAAAAGGTTACAAAATGTCAAATAACCATATATATTCTAGATATGGAGGACCTCTTTTATCAGCCCATATCCATTTAGGTAAATGTATAGTTTACGTCCCCTAGTGGAGGCCGCAAAACTTACAATTTTTGTTTTATAACCTCTTATTTTGGTCGGTCCAACACCTGGGTGTCCATGGACCAACACCGGGGTGTCTGTGTTCGATAAAATAAGATAAAAAAAAATTATTTTCGAGGCCTCTTTCGTTGGAGGACCTAAATTATACATTTACCTCTATTTTATCCCCGAAATCCTGAGACAGTATTCTAAAGCCGACCCCTTTTGTTAGTGTGTGAATAAAATGAATTGAACAAAAGTTAAATATAGAATTAAAGTTATTTTTGCACTACTTAATATTAAATAAATGTGTGGAAACGAATTAGTAAGGTGTTAGTGAATATAAATAAATATGTAAAATTCATTACAAATCGAAGAAATACGCACCTTCAATAGTTGAAATTTAAGTGCGAATATCTCAAAAACCATAAGTCAGCGGCAACTATATATATATTTTCTTAATATAGAGAACCTTCTCTATCCGTACATATTCCTTTAAACCTCGAATTCGGGGGATGCTATTCTAAAATTTATCTGCTTTGTTTTTTTTTCCTTCTGATAAACTTTATCACGTCACAATTTAGGTTTCGGAAATGTTATTGTGAGAATAGACATTCCTTAATTTTCACTACTATATATAAAAGAAAATGATAAACATAACATTACCTACATTTCTTAATCCTAACTTTAGCGTCGTTGAATGTTTTTTACATTTATTTTTATAACTTTAGGAAAAATTTCTGGTAATATTGCTTTCTTATATTTGAGAACCATGATCCATTATTCTCCTTAATAATTCTAATTTTATTATAGTTCGTTATTAACCTAAATATAAACAGACTTTAACCCAAAAACGCTTTTTATTTAGTCAAAAATCCATAAGCGTTGTCGTAAAAAATCGATGAAAAGTTCAATCGTGTATCGAAGTTTTTTTCCCAACTTAGATCGCGTTCACACGTGACTCTCTCTTTGCTCTACTCGGCAAATTCTCTTTTGGTGTTGTTCTGTGCGTTCACACAAGCGAAAAGAGTCCAGACTCGAGTCGAGTTTTTCTGTCATTCCTCTCCTACAAATTTCGAAAATGTTTATGCGGTTCGGCTACGCCACACATAGAGCGGGTTGCATATTTCAGTTGTATGTTGGGATGGTTTTTGTGAGTGGTAAAGTTCAGGTTGATTGATAGGGAGAAGGGTGTTAGATGTATGGGGTTCGTTGGGTACGCAAAGATATAGTTAATTTAATGCGGAGACTCATTGCATGAGGGACATATGTTTGCTATGTTTTTTTTTCGGGGCGGCATTCTGTATAAGTAGGAGTTAACCCTGCTTCAATACCCAGAACGAAATTGCGCAAGGGTCACTCTAGATTCTCATGGCAAGCGAGCTCTTCGTCTGCAATGGATGGTAGTTTGACTCCTAGTACACCATTCACTGAGAGGGAGTCAGTGAAGCTGTTGATGGCTCCACTGTGAATGACGGTCAGTGCATGTTAGAAGTTAGTTGCGTCCGAAGTCTGGTCGGCGTACTGTTCAATGTTGCCGACTCGATAGTCCGAAGTGCAGTGTTCTGACATGTCTGAAGCTTCAGCGTCGGATTTGCACTAGATCCAGGCGACCGTATCGTAGTTATGCAGAAAAGAAGCGGGAAAGGTCGGAGAGCTACCCATTTACCCTTGAACACATACAATCGATTCTATTGGCCAACGTGATTATCGTGCAATCATCAGCGTACGAGGTTATGGAAATTCCTTCTGGTGGTTAGGGGAGTTTCGATATCTAGAAATTAAACAGTAAGGGGAGAGCACAGCACCCTGCGGAACGCCTTGTATAATTCATCTTAGTTTACAATTTTGACCTCGAATCAGTACGGATGATTGTCCACCGATCAGGTAATTCATGGTCCACCAGCTGAACCCTGGAGAGAGCGTGCATTGTTCGATGTCTTCAAGTAGCATTGTGTGGTTGACTGTGTCAAAAGCTTTTGACAAGTCCAGCGCTACGAGGATCCTCTTCTCATAGGGTGGATTTTAGTTTAGGCCGGGAACCATTTTGTCGTTTATGACGTTAAGTGCTGTGGCGGTGCTGTGTACTTTACGGAAGCCATACTGATGGTCTGCTAGACGCAGGTGGTGAGTGAATGTCGGGAGTAGCAAGACCTCAAGTGTCTTCACTACTGGGGAAAGGAGAGTTATCGGACGATAATACTCCACTTTGTTGGCGGGTTTAATATGTTTCAGTAGTGGCGCCACTCTTCCGACTTTCCATACATCGGGTATTTGAAGAGTGGTCAGCAACAGGTTGAGGGCTTTGGTTAGGAAACTTACACTCGTTGAGCCTAGATGCTTTAGCATGAGCATGTTAATTCCATCAGGGCCAATGGATTTAGATGATTTTGCCATGTTGATGACATTCCGAACCTCCTCACCGGTGAAAGTAAGTAGCGCGATCTTTTGACATTTTGCCAAGCTGTTGGGTTACACATTGTTTGGTCTTGTCTGTCGAAGTGTGCAATGTGAATTGCCGGCAAAAGTAGCTTGCGCACTTCTTCGTCATGCCTCTTCGGATTTGACAAGGCCTTGACAGCAGTTCAAAGCTTACTCACACCTGTGGAAGAGATATAAGGCTTTAAATGCTTTATTCATTCTGTCCTCTTATGTTGGTTTACTATCCGAATGCTGAATCACTTATAAGGAATCACAGTTATCGGCTTGGCGTATGGTATCGCGTTCGTTAGCTAAAATTCGGGAGGGGTTCCGCGATTTTTCTAGCCGGTATGAAGCGAGCGGTAGCAGCAGCGATTACCTTGCGTAATTTACGCTCGCTAACGGTAAAGTCCGTAGGAATGGGTAGTGAGGTAAAAGAGCTCTCTTTGAATTCTGTGAAGCCGACACAGTTAGCTTTGTTCGCCGTCGATCAAATGACATTGCACAGTATTCTGCAGTATGAAATAATGTTGAAACCTGTACACTCAGAAGATCTGCGCGGCTGTTTAAGTAGGTTTCTTGGACCGTTGCTATCGATACGCGTTCCCGGCTCATGAATGCAACTATCTCATCGATCTTATTTTAAAGTCCGTTGCAGTTGAATTGTAGTAATTGAGTATGTCGCGGGTGTCTAGGAGTAATCTTGGGGTAGAGGGAGTGGCGTGTAGGTGGTGGTTGTTGCAGCTGTAGAATCCGCCAGGGCGGCTGTCGCACTGTGGTGTTGTTTGGCGTCGCCTTTGTAGGGGGTTGCGGGGGCAGACTCCTGCAGCACGAGGCAACGTACGACACACTTCGTTCATGCATGGTGCGCATTACGGAACACGTCGGGAAGTGACACCAGCTAGTACAAAAATTGCACTTGGCTGATGTGACGTTCCGATGTATCAGATTGGGACTCACCCTGTCTGTTTGAGCTCCTGAGCCACTCGACTGGTGTGACGGCGCAATGCGTAGACATGGTGCAATTCGCACCGTCGTTCAGGCTGGTGTCGCGATACTTCGTCGGCAGCATGAAACCACATAACTCTTGGTCCACTACCTGCTGATCTTACGGCCTGAGCAGGTCTTTAGATAGCTCCATCCATTGCATGTATTGCGCCTAATCGAGGTAGAGTTTGCATGGAGCCTCTTGGCGCAAACGCAGCAGAAAAATAACGCAGGGCGCGGGTTTGGCTCTATGGTAGTTCGGGTAAGGAGGATGTGGAGAAACCCTGCTTCGGGTCAATTCCGGAAACGTAGAACCGGCTGTTGTGGGAATTGAGATGGTGGTCTCACATTTGCTTGCAAGGAGTTACCCTGAATGTTGTATAGAATACCCGTTATTAATATTTTCAAGGAAAAACGTATGACGTGAATTCCCTAATTTATTAGAATATATTAAATACCAGCTGTTAATATATTTAAGGCCAAATATATGACGGAAATTTTATAATTTATCAGTAAGTATATACACGTAGTTTTTGTAAGCCATATTTTTTATATTTAATACAAATCATTCACGAATTTATTACATTTCGTGTTTAAAAAAAATGATATTCAAACTTCATCCTTAGAGGTTAAAAAAAAAAATGTGAGCGCATATTAATATTATACTGTATATAAAAAAAGTAAAAGTAATCCATTTTTATTAAAAACAAAAAATTAAAAACGTTTAATTCTGCTAAATGTTATAACATATTTATATTATATATATTTGGGTTTCTTATTTATATTTTCCAAAATATTTCTATTATACTATGAAATACGAAAATGACCGGTTGCTTCATATATTTATACTATTCCCTCTTAATTCCTGTATAATATATTACGATAATGTTTTTATTAAATTTGTGTATTAAATAATATTATAGATTATTTTGTTCTTACGCTTTTAATTTTCAGAGAGAGAGATCTATTTGAAATAGGTATATGGTAAATCTTCGTAGTTCTTATGTTGTATACATAAATAGATAATAAAACTCAAATTTCTGAACGAATTGTATAAATTCATTTGAAAGCAAGCGCCGCTGTTGCAACCATTAAAAAAATTTCTAAATTAAAAGAAATGCAAAAATGTGTAGCACCGACAGAGAATGTAGATTATAGAGAAGGTTGACAGTGCACAGTTGACAGACAGTGCGGAACTGAAAACGAGCGCGTTTCACCACTTTTGGGAGGGGTACTGAAAACGATGTTTCACCACAGAAAGTTATTGGCCACAATTAACATCAGGGGACCGAAAAATAGCAGAATTGAGCATTTTCAGTGTTAATTGAGAAAAGTAATTCTAATTTCAATGTTAAGAAATGTACCCTTACAGATTCGTATATTTACAATGCTCAAACGACTTTGCTTTTAAGATGTTCTGCATATATAGGTTGGCTCACGAATTGTGCTACAAAATCAAACCGTAATAAGTTTCTTTTTAGTCAATGCATTACATTTATTTTTTTATTGCATAGACAATTTTATTTTAATTAAACAATTTATTATTCCTCCATGCTCAAACACGCATATGCGACACCTAATTCGGGGTTACTTCAATTATCTATTTGATGGACTGCTTCAGTTCAGTCAGATTTCTGGGTTTGATTTTGTACACCTCTTGCTTGACATAACCCCATAAGAAAAAACCAAGCGGTCTCAAATATTCTAATACATAATATATGTATAATTATGTATGCATGTAAACGAATATGAAAGTACCCATTATAATTTTTAATATGTTTATATGTAACGTATGTGTGAAAATATGTACACTCATTGTCGAAATCTCAGTTGCCACGGACAACCAATGGCCGAAGCTCACGCAGATTTTTGTGAGCCACGGAAAAATATTTTAAACTCGATAAATATTTTAAAATTGTAAAATATTTTAAATCGACAGAAGCTTTGTTGCCAGTTTTGTCAATTTTTTCTGTATTTTGTGGGTTTGCGGGGTTGCAACTTTTCCCTTCTAGAGGGAACATCAGAAATTTGTTCAATTTATGATTTTTAGCTTTTGCCATCGTCGCGATGTCAAACTCATGCCCGGGGAGATGAGAGGGTGTCTGTTTTTATGAATGAAACGAGGTTGCTTGTTGAAAGTACGCCTGCGCTGATGAATGAATATGTTGTTGTTGTGTGATTTACTATAAATTTGGGCTTCTTCTATTTGGCTTGTGACGATTGTTGTTTTTGTAGAACAATTTTTGTAGTTTTTGAGGGTGACATATTTACATGTGTACGGATATTCATACATATGTATGTAGGTTGGTTTATGTATGCATTATTTGTTCGGCAATGTTATATATACATACATATATATGTTGACACATAAAACAATGCGCGCACATATAGTGTATTGATAAGTGATAAAATTATGATTCGAATTTCTGAATCCGTACATTCAAATGCGTTTGTGCAAATATACATACATATGATTATATAATATTAATATGATAAAAGATGTATGGATGTATATGTTTAAATAAATTTAATCACTATTAGTAACAATTATCATACAAAATATTTATTAGAAAAGCATATTATGTAAAAATTTTATAATATTATTAAATGCCCAAACTAACTATAAATATTATTCTGAAAATTACATAATCCAATAAAGTCTTATCAGTTTTGCATGCATTCAAAAAAATTCGCATATGATATTCATATCAATAAATATGATTGCATATACGCGTATAAAAATATAAGCCAAAAGAGTAACATGCGGCTGTAATATCAATGCAAACTTCTGAGCGAAATTTTCATTAAATACTCAGCTCTGTTCACGCGCCACTGTTAAAATTTCTTCTTCCGAGCTAGCTGTGGTGAAACACGCTCATCGTATTTTGTTAGGTTTTGACAATTCAAACGCTGGTCCGTAGTTGGACCTTCTCTATATTTTACATTCTCTGGCACCGAGCTGTTACGAACAAGAACACAAAGCGTGTCACCCGAGCACAAGCGGCACGGTCCCTTTGTCTCTCCTCGTCGTTCCCTCGCAAACAAAAAACTGGCTTGGGCGACAAAAGAGTCCGTGTGTGAATTGGCACTTACATTGCCAAACTGCGTTAACGTTTTTCTAATTCATGATGTTGGATAAAAAAATTTAATTTACATTTTTATATTCCGATGTTGTGATAAAAAATTAAAAATCTTATATTGTTAATTCCGGTATTTTGTTAATCGCAAAGTTCCGTTTTTAAATTTTAATCTAACGTGTTTGGGATTAAAAAGGTTTAATTTAATAATTAAATAGTAAGGACTTAAAATTTAATTATAAATCGCAAAACTTGAATTGAAAATTGATATATTGTATATTCCCTCGATATGGTGGGAAGTCAAGGTGATATATTATATATACCAAAGGCTGGCAAAAGCTCACATATTAATCCAAAGGATTTTTGACCAATTAGTCTCTCATCATTTCTTTTAAAAACGCTGGAGAGACTTAAAGTAATACATATAAGGGACGAACTAAACCGAGAAAAAATGGCAGTTTCGCAGCATGCGTACTCGAAGGGTAGATCCACAGAAACAGCATTAAGCTCAGTGGTAACAGAGATTGAAAAGTCTCTGGAAATAAAAGAATACAACCTCGTAGCCTTCCTAGACATAGAAGATGCCTTCAACAACATCCAGCCGAAGGCCATATTGAGCGCGCTTAAAGATCTGGGCATCTCTCAGCCTCTCCGGAAATTAATTGAACAGATGCTCTTGGGCAGGTCAATTATTTCAACGCTGGGAGCTTCAACGATGCACAAATCTGTCCGAAGGGGTACACCCCAAGGAGGCGTGTTATCCCCACTTCTCTGGATCCTGATAATGAATAAAATGCTTGTGGGTCTAGAAAAGAAGGGGGTACATGTTGTGGCCTACGCTGGTGATGTGGCAGTGCAGACAATATTAAACGATATTAATCGATGGGCCGTATCATGCGGACTGAATTTAAATGCTAGCAAGACAGGACCAGTATTGTTCACTAAGGCTAACGATAGTAGATAAAGCAAGCTACTTGGGACTAATTTTGGCCAGGAAGCTTTCTTCGAAACAAAACTTGGAAGCGAGGGTAAAGAAAGCAGCTACAGCGCTTTACACGTGTAAAAGAATGGTGGGGTCCAGATAGGGACTGACTCCTCGGGTGGCTCACTGGCTGTACACAGCAATTGTAAGGCCGATCATGACCTACGGTATATTAGTATGGTGGCCAATTACAGAAAAGAAATATGCGATTAGATGCATGGAAAGTATACAAAGAGCAGCTAGTATTTGCATCAGTGGAGCTCTCAGAACTACGCCAAGCCAGGCACTCAACATAATTTTACACTTGCTGCCAACAGATCTGTATTGCAAGCAAATGGCTGCGAAATCAGCTCTGAGACTGAGGGAATCCTCCCTACTAGTCGCCAGCAACAAGGGGCATTCTATGATACTCAGAAAGTTCTCGTTTCTTCTCATAACCACGGATTTTCGCAATCCTATGGAGTTGAACCTAAATCCGGTCCTCAATATTGCCTTCCTCTCCAGAGAGGAGTGGGAAAGGGACGTAGTGGACAAGGAAGCAGGGATAAGCTTCTATACGGATGGTTCCAAACTAGATAACCGAGTAGGTGGCGGTGTCTTCTCGGTTAAACTAGATACCAAAATCGCCTTCCGGTTACCAGACCACTGCAGTATCTTCCAAGCGGAGGTCAGAAAAAATGGCAGTTTCGCAGCATGCGTACTCGAAGGGTATATCCACAGAAACGGCATTAAGCTCAGTGGTAGAAGAGATTGAAAAGTCTCTGGAGATAGAAGAATACACCCTCGTAGCCTTCCTAGACATAGAAGGTGCTTTCAATAACATCCAGCCGAAGGCCATATGGATCTATATTATATAAATAATATAAATCCTTTAAATATATAAGCTTGTGCTCTAGAGCAGTGATCGGCAGCCCGTAGCCACGATTACCGTTTTGATCCATTTTTTTCTCTTGGGCCATTGGTGCATCACATTGTGAAATGGTCCATTTTTATTGCAATGCTTTAGAAAATTTTCTTCGTTAAATAAATGAACAGGGTTTTTTCATTATCGCCACAACACATATTCAACGGCATCGTTGCTAAATAGTTTCCCGACTGTTCTCCAAACACCGAATCTGGTAACACTAAACAGCTGTGAAATACTTAGATAATTTAATTTTTTTAGAGTCGTTGACTACAATTTCACTATTATTTAAAAAGGAAGGTCAAACTAGGAAGGTTAATTAAACCTTGGTCCTTCGACACCTTATTTGAATAGTTTCAATACTTTTCAACAGTTATGTTTCCCACACCCGTGTTTTTGCTGCATTAACCTTTTCATGGCTGAATAATGTATTGGTTATTTCCGCTTTCCATTAGGATGTCGGACTCTGCGGATCTTTTCACTTTAGGGTGCCTGCAAAGTGGACGCTGAAAGCCGATCAAAGAGTGAAGTTGATTTCGATCAGCGCTGATAAATTTTTGGGTATCGAAGAGTGGATGCGAGATTTAGCGCTGAATTCCGCGCGTACATTTATTGCTTTTTAATCTGATATTTTTTTATGCTCATGCACTTCAAAATACATGTACAGTAAAAGCTCCTTCGCTCTAAAATACTACCTAATTCCTATATTCGCGGCTAAAAATTTCTTTATTCGCAGATCTACTAAGTACATACATACATAAAAATAAAGACATTCCAGTAGGTATCTAACACAGTATCCTTGTTAAATAGACTAATAAAAAAGTTAAATAGATTTTATTACAACTTTACCTAAAGTGTTTTTGAGAATGCAACCGTGTTACTCAATGAATAAAGTATATTTTTAAATGTTGCTGTTCCGTTCTATAGTAAAAGCCGCTTTGCGTGTTTTATTGTCTCTTCTTTCCCATGTCAACTAAAAAAAAATGAGGAACGAGTTTCGACACGAAAAAAATCTGTGTTACCGCTAAAAGTGAAAATAGAAATGCTTGATCGTATACGCCTTGGATAGTCATTTGCATCCATATCACACTCATTCAATGTCAACGAATCAACTGTACGATCGATAAAAAAATCCAAAGATAAAATAAGGTCGTCTGTAATGTACGTTGTCATTATGGATCGAAAACCGCAACCAAAAAAGAGGGCCCCTCAGTGGTCCAATGGTCCGGGAGAAGGCAAAGCGTCTTTACGCTCATTTTAAAGAACCTGATGGTAGTTTTATTGGTGAATGTACATATGGCGGACTTCAAGCATCGGAAGGTTGGTTCAATAAATTTAAGGTGAGACAATCATTGCACAACATCAAAAACGTTGGAGAAGCAGCATCTGCAGACACTGCTGCAAAAGGACGATATCCAGAAGAATTCGCAAACCTAGTAGCTGATGAAGGATACAAACCTGAGCAAGTATTTAATGCAACGGCGTGCTGATAAGAAAGCGTGAGTTACAAGCGCTATTTTTTTAGACTTCAAAGCGCTTCTAGTTTTGAACAATGCACCAGGCCATCTTCGGGAACTTGAAACTACGCATCCAAATATAAAAGTGACATTTTTACCTCCCAACACGACGGCTTTGTTTCAACCTATGGACCAAGGCATAATCCAGCTTTATTACATTAGACATATCTTTAAAATCATATTAGATAATATGGAATGCAATCCTGATACGAATGTAATGGAATGCTGGAAGAAATTTGACATAGCAAAATGCATCGTAAACATAACATAAGAGAATCATTGGAAGAACTGAAGTCATACACATTGAAGTCATGCTGGAAAAAACTGTGGACTGATGTGACTGCGGAAAATGACGAAGAATCTGTGCAAACTTAAATTTTGACTGTAAACATAGCCGAAATCGCGAATGGAATAGGACGAGATGGGTTCGAACAGTTGGAATCAAGTGACATTCAGGAATTGTTTGAATCGCAAGATGAAGATTTGACTGAAACCAAAGAAGAGGCTTCAACAAGCACTGGAAACGTGACAATTAATTTGAAAAATCTTAGTGAATTATTATTAAGAGGCAAATTGCTAATGCGACTGCTGTGTATCAGTCTGAATTGAAGGAGCTTTTGAAAACTGCCAAGCCAGAAAATATTACAGAATTCTTCAAACCATTGCCTAAAAGATAATTAATTAAAATGTTCAAAAACGTCAATAAAATTTTTTTTTATATATTTGTTTTTTTTATGTCACCTAGGAACGTATCCCCTATAATCCCATATAAATTAACATTCCGTATTCATGGAAGAGCTTTTACTGTACTCATCAGATAAAGAATATTTTGCGTTCAGATCTGTTCAAAATTTAAAAAAAAAGAAGTGTGGAAAACATTGATAAACACAATTCAATTCAATTTCAATATTTGTATGAAAATTAAAGACGTTATCCGCAAAAGTTTTTTCAGGAGCCATTTTAGCGCGGTTCGGTGCCGAAAAACGCTTCAAAATAGTTTTCCCGCATTGTTCAACATTACGCTTCAACTCTGCGCGGCCTGTGCGATTTCGTATGAAAGTGTAAGCATACAGTTTTGAAGCTTATTTCTCGCATTCGTCAGCATTGCGTCCGGCTCGAATTTCAGCGTCCACTCTGCAGACTTCCTTAGGCGCACATCACAACATTTCCTGCTTCATTCTTATAAGGGTCTGTTTACATATACATAAACATCAACTTTCCCTTTTTGGTTAAAAAAATATGTTCCGGTTAGATGTTCAGTTGCCAAAAGCGTTCACTTACTATATATACGAGTAGCTGATATTGCGTCGGATGGTAACGTGACGAAATAAGAAGCATCTATTCATTTCGCTGCACTGCTGTAGTCGTCGCACCAATGCTTTTCTTGACTTGGGAAGTCCAACGGCTTCTTCGCTGACGATGTGAAGGGAGCAGGAAATGCCATCAGGTAGTTAAAGAGTGCTTTTAGAGAGTAGAAGTGAATTCGAGTAATGAGTGGATTTTTGATGCCTGGCATCTATGCTGAAGCATGGTACTAAATATTATTACCAGCGTTAACGATCAGTCTTTATCAGACTGGTGTTACCCAGGTGTTCAAATCACCAAGTAAGACCAATGATTACTCTGTAATCCACATACGTCCGAGTCATCACAGACAAGAAAGTTTTTAAAGCGTCGAGATTTAAAACTGCTCTGCTACTGAAATAAAAATTTGAACAGCTAAAATTTAAAACTACGTTATAATAAATTGTACGATTTTATTTATTAAGAGAATGCAATATAGTCTTTTTAATTTCAAAAAGTGAGTCAGATAAATCAAATGTGCTGGAATGAGAATTAAAATCATGACATAAGCGTTCATTTAGTTCAAAATCTGGTCTATATGATTTTAACAGTAAAGGTCTAACTGCATCGAAAAGAGAGCCGGGATATTAAATGTATAAACTTCAGACAAGAGAAAAGAACTGCAAACCCTTCCATACATGATTTTGTTCATTGTAGGTAGATTTATAAGTTTTGAACGACTAGTGTGTGGAGGTAGACTTAACCTAGAATTCCAACGGAAATGTCCTAAGGTGAAAAGTAAAAATTGGTTTTGAACAGATTATAACCTGTTAGAATGGATTTAGTAACTCGGGTTCCATACATCAGAGCCATATTCCAATATAGGTCTAACCAAAGTTGAAAAAAGATTTTTAGTAACATATGGATAAGACCACCTTCATACCTTACCTTCACCTTGTATAGGAATTGTGAGAAACGTGCTTATCTTGAAAAAGCAGGTCTTTTCCGGTCCTTCGTTTTAGTTTTTAATATTAGTCAATTTAAAATAAAATTACTTATATTCGACCTGGTATAAAAATTCACGTACTATTCACATGAAGCCATACTTTAAACATAATCTCAATCCGACCACAACTAAAATTAAAATTCATGATATACATATGTATGTATATACTTGTATAAAAAAAAAGGTATTATCGGTGAAATCGATCTCAATCGTTGTTGAGATATAATTTATTTAATTTTATTTTTGGTAGGAAAAATTTAAAAAATATATGTGTACATAAAACTCTTGTAATTATATAGAACACAATGTATACATATATTTGTACGAATATAAATTAAAGTAATCAACGCATATGGCAAAAATTATAATTATGTATGTATATATAAATAACAATAGGTATTAATCGGTGAAATCGATCTTAATCGTTGTTGAGATATAATTTATTTAATTTTGTTTTTGGTAGGAAAAATTTAAAAAATATATGTGTACATAAAACTCTTGTAATTATATTGAACATATTTGTACAAATATAAATTAAAGCAATCAACGCATATTGCAAAAATTAACATTAACGCGCGTTACGCATGTAACTATGCAACAATAGCCATGGCAACATATCGCACATCGTGGGATATTCGAAGCCTTCAAGTAGGTATGCCCTTCTTGTGTATACAGCTTGATTTAAGTGTTATTTCTTATTTAAGCACGCCAAGGTTTCGAATTGTATTCGAGAATACTTTTAATTGCCGTACATAAAATATATGCAAAGTAAAATTTTGAGTATAAACATCAAACATCTACGATTAGTTATCGTGCTACATTTATGTGTATTACAAAATAAATGGTGGTTTTGTACATCTATATGTATGTGTAATAACAAAGCACATCTAAATAATAAGCTGCACGCTTATCATAATAGCAATTTTATTTATATCATGTAAATATTCGGTTTACTTTAATTAATTCCTAATAGAATACATTTTTCGCACATTGGAGCACTCGAAAAACCGATTGTTATCTTAAAACACATTTGCATACAGTCAACATAATATTGTCCTAGTACGATCAGTTGAATTTGTTGCTAATATGAAAATTTAATGTGAGAACCAGAAAAAGAAGTGGTAAACAGTGGCTAAGTTTTTGCTGAATTTTAATTATTTTATTATTAGGTCATTTGTAAGGTTTTAAAAGTGTGAAATACTTAGAGATGCCTGAAGAAATTTATATTAAAAAAATAATATTTCATATAAAAATAGTCTTCGTTGCTAGGACAAATTGTGACTTGGGTTAAACACTGTCAAGGATTTAAGGAGTTTTAACTGTGTACATATATGTACAGGTGGACGATATCAATTCATTTTGGCGTTATAAATACCCATTTAGTGAGCAAACCTGTTATACTTAAGTCACAAGAGTGTAATGCTGCAGAAGAAAAAAATTAGAGAAAAGTTATAAGTGTAAATTTGAATCGTTTTATTATTTTTTATTCGAGAATGATGTGGATTGGTCTTTCCCATAACTATAAAACTGGTCAACAGTGGTTTTGTTTGAACGACATGGTGCTAAAATAAAATATAACACTCAAATTTGTTCAAAATGGGCTCTGTTTTTCTTTTGTTATACAGATAATTTTATGTCATGTATGATTTCAACAAAATGTCGGCCAAATGGCCACCACGGCTCCGTTTGCATATGTTCGCCTGTTTACGCAAATTTTCGATGACTCCGCTGAATGTTGTCTTCGAGCTCCTCGAGCGTTGCTGATTGATTGGCGTAAATCTTTGATTTAACATAACCCATGAAAATAATCTAGACGGGCGTCGATTTTATCGAATTCCGGAAAGAAAAGTCGTTCAACATCGTGTTATAACGCTCGCTATTGTTGGTAACAGCATTCCTGCGTCATTTTGCAAAAAATAAGGGGTCGGCTTTAGTATACCATCCTACGATTTTAGGGTTAAGAGGGGTATGGTTGGATAGAGAATATAAAGAATATATACAATTATAGCCACCGGAAACTTATAGTTTTCAGATAATTGCATTTTAAGTTGAAAATTTCACAAATTTTATCTTACAATTTCTCGATTTGTAGTTGATTTCTCTTTTATATTTTGCACTTATTATACACTAACTTTTCACTTCAATGTTTCTACATATTTATTTTATATTAATTAATTTAATATTTGCTTTAAATAAGCATTTTATTTTTACACAATTTTCGTTATATGCACAATAACAACTGGGTTCCATGTTGACGGATAATAAGTGTTGCCATATCTTTTTTATATTTATATATATATATTTTGCAAACGAATTAAAATGAATAATAGAAGATTATACCCCAAATACATTAACCATAATATTGTTCGTTCCCTTCTTTTGAGAAACCATGGTATTGGATTGGCCAATGCAGAAAGAAGTAGGACGCGAAAGGGATAACGACCACCCCGGTGTTGGATCAGCCAGGGTTATTTGATCGAAGCGCGGCCGAAGTCCGCCAATGCAAATAGAAAATCCAATAAAAAAAGTAATGTTAAAGACGGTGTATCACTCTCTTCAAACTTAATTTCCTATAACAGATTATAACGGATATTGGTACAACTAGAAAAGGTACCGTTTCTTTTTTTGTCCGTTTTGTCGTTGAATTAGTAAATATTGTGCATATAAGTTGATTTTGTATAGGATAATCGGGTATTTTAATTATTTTGATTGCTTTCATTCGTTTGGATATGGCAACACTTATTATCTGTATTTTATAATATTAATATATTCTTTATCTGGAAAATCTCCTCTATCCAACCATACCCCTCTTAACCCTTAAATAATGGGATGGTATACTAAAGTTTCCTCAAAATATGGCCTGTTGATACCGTTATACCACAATCCGTACCAACGGTAAATTTTTGGGGATGCAATTGCGTTTCCTGAACCACACGAGAACTTGACTCACCCCAATAACGACAATTTGGTTGGTTGACGAAGCCATTAAGCCAGAATCGGGCTTCATCTGAAAAGATGATTTTTCGATAAACGTAAATTTGTGAATTTTTCGGAGAACGTGAATTTGCAAAATAGTCTTGGACAATTTTAAAGCATTGTACCAAAGTGAAACGTGACATGATTAAGTGGCAAACCTTATATAAAACCCTAAACAAACATGGCTGCCACGAGCTGTCAAAATCACGTCATCCTCTTGGGAAATGTTGTAGGATCGGTTTTGGGTTCACAATTCATGAAGCCATCAATGATTTTGCTAGATTTACTCTTGTTTATTTTTAAATCTTAATTTCCATTTTACAACGGATATATTTATCATGGCAGTTTTGTTTTGAAATACGTCAAACACATATGTTATATTTCCATAAAACTCTTTTTTTTAAGCATTTCTTTTATAATTTTCCTGTTGACAATCTCTTTTTAAGATTCTGGTGAAACCGGTCTCTCTGCTCCTCATAATAATTTCGTGGATTATCGTAAAATATTTCCAGATGATTGTGGAGATAGTCAATCGTGGTATACATAGTTGCTCTTAGAGTCTGAAAGTTTGTTATTATATTTAAAAAAAAATTTTCATGATTTGTTGCTTTATGGTTACTTTCGAAATTTTCGACTATCAACATAAAACTTTTCCAAGATTCACTTTCTAGAACAGTTAAAACTGTGATCAAATCCGTATTTTTCAATAATTGCAGTATTTTAGGATCATCAAATATTCTACCCTTTAACTTTTCCATACTAAGCTTCGGAAATTTTCTACAAATGTAATTGATCGATCGATATCGTACGATCCACGTCCAACGCTCCCATTCGATTCCACTTGTAGACTGTACCGATTTATGGGAAATTGATGATGATGTCAACTAGGATGATGTCTTAAGGTATGTCAATGGCTTTTGAAATCCAAAGGAAAATTTTCATTGAATAAAACAGGACATTTTCTAGACTGTGAGTTTGATTCTATAAAACCATCCGCATTAATTTTGCATATTTTCGGTAAGCAGCCTGAGAGGAATCACACTATGCTTGTATACACGAAAAAGGTGCAAAGAACCCTAATCATAACTGGAAAATTAAATTTTATTACTAACAAGCCGATAACTGTTTAAAATATAAGATAAGTAATTATCATAAAAACAAGAGCAAATTCAATACTACTACTACTTCAATACTTAGGTTTAAAGGTTTAAATAGTTTTGGTTAATTTCTATCAAAACTAAAGAAGCTACAATTCTAGAATTATAAATGATTTTTAACGAATTTTTCTTTCATATAGTATTTCACCTTTTTCCATATTTTTTAAAACTTTTTTTTTCAAACAACAAAAAATTTAATCATTTGAATTAGGTCATCAGGTTAGCACATTTCCTAATTTTTTCTTTTTTTAATATTCTTTAATATTTTTATCCAAGAACATATTTTTAAACTTATGTATTAACTAATTTAAATATTTGTATTTTATTTTAAAAACGAGTGAATCCCGCCTTGTTGAAAATGATCTGAAAGATCCGATTGGGTAGCGATTCGTAAAATTTTCCGATTTAGTTTAAGGAAATTAACGTTCAAGCATTTTTAATACTTTCAATTAGTTCCTCTTTAGAAGAATACTGCCAGCCAGACTCGAAAATTTTGCGAGCTAACTATCGCTACACCTTTTCTATTATATTGATGTCAGGTGAGTAAGGCCCCACTGCATTAAATTAATGTTTTGTCCTTCAATATTAGACTTAAACTCCCGGATCGTACAAAGTTCCAAACAAATTTTTTTAATGGAAAAAAGCTGTTCCCAGTACGTTTTTATAATGCAATGTTTTGTGAATGCAAACAAGTTAGTAATAAAAAATTGCAGTTCGCACGTACCATATTAGACATCGCTCGTATGACTATGTAGTCGATCCAACCGATGTTCCTCCTTCCGAAGATCATGGAAATATTAATTGTATCCATCGGCCTTTCCAAAACAATTATTAGTTTTTAATCTAAACAGACTACAAAGCGCCAAACAGACTTTAAGGCCATGTGCTCCGGTAAAAAATTTAATCGTGTTTCTTTTCGGGGAACCTTAAGTCCTTTTATACTCTCGCAACCAGTTGCTACAGAGTATAATAGTTTCGTTCACCTAACGGTTGTTTGTATCACCTAAAACTAATTGAGTTAGATATAGGGTTATGTATATATAAATGATCAGGATGTAGAGACGAGTTGAAGTCCGGGTGACTGTCTGTCCGTCCGGGCAAGCTGTAACTTGAGTAAAAATTGAGATATGTTTATGAAACTTGGTAGACATGTTTCTTGGTACCGTGAGACGGTTGGTATTGCAGATGGGCGTAATCGGACCACTGCCACGCCCACAAAACGCCATTAATCAAAAACAAATAAATTGCAAAAAAGATACAAGACTGTTATTTGGTACACAGGATCACATTAGGGAGGGGCATCTGCAGTTAAAATTTTTTTTTTAAAAGTGGGCGTGGTCCCGCCTCTAATAGGTTTAATGTGCATATCTCCTAAACCGCTAATGCTATAATAACAAAATTTACTGGAAGCAAATGTTTTTAGCACGGAGTGAAAATAGTTGAAATCGGGTGGCAACTCCGCCCACTCCCCATATAACGGTACTGTTAAAAACTACTAAAAGCGCGATAAATCAAGCACGAAACACGCCAGAGACATTAAATTTTATCTCTGGGATGGTATGAGATAACTTTATAGGAACCGCGTTCAAAATTAGACAGTGGGCGTGGCACAGCCCACTTTTAGGTGAAAACCCATATCTTGAGATCTGCTTAACCAATTTCAACATAATTCGGTACATAACGTTATTTTCATATTTCTATGTTATAGTGCGAAAATGGGCGATTTCTATTTCCCATATAACACCATTTTCAATTCCATCTGATTCTTTCACTTTCCACTATGCATATCAAGCAACAATGATTATATCGGGGTAAAACTTTGCGTGAATAATACGTTTAAAGTATGCCACCTTGTGACCAAAAATTGTCTAAATCGAACCAAAACTGTTCAAGCCCCTAGGTACTAAATATGTGGACCCCAGTGCCTATAGTTGACCTTCTACCGAAAATATCAGCCAATCCATAAAGAAATCTGAAACGAGTACAACATTTGACTTTGCGAGAGTATAAAATGTTCGCTTACATCTGAACTTAGCCCTTCCTTACTTGTTTTCTTTAGTTTTAATAGTTTTAAATATGGATCATTCCTTAGCACCTTTTAACCGAACAAAACAAGCAAAAACCATATAACGGTACATTCTTGTAGCATGATTTCTTTATCAGTGATTGTTTATACAAAAATGAGAAAACCATAAAACTATAAAAAAGCTGAAAGTTAATAACAAAAAAATCAGAAGCAATTGTTTTAAACTGATGAAGGTGAGTTATTACTAAGTACAAATAAACTTTGAAGAAGCTGAGTAAAAAAGTATGAATGTATGTTTTCCTATACAGTTCAAATTTTAATTTGTTGGTAAATATGATTCCAGATGGTTACAAAGCGACCGCTGTCTGCCTTAGCAATGCTCATTACGGCTAATATGATAATCTGAAATCATCATCAAGAAGTTTGCGGAATTATTTTAATAAACAAATCAAGAAGGGCTAAGTTCAGGTGTAAACGAAAATTTTATGAAGGGATCACAGGCTGGGGAATATTAGTACACGCAGGACTATACGTTCATTTAATTTTGCTAAGACTTCTTACAAATTGAAATTCGTATATTAGGTATATGATGGCTAAGAGTAGTATTGTATATATCTCTGAATTTTAATAACAAATGCCAGAGTCTTACCGATATTTTCGAAAAACAATCAGTTTGTGGGCACTTGAAAAATTATCGTCTGACTCGACCATTTTTGACCATTTAGGTTTGATGTACAAAATTCATAGCACTAAAGCTAAATGAACTAAATTTGCTCAGGATAAATCTTTGTAGCACTTCCTTCGACAGTGCAAAAATAGGAGAAATCGTATGATAACCCCAAATACTCTCCATGTAACGGTTATGTTGAAAAGTACTAAAAGTGCGATTACTCAATAAATTGTTACTGTACAAGACGAAACGGAAAGTCTACACAGAAATTGGTGTAATCTCAGGAGCTATCCGATCAATTTCAATAAATTTTTGTGCATAGAATTACTTTGATATATATGTTACAGTGCTAAATTAGACAATAACCACGCCTACTACTAATATAATACAATTTTAAGAAAAAATCAAGCACCAATGAAGACATCGAAATAAAACTTTGTGCATCCTATCTCACTTCAAAAAACAAGCTTTCAAGCTCCCCTCACGTAATATGGGGAAAAAGCACTCAATTTGGGAACCAGTAGGATGTCAAAAGCTCTAACTAACTTTTACAGCATCCCCCGGAAAATTGTACTTAAAAAACTTTACAATTTTTGGTTCAATTAACCGGAGAATAAATTAACCGATACTCGTTTAATTGAACATTTCATTGAAATACAGAAATCCCGCTTACTTGGACAACCTAACCAATTAGTTGTAATTTGTTTAGTTTTTAGTAATGGTATTTAAATAATATTTTTAACTTTAAACGGAAAAAGTATAAGGAACAAAATCAAGACAATGCACTTATATATTTAAATATCATTGTTATAAAAAATAAAATAAACTTAAGGAATAAGAACAATTCATATTATTGTATATATGCAGCACTTGCATTCACACATTTAGAGGTCGTTGGTTACATTTTTAAAATGTTAAATAATTGAAAAAGCCTGTATTTTTTTGTATATTGTTCAATCTATGAGATATAACAAAGGATTCCACATTCCCGAATTCACACAAAAACTTGTTTCCTGAATAAAATTTTTTTGAAGATCTTGTATGTATTTTAAAACTTCGAGAACGGAGGCTTTGGAGGATCATCTTTTATCTCTTGCTCATTGTATAAATCTACAAGTAACCAATCCAAAGAATTTCACTAATACACACGCAAAAACGTCCCACTTGGTACGAGTTGCCTTAAAAATTCTACTACTAAAATCACACTTACTTATATTCTACTACTTAAGCGTCGAAATGACTCAAATCTGCCACAATGTGTTGCCGTATTATGTTTTAAAATTTATAACTTTAAGAATGTTTTTATTACATAATCAAATATTTTTCGATTGTTATATTGTTTTGATTATTATTATTGTTGTTTCTGAATTGTACCTCTTTTTTTATACTCTCGCAACCTGTTGCTGCAGGGTATAATAGTTTTGTTCGCCTAACGGTTGTTTGTTTCACCTAAAACTAATCGAGTTAGATATAGGGTTATATATATATAAATGATCAGGATGAAGAGACGAGTTGAAATCCGGGTGACTGTCTGTCCGTCCGTCCGTCCGTGCAAGCTCTAACTTGAGTAAAAATTGAGATATCTTTATGAAACTTGGTAGACATGTTTCTTGGTACCGTGAGACGGATGGTATTGCAGATGGGCGTAATCGGACCACTGCCACGCCCACAAAAGCCATTAATCAAAAACAAATAAATTGCCATAACTAAGCTCCACAATAAGATAAAAGACTGTTATTTTGTATACAGGATCACATTAGGGAGACGAATCTGTAGTTAAAATTTTTGTTCAAAAGTGGGCGTGGTTCCGCCCCCTTATAGGTTTAATGTGCATATCTCCTAAACCGCTAAAGCTGTAATAACAAAATTCACCGAGAACAAATATTTTAAGCGCCTCTATCGACAGTTTAAAGATGGGTGAAATCGGGTGACAACCCCGCCCACTCCCCATATAACGGTACTGTAAAAACTACTAAAAGTGCGATAAATCAAGCACTAAACAAGCCAGAGACATTAAGTTTTATCATTGGGATGGTATAAGACAATTTTGCAGGAACCATGTTCAAAATTAGATAGTGGGCATGGCACCGCTCACTTTTAGGTGAAAACCCATATCTTGGGGTCTGATTAACCGATTTCAACCAAGTTCGGTACATAACATTCTTAACATATTTATATCGCGAAAATGGGCAAAATTGGATTAAAACCACGCCTATTTCCCATATAACACCATTTGAAATTCCACCTGATTCTTTTACTTTCCACTATGCAAATCAAACTACAATGATTGTATCGGAGTAAAACTGAACTTGCGTGAATAATGCGTTTAAAGTATGCCACCTTATGACCAAAAATTGTCTAAATCGAACCAAAACTGTTCAAGCCCATATGTACTGAATATGTGGGGTCCATGCCTATAGTTGAGTTTTTATTTAAAATATTGGTCAATGTGTAAGATATATAATTGAAATTTTTATAATAAAATAAATAAAGGAAACTCTCGATAATATTATGTTTTGGTGTCAAAAATGGGTTGAATCGGATCAATACTTCCTTGAATATACAATTTTGCCAACATCTGACGTAATTTCCCTTGCAAGTTGCGAGAGTATAAAATGTTCGGTTACACCCGAACTTAGAACTTCCTTACTTGTTAAAGTTAGCTTTTGCAAAGTTGAACCGTGTACAGAAGCTAGAAATTTGATGATTATTATCCAGTACATTGCCCATAATTTCGGCAGTTATTTCCAAAGAAGGATGATACGAATCTTCTGGTAGAACAAGTGGAATTCTAACCAGGTTAAATTAAGCGGGAAAGCTTACACGTATTTTGTATGCAATATATTATATTTTTGACCGATCCGGTGATTGAAATAAGCGGGAAAATCAACTAACAGCGGGTCAATTAAGCGGGGAATACTGTATATTGTTTTTGTTATTGAAGCGTCGTGAACTTGTTTTAAAAGTATTATATTTCATTCAAGCCAAATATTATATTTTAACCATTATTACAAAGTCGAGGCAATTAAATACTTTTGATAAATATTTAAATAAAATTTAAATTCCAAATATATTTGATTTGCGATTAATGTATCTAAATTTTTTTTCAGACAGGACTAAGTGTAAATTGCAAGTGTCTACAATTTATCATTGACTAGCTTTATCCTCGGCTTCGCTCGCATTGAATCTCTTAAATAAATATCAAAGAGAATTTTTAATAGAAATAAAATGATAACTGTACTTTATTTCTTAGCTGGATGGATTGATATTTAAAAATTCCAAATATAATGAAGGTATAATAACTGAATTATAAATTGCAGAGTATTATTCTAAGATACTTGGCGCCAATCCCTCCTTATTCGACTCAAATGTATGCTCGGCGAGTGACTTTTTCATGTTTGGGAACAAAAAGAAGCGGAGCCAGTTTTTTTTTGCCAAAGGTGGCAAAGGTTTTGCATTATAAAAAAAAAAAAAAATGTAAAGAGGGTTTGAATTTTGGCCATTCAGTTTAAGTGTAAAGCTTTGAAATTGACGAGGTTTGTCGAAACCGACAATATCGGACAACTATAGCATATAGGTTTCATACAAACCGACCAATCCAACTTCACATGTCGTTTTGAAATGGCGCCTAACTAATAAAATACTCACATTACTTTACGTCAGCGGCAACTCGCCAAGGAAATTAAAGAGCTTATCAAGAAAGCATTCAAATAATTTAATCCATGTACACTGTTATCACCATATTGAGGCAAGTTACGTAACCGGTTGGTTTGAGATCCAATGTAAGGAGCCGCAAAATATTTTACCGAGCGCCAATAACAAATGTATTTTTAATCGTGTTTTACACTTTACAATATAAATGGCAGTTGATTTCTAGTCATTACATATGAAAAATAAACGATTGTTTAATTTCCACAAGCCCGATTTCTATTTCTAACTTTTTGTAGGATATATTTCGGTTCGATTGTCACAATTTGATCTATAACCTTTGTACATTTTGCAACAGTAAAATATAATTAAGACACATTGACTAACATTTCATTTCCGTTTTTAGTTTAATGCTCCTACAAAATGAAATCAACGGATCACCAACCACAAGGCTATAGCTTTTGTTTTACAGTATCACCGCTAGTATATTTGTCCGTTTAATATTACATAAACATCTGACATATGTCGGTCAGCCATTGCTAGTATTGTGTATTATTAACGAACTTTAGAAGGAATGTAGCGTATCGAACGTTTTATATAAAAAATACTCGGATACACAAATGAGTAAGTCGAGCTTGTCCGTGAAAAAGGCGAATTCAATGTTATATACACGTGACTGGTCTTAACTCGTTTTTGGCAATAGTTGACCTAGCCATGTACAATGTGTGAAATCTGACAAATAAAAATTTGAATTGTGTTACCTTTGAAGTGGGTATGCGATATGTCCATATGTATGTTTCTACATTGTATTCTACAGAGTATGATTTGTGATGGTTACCAATGTCTGCTGTATCAAATATGGCAGAAGGAAATGTCACGTCTATGGATAGCGCTTTTTACTTATTTGATGTTAACAGAGAGTTTGGTTAGCTCTGAGTTAGCGAGTGATATGGAGAATTACCAGTTTGTTAATGATGGTCGCTTGGATTATATGATGATACCACGTGACTATGATGACAGAATGAATTCAAAATCGTTGACAAATTTGAAGTGGCTACATTTTTCTAAAAATGACTTTTTGTATAGCTACGCGGATGAAATGCTTAGCAAAACAATTATTCAGAGTCTAGCGCTGATATTAGAAGAACCAGTTATGTTACTAAGTCCAAAAAATATGACATTTCGTGTTAAAACAAAACCGGCAATTCAGACAGTTTCTCTAATGGCTAATGCTATTTCACAATCTACAATACAAAAACATAAAATATTACGATACGCCAATCATATTCTGCAAGAAGGAGGTGTAAAAATTTTAAGTCGTGAAAGATTATTTGAACGCCACAGCCATACTGCGCAAGACTCTGATATTAAATCAACACAAAGCATGGATCTAGAAGCTGTACCAACAACAAATAAACATAGCATTGTAGATGTTTGCGAGTCATGTCAAATGCGAGAAAAAGTGAAGCTCAAAAGCTTAGAATCAATAAAAAATCTTATTCTCATTCGCTTACAATTACAACGCTTGCCAAATATAACCAAGCCCATAGTTGTGCCTCATAACATTATTGACAAATTCTATAAAAACTTTCATGGTCCAGTGACAGACAACTTCGTGGGCTACAGCATGAACTCTGAGGTGCGAAATGCAGATTTAAACGGACTAAGGCAGCAGAAAAAATTTGTCCCAAGCTTACCACAATACACAAAGATTGCTAGGATGCACAGAACTCATTACCAGTATGGACAGCGACGTCTCTTTGATAATCAAAATACACAAGGGAAATACCAGACAATCCACAAAATACCCAGTAAACCTTCGCTAGATCCTTCCCTCATTCACTCTCACGACAATTACGAAAAACTACACGAACCAACTGAGCATGTGCAAAACGATGAATATGTACAGAATGATGGCCTTCAACTGCAATACGATGATCAACACATGCTTAGTATAAATAATCGAAAACAACCAATGAATAACCAGCAAGAAAAATTGTTTCCTCCCATTGAAATTGATACATATGGCATATCCCATGAGAATTTTGGTACATATGACCCCATAAGGGACGTAGATGATGAATCGCTCTCGCATGTTAACAGCATATATGTTTTTCCATCCGGTAAGTGGCTTGTAGATAAGTAAAGTATGACAATATCTTTAAATAACAATGATACGAATAGTTTTGACATATCTCTTCATTTGCAAAATTGGCACACACATCTCTTAGAAGCCAAACTATTTTGCTGTTCCAAATGGGTATTTTAACAATAATCTGCTACAAAGCAGTATTAAAAATATTATGTTTTTGCTCCATATCACATTTAACTGACAGCTGAAAATTGTGTATGTTTTTATTTGGAGAGATTTTAGGGAACGGAATAGAGTTGGCAAATCACTGAGAACAATAACAGAATAACCAATAACCATACCTGCTTCCTTTATAATACCACTATACATTTTCTTAAGAGGCATGTTATTCTTTGGACATATATTTTATTTCTGATTTATTTAGCATATTTAAATTATCTTCCATTTCGTAATGGCGTTGTTAAGCCTGTCATCAATAATGTTTCACAATGTATTCAACCCCAGATCTATCGAGCTCTAAACTGTAGCTGTTGGAAGAATGCTATAAATATGCAATTTAATATCAAAATAAAGAGTATAAGATTTTCAGCGTGACGAGCTGAGTCGATTAAGCCAGAGTAGTCCGTCTGTTTTCGAAAAGAAGCTGCACATTTGTCGGAACTGTCGATATTAACCATTATAGCATAAGTATATCTGCCATAAAAATTGTCCGATCAAAATCTGCATGAAATTTGGCATGGATTATTGTGCAAGGCCGCGCTACAATTTTCGAACAAATTTTTCAGATGGGACCACTATAGCATATAGCTGTCATTCAAACTGATCGATCAAAATAAAGACAAAATATATTTTTTCCCTATTAAGTCTTAATACGAGTTTAGGGTTCTTTATATCAAACAACGTATGGGAGAACGTGGCTAGAAAGAGCAAGCAAACCGTTGGCCGGTTACGTTTTTAGTTTTAGTTATACATATAGTTGCTATAAGAAATGCCCCTGTAAAGGGTATTATAGCTTCGGTGCAGCCGAAGTTAAAATTTTTTCTTGTTTTAAATAATTTCGCATGTGTAGATAACGTGTCTTCTGAATATTTCGACTTGAAACATTATATATTTAAAGCTTCTCGCGTGCGTCACAATCGTAGATGGGATGTAATGAATTTTAAATTTGATCACAGCCATTTAACAATAGTTCGTACGATAATTCATCTTTACATACGTGGTCGGGATTGGATGCTAAAACATTATCCCGAAATATTGGAACAAACGGTTGTTAATGGGACGACCATGCGACGACGTGACCTAATTATTATGATTCATCACGTCGCGCGAGGTTCGCATTACCAAAATCTCACACATACGTTAAAATTATTAGAAAGCCGTCATCGCATACCAGCGGGTTTAGGACAATGGGTGCAATTGGAAGTGAAACATAAACTACCATTCTGGCTGAACCAAAATTATATTACAATGACGCTTGCAATTAAGACGCGTGAGGCTTGGATGCGGACATTTTTAGTAATCGATACTGAAGATACACAAAATAATCAATTTGTAAGTATTAATATTCTAGGTAACATAAAATGCTTTATTTAATTCGAATGTATAAATTTAGTGTTTTGTGATTTCTAGTAAGTCAAATTCTAATAGTTTTAGGTAGACCAAGTATACGAATGCTGTTAAACTGTTATGAAATGTGTTCACAACTGGTTTTGTCATTTAAATTACTTGCCTCGCATTTTAAAAAGTTGTAATTTTATCAAAAAAAAATTTTTCGAGGCTGAATTTTGAGCCTGTGTATTTGTAGGAATTACATTAGACAAAATAATTTTCACTCATCAGTCCTTAGTAGAATCATATCCATCATCATATATAATTTGTATTTGTAATTTCAATAATTATTGAATAAAGTTTTGATTGACTACAGTGGATAATTTGTATCAACTGCTGAAGTTTCGAGCACTCATTTTATTTTATTAAATAAAACTTCCAAAAATATTTGATGAGTTAAGCAATGATAATTAAGACCAGAAAAATTATTAACCTTAGTTTCGAACCATGTAATAAATACTTTTAAGGTATTTCCTCTAGTAACAATTTCAAATATATATTGTTTTATTTATAGCCTCTACACATCGAAGCATTTATCAGACAGCCTCGTCGCCGAAAACGAAGCACATCATTAGATTGCCAAGAGAGTGACCACGAAGTGCGTTGCTGCCGATACCCACTTAAAGTAAATTTTACTAATTTCGGCTGGAACTTTGTCGTTGCGCCAACCTCATTCGATGCATACTTTTGTAATGGAGAATGTAAAGTTGGTTATTTGGAACAATATACTCATACCCATATTGCATCATTAACAACTTCTGCGACTCCCTGCTGCTCACCAACTAAAATGAATTCATTAAGTTTACTTTATTTTGACCAAGACCATAATTTAGTTTTAAGCACGATACCTAATATGTCGGTGGAGAAATGCAGTTGTTCGTAAATAATTATAAATATGTGCATTTTGCGTATGCATTTATGAATATTAATTATGGGTAAGTTTTAGAATAGCATTCCGCGAATTCGGGGTTGAAATGGGTATGTACGGATAGAGGAGGTTCTTCAGATTCAGAAAAAAAAAAATATATATGGTTGCCGCTGAGTTATGGTTTTTGAGATATTTGTATCAAAAGTTCAAAAACTTAACCATTGAAAGTGCGTATTTCTTCGATTTATAATGATTTTTCACTGATATTTTTAACTTTTATATCCACTAACACTTTACTAATTAGTTTCCACACATTTATTTTATATTAAATAGTGCAAAAAAACTTTCATTCATTATTTGACTTTTGTTTCATTACTTTTATTCACATAATAACCAAAGGGTTGCATTCTAACAAATAATCAGTGCTATCTTATCTACATATTTTATAAAGAAACCCAAAGGAGTAAAGAAAACCGATAATACTCCAATGGCAGGAAATAAATAACAAATTATTAGTTTTTCGCGTAGAATTTCTTTGTGCATTGGCGGCCTTCGGCCGCGATTCAAAAAAAAAAAATAGCCCTGGTCGGTCCAACACCGGGGTGTCTTTAGTTCTTGCGTAAAACTCATTTTTGCGTTGGCGGCCTTCGGCCGCGGTTCAAAAAAAAAAAATAGCCCTGGTCGGTATAACACCGGGGTGTCCTCAGTTCGTTTGCGTAGAAAACGTTTTTCCGTTGACGGCCTTCGGCCGCGCTTCAAATAAAAAATAACCATCGATCCAACATCGGAATTTACCAAGAGAAATCATCACACGATTATGAATTTTGTATTGACGGTAAAATCCTTCTTTTTTATTTATTTATAATCGTTTGAAAAATATGGAAACAATTATTTTTTGTTTGCATGCAACCACTTTGTTATTGTTTAAATAAATGGATTTGAACCAAAGTTAAATATTGAATTAACATTAGTTTTGCACTATTAAATGCAAAACATATGTGTAGAAACGAATAAGTGTAGTTAGTATTAGTGCATATAAGAGTTAAAAATATAAGGGTAAAATTTATTATAAATCAAACAAATAGGCACTTTAAATGGTTGAATTTTGAACTTTAAATGCAAATATCCCGAAAACCATAAGTCACCTAAATTATTCTTATTTTCTTAATCTGGAGAACCTCCTCTATCCGTACATACCCATTTTAACCCCGAAATCGGGGGATTCTTAATTTTTACTGCATGTTTCAATATTATTGCCATATGCAATAGAGATATATTTATAACTACAAATTGTATCGATGACACTGAAATTCAGTTACATTAATGTACAATAATAATAAATGCTTATTTTGGACCAGCAGGTATGTAATATGCTAGACAAGAATATAAATGCCATCGTATATTTGTAAGAATTGTGCACAATTACCCTACAGGTTCTGCGTTGCATTAAATTTTTTGACCAATGTTTATGAGTCCGGTAGGTCTGACGATGAAGCCGAATAAAATTTTTCCATCATACTACCAGATCCTAGTGTAGTAACGGTTAATGGAACGATCCGATAAGGATATAATGATGGCGTCTTTAGCACGAGATATTGCAGGTGGTATTGAGGTTTTACTACTTATCACGGCAGTATTTCCAGTGGCGATGACAGCAGTGATAATGACCCACTGGTCGCAAAAAGTTCTTGTTATTAACACCGTACAATAGCTCCAGTTTGTCGCAAGTGGCACCACCTATATTCTTCAAGTTCGTCGAGTAATTCTGAAGTAATTACTGAACAAAATCTTGTAAAAAATTATCTAATTGAACTCAATCCAGTATCAATATTTGAAAAGTATTTGATGAAGAAGTCATTGATTTTATTATAGCCAACAGTATAATATGTCCAAGTGAAAACAACTTTATAACGCTTATGTCGAGAAATATATTTCTTGAAATCAAAAACGGTAACATAAATCATCTTGTTGAACAAAATACAGCTACAACCCCCCAGATAAAATGTTTAAAATAAGAGCTTTGGCAAATGTGATAATGAAAAAATGTAATCAAAAAGTAACTATTGCGCCACTGAAACAGTACGAGAGAATCTACAAGAAAATCTCCTTTGAAGAGTGTGAAAAAGAGCTGCAAAATAATCGATGGGACTATCGATAGTTTTATTTTCGTCTCACTATAGATAGTTTATTTTGACTATCGATGGTTTATACCTTAACTAGACTTCCCAACATATTTCAAAAAATTGCAAAATCCTCTTATTATATGTTCTGTATTATAAATATTATATAATAATAATAGTCTGGTTATACCAAATGTGAAGTCTAGTAAATCAATGTTGATTTCTGTATTCATTTTGCTACTTTTGTATTCCAGCAACTTTTACAGAGTGGATTGCTAATACATATTAGAAAGAATAACAGCACTAAACGCTACTAACAAATTACTATTTTTAACAAGTGGATTATTAAGGAATAAGGTCCTCTACCAAAACTTTTTAAGTATACATTTTTGATCTCCTAGTACATTAGCAAGTATATAAAAATATACTTTTTTATAACTTGTCAGCTCTCAGAGCACCTTATATGGTAACATGAAAAATATTATATGTAACCTTATTAATTTTTTTGTGTTTTACGTTATTGTTCATGTTTTGTTTCATAAAGATGCAGTGTACAAAACCAAGGTCTTTTAATTTAAACTAGCGCAAAGTATGTAGATTTCAAGGGGGAAAACTTTCGATACTATTGATAGTATTTTTTAAACTATCGAAGTTATCGAGTGGTCCACCCATCGATAATTTTGCAGCTCTGGTGTGAACGACATGAAAAAGAGAGGGAAAGTTCAGTAGACCACATTTTTATAAACGAAGTATGTATTTTTAGTCAGATGGATAGACAATAGTGTTTGTACAATTGCTACGAACTTTGACTGTATTAAACCGATAGGTTAGGGGAACTGTTGGTGTCCAGTAGGTGGGTAGGTAGGTAGAGTGGCTGTCTGACGACACACCTAGGCCTTTTGGAGACCTATTTATAACACGTTCGCTGATTAAATGTTTACAAGTGGCCAGAGTCATAAATATTCCCTATTTTTCAGAGGCTTATTGTAGAGTGGTGCCTGTTCTGGCTAGTTCATTTGCTTCGCAGTTACCAGGGATATCACTATGCCTTGGAACCCATTACAGGTTTATCGTGAAGTAGGATTTTAGATCCTCTAAGAGATCAAGATATTCTTTCACCAATCATAGGAGACTTCAGTGATTTCTTTTTTCAACTTTTTTGAGGACCGAATTTAGTTTCAATTCTATTGGATTACCAAAATCCGTGGTAGTGGGTAGAAACGGGAACAGGCCAACATACCAATATACCGTCATGTTCGGTCTAATAAAACTACCAATGAGCTATCCGAGGCGTTAACCCCCTATTTGGGGCCCACCATCCTTTTGCAGGTATAGAGTGCAGTGCTGCTTTCTTCACCCTAGCATCTAAGTTTGGTTTCCATGAAAGCTTCGTGTCTAAGATTAGTCTTAAGTAGCTTGCCTTTTCTCCAATTGTTAGTCTGCTACCACTTAATACTGGCGCCGTTACTTCTGCAGTATTGTGTTTCCTGGTGAAAAATACTAGCTCCGTATTACTAGCATTTAAATTTAATCTGCACGATACGGCCCAACGATTTATATCGTCTAAAATTGTTTGCATAAGATTGGCGAGAGTGTTCGGGAATTTAGATCTAACCGAAACTGCCACGTCGTCAGCTTAGGCCACAACATGTACTCCATTATTTTCTAGATCCAACAACATCTTATTTATTGTCAAGATCCAGAGAAGTGGGGATAACACGCCTCCTTGAGGTTTACCTCTTTGGACAGATCTGCACATCGTTGAAGCTACCAACGTGAAAATTATTGACCTGGAAGTGAGCATCTGTTCAATTAATTTTCTCAGATGTTCAGAGATGTTCAGATCCTTAAGGGCGCTCAGTATGGCGCTAGGCTGGATATGATTGGAAGCTCCTTCTATATCTAAGAAGGCAAGTAACCTTTAACTTTCAGAGATTTTTCAATCTCCGCCACCGCTGAGCCTAGTGCTGTTTCTGTGAATTTTCCTATAGAATACGCATGCTGCAAAACAGCCACTTTTCTGGTTTTAGTTTGTTTTTTATGTGTATTTCTATTAGCCTTTCCAAGGGCACAATAGACCCTAGGTCGCAGTGCATACCTCATTTTCAAATCTAATTAGCCTTTACAACGTTTTTAGGAGGAATAAGGAGAGACTAATTGCTCTGAAATCCTTTGAACTTGTATGTGAGCATGAGGAACTTAAAACCAGCAGGTTGCGACCGTTTCCCAGCCTACTGCTGCTGTGTTATGGTTGCTATAACGATGTAACATAAAAACGTTAAGGATTTTCTTTGCCATTTTACATGCTCTGACTTCACTTTCCCTATTTTCCATCTAAAGCTTGTAGTTCGGTGTCCTGCATCCGCAAATACGCCCTCCATTAACCCATGGCTCCTGAATGAGGACAAACTCAAGCTGTTCTATTACCACGCGGTTAAATAGGGCTACTGAAGCTAGTTTGCTGTGATGTAGATTAATTTGAAGACGCATTAAATATTGTTATATATGCATCTTCCTGAAAATCACTTAAAAGATCTCCCTCAGTATAAAGTTTTGAGGGTTTGTCAGCAAGCTCAGACCCGAAAGAACACTTACTTTGCTCTAAACTTTCAACATCACTCGAGGATTCCATAGGATCTTCCTCGACTTCGCTTATCTCGTTTTCCGATGCTGCAGTATCGGCGTTCAATTTGTAGGGTCTGATTCTCACCTTCGTGAATTCGTAACTGATCTCCCCGCCACTTTTTGCCAGCGGTTCAATGCATTCCTTTGTAACTAACTGCAGAATCTGTATCGTGGCCCTTTTGGTCTCCAAGCCAGATTTTGCTACTGGGTCTTCGAAGGCCTTGACAAATTTCCACCCGTCCGTAGGCAGACTCGGTTTGCAGGCTCTTATAAGCTGCATCATCTGGTCCGGTTGTGATAGTGTAGAAGGGATCCAGACCCTTGCCCTTGGTCTGGACGTTATGTCACTTTTGTCTACTGCTACCAATTTAGCTCCGGGATATACCTTTCCTACCTTGGCTATAGTAGCTTTATATAGTGTGACCGATCTCTCGTCTGTCGACATCTGTGGATGACGGTGGTAGACTCGGATTGCTTAGTAGCCCCTCCAGCGCCACATTTGTCAGCGCAGCCTTCACCATTGGACTCTGGAGATTCTTCCTCCGGGATCTCCCTCATCCAGCACCTGATTTTTCTGGCGTTACTCTTTATGTCTTTGGTCTTTTGGTTGACGGCCTCTTCAGCTGACCTCTGTAGCTGAGCTGCCACTACTAGCACACTGCTACTTTTCTCAGTAGATAGACAACACGTCGCTTCTTCGCATACCTAGTCTTCACTGGTCTAACCTTAAACCCTAAATGACTAAAAATTCAATTTATTATTATATTTATTGGTGTGAATTTAACATTCTTCGTTGAGTCATCGACTTTAAACTAGGCCATTCCCTGGCAGACGCTCTGCTAGCAGCGACACCTTTGGCATATCCATCCCCTATCAGCTTAGCGGCCATACTTTGGCTACCGGGTTTAGTTACGGGAGTTAGGCATAGCCTCAACACCGTTGCTAGTGCCCGCCCTTGCACTTAGACCAAGCTTTGCTCCTGTCTTTGTACTGATTGTTGTCGAGCTGGTTGCAAACGATGCCTTGTTTTTTTTGTTGTTGAGTTCGTAAAAGGTAAATGGTAAAATCCGGACAACAACCGAAACCTATGTTTATTCCAAATCATACTCGTATCCAATGCATTAAACGAAGAAATCGAATAGAAGATCAAAATCTCCATATACATAACTCATCAATATGGATCACTAACAAAAAATTAGATGCCACCGGTGAAAAGAAGTATCGAGTGGTTATAGAATATCGCTAGCTCAATTCAGTTACAAGCCCCGCTAAATACTAAGATTAGCGAGGTTCTCGCAAATCTTGGAAATAAGCAATTATCTACTGTCATCGATCTAAAGAGTGGGTTTCACCAGATTCCACTTCGTGAGTCAGATATAGAGAAAACTGCATTTTCCGTTAACAGCCGATTACCTTTCGGTCATAAAAATGCTTCTGCTACACTCCAAAGAGCACTAGATGACATTCGTCGTCAACATCTAGTAGTAAGATGTCATTGATGATGTAATAATATTTGGCAAAAATTAGGGAAAAATCCAATTAGATAGAATTACATATGCAACGGAGAACGTGGAATTCTTACGATACGTAATCAACTGAAAAGAAAGAAAAACGAATCCCAAAACGGTAGGCGTGGTAGCTAAATTTCCACTCCCACAAAATCTCCATGAACTAAAATCCTTCCTAGGTATGTCAGGTTACTACCGATGATTTATCAAAAATAGCATTAACATTGACAACACTTCTAAGAGGAGAAGACGGTAATTTCTCCAAACGACACTCAAAAAAATAAATAGAAATGAAATTAGAAGCATTCAATAACAAAAAAATAAAAACACTTTAGTATCAAGAGATATAGTCCTAGCGCATCCAAATTTTGAGATAGAATTGAAACTAACAACCGACCCCTCCGATTTTGCTTTGGGAGCCATCCTATCGTAAGATACAAGACCAAGAACTCTCATTTCGAGAACTATAACAAGGCTGAAGAGCACTATGCTACTAGTAAGAAATGCTCTCTATAATATAGTCGCTTAATTAACTTAGGAGTACGGTTAAAAAAAATCAATACTATTATTGACCACAAACCGCTTACCTATGCCATAAGCCATAAAAATATTAATAGTAAAATGAAATTGAAAGCCATTTTAAAAAAGTACGAACTAATTTACAAACCTCAAAAAACAAATTTAGTTGCAGACGCACTTTCAAGAATACCAATACAAATCAATTCACTGACACCTACAATTCATAGCGACGAAAGCTCTTGTCACAATTTAATCCCTTGTACAAAAAATCTAATTGATGTTTTTAAGAATCAAATCGAAATGCCTTCATATCAATTAATGATAATTTTAATATGTTGTTATATTAAATGCGGAACCAGAATACAACCAACAATTACTCGTTTCTTACATGAAACGATACCTTAATCCATCTGTTATAAATGGAATTTACACAGATGAAATAATAATGGGTATAATTCAAAAAATTTATCCTATTCACTTTATAATATTACTAAAGCCGATACATCCAAAAATTAGTTGAAGATATTACCAATGAACAAAAACAGAAGCACATCATATTAAAGGAACACCTAGGAATGCGACTGAAAATAAAACTCAAATTCTAGAAGGAAAATATTTTCCCGGTATGTTAAATAAAAAAACAATTATAACCAACTGCACCGTTTGTAAAAAAATGTGGAAAACGGTTGGCCTCAAGGGCCATCCCTGCAACTTCCCTCTAATTTCATACGCTAACGTTCAAATTTCGCTTTTTTCACTGCTTTTGAGCTCTTCGAAATTTTTCGTTTTCGATATCTAGCAAGTAAATCAACCGATTTCGACCCGGTTTGCGGCAAACGATGTGTTTCTTCAAGGTTTAGAACTGATTTTTTGGTGTCGATCGGTCAAGTCGTTTGGAAAAAATTCGAAAAAAACGATTTTTCAAAATTATTTTTGAGATTTCTCGAATCTACTGGTCCGATTGGGTCCAAACTTACACGAAGTTCAAGTGCAATGAAACCCTTTGGAATGCCGTTTAGTTTATTCAAATCGGTTGAGCAGTTTAATAGTTATAAGAGGGTCGCATACATCCACACACACACACATACATCCACACATACATACAGACATACGGACATCATCGTAGAAATGTTCGGGGAAGCTTCCTCGACCCTCAGAACGTCGAGATCTGTTGAGAACTCGATTTTTGCAAAATGGGGTGAAACCAATATCTTCCCGATTTTTAGAAAATTTTCCATTTTCTTAGCGGGAAGTTAAAAAAATAAGTACGAGACATCCAAACAAACCGAAATTAGCAATAATTCCATTAACAACATATCCACGGCACACAGTTCATATTGATATATTTTTAACAGAAGGAAAAATAGTTATGATAGCATTCGATAAATTTGCAAAATACGCAGTGACAAAAAACCAAAATAGAAGAGCAATAGAAGACGTTAGAAGACCCCTAAGACATAGGAGGCGTGTTAAAAGGAAAAGGTGAATTTTGAATTTTTTTGAGAAGTAATTACTTATTCATCAATATCTACTTTGTCCCTTTTAAAGTTATCCTCCTCGGGTATAATACAATTATGCTAACGCTTTCTCCAATCCTCGACGCACTTCTGAAATGCACTTTTCGGTATGGCCATCAGCTCTTTCTTCGATTCTGACTTGATCTCATCAATTGTGGCAAAACGCTTTCCTTTGATTGTTTTTTTCAGTTTTGGGAAAAGGAAAAAGTCGCAGGGAGCCAAATCTGGTGAATACAGTTGTTGAGGCATGAGTACGGTTTTGTTTTTGGCCAAAAAATCACGAATAAGCATTGATGTGCGACCTGGTGCATTATTGTGATGCAGAATCCAGGATTGTTTTTCCACAATTTCAATCGTTTGAGCCGTATTGCTTCACGCAAATGTTGCATTACTTCCTTGTAGTATTCCTTATTAACTGTACGACCTTTTGGCAGGAACTCATGATGCACCACACCATTGTAATCGAAGAAAACAGTAAGCAAAACCTTCACATTTGATCGAACTAGATGTGCCTTTTTCGGTCTTGGTTCATCTGGAGGCTTCCATTGGAATGATTGGGCCTTGGTTTAGATGTCATAACCATATACCCATATTTCGTCACCAGTTATGACCCGTCTGAGCAAAACCGGATCGTTGTTGACGTCATTCAACAATTCCTGAGCGATACTAATACGACATTGCTTTTGCTCCAAATTTAACTAAAAAAGTCACAAATCGAAGAGCATACAAAAACTTGACTAACCTTTTCTGTTGTCATAAACAAACTACTAATCGAAATTGGCTTCTAATGCAAGCACAACTCGCCAAAAATCAAAATTCACCTTTTCCTTTGAACACACCATCATTAAAATATACTATGCTGATAGAGTTAGGAATAGAACACACTACGTCTCCATGCAAAAGTTAAGCTAATCGACAAGTGGAAAGATTCCACTCCTCTTTAATCGAAATAATGCGTTGCATAACAGAAAACGGTGGGCACATCAATTTTGAAGAATCATTCTGTTCATTCCACAACATTAAAAAGACCAGTAGACCTATTTATTCATAGAAATGTTACATTAACCCCCGAAGACATAGAAAGCACTAGACAAAATAACTTATAAAAACTAGCTCAGAAACGAGGATATCGAATACCAAAATAAGAATACGCAAGAAATGAAGACATATCTACCAGAATAAGAAATTTTTGTTAAGGAAAATAGGAGATTAGGAACAAAGAACCTAATACGAAAATAGTTAAAGAATATAGAAATATAACCGTGACTGAAAACTGAAAAAAAAACAAATAATTTACAAAAGTAGGGGTACGAAAAATAGATGTTGGCCGATTTTTATCAAATTTGGTCCAGCTGTTTCGAAAGGAGAATTGACACGAGAATTTTGTATATTAGATATATATATTTGACATAGCATTGTCAATCCGAATGCAAATGACGAGAGGACGTAATTTAAATTTGGACGGTACGTGAGTTATAATGACGTAATTTGGCAACGTTTTTTCCCGATTTTTTTGCGTCACCCGACTGGTAGAGCATTTGATGAAGGGTCAATGTGTCTATGGTAGCAAATAGTTATTTTCATCATTCGAGAGCGATCTGATTATACATAGAACGCTGCATCGAAGAAGATTTAACCCTGGAAGATTTGCTAATGTCTCTTCAACTGAAGTCCTCGGACGAATACATGTATGTGGCGACATCCACATTGAACATATTTTTAAATTTATTTAATTCATGCATTCACAGGTTAACACTAAGTTCATCTATATTAGTACAACTAAGGGTTAAGTTATCCTACATTCTACTTTACATTGTTATCCTAAGAGTTACACTACTGCTATGTCTCTTACCTACATACATTAATTAAGCTATCATAATAATGTTTTAAATATTGAGAGCTTCATCATCTGATGCTTGTTGATCACCATTTCCTAAGGACACATATAAGATATTAAATTCTAAGCTAAGCAGGTCGATTGGATTTTGGTAATGCAAGATTATCAGACAGCCCATGGTCATTACCTCTGCATCTCGCGTCCAAAAAAGAGTGGTGACACAACGTAGATCGGTTCCCAGTTTGATGCTTAGAAGATTTCCCCTCAAACTTACACGGTAGATCTTGCTATGCAACCATCAACATAATTCGTGCTTTAAGTAAAATTCCAGTAGCTGAGGTAGACATTCACCAAACGCTCAGACCTTCAACACTTCATTGATGAAGTGCAAGAGATCTACAATTCGTTTTCGTATACATCGATGATCTACTGGTCGCATCTGCCAATGAAACAGAGCACAAACAATATTTGCGTATCGTAATCCAGCGCCTTCAGCACAGACTCAAAAAAGTCGACTTCCTTGGGCATACCATTTCTGGCCATGGAATAAAACCACTTACGGGGCGAGTCAACGTTATTATCAATTGCAATCACCAAGCTACACAACTTTATTGGTACAATAGATTTTATTAAACACGCAGCAAATATACTCTATCTACTTAACAAGCTCCTTGAAGGCCTTAAAATCAATAGAAAACCACATCGCTTGAAAACGCATTTTCGAACTGCATGAAAGCTCTCGCCAAATGAGCCATCGCATTGGCAACCACTCTCTTTATTTGGTCGCAAACTTTCACCATCCGTTCAAAAACGATCAACCAACGATCGAGAGTTAAACGCAATCTACGAAGCAGTTCAATATTTTGGACACATTTTTGAGCAACAACACATCGCAATCTACACAGATCACAAACTCTTAATGCACGCATTCAAACAGAAGATATCTCGAGTCGAAGTCATTCGCACAGCAGTTACATCCGAAGAACTTACATGTGCTCAAACCAACGATGCAGATCTTTAACAACTACTCTGTAACTCAAATACATCTCTAGAGCTACGCAAGATCAACAGTTATACCATGAACATTGCTACATACTGCGACATATCAACAGGTACAGTTACATCCGTTCGTTCCACAACAACTAAGATTACAAATCTTCGAGACTCTTCATTCAGTTGAACACCTAGGTCGTCGAGCTACAAGACGCCACATCACAAAGAGATACGTTGGCCTTCAATCAACAAGGATTGCGTCACATGGACCAAAGCCTGCATTCAATGTTAACGCAATAAAATTTCACATAATACGATTTCACGTAATACGATTTCACCCATCCCAACATTTCACAAAAGGACACACCACATGTCTCACAATAATCGACTGATTCATACGCTATCCAGCAGTCCCACCACTTATGCGATGATTGATGGCACAGTCGGCCGAGTAGCACATGCACTCATGTAAACTTGGATATCCTACTTTGGAGTTTTACTTCGGATAACAACCGATCTTGGAAAACAATTCGATTTAGACCTTTCCAGGAAACTCACTGATCTCCGCGGTTTCAACTATTAACGAACAATGAATTATCACCCCCCCAATCAAACGGATTCATCGAACGCTTTTACCGACGGCTCAAATCAACCCTTCTTTGCCGCAACGACAGTTGGTACGACGCACTCCTTGCAGTTCTCTTAGGACTACGAGCTGCATTAAAAGAAGACGTCCAAGCCAAACAAGCAGAAATTGATTTTGGTAAGCTAGTCTCCCGTGTGAGTTTTTTACACCATCAAATAAAACTACACCTGAACTACTCGTTAAAACGCTAAGGAAAGCATTACAAAATTGAATGCCTACGCCGGCTTCTCGACATAATCGAGAGAAACTCTTTATTTCAAAGGATCTTGACATAATCGAGAGAAACTCCGTATTTCAAAGGATCTTGCAAATTTAACACATACGGCAATCATTTTCATCACCATTCGACGGACCAATCCCAGTCCTTGGAAGATATATGGAAAATCTGCACACATACAATATATTAATCAACTAAAACCAGGTTATTTATGTAAGTAGTGACATAATACAAAAATATCATAAATTCATTTTTTTCCCGCAGGGAAGATATGACACCCACATTGAACATATCTTTAAATTTATTTAATTCATGCATTTCATTTATATTAGTATAAGTAAGAGTTAAGTTATCCTACATTTTACTTTACATTGTTATCCTTAGAGTTACACTACTATCATGTCTCTTACATAGATTAATTAAGCTATCATAATAATGTTTACATATTGAGAGCTTCATCTCCTGATGCTTGTTGATCTCCGTTTTCTAACGACACATATAAGATTTTAAATTCTAAGCTAATCATATCAGTTGGATTTTGGTTGTTACGTCGCCCAGACGTGTATTTAAATCAACCAATATGCCACATATGTATACACTATCCACACCAAACGAATGATCCTGTCTTCGCTTGCTTTTGGCGAACTAGTGGTCCTAGATCTTTGGATTTCCTACGTAATGTGGATCAATTTTGCATTGTGCAAATTTTTGGAAGGTAGTCAAATTTTGAATTTGCTTGATAACCTTGCCAATCGGAACTCAACCAAAGCAACTGTTTCTGCTCCAGCGAGTGAAATTATATTCATCATAATCACATATCATCCATTGAACATGTTCCATTTTGTTGATAAAGGTTGTTGACGAAGGAACAGAAGGCACTTACTTTCTCTATGCAACTATTCGGTCAAGATCTCAACTAACGTTACCTTTTGCATCCTCTGGTATTACTACCACATTGTTAGAAGGCGGTCGATTGCATATTCCAATTGGAAGCTGCCGATGAATTTTATTACAATTGGGAAGCCAACGTATACAAAGACCAAGAATTCTGGGGCAGCGAAATTAATGCGGGAATCATTACTTAGCATGAATGCGTGATAACGCATAAACGATGAGGGATTTACGAAGTGATTTCGAAGATTTTTGTTAAACGCTTCCCGCTATGACAACATTTAATACTGTCGATTAACTTCATGCAGGCCGTACTAGCAGCAAAGGATAAGGACGTGGATATCTTAAATTTTATTATTAAAATTTTGTGAAAAATTATAAGTATAATGGAACGCGATTGTCCGTCAGAAGGATTTCAAGCCCTGTGGTAGGTTGATGTTATGAAAAGCTTTTCTCTGCTAGAAATACGCTCGGAGTTTTGAAATTGCTTGTGTATTAGCGGTGCTTTTTGATGACTATGCCTTCTGGTGTTCTACCTATCAGGTATTTTTAATTTATAAATAGATTAAAATTGTTTAACAAAATAAATGTAGACCTGACCTATAATACGTATTACGTCTAACTAATTCAAATAAATTAGGAGTCCGAGAAGCCACAACCAAGAAGAATGTGTGGTTATTATGCAAATGCCTATAAGGAACGGGATAGCAATTATTTTATTTACATCGGAACTGTGTGTTTCGCTAATAATCACGTGAAATAGAGAAGGCATTCTCCTACTTTCTCAAGAAAGTTTATTTCATTCAAGTAAGCCTTAGATGCAAGTCAAAGTTAGACATCCAGAAAAAAAACAACCTAAAATCAATAAAAACGATATTGATTCAATTAGAAACATTAACGAAAGTCTATTAATGTTGAAAATTCTTATTTTAATATGGAACAACCTTTTTAATGTTGCCCATTATTCATCATATTAATATGGAAAAACTTAAAAAGTAATATTTTTCGACATTGGTTCAATATTGGATTTTTATCGAATTGATTGTCGCCTTATTGAATCAATATGAAAAAAATTATTAAATTAATAGTGAGTATTGTTCATACCAAACAGAAACAATATTAAATTCAGAATTCGAATTATTAACACACGTTACGGTTTGAGTTTTTAAAACACTGCTTAGTGGCGTAGAGGTCTAGTAGGGATCTTCCCTTAGCAGTTCATCCAAAAGACTTCATAAATCCTAAATATAGTAGACAAATAAATTAAAATTATTACAAAAATGTTTCGCCTTAATACCTTGTTAAGACAGCCATGAACATTAGGTATATTTAGAAGAGAGGATGGCGCAGAAGATGTACTATTAAGGCTCCTTTGTTTTACCTATCTTCGAATGTCCGACCCAAAGGAATCTTCGTCATCTTCAATACCAAACTAAAAATTATTTCAAATAAAAAATCATGAAAAAGGCTTGAGGCTGCAAAGCAATTCTCACCTCTTTCTTTCTCCCTGCAAAGAGCTTGCTACGAAACTTATCTACATATATATGTTAAGATTAGATAAGATATTAAATAGACAAACTTGCCTTAAAGGTACACCAAAACTTTTGATAATCCATGATCTATTAACCATTCGACTAGCTTTTTCCTATCTTCTTCATCATTGGCTACGTCGTTTGACACAGTATTTTGCTCACCTTCACTGAAATTTACATTTTATACTACAAATTCCTCAACACTTGCATCTTGCTCTTGCATTATTGCTACAAATTTACCGTTTTCTGTGCATAAAACACCGTCTTTTAAATTTAATTTTATAAATTTGAAAAATGTTTCAAGTTAGCTTTAGCAACAATATCAAAAAATTCTTAAAAAAAATTATGTTCAACGTTAAAATAAAGTTATTTCAACATAATTTTTGAAATACCTAAATATGAAATACTTAAAATCAAAGTTGAAAGTTGTTAAATTAATTAGGGTATTCACAAGGTGTCATATTTTTATATATTTTATTGTCTTATTTTTTTAGAACGGTCATATCAACACTCTTGTTGTTTCCCATGCAAAATTTAAATACGACAAATACAACACGACGAGGTATGTTTTTTGAGTGTGTTGTTCTATCCGTTATATCTGTTTACTTTTTTTTTTTATTGTTGACGTTTAGCTGTCTAAAATTGATACAATAAGTAAATTTCATCAATTTATTTAATAATAATAAATAATCAGGTAAATTAAGTTGAAGAAAAGTGAAATATTTGGACAATTCACAAACTTTATCTTATGTCTTAGTCTTATGTCGTATTTCAATAGCTTAAAAAATACCACACTTGTGAGCACCCCTTAATTGTTGTATGTCATATTATGTAATATTTCTACACTTTACCAGCTGGTGATGAAAAATTAAGAATACGCCGTGTTGTATTTGTCGTATTTCAATTTTGTATAGGAAACAACAACAGTGTTGATATGACAGTAATAAAAAAAAAGACAATAAGACGATATGACACAATATGACACCTTGTGAATACCCCAATTGTGGTTGCAATGTAAACCAAAATGCCGGCGGTTCAACATAAAAAAGCTTTAATTTTATTTTTGTCACTTTCTTAAGGCATTTTTGTATTCTTAATTTTTGACTACCAGCTAGTGAAGTGAAGAAATATTACAGAATATGACATACAACAATTAAGGGATGCTTACATGTGTCGTATTTTTTAAGACAATTGAAATACGACATAAGACATAAGACGAAGATTGTGAATTGCCCAAATGTATTTCGAAGCTATTTTTCCCCTAAAATGAAAGTTATAGAATTAATATGTCACGTTATTGTTTTTAAAATGCACTTTTTGGCTAAGTGTACATGTTTTTTGGATGTACCAAACGTCAGTCATATAGCCAGAATAATTATTAAGCCGGTTAGGGGAAGGGTAGTTTTATAGAACTTTTAACGAATATGAATATTTAGGAGATATTTCGATATTCTTATCCAGCAAAATAACTAGCACGAAAATAAGATCAGCAAATTTAAACTGGCTTTTAAAAGGATTTCAAAAGTTAGCCTCAATAACAAAATTATGCTATACAATGCGGTAATAACGCCGATTTGAATGTATGGCACGACCTGTGCAACTAACATTGACATAATACAGAGTTCCTAGTCAAAGTTCACCATGGTACATTCGAAATGAAAACATCGACAAAGATCTTGGTATTCCTATGTTTAAGAAAGAAGTAGGGGACAGCAGAAACAAATACGAACTTAAACTTCGAGAACATCCAATTCTTGCTGCAATTTTAAATCAAATCCGCTTGAAAGGAAGAAGAAACTTCTAAAGAGCAACGTGTTAATAAAAAGGCTCAACCAGAACCTTGAAGATCTTTAGTTTTAAATAGATTTAAGATTTTATTACTTTTTGTTAGGGTTTAAACAAGCAAATTCAATAAATAAAGAGATGTTAAAATCAAAATTTAAACAAAAATCAGTGTACGGTCCCGCCCGCAAATAACTGGTCCCATTTTATTATTTATGAATGTTTACGAATTTCTACTGTAAAAAGTTTAAAAATGCAGCCGACAAAATTTTATTTTCAGCAATGTGCTAATTTTGTTGTTGTTTTTGTCAGCTTTTATTTGGAATTCCTCTCTTTCACCTCTGATATCATTAGCTGATGTTCTATTTTAATTTATATTCTATTTCAAAATCAGTCCGATAGATACTCATGTCCAGAGTATGTCGAAGATCGTGCAGCTGCTCGAATATTAATAAGTAGTTTGAAGTGAAGAATGCAAATTTTAAAGTAAGCAAGCTTTATTGCAAATTATTCGACTATAAGAGTAACAATTTTATTATTACAATTGAATTATATTAATCTAAAAATGTGGAATAAATTTGTGAATTTTGAGTTTCTTGGTGAATAGATACATCTTTATAGATATTTAATATAACTACGGTAATAAGAAACTAATTGCAGTTGATTGTAGATGTTGAAATTTAGAATTCATAAGTTCTGACGTGCGAAAAAATTCTAGCTAGGAAGTATTTTATAAATATTAATTACTTTTACACATGCAAATCAGCATATAAGGGAGAATACATATATTCAAAAATAGGTGTTTCAAATGGCTTACTACGAAAATATCTAACTCTAATATATGTTTCATATTTAAAAGCAAAACAAAAAACCGAAAAAAAATTGCACTTCCAAGTTTACATATGCACAAAATTAAAATACAACAAATTTTTTTTTCTTTGTTATGCCTTTGAAATTTGAGTACGTACCAAAATACATTCAGCTCTTACAAGAATATAAATTTGAATGCAAACTTGTGGGAATGTGTGTTAGAAAATAAATATATAAAACACAGTAAGTTCAGTAAAAATTCAAATTTTATGAAAATATGTATATAATAATGAAATAAATCAACAACAACAATAGCATATTTTTCTTCTGGATACACTTAAACATATTTTGCTTGTGTAGATATTTTCGAGAATATTTTATGAGTAAGACAATGTATTTTTAGTTCGAATAAATCAAACACAATACAGAGTTAAAAATAGTCTTACAAAATTAGTTAGAAAAAAGATATATAAGAGACAAATAATTGGGAAAAACATAAGAAAAAAAGTACGTTTAACAATTACAACTTTCGTATTTCTTCCCATATTTGAGATTGGGTGTGTGCATGAATTCTTCGCTTTGTATCTTTTTTTGTTACTGCATGCTTGTAGGCGTGTACATGCACGAGTGCATATAAGTAAGCACGAATTCGTACAATTGAACGAGTGAAATAGTTGAAATTCAAAAAAAATGTCGATAATATGTATATTGGGAATAGGCAAATATTATTACGAAATTTATTAAAACGATCGAAAGTACTCTCGCTAAGGTTCGAGACTGGGTAAGATATTTGTGATATTCTAAAAATACACATTATCCAAAAAATCGCTCAGAAATAGTTTTATATCTTCATCAACGCAGCAACATTCAGTGCTAAAGAGTGTGTGAACGTAAACCAATAAAATCTTAAAAAGCCGCATATGTGTAAAAAGTATATAAATTATACGCAGCAATAATTAAAAATAAACACATGCTTAATTGTTCTAATATAATAATTTATATGATTGTAAAGTGGTACACATACATACATATATATATATAATTTACGTAAAAAAAATATTTGTTTGCAAAATGCAAGCTAATACCCATTATTATATACATAAATATTTTTTTATATACATATATACGAAAACGTTAACTAAATTATCAACACCTACAAACTAACGTCACTTAAATTCTGGAATAACCGATCAGCAAAAAATTTAAATTGATATTTTATTATTATAATCAAAATTAAAATACTGTTGCGATATGAATTTGCTGTATTTATGTATGAGCTTAATGTTTATATATATGCAAATATTACTCCTAAAAGTATATAATGTTTCAACAAAAAGTGACTTAAAATATTTATCTAAACTATTTTGAAATTACTACCAACCAACACTACTTCAAATTTAACTTATTGGAGCAGATATGTAAACTATATACAGTACATATGGGAAAAATATGTGTTGTCTATTCATAATTCAGGTTGGGAAGCAGCTACATACATATATAACTTTCACTCGTCTTTCTGTTTTGCGTTATATCCCGTCCTAATGTTGCCACGTTTCGGGACGACTACAAGTACTTGTATATACATAGATAGGTATTTTGGATTCAAACCATTAATTTGTCGATTAAGTTACCTTCTGTTAATAACTTGATTCTACAACTCGCTTCATTGTTTAGTATACTAGGTAGGGTAACACAAAGGGCAAATGTTTGAATCAACCCTACGACCTAACCTAAGTACGCGATTGACCATAGGATTGAAGTGAGTGAAGGGAACGATTCAGGTAATAATGCTTAAATCACGGTCCATCATTGTGAAATTTGCTTAAAAGTAAAAGTGTTGATACTGTTTGATAGTGTGGCAAAATACTAATTTTTGCCTGTTGGCTGCGTGTCTAATTTTGTAATTTTATTAGATTAAAAGAAGCACGATTGGCTTAGTGGACGAAGCTGTCCAGTTGCACTTATTTAAAGATAAAGATAATGGAAACATGAATCCACGTAATGGGGCATAGCTAGTGTGAACTTTAAAAAAAAAAATTTTTACTTAGTTTATAGTTAGCCGTTAAAATACCATCATAAAATCTTAAATGAATATTTCAAATAATTTTTAAGTTACAGGCTTGTAAAGTGTTCTCAGTTCAATCAGCTCTATTAGTTTACCTTTAAACGCATTTTTCTCGAAACAGTATTTTTTGAATTCCCTGCAGTGATTAGTCGGAGACAAATGATCCGTTTTCAATAAATTTTTTCTGGATGTTCCGTTATTTAGGTATTTATACAATGAACTATCTGTGTTTTTGGCAAGCCAAAACTAGCCAAAATTTTGGTTGAATTGTTTTTTTAATGCCGCTATTTTGTTAATATTTTACTTTTAAAATTCGTTTTGTTTTTAGGCTATCGCACTAGGTGTGCCCCTTAAAACAAAACTATGTTACTTCGTACCACAATTAAAAGAAAAATTTTACGATTAATTTTATTATTTTATAATTATAGAGAGGTTGTCAACAAAAGCTCTTTGTTTGGTTCAAATCTATATAGACACGTATACCTGCGCAGAAACAAAGAAAGATCAAACATATTTTGACATTTTTCAAGGATGTACATTCATGTACACTTTTTATACTTTCGCAACCTGTTGCTTTAGAATATAATAGTTTTGTTCATCTAACGGTTGCTTGGAGCACCTGGAACTAATCGAAATGGATATAGATTTATATATATGTATATAGTTAAACAGGATGACGAGACGAATTGAAATCTGGGTGACTGTCGGTCCGTCTATCTGTTTGTGCAAGCTGTAACTTGAGTATAAATTGAAATATCGTCACTAAACATTGTACACATGTTCCATGGTATTCGGAGGATAGCATTTTAGATTTGTATAATCGGACCTTTGACAAGCGAAAACCTGTTAAGTGCCATAACTAAGCTCCTATTTAAGACAAAAAACTTGAAACTGAAATTTGAAATAAGATAAAAAACTGTAAAGTGGGCATAGCTCCGCCCCCTACTAGGTTTAATGTATATATCTCGCAAGCCTTTAAAGCTACAATATATCAACCAAACTTGTTGGAGATGATTCCTTTTGGCATTCCTTAAACACTGTGAAAGTCTGGGTGAAATCGGATTATATCCACGCCCATTCCTCATATAACGGTTAACTAAATACGTCAAAAGCAATAATTTTCGCATCTTAAACGGAAAGACTTCATAGAAGCACGTGACAAAATTGAACAATGGGCGTGGTACTGCCCACCTTTAGAAGAAATTCCATATCTCGGGACCTCCTTATTAATTTCAATCAATTTTGGTTCAGGATATTCCCTTGACATTTCGTATTACGGTGTTAAAATGAACGAAATCAGACAAAAATCACGCCTACTTCCCATACAACACAATTATAAATGTCATGTGCTTTTTCAATTAATATATAAATATTTTCGAACTTATGTGAGATATCTTAATGGAATTCATAGCGAATCTCTTTTTAATGACAGTTTATCTTTGTGATAAAAAAAATAAAATCGGCAAAAAATTTGCCCTAGCTCCCATATACCTAATACAAGTATAATATTAAAAGGTTAAACTTTCAGTTGGCATTATATCGTTTAAATCAGTAAAGATGTAAGGTATCTTTAAAAGAAAATTAAATGAAAATATATATTTATATTTAGTTTAATGCCGAAAATTTGTGAAATCGGTCCAAGAATTACGTGGTTACTAGCTATAACGAATTATTCCAGCAAACTTTATGTCCAATATGTCGGTCAGTGTGTGAATTATCTTCACAAAATTGCATAGAAACATGTTCTTGAGTACACTTTAGTAATGCCAACGGTTAATGCAATCAGCCAGCCCCAATATACCCGATATAGTGATTTCCGATTTTAAAATGAAATTAAGTGCATACAATTTCTTAAAAATTTTATGGCTTATCGCTTAATTTGAATGGAATTTGTCTAGACCTTAATCTAAACCTCATATCCATAATATAATAAATTCCTGTCCTCTGTTTGACGTTTTCCACAGTTTATGTAATATTTATCTCATTTGACTTAACTTTTAATATAAATATCTGGGACATGAAGCAAAATATAGCAATGAAGCTTAGTGAGTCTATGACCTATGATATAAGTGAATAATACACCAAATGATTGTAATACATGTGGGTTCCTCTAATTTTTAAGAAAAAATTTATGATATAAAGTTTTGAAACACCTGAAGGTATTTCTAAGCCTTTGATCCTTGTCAGAGTATAAGATATTCGGTTACAAACTTAGCCCTTCCTTAATTGTTATACAATGCAGTTCTACTTTAATTTTATACATATTATATTTCACTACTCTTAATTTATTTTAAATATTTTCAGGTCGCAATAACGTCGTTACTAGAGAGTGAGAGAGCGTATAATTTAAGAGAAATCTGTAAATTATCTTTAGCTAAGGCCCAACCAAATTTATACATCTGACTGAAGTTTCTGACCTGCTTCAAATAAAGTTCGAAAAAGCGATAGCAACGTCCACACATCTACTAAAGAAAGTCCAAATTTGTGCATACCATTTCAAAGAGCACATGGATAATAATTAAAAACTTAATTGCAAAGGTGTTTCTGTTATTTTAAACGCTCAGCATGGGGGTTGCTGAAGAATTTGCTCCCAGCTTCGTAAAGAAGCCACAACTTCGTCAAGAGGATGATGGCAATAGGTTAATTTTTGAATGTCAGCTACTTTCGTTACCCAAGCCTGACATTGAATGGTATCGCAGTGACAATTTGTTAACAGAAAATGAAAGAACTAGATTCAAAACACAACCAATTGCGGATAACAAATTCACAGTTATATTAGAACTTGATGATGTCATTGAAGCAGACGCTGGACTGTACAAAGTTAAAGCAAAAAATAAATCAGGGGAGGTTTCAGCTTCAATCAACTTAAATTTTAGACGTAAGTATGCCTTATCTATTATGTTCTCTATGCTCTATACTAAGAACTGCTGCGGTAAAAGACCTATACACCATATATTAATACTTACAAACCCAGGTGTTTTGCCATATAAGGCTTTTCTAAATCAGAAATGTGTATTATACATATATTCGATTACATGTCAAAATTCGATTACACGTTTAAAGCTTATGTAACTTCCATAATACCTGAAATTCGAAAGTGTTCATGTTGGTGTTCGTAATCGTAAAGAAACTATTTAAAATCGTATCATAATATACATATTATTTATTTAATGCTAAATATGTTTAATGTTTTCAAAATATAGCGGGATTTGAATAAAAGAACATGTCCTACTTTATGAAAGTATATAATTTAAAATTTTTTGTAATTATCAAATTGTTCCTATGATCAATAATTCAGTCTTCTTATACGATGAGTTTTATGAGAACCTTTCTAATATTACGTAGTGGAAATACCCAATTAGAGATCGTAATAGTTGCCTTCAATCATATCTATCAAAATATATTTTCTGAAAATAACATTCGATTTTTGAGAAACTGATACAAAATATGAACATTTGAGGGAATACTTAATCTCACTATTTGAATATATTTCAAGATGTTGGGACTTAAATTTGTATTTTTTTTTTAATTTCATAATGAAAATTGAAAATTTAATTTTTAATCCTGAAATCAGAACTAAGAATTACTAAAATATAAGCCCTTTGAATGTGTAAGCTCAGTGCTCTAGAGTATGTATTGAAAATGATGGCTCTGTGTGAACTCTAGTTCAAAATAGTAAGACACGAACAAGCGCGAAACAATGCTAATTATAAAACTATTTCCTTTCTTAATTCTTAATTATATGCTTGGATTTCAAGTTTTTTTTCAGTTTCTTAATTCGGTACAAAAATTCGGGTTTTGGTGTTAAAATTTTTGTTTATTCCCGTATTTGGGATTCAGTTTTTTTTTCAATTTGGTATTTAGGATTAAAAATTATTTTTTATTAAGATTTTCGGGACAGTAAAATAAAAAATAATAATTTAATTCAAATGATAGTTCAATTATTTTTGAATGCATTATTTGCAACCCAGTTTATATGCTACTCTTATATACATATGTGACAATTGACTTCATTAAAGTCAAGAAAATTTATAATAATTTATCAATTATGAATTAACTGTTTTTGCATTATTTTTGTCCATGAACAGCCGCTGACGAACCAAAAGAAAAGTAAGCAACAAATTTATGTATGTCGCATTAGCCGTATTTTTTTGTACCTCACTTACAAAAATCGCTAACTGATATATTATTGTATATTAAACCACATCTACAGCAACGACAAATGTTTTACTGTATGAGTTGAGCGGTATCCGATCTGATAACAAATTGTTATTCTTTCTAGTTACAACTTGGTTTCAACAAAATACGGCTAATATAAGAACTATTATCCTTTGAAGATTTTTGCTTATAGCGCCGAACCATTGCTCTTTTAATAAACTACACATGTACGCACTAAATATTAAATCGCAGAGGTGTTAATATCTTCACATCATATGCCACAATATATATATTTTGTAATGTTACAGTTTAACCCAAAATTAACTTAATGAATTTTACTTATGAACGATATTCTTATTTTAATAGGATTTTTTTTATATGCTCGTATTTCACAGAAAAGTTATCGAATGCTAAGCTATTACCCTAAATATCAATTATGGAAGTATTTCCATCATATGAAAAAAATCCTAAAATAGCCTACGCCTATGTCGCAAAAGAACATTAATGATGCATTATTCTCGTTTAATTTTATTAAGATATCTGGGACTAATAGTATCCGATATAAACCAAACTAAAGGGACGAAATTTAAGTAATTGGGTATATGAGGAAAAAGGCAATCATAGAGCGGAAAACCTTATATTAGAAGTATGGTAAGGAAAACAAACTCACTTTTATGCTTATTTGAAACCGTTATATTCGGAATCCTTGTATTGAGTATATGGGGGCTAAAAGTATTAGCCCGCTCTTCATATGATTTTGGTACCAAGGCGATTCGCAGATTATCCGAATGTTTTCGGTATGAAGACATCCATGGTCTGATTTCAACCATATTTACCTGAAAGCTAGTTAAAACTTAGGGTACTATTAGTTGAAAGGTTTTTCTGACGTGTTCACTGGTGGTTAATATATTCGAGTATTATATGTTGTAACATTATATAATCAGATGAAATTTAGCATTATGTTATATGGAAAACCAGTGTGGTTATAGTCCGTTTTCGACCGTTTTGAAGCTGTAATGTAATTGGTGTGTGCCAAATTTTGTTCAAATTGGTCGAATACTGTGTAATTTGTATCATAAATTCCTGATAAAAATGTTTTGACTAAGCTTTCTTTATTTAGCTTTAGTAGCTTGTGAGATATACACATACATTAAACCTATTTTTGAAGAACAGAGAACATGCGAAATTTAACTCATCTTGTCATCCAGATCATTTTGATGTGTATAACTGTATATTTGCCTACAGAGATAGGTGCCGTAAATAACCGTTGGGTGAACAAAACTATTATTAGGTTCATAAGAAGATGCGAAAGTATAATAGCAGTAATCAGTGCTTATAAATATCAGTTTCGATGAACTTTATGCTCAAAAGTATTTACCCAATTTAATACTTTTACAATAGGCTGTTATAGAAAATAATAGTTTTGTTAGTATAAATACTTACTTTCATCTGCATTTAAAAATACCTAAACTTTCAAAATTTAGTTTTTAAAAATATTAAAATGTTTTCAAAGGAACGCAATGTATTATAATATATAAATAAAATGGAGCAATTTTGTTTTGTCACTATTGTCGCGGCACTTTTATATAAGTGGTTATTACAAGTAATAGCAGTAGCTACAGACAACTATTGATAATATTGCATTCTTGCCACTGCAGTTCTTTCACAATTGTCATAGCTGGCTATTATCGTCTATGAAAGGGATAATTTTTTGTTGAAACAATTCTTTTCTTATTCTTAATCTACATCGACATCAACATAGGCATATCCTGATCCTGGAGATATTAACACTACATTTTTATTTTCTTCTTAAAATCTAACTTGTTTACATATTATGCTACCACTGCTTTTTGCTTTTCTTTTGTTTAATTTTTGCGCAAAACCATCAGATGGCCAATTTGATATCAGTGATTCTGATCGGTAAGTTCCGCTTTTTTTCATGTTCAACCATTAATTTGCATTATTTTATTGGAATTTCCATTACTTTGATTATTTTTAACCATTTTGGTATTATAACAGACAAATCGACGGATTCGCGCCGACTTTCGCGAAAAAGCCCGCTATCCGACAGGAGGATGATGGAAAACGTCTGCTCTTCGAATGTCGCGTCAATGCAGATCCGATACCAACCATTAGCTGGTTTCACAATGGAAATCCCGTTACGGAATCGTCAAGGCATAAAGTGAGTATACGAGTATATAAAGGGTGTTTTTTTTTTTAGAGTTATAGAACTTGAAATTGCAATAAAACAACTATGGATTATTCGGTTGACTTGAATTTTATTTAACCGAAATATAATCTTGTGGCATTACATTTTAAATATGATTTCTGGACGTCCAATTTTCGATGACTTTTTCCAACATTTGTGGCCGTATATCGGCAATAACACGGCGAATGTTGTCTTCTAAATGGTTAAGCGTTTGTGGCTTATGCGCATAGATCAATGACTTTACATAACCCCACAGAAAGTAGTCTAGCGGTGTTAAATCACAAGATCTTGAAGGCCAATTCACAGGTCCAAAACGTCAAATTAGGCGGTCGCCAAACGTGTATTTCAATAAATCGATTGTGGCACGAGCTGTGTGACATGTTGCACCGTCTTGTTGGAACCACAGCTCCTGGACA